>NC_139344.1:129595542-130195542 GCF_055883805.1 Amblyomma maculatum
ATAGTTGCCTCATGCATTCTCCGCTTTCCATTCTAAATTTGCGAGAAGGTGGTGCTGAGCGGCCCCAAGCTGTTCGAAGTTGGGACCAGGAGTCGGAGACCCTGCCCGATGCCCGTATCCCACGCGACTATCGCGTCCCTGTAATAATGGTCGAATTGTGCTGTCTGCTGAAATGAACGTACGCGCTTGGAGAGCGAATCCTTTGTGAGTGAAAAACGACCGCACTAGGACTCTAAACTGCACATTCCGCGTTCAACTGGGCTTCATTATTGTTTTTTTTTCTTGCCGTCATCATTTTGACTATTTCAAAGAGGCCCTCAAATTGGTTTTACCGCATGTCGCGGATCTCGAGCTGCGACGCGTCAAGGACCCGCCGGATGGGGGTAGGCCAAGGACCCTTTTCACAAGCATTTCAACCAAACATCCAGCCTGGGGAAAGATTGTGCCCAATGTATGTAATTGTTCACCACCCACTGGGGTCACTGGGGATCGAACGCTGCGCCTCGCCCCCCGTATACGAGGCGTGTGCTCGAACCACATAGGCACCCGCTGTGTTACAGGGAAAGGCGAATTTTTCTTCTACTGCGAAGGTTTTACGAGAACTGCATGTTTTTCCTTTGTAATCGTATGGCGGCGCTTGGGTGGATGGTAACGAGCAACTGCTCATTTATAAATGTTTTGACCAACCCCGCGGGAAAATTCACTTGCCGCTGGAATACGCATTTTACAAGTAGGCATTCGTGTTCGCACCTATTAAACGGGGAAGTTTGGGCAGTATTTTTTTTGCTTTCAGTGTGGTTATTTAACCATCGATCGGTAAGTGTTGAAAATAAGGGTAGATTATTTATAAACCAATAAATGCTTCAATCGCCGCTGATATTTGAGTGTTTAATTCATTTTTAAGTCACGAGAGACAAATAAGCCGCCCAGCATGTATTCTTAAAATTATCCGTGCGTTTGCCAGGCATATTTCATCAGTTCAAGTAAACGGCATTCTATGGACTGCATTATCATGAAACATCGTACTAGCACGCGCACGCATCGCATGTACGCCCACGCGCACACGCGGATGAAGAAAGAGTATAGACTCTTCGTCAGATTTTTCTTTTTCGCTAGATCGATGTCCGATAATGCAGTCCATAGAACAAACTAGCCCAGCTTAGTTCTATGGATGTACTGCACACTAATCGCATCCACTGCTTCCATCCGCTAGCAGCATGCTTGGAAAATGTGAGGCTGAGAGAAATGTCAGTCTATAGGGCTAGCAGATAACAAGGAGGTGGCTGCTTCGTAAGCACACAATGCATACGTATCCTTGACGACGCCCGAGTAAACACATGCAAGAGTAAACGCATATCGGTTACGGGCCACACAATGCACCACAGGGAGATCACTGGGGGACGGTTCTTTCATAACCTCGACTTTAATTACCGAAAACTCCCCAGAGTTCAAGCATCTGAGCGAGACAATTACGTACAAGAGATAGCAACTAGATCACATCGTGTGTTAAGTTTTGTTTTTTCTTATTGCTTTTCCAACTCCCCAATAACAGGAGGATGTCGAACGTTACTGCTGCGTGGGTCGAGACCGCGCGGTAGGCTCGAACTTTGTGACAGCTTACGCTGGGCGTGTACCAAATTCTGAGATTGCGATGTCAAAAACAAAAACAAACAAAACTTCAAAGTGTCATTGCGTCATTACAGAGTTGTTCTGCAGAGTAATTAGCACCGAAAAATGCCGACGTTTTGGTCGTTTTATATCGTATGGCCACGTCTGGACTGCCGGACTTTGCTAGAGAGCACCTGGGGCGAAGGAGAAGTCGGGTAAGCAAGGGTAGGTCAAGGAGCGTGCTTCTCCTCCGCACAGTTTCTTGGTATGCTCGGGAGGAGCGGAAGGCAGGATGCTCAAGAACGCTCGCTTCTAATTGTTCTGTTGTCATCACATGCGTTCGCGAGATGGCATCAGGCTTACCTTGGGTTGCTGGCGGCGCTGTGTTAGAGCGCGAGAGAGAAGACAAAACGTTTCCGCGTGGGAAAGGGCCCACTTTGTATAGCCTTGCTCGAAGAGAAAGCGTATGATGCAGAACGATGCCCCAGTCGCGGCGCTGTGAAGGTCTCATGAGTGACTGCTTACGCTAGTTGGTAGTCCACCGTTTTGGTTAAACCGAAAAAGAAAGAACAGCGCAAGGTAGACAAGCACGCAAGAGAGAAACACAGCGCATTGTCTACGGTCTTAAAGAAGGTTCTCGGCAAGGTGCGGAGAGCTTAGCCTCGCATTTAGTTTTTGCCACGCAGTGAGACTCATATATGCCCATGCATGCCATCGCATTTAAATGCGACTTGCTGTTAACATTCGGACAGACAATATTTTGTGTGGTGGTACCATAAGAGATTTCACTGATTTAGACATTAATATGGCCAAAGCTTCGAAGCCGAAACAGAACTTTTTCCTCGTAACTCGTATCTTAAATTTACTTCTGTGCAGGTATAAAACTGAATTCTCAAGAATATAAAACCAGTCCAGGTACCCAGTGCGACCGCTCTTGAGCCAAATGGAGACATTCAATAACTTCTGCTGATGCGGTACGGAGGGCAAAGTTTGACCGGGAAACCGAGTCTTCTACCGTGAGACATTTTTAAGCGGTAGCGTTCTGGGCTCGTTCGGAGAATAAGCCGTCACCGTCGAATTGAGATATCGCCCTAGAATTCAGATATCACGTAAAAAAAAACACATGATTTCAGATCAAAATTGGGACACAACCACTTTTGGTGGAGCTTTCAGGGTGGTGTCACACCATTTGGCTTCCAATCAGCGTACATAGTTGGAGTCTAGTTTCCGATCGGTATTTGTACAAATGACATGCTTCTGATTGTGTGCGGGTCATTGTAAGTGTAAGCGTCCATCGAGAAGTGAAGCAGAGACTGCGCTTCGGCCCCCTCCCCATTCCCCCCCCCCCACCAAAAAAAAAAGTTAAAAGGTCAATTTAAACTAAAATATTAAATTGGCTTTGACGCGATAGCACTTTACAAACTACACGCTATAGCGTCGACACTTAAGACGAATGTTCATAAGGGGAACAGGCGCTCAAAAGACACACACGGAAGGAAGAACGCGTTCTGAGTTGTTACCTGCAGAAGCACTTAAGTGTGCTTCAGGTACAGGACTCATTCTTGGATAAGAACTCAAAAGAGATTTTGAGCTTCATCGAAGGCAATGCTGCAATGGGATATATGTGCTCAGTTGATGTGGAAGATTTGTGCTATTCTGTGGCCCACGGTGAATTACTGAGTGTTGTAAGGGATGCTATAGAAGAAGGCGGGATGGTACATTTCCAGAACCGTGTGGGCTTTCTGTAAACAATTTTTCGCGTCTTCTTGAGTTACTTTTATATCATTTGAGAACAAATTTTATCTTCAGAGACAAGAGATCTGCATTTGATCTTGCGTAGCATCTGTTTTGTGTAACTTGTTTTTAAGGCGAAACCCTTTAATGGCTCATCGTTGTCAGCAGGAGCTGTCGGCAAAGGCTGTCGGCAGAGGGTGTCACACTTTCGAGGGAGATAGGTAAAAAGTAAGGAATGAACCTTGTCTCCACTGGGAATCGAACCTCCACCCTTGGATCCCCAGCCGAGCGCTTTACCAACTGCGTTTACCAACAAATTGATTTACAGTATAGAAAAGGCGCAGTATTTGTCACAATTCTCCGCGGACACCACGCCGTAAAGGAAGTCAGGAAGGTAGGAGTGAAAGAAGAGAGGGAGATAGAGGTGTCGTAGAGGAGGGCTACGATCCAACGCGCTATAATGGCTTTCACCTCATCGCACTTTAGAGGTCCAAAGTGGCCTATAGGCAAGACGGCACGTGAACTGTTAGAAGCCTTTCATATAAGAAAGAGAGGGCGAGAGTGCGACAGTGATACACCGGTAAAGCTTTTAAGGGCAGAAATCAAGTATCTTGAACGTTTTTTGTGCACCGCCAGTGGGTTTGATGTCACTTCTGTTACTGCGCATGTCTCCACCTTCGTATATATTTGCTGACGTGGCTGCAAATAAAACAGATGAGAGTTAGCGCCTGTCCCGTTTTCTTCCTTCTGTGTGTGTCTTTTGAGCGCTTGTTCCCCTTATCAACAGCTATGCACCATCTCGCCCAAGTTCAAGCTATGTTAAATTACTTAAGACGAACCTTGAAAGTCCTCCTAATTTTTTTTTTCTCACTCCGCGTGATTCGGTGTTCTGCATCTGAGGAGAGGTGGTCAAGTAGACGAAGGTGTGCTGGTTTGTTTTACACAGGCGTCGTAACAATAACGGATGACACTTTACATCCGAAAATGACTTGCGCATTAATGCCATTTACGGCTTTCAAAAGGGCAACGGAGGGGTCGTGCCGCTTCGGAGAAAGCAACGCATTTACGGGAAAGGCCAGTGGAAGGTCTGCGCCGATAACCAATGACCGGAAGGAATGAGTGGAGGACGGCAAGGTCTGCTGCTGTCAAAAGTGCGCATACGCACCCTTCGCGCTGCCCTACACACAGAGTGGGCGTCGGCTGCACCAAATATCGAAAATGCGGAGGTCGTATTGAGAGAAAGCCTTCATGAGGCAAACATGCGCGCTGCTCCAAGTTTGCTTTTCCGTAGTCGCAACTCCAGCATTGCTTTATACCGTCCAATTTTATTTTGTAAGTCGCCCAAAGATATTCGAACCTGCAGAAATTTGAATGACTCATTATAAGTGGCTTTCGAGATGTGCCGAATTGCAGCAGCTATATTCTTGCTAAGCCACTGGCCACACGCTCGCACAATTGAGCAGATGGGCTTTCAAGGACTGCCATTGATAAGGATAGATACCTAAAAATAAAATAAAAACGATATGCATCTGCGCCCATGGACGCTTCTCTTACGTGAATAGCTTGCAGAGCAAACATATTCAGGCGCAGCTTCTTTCCGAAGACTTTACAGTCATGGACAATATTTTGCGAGACGCCGGAGCCCCGTTTCAAAGCTGCCTCTGGGCCACTAGGCGGCGTGGTGCGCGCGTCGAGGTTGCGCGGGCCGATGACTAGGCGCATGCCCGTCCTATATGCGTCCGCTGGCCTTTCTCCTCGCTCGTTTTGTTTGAAGCGCTGCTTATTCCGCACTTGGGCGCGGCTGGCGCTGTTTACTGCTCGCGCCGCTCGAGCTATGCGGCCGTCGTGCTCGGCGTGCAGCCAGTCGAAAGCGATAACAGCGCTCGTGCACGGGGCCCGCCACCTTTATACCGAATCATTTAGATCTGTTTCTTTTTTTCTTTCAATAATAACATAACTTCTGGCATGCGATAAAGGTATCGTTTCTGCAAACTGCCCACTGCGATGAAAACATCTCGATAAAGACACTCGGTCCTTATGCTTCAACTGCGAGCGTTAGCGTGCATCGCAACTCATTCATAGTTATTGTGCCGACCAAAAGCGTAAAAGAGAGAAATAATCCTTAAGCAACAAGTTTATTGTCATGAAACAAAAAATAAAAATAAAACAATGCAGACATCACTGGCAAACGAAAAATTCCTAATACTTGGTGAAACCGCCATCAGCAGCGATGACGCTTGCCAACCGGCGTGGCATCGATTCGTAAAGGGAACGAACCACATCTGTGTCCGCACGAAGCCTTTCCCATTCACCTCTGATCGCTTCCCAGAGTGTGTCTGCGTTGGCATTCCCAATGTGAGACCTCATCAGGTGAGCTTTCAATAGGCCCCACACATTTTCAATGGGACTCATGTCGGCTCCCTTCGGAGGCCATGGCAGCTGCCGCACGCCACGAGCGTCGAGAATAGCGCTCACTTTTCGAGACGTGTGTACAGGACTCCTATCTTGTTGAAAAAGGTAGAATCCATCTGGGAATGGTCCGTCAAGGACATATGGCGTTAACACACTCTCAATGATGTCGACGTAGGCGTCCGAGGTGAAGGATCCATCGACTCTCACCAGAGGCCCCAGTCCATTTCTTGACATGGCGCCCCATACAGCCACGGAACAGCGACCACTGGAGAACACATTTTGCACGTATGGCGGGTCGTATCTATATAGGAGAAGAAAATCAGTACAAAGTTATAATTTGGGTCTTATGCATCAGGTTGAGCGCGAGTGAAAACTAACTTTTCCGTGTAAAAAGGTTTGATTAGCAACTGTGAATCGTTTCTAAATAGTTAATACTTGAACCACGCTACTAAATGACAAGAGTTGTTTCGGAAGAGCAATTACTTTAGAGTAAATTGCGGCATCGGCACTAAGAAGCGTTTGCTAATGGACTCTCTTCGGAAGGGCGCTTCTATCAACATCGTGCACCTCCGAGATATTGCATGCTGAGGAGGAGTATTCGGCATTGTTTACGACGTATATTTCATTTGGGAACACGAAGACAGCAGTTTGCCGCTATATCCTACTTTATTCGTATTCTTCATATAAAATATTCAGGATTTACTTAGACGCAAAAAAAAGGGTATCCATACCTGCAATTCACTTTACCTCCAAACTCGGCACTTCTGGTCCCAGCGGGTGGAAAAAGAAGACTCGTCCGAGAATATAACTTCGGACCAGTCGTCCACAGTCCACCCTTTCAGAGAGTTGGCGAACTCGAGCCGTTCCTTGCGCTTTTTAGTTGTCAGATGCGGCTTCTGGGCAGCCATGCACGATCGGAGACCAATTTCTTTGAGCCGCCGCCTGATAGTTTTAGCAGATATATTCAGTGCAAGTTCCTTGCGGATTTCTTCTGCAGTCATGAAGGGGTCGGCCACCGATGCCGCTATGATCAGGAGGTCATCTTCTGTTGAAGCTCTCGGTCGACCTGGGCGCTTGGAATCTGCCAGGCTGCCTCCATTGCGGAAAACGCGAATGGTTCGGGCTACTGCAGATTTGGAACGACCGGTACGGCGAGCAATTTCTCGCTGGGGAACACCTTCCACGAAGAGACATGCAATCAGTCTCCTGTCGTCGATCGGCACTCTTGGAGGCATTTTGCAACTGGCAGGATTTGCGATGAAATTATATAGGTTTTCCTGGATATCGCTAACCAATCATAAATCAAGTAACGTCGATGGCTGAGCAGAAAATATAGGCGTTATGTGGGAAGAGTGCTTGCGCTATCTCGCCTTTCTACGATCAGACGATGCAAGCATGTGCTCATCAGCCTTATCACGTCAGAGTGACTTTTAAACAACTATAGTTCGAAAATTACGGTATTACATCACATAAAATGACAGTACTACATTTTACGGCCTTACGTCCCCGACGTGATAAGGCTGATGAGCACATGCTTGCATCGTCTGATCGTAGAAAGGCGAGATAGCGCAAGCACTCTTCCCACATAACGCCTATATTTTCTGCTCAGCCATCGACGTTACTTGATTTATGATTGGTTAGCGATATCCAGGAAAACCTATATAATTTCATCGCAAATCCTGCCAGTTGCAAAATGCCTCCAAGAGTGCCGATCGACGACAGGAGACTGACTGCATGTCTCTTCGTGGAAGGTGTTCCCCAGCGAGAAATTGCTCGCCGTACCGGTCGTTCCAAATCTGCAGTAGCCCGAACCATTCGCGTTTTCCGCAATGGAGGCAGCCTGGCAGATTCCAAGCGCCCAGGTCGACCGAGAGCTTCAACAGAAGATGACCTCCTGATCATAGCGGCATCGGTGGCCGACCCCTTCATGACTGCAGAAGAAATCCGCAAGGAACTTGCACTGAATATATCTGCTAAAACTATCAAGCGGCGGCTCAAAGAAATTGGTCTCCGATCGTGCATGGCTGCCCAGAAGCCGCATCTGACAACTAAACAGCGCAAGGAACGGCTCGAGTTCGCCAACTCTCTGAAAGGGTGGACTGTGGACGACTGGTCCGAAGTTATATTCTCGGACGAGTCTTCTTTTTCCACCCGCTGGGACCAGAAGTGCCGAGTTTGGAGGCCAGTGAATTGCAGGTATGGATACCCTTTTTTTTTGCGTCTAAGTAAATCCTGAATATTTTATATGAAGAATACGAATAAAGTAGGATATAGCGGCAAACTGCTGTCTTCGTGTTCCCAAATGAAATATACGTCGTAAACAATGCCGAATACTCCTCCTCAGCATGCAATATCTCGGAGGTGCACGATGTTGATAGAAGCGCCCTTCCGAAGAGAGTCCATTAGCAAACGCTTCTTAGTGCCGATGCCGCAATTTACTCTAAAGTAATTGCTCTTCCGAAACAACTCTTGTCATTTAGTAGCGTGGTTCAAGTACTAACTATTTAGAAACGATTCACAGTTGCTAATCAAACCTTTTTACACGGAAAAGTTAGTTTTCACTCGCGCTCAACCTGATGCATAAGACCCAAATTATAACTTTGTACTGATTTTCTTCTCCTATATAGATACGACCCGCCATACGTGCAAAATGTGTTCTCCAGTGGTCGCTGTTCCGTGGCTGTATGGGGCGCCATGTCAAGAAATGGACTGGGGCCTCTGGTGAGAGTCGATGGATCCTTCACCTCGGACGCCTACGTCGACATCATTGAGAGTGTGTTAACGCCATATGTCCTTGACGGACCATTCCCAGATGGATTCTACCTTTTTCAACAAGATAGGAGTCCTGTACACACGTCTCGAAAAGTGAGCGCTATTCTCGACGCTCGTGGCGTGCGGCAGCTGCCATGGCCTCCGAAGGGAGCCGACATGAGTCCCATTGAAAATGTGTGGGGCCTATTGAAAGCTCACCTGATGAGGTCTCACATTGGGAATGCCAACGCAGACACACTCTGGGAAGCGATCAGAGGTGAATGGGAAAGGCTTCGTGCGGACACAGATGTGGTTCGTTCCCTTTACGAATCGATGCCACGCCGGTTGGCAAGCGTCATCGCTGCTGATGGCGGTTTCACCAAGTATTAGGAATTTTTCGTTTGCCAGTGATGTCTGCATTGTTTTATTTTTATTTTTTGTTTTATGACAATAAACTTGTTGCTTAAGGATTATTTCTCTCTTTTACGCTTTTGGTCGGCACAATAACTATGAATGAGTTGCGATGCACGCTAACGCTCGCAGTTGAAGCATAAGGACCGAGTGTCTTTATCGAGATGTTTTCATCGCAGTGGGCAGTTTGCAGAAACGAGACCTTTATCGCATGCCAGAAGTTATGTTATTATTGAAAGAAAAAAAGAAACAGATCTAAATGATTCGGTATAAAGGTGGCGGGCCCCGTGCACGAGCGCTGTTATCGCTTTCGACTGGCTGCACGCCGAGCACGACGGCCGCATAGCTCGAGCGGCGCGAGCAGTAAACAGCGCCAGCCGCGCCCAAGTGCGGAATAAGCGGCGCTTCAAACAAAACGAGCGAGGAGAAAGGCCAGCGGACGCATATAGGACGGGCATGCGCCTAGTCATCGGCCCGCGCAACCTCGACGCGCGCACCACGCCGCCTAGTGGCCCAGAGGCAGCTTTGAAACGGGGCTCCGGCGTCTCGCAAAATATTGTCCATGACTGTACATGAGTGGAATGGTTTGCCGGAGGCAATTGTAAAGAAACACCTGTCACCTTTGACTTCATGCAGTCTTAAAAAATTCCTGTTTCAACAACAGTGACCCTTGGTTTCATTTTTGTTGCATGATGTTCTATGTGTCATGTTATACAACATTTATACTTTTTGTGATTTTAACCCTTGCCATGTGGCATACGACCGCAGTGTGTGCGATACATGCGGTCATCGTGCTAAACACTTCTGTACCTCTTTTTTTTTTTTTCCTGGCGTCGATTCGTAAGGGACATTGCATTGCTATCTGCACTATCGTAGTGTTTCATTGCATCCCTCTAGATTAATGCCCGCAAGGGCGCTGTAGATCGCAAATAAATAAATAAATACGACGTTGAGCGAATAAAACGCTCGGAAATGTGAATCCGATCGATGTCCGTTTCCCTACGGCCGCGTTAACACTGTGTGGATTTAAATACTCTAAACACTTGCATCGTGCTTAGTTTACTTTACATGTGCTCCGAGGAACCATTTGCAGAATGGAAGAAGGGGTAGTGCGCTAAGAAATGAAAAACTTATTTTAAGAAAGGCAGTGGATTTTTTAGCTACTTATTTATTGTGCGACCGTAAACAGAGGAGGCCGCGATCTTCAGATAATCTCCAGTGTAAGTGAGCATGGAGAAAAAAACAGAATTACGCAGGAGAAAACTACAAAGGTCTGCGTTTTGCTGTCAGTTCTTGATGGGTGTCGGCAATCTCCATGGAAAAAAATATTTCCGAGATTACTGCAGAATCTGCACTGGAGAAATGCGTAAGCCTTAGCGTTGCTGTGCTGTCCGCGAGACGTGTTAATGGGATTCCGCGAGTGACAGATACTACGCCTTTCCTTTTCTGTAAACCAATTATAGAACGCCGGTGAACTTTGATGCGTTCAACGGAGTGCTGGTTGTGTTCGACAAGGGGCGCGCGATGTATCGTGTGCAGCAGCAACGCTCAGGCTTTCGCATTTCTGCACTGCAAATTCTGCAGTGCTCTCGGAATTTTTCAGACTGCAGTTTGTTGAGTACCTCCCTTTACACACTTCTAACCATTCCCACCCAGGCAAATCACCTCCTTTCCCGCTCGTTCACGTTCAAATATTTCAAATTTTCCGCCACCGGAAGTTAGGCCTACGTCACAGGAAGTCGAGTGCCACGTGACCCCCTTTGGACGTCGACATCACCCCTCCCGGCTATTTCGACGTCTGATTTACTTAATTGGCTCTAATGAATTAGCTAATTAACCCACGCGCACCTCCCGATTTCCCAGGCGAGATTTTTATTGCGAAAGCAATACTACTCTAGGTTTCGAGCCTTCAGCGTAGCGCGGCGGTAGCCACGTACGTCTTACCCACGTAACACTGTGACGTCACACCCCACGTGACACTAGGGTGAGAGCTGGGCTACCAACTCAAGCGGTCGGCAGGAGCTGCCAACTTGGGTCTCTCGTTTCACATGGGACGGTTTTGTCAGAATCAGCCTGCTAGGACCCTGGCATTCACGTTACCCCTAAGGCCACTAAGGCACGTTCATACGGCTTGGTTAAAGCGGGGCTTTATATGTGGGCTGAGGAAGAAAACGAGAAGAAGAAGAACGCTTGGTCACCCGTAGCTAATGGTTCAGCTCAATATTTGGTTGAGCAGCGTTGAACCCTTGTAATTTTTTTGATGCTCGGTTTGATGCAACTTTTCTTTTACTTATAAATTCATTCGTTTCGTTCAAACGTAATCGTGGGGACAAGCTCAAGAAGACACGAAACTGCAAACACAGCCTTGCAATGCTTAAGCATTAATAATAAATATGCAAATGCTGGCCGGATCACTTGGCACGTCCTGTCCCTTCTGCTGTCCTCGTTGCTAAAAGGAGAGCGCTTGGTATCGCGCACGCAGAGGCAAGCCGCCTTATAATAGTGCCTCTTTTGGCTGCCCGAGATGTGTAACGTGGTTACCCTTATGTCTATCACTCAGTTACAGCGGCCGGCATGTTTTCAGTTCAGTTCAGTCGTTCAGTCGTGTCCGACTCTTCGTGACCCTATGGACCATATCACGCCACGCTTTCCGGTCTCTTACTATCTTCCTAACATTACTTAACTTCATCTGCAGTGCCTCGAGGATGCCATCTAACCATTGCGTTCGCTGCCTACCCCTTCTCCGGTGACCCTCAACTTTTCCCAACATCAAATCTTTCTCCAGCGACTCCTCTCTTCTCATCAGATGACCAAAGTAGCTGAGCTTTAACTTTAGAATTTGACCCTTCAATGAGCAGTCAGGGTTTATAGTTGACAATATCGACTGATTTGACCTTCTGGCCGTCCAAGGAACTCTCAAGAGTCTCCGCCAGCACCACAATTCAAACGCGTGAATTCTTCGGCGGTCAGCCTTCTTCACAGTCCAACTCTCGCATCCATACATCACAATTGGAAAGACCATAGCACGAGTTATACGGATCTTGGTTGGCAGATCTGCTCTTTACTAGGCGGTCAAGGCTAGCCATGGCTCTCTTTCCCAGAAGCAGGCGTCTCCTAATTTCATGGCTGCAGTCTACTTCCGGGGTAATCTTGGAGCCCAAGAAGAGAAAATCTGTCACAGCTTCCACTTCTTGTCCCTTGATGCTTCAGGACTTGATAGGGCAAGACGCCATGATCTTTGTCTTTTTAATGTTCAGTTTAAGCCCAAACTTCACACTCTCTTCTTGTACGCGCATCAGAAGTCTCTTGAGTTCCACTTCACTTTCTGCCATTAAAGTGGCATCATCCGCATATCTAAGGTTGTGGATACGTTTTCCAGCAATCTTCACTACGGCTGAAGACTCGTCCAGACCGGCCTTCCTCATGATCAGTTCAGTTCAGTCGTTCAGTCGTGTCCGACTCTTCGTGACCCTATGGACCATGTCACGCCACGCTTTCCGGTCTCTCACCATCTTCCTAACATCACATAACTTCATCTGCAGTGCCTAGAGGATGCCATCTAACCATCGCGTTCGCTGCCTACCCCTTCTCCGGCGACCCTCAACCTTTCCCAACATCAAATCTTTCTCCAGCGACTCCTCTCTTCTCACCAGATGACCAAAGTAGCTGAGCTTTAACTTTAGAATTTGACCCTCCAATGTGCAGTCAGGGTTTATGGTCGACAATATCAACTGATTCGATCTTCAGGCAGTCCAAGGAACTCTCAAGAGTCTTCGCCAGCACCACAATTCAAACGCGTCAATTCTTCGGCGGTCAGCCTATTTCACATTCCAACTCTCGCATCCATACATCACAACTGGAAAGACCATAGCACGAGTTATACGGATCTTGGTTGGCAGACTAATGTCTCTGCTCTTTACTAGGCGGTCAAGGCTAACCATTGCTATCTTTCCCAGAAGCAGGCGTCTCCTAATTTCATGGCTGCAGTCTACTTCCGAGGTAATCTTGGAGCCCAAGAAGAGAAAATCTGTCACAGCTTCCACTTCTTGTCCATTGATGCTCCAGGACTTGATAAGGCAAGACGCCATGATCTTTGTCTTTTTAATGTTCATGATGCACTTAACATATAGGTTAAATAGGCAGGGCGGCAGTATGCAGCCTTGTCTCACTCCTTTCTCAATCGGAAACCAATCAGTAAGACCATGCCCAATTCTGACTGTGGCCTCTTGCCCTTCATACAGGTTCCTGAGGAGACAGATGAGGTGAATTGGAACTCCCATCTCTTGGAGAGCTTGCCACAATCTGCTGTGATCTACGCAGTCCAATGCTTTCGCATAATCAATAAGGCAGAAGTAGATGGGTCTCTCAAACTCTCTTGCTTTTCCTTTGGTCTCTAGTTCCTCTGCCCTTGCGAAACCCAGCTTGCACGTCCGGAAGCTCCCTGAAGCCTACCTTGGAGGAATTTCAACATCACCTTGCTAGCATGCGAAATAAGCGCGATCGTGCGGTAGTTGAAACAATCTTTGGCACTGCCTTTCTTTGGATTGGGGATGTAAACTGACCTCCTCCAATCTTGTGGTCACTGCAGGGTTGTCCAAATTTGCTGACATAATGTATACAGAACGTTAGCAGCATCGTCATGGTTGAGGTTTTAAAGCACCCCAGCTGGAAGGCCATCAATTCCGCTAGCTTTGTTCTTAGCAAGGCTGGCTAAGACATGTTTTAGTAAGTGTAAAAAAGCTTAGCCTGCGCTCTAGTGGAAGCCTCCGGCTTCTTGTTATCAGTTTGTAAGGATGCTAACCTGGACACTTTCTTTTCGCTAAGGGAATACAAAACTTTCCTTACTGCCCAATGCGTGTTTCACTGGTAAAATGTAAAGAAATTGAGTGGGAATGTAGGAGCGCAGTCCAGCTTCATATAGAAACCTGCTGAGAGAGTAAGTGTGCGTATTAAAGCGACTCAAGGTCTGATGCACGGTTCCAGCGAAGGCCTTGAGGAAGCGCCTGTGGCCTTCTGAGCAGTGTTCCGTTTTGTCCTCTTTTTCTCCGTACTTGGACGTTTGTCTTTCTTCCCTTTTTCCTGTTTTTACTCCATAGCGTTAAATTCTTCGTTCATCGAAAATCCTGCGTCGGTGTCGATGTCGGCACTGGCGTTGTGAGCGAAAGAGCATGGCGCTGGTAGGCTGTAGCTGGCATCTGACATGACCGCGCACTGGACGTAAGGTTGCCTGAAGTTACGTTTGCCAGGAGCTGCCGACCAGGGCCTCTCTTTCACATGGGAGGATGATATCAGAATCAGCCTGTTAAGACATTTGCATCCACCTTACTTCTAGGCCACGCAGGCACGTTTGTACGGCCTGGTTATTGCGGGGCTTCATATATTGACTGGTAGCCTAAGCTATCGCGTCATACTCTTAAAAACGGAACTTAACTGTCCCCCATAAATTTTTTGTGCCGTTCAATGTCGAACCAACTTTTCTTGCCATTCATACTCAGAGCGCTTGCTTTCTTTTTTCGTCTTTATGTTCGCTGTACTCAGTATCAATGCTTTGATAAAAAAAAAAGCTATCTTTTCTTATGAGATAAGTAGTGTCGATACACTGCAGCTTGGAAGCAGCAGCTGGTTGGATCATCAAGCTAATAAAGCTTTCATTTTAGTTTACTTCCGGCCGTCTCAACGTAATCGTGGTTACTGCACATTTGTAGACGCCTCAGAAATAGTAAGGCTGCACATTTCCGATCACGTAATCCGTGGAAGGAAATTATGTAACGAGAGACTGTGCTACTTGACTATAAAATTGTCTCTTCCTTTCCTTTCCAGCATTTTTTTTTTAGCACCGGTACACTTGTAACAATGTGTTGCTACGTTTGCTTCGTTAGTGGGATCCGAGGCGTATTGCAGATTGGTAAAATCGTTAGAGCCCGATTGACAGCTCTAAGGAATTATAAACTTTCTAGTTCTTAGCTGCATCATGACAACCAGACATACAGAATGCCTACCTTAGAATAAGAATCAATTCAGGTTATACTACTCTATTCAGCCTAACTTAAGGAAGAGTGAGGCAAAACGCAACACATATTTACAAATATGGTCTTGTTTTATTTTCTAGCTATTAACAATTATAAGAGCAGTATTTGGTTGGTACCGTTGTGGCATGCCGCTTAGTAGATATGAAATGCTCGGCAGAAATGGAATGCTGCAAAATTCAATGACATTAAAAACGTTTGAAATGTCTCATTTTGCCCCATTCTCTACGGCGACATGTGACACTGCACTGGGCAAAATGAAACACCATTTCCATAAAAGGACACCAAGAAGTCTTGCTCTAGACGGATGGGAAGACGACTCTACAAGACAATCTTTCTGCGTCTACCAGCATGGTATAGTCCAGATAGAAAGCACCACATTTTATTTTTTTCGTGAGCCGTTACACGCTTTAGGAATTTGTACCGCTAGGTCTTGCATGTATCCGGACTACGCGATTTGTTTGTTTACTGACTGCTTCACAACCTTGTTCAATTGTGTAACGATTGTCACTCTTTCTCCTCCTCCCTATCGAACGAACTTACGGTTTGATTCCACCCATAGGACCCGAGTCCTGAGCTCGAGCTAAGGGCGTGATTGTATGTCAGATCGGACGGACCTTGCTCCATTGACAGCATGATCTACTTACGAGTAGCCGTCCTTGCTCGCCGAAAAATGCGTGGCGGTCCCACGTCCGGAAAAACGTTTGTGCATTTCCTTGCCCTTCGTTTCTTTTCTATTCTGCCGTGGGCATCTTCAGGGATGCCAAAACGTATGGTGCCATCGGCGTTGCTTGGTGCTCTTCAAAGCTTTCTCACCACTCGACAATGAATGCTTTCATTTCGTTCGTGCATACTAAGCTAGAGAGCAATAAAACAAGGGGAAAGCTCTGGAGAAATCGATAGTGCCATTGTTTCTACTTCAGGTCCTTAAGAAGCACTGCAGTGTCATGCTTCTCCCCCATTTGTAGCATGATTCAAAAATCATTCCCTCGTAAGAACGTGAGGCAAAACGTTCTCATAGTTTCAATATGCACTTCTAGCAAACACTTCCGTTAATGCAGGACTCCTGGTCGGTTGAGCTACACAGTTGGAAAAATAAAAAGGGCTAAATTTTGCGCCGGCTTTTCTTTTTTTGGCCCCTTCTCGTTCACCAGGATTCACTTTGCAATTTTTTTTTTTTTTTCCTGCTTAGAAGAGATGAGTTCTGACAGCTTTTATTAACGTCGCATTTTGTCCGGTGCTCAATAGTTGGGTGAGCTCAATAGTTATTGGACGATATATTTTCCGTGAGTTTCAACAAATGTCAGCTTGTCGCTTAGCAGTTTTTTTTTTTTTTCTGGAAAAAAATTATATCATGCAGCGCTTGTATATTTAACGACCACAAGAAACTGAGTGAGGAGTTCGATGACATCAGTGGCCGTTTGCGTTAGGGGACACAGACTGCTTTACTTCTATGTGTCATTCTAAACTAGGGCTGCAGTGAGTCCACAGTGTGCCAGAAAGCCAGTACAAACGGGGACAGTCATGAACAAGTACCGGATTCACTGTGACGTGTGTTGGCGTTTCGTTGCGTCTTCGGTCGATGTGGTTTGGTTTGGTTTGTGGGTTTTAACGTCCTAAAGCGACTAAGGCTATGAGAGACGCTGTAGTAGAGGACTCCGGGAATTTTGACCACCTGGGGCTCTTTAACGTGCACTGACATCGCAGAGCACACGGACGCCACTCCGTTTCGCCTCCATCGAAACGCAGCCGTCGAGGCCGGGATTCGATCCCGCGTTCTTGGGCACAGTAGTCGAGTGCCTTAACCGCTGCGCCACCCCGGCGGGGCACCCGATGTGGTCTGTGGTCGATGTGGTCTGTTTTTGTCAGGAGTACCAGCAATTTTATTTCATTGGAAGTGTTCTTGGCATGAGATGTACTGGTTTCAAAAGATGAGACAGAACCACTGGACCTTGTATCACACACTAATACATCTTTCTTTATTATATATCCTCATCTTTGTTTGTCTCATGCACCGACCCTCCGATGTTTTTCGGAATTTCACCAACTTCGTAAGCAGAAGACCCTTTGCACAATGAAACATGACTGTCACATTATCCGAAGAACACTTACACGCATACGCACGCACACACATCTAAGACATGATTGTCAAGGTTGATTGATATTGCTGTCTGCGCATTTTGTAACAAGCGCGCATTGTGCTCCCCTCGCTCAAGTGAGGCTAGAAATCACGAAGCATTGTTATTTCAGTAATGTCCAGCTTTTCCAGCTCTGTGACTAGCCCATCGTTCTGCTCTTTACAACAGCCAGCACAAAAGGAAAAACAATAAGAGAGCACGCACAACCGAATATGAAGATAGCTACACGTGAGAGTGTCATTATGCAACACGAGGAGCACGTATGCGACAGAGAATTGTCCCAGCAAGCCAGAAATGTTTTAATAGTTTTGAACACAGACGCAGCATTGAAACAACGAACAAGACTGCTTATGTTAAATAAAACGCATTCCCAAAAAAACGTTGCGGCCCCTGATCTAGCAACAGTACCTCGCACCTCGCAGTGCTTTATGGAAGTCAATATTCTTTTTCTATCCTCTTCGTTTCTTTTCGTGACATGCAACGCCTTCGATGTACATATGTGTATACTGTACACTGACAAAAGAATGCATTGCCTCCCCTCCCCCCCCCAACCCAAACAAAATAAAATCATATAGTTGTGACAAATAAATAGCAGCCTAACAATGAATTGCAATGGCCCGCAATGTGTTCCTATGGCGAACAAAGTTGCTTTTGTTAACATGCATGCTTTTATAAGTGCACATAAATGAGCAAGGTTAACACAAGAAATGAACTGATTCCCAGTAGAATAGTCTGGAAGAATAAACTTGTCACCTGTAAGCATCAGTGAGCAAGTTAAGAAAACGACAAACCAGTGCTCGAGTGTAAATGGTAGATCAACAGGCAATGTATTCGACCTTCGGAATTTTTGTACCACGCATATTGTCTACCTTAAGAACATGTTTCCCCAATTGTAAAAACGATTTTACGCTTTATTTTTATTCTTTCTAATGCTTTCCCTTCAACAACAACAAAAAAATCTAGCCTACACAGAACATGCCCACATCATTCGCAAATGATGGATGAATAAAGTCGATACAGAAGCTAAAATGATTAAACACATATGACTGAATGATCGCATTATTTATGAGAATGTATAATGAACCGCTATGAACTATAAATAAAACGGTATGTCCCTTGTACAGGGGGTCCGATATACACAGTCGTTACGATGCTGTGGAAGGCGCGTAAAGAAAAGGGCGGTGGGATGTAGTTTAATTTAACGTTTCACACAGTATCCGCGAAAGTTCCTTGAGCCTGAAGATTATACGAACCAAACTTTGAAGCAACATGAGGCGCAGCAACCTCCAGAACTTTTCAGCGCAGAAATAGAGTCAAACATTATTGATTTGTAATCCTGCTAACGCCAAAACTAGGAGCTGTAGCAGAGGGTAGGAGAAGCAGAGCTGAAAAATTGAATGGTAAACTTTCCAGCAAAAGTTACTGAAGAGGCATTACTAAAGCCCCACCAACGGGTTGGTGATTAGAGTCTGTTTTTACGCTGAAGCGACTTGCAGTTACGAGGCTACACTAGCCAGTATTCTTGCCGTTTAACTGCGTGGGATGTAAAAAGCACGTGAAGCGTCGCAAATGACCCTCGATTGGTTGGCTTTAAACTGCCGGCGCCGACTTCAACCACGTATCAGAAAGGCGCTAAGAAACAAAACTCTACAAGAATGCTGAATTGGGCGAGTTGGTGCATTCGCATTTTAGGAAACGTAGCGCAAAGAAGACAAAGACAAAAAAAAGAAGGATACACACGCGAGCGCTTTCTCACAACTGCTTTTTTATTAGAAAAGCTAACAGAATATATAGGGTACAAAAAAAAATTATCAAATATATGAAATAAAGGAGGTGAATTGACAAAAATTGACAAAAATGTGGAGAAAAGGCAAGTCTGCAAAGATACACAAAAAACACGTGAAAAACCTACTTGACCACTGATTCAAGGTATGTGATCTCTACTTTTGTTAAGTTAATAGAAGCTTCGCTAACACACTTATCCCCTCCTTTCATGATATGATATGCTTCTATAATTTCTCGTGTACGTTGATTGCGCGATGTGCCAAGAACGATAGTTTTATCGAAAATGGGGCGGCATTTACACTTCGTGCAATGTTTAGGCAAATTGTCTTGTGATGTAGGGGTTAAAGAATTTCTATGTTCGAAGAGCCGGATATTCAAACAACGGCCAGTCTGCCCTATGTAGTATTTTTCACAAGAAAGAGGAATTTTGTAAATTACCTGCGTTCTGCACTGTACAAACCTAGATTTATGGTTAACATAGCAGCGATGCTCACTTTTTAACGCGTCTGCCTTTCTTCTTACCAAGGCACACACACCTGACAATTTCGTGGGGGCTGACATTACTGTGCCTACATCATACCGATTGGCGACATTCCGCAACTCATGTGAAAAACGGTGCACGTACGGCAGAACCATTGCTGCAACACTTAGACTTTTTCGTATCCTTTTCCTTCACCTTATATATATTCTGTTAGCTTTTTTTAATAAACAATCAGTTGTGAGAAAGCGCTCGTGTGCGTATCCTTTTTTTGTCCTTGTCTTCTTTGCGCTACGTTTCTTAAAAAAACAAAACTCTCTGGGCCTGAAAAAAAAATAAAAAAAAAACGAAGGGAAACGTTGGGGGTTTTCGTCAACGCAGGTTGTAAAAATGGGTTTCTTGACGCTTGCTTGCCAAGAAAAAAAGGAACTTGCGGCAGCGTTGGAATAGCGAGCCAGTTCTGTTTAAATTCATTCTATGCTCGACCAAAACGTTGCTTCCAATGCAGCCTTTCTGGCACGATGTGCCAGTGAACCTTTATATCTCCTTAAATATTACCACAAAATATTCACCCCCGAAAAGGTATTGGCTGCAACCGGGTAGCGTTCCAATACGTTATGTATTCATCGATATCCAAAACTTCAGGTTCATACACTGACGTGTACCATATACCATTCTGGCTTCCGAAGGTTGCCCCAAGAGGCTTCTAGGCAGTTTAACAGGATCACAACGGTTCGTATTATGTGCCAGTGCTCGTTTCGGGCTTAATCTCGGCACTGTCGCTTCCGATATCAACTTGTTTTCAACAACCGTACATAACTGCACATAATTGCACTTAATCGTCTCAAAACATGGCTGCATACACAATCGCAATTCCTGTGATGCGATGTGATAATACAAGACGTGGCTTGATTGTCAACAGCTAGAGCTTCACAACGGGTAACACCTCACACAGATTTGTATCACGGACAGCGACACAACAAAATAACAATACAGTCAGAGTGGGGCTTACAGGGGCGACAAAAAATTGTAAAATAATTACCTATAGATACGTCAAGCATTAACACCAACCAACGCCTAGCCCGCTACGGTCTAGATATGTTTGTCTCGAAACACCGTGAGGACAGCCGTGGTTGCCTTCTCCAATAAAGGATTCTGCCACAGGCATCCTTGAACAAAGTGTGTAAGTACGAGGGCTCTGTTGATATGCGAAAATATTGCTCGGCAATCAAGTCTCTAACAGGTTCAAAAATGGATAAATAATACATATGTACATATATATAAGTTACTCACAGCACCTGCAACACTCTGGTTTGCTCGTGCGACTAACACATATTGTAACACCTTTAACAGAGCACGCTGGGGCAGTGCGCTGAATTTAATCTTTTTCTTGAATTCTGCGCCAGCGACGTACGCAAAGTGGTAAACGATGTGATCAAGTAACATTATTAATTATATTTTCTGCTCAACAAGCCACGCAAAGAAACAGCTCAGGCATGAAGTAAATGCACAATTATACAGATAAGAGCACGAAAGCTTGCCTTATGTAAGGATGGCATTCTTTGATTCTCTAGCATCATTAAGTAGGAAGATGAGCCCACCCTGACCTCAAGCAGTTTGCGGATGATACCACTCCATTGCCGACCTTGTAAAAGAAATCATTTAGGCTACAACTGTTTTCCTATAGCGCTTAAATTTCGCTAAAGGAGTTCTAATGTTTTGATGGACATTCGCGCGCATAGCGCGAGGATTTTAAGCCTTTAGTGCTGGCAATGTCAATCGTATTTTATTTCTTGGCCCGCATGCCGTAGTGTTCAATACTTTCCATTTTTAGCAGGGAGCTCGTACACGCGATCGCTTCCACGCTTGAGGTCATGTGTTTCATCTTAGTCCCAGGCCAAAGCTTACGCACTCGCTCACGTTGTGAATCATGCAGTGTCTGAAGCTGTCTCATAATCGCCAAGACCACGGCCAATACAACGGGAAACTTTTGATCTCAACGCGTATATGCCGCCGTGGTCACGTGCTCAAGTCCTCGTGATTGCTTGAAAGCTGTATTGGATTGTCCAAACCCTGTGCCAACAGGCCTTCACACGTAGCTGACCCCTTCGCCACTTCAGTGATCATTGATTGTCATCGAACAAGACGTGCGTATATAATATATATATCACTCGAGAGAAGGGTACCACGATCACAGTGCACTTTAAACTTGATTGTCATAGCGCTTACAACATCGAGTTATTGACCACAACGAGTATGAGAAGCGGCGGCTCCCCGTGATAAACTTTCCTAAAAAATACCGATGGCTCTATGCTCACGCGCTGTATAACGTGATTGTCACAACATATTCCGCTTTTGGACGCAGCGACTCGCAGTGCGTCTCGAAGACTGCAATACTCTCTAGGGACCACTCTGCCTTGCGCCAAAATCTTGCAAACGCCCATCGTCAGATTAGGAGCCGGAAGTGCCTGTTACTCCCCTAGGAAAGACTTCCCTCAGAAAAGGGATAGCCGTTGATAATAGCCAGTAGAAGGATGACACGCCAGAGCGCTTCGTTGTAGATTATCCTGATACTGGAAAATCTACTCGCCCCTTACGTCGACAACAATTTTCACCTGGCTATCAGCAACCCATGCTTGGTAGTTAGTGCATTTCGGCAACAGGTTCATCGGCTCCAAAGCTTTTGGATTCGCGCTACATGTACTGACAAGCACAAGAAAGGGGTCCATCCGTTCGCACTTCAACGGAGCGCAGCTGAATGAAAGAGCCGGGAATTAACGTACCGCAACACAATAGTGAACTCTGCTGTGCTGCTCATGATGACGATGTCACCGCCAACTGATGGCATCTGTGCTTAGTAAAAGGAAGGAGTGTAAACGGAAGGCAATGCACAAGTAAACACAACGGACAAGCGTTACTGCCAAAGGAGCTGGCTCCGCACCATCATTTCAGTAAGCATTACACAGAGTCCAGCGCATTTGTCGTGCTTTTTGACAGACGAATTCATGCAACAGCACCCCTACTCTGTTATGTCGCTAAAACTAATGAGACAACCATAAGCATCGGAGTGGGGGTGAGATCGTATTAGGTTTGCCTTTCATCTTCCTCTTTCTATAACTTCACGTGCATTGTACAGTGCAACGAACTGCAAGTATGCAATTACCAAGTGACTTCTAGGCTCTGAATACCTTACATGCAATAAACACTTATTCAAAAGACGGGTAGAGACAGCTGCACGTGATCTCGGCACATTGTCCTTATCCTGACATCAATGCGTAGCCGCTCAAGAAACCCTAGCGATGAGCGTCCGCCTCAGTTTTCTAAAAACTTGTAAACATCTCATGACAAAGCGCCACTTCACACTCCCTGATAGCGTTAAAAAACAACAACAAAGAAACTTAATTACACCGCAAGCCTTGACTGAAAGGGTCGACAATTGAAGCAGCTTTTGAACATCGTCGCTTGAGTAGCTCGGCGCGACTCAGATGGGCCCCTTTGTTGTCTTGTAGGCATGCTGAAAAGTGAAATGAGCATGCAGCCCTTAGACGAATAGGCTGAAGTCTTTCCGGTATGGAAGATTGTTCAGCCTGCAAGGCGTAGACTGTACCTGGCGTCAACTAGCTGGGTGTTCAACTTATGCAGAGTACAAATCTCGACAAAGAAACAAAATAACATTCAATTAAGCCGGCGAGCATCAGCGACCGCGGGGTCGTGCATAACCAGCCCTTTTTTCTATAGTAGTCTCCAAAGTTTCAACACGCAAGAATAATAGTTCAAACCTGTGACAGCCAAGTAGAAATTATACAAGTCTTATTAGCGGATATTTCAGGTGTAAATGCACGCATTAGTTGAGCGGCCCCATCCGGTCTTTGGTATTACAGCGCGCATACGGAACAAGGCGAAATGACACCTTGCCAGCTCGATATGATGCGCTGATGAAAAACCTTACTTCTCGGATTACATCGTGGCTTTGGAGCAGTAAATTCCCTCAGCGATTACGCAATAGCTAAATGCTTTTCTTGACAATATTTGGCCGACGTTACGCTTTTGTAGATTAGCAGCTTTGTAAAATTAATGCAGATAAGGGATATCTTTACGTCAGCTTTTTATCACCGATGAAGTAGTGGTCCTAAGATTAGTATTAGACACCTGCACCTAAATATGTAAATGCATGCCTTGCGGCGCTGAACCGGATAATATGATGGCATTAATGGCCCTGTCGGCAGGCCTGGTTCAGTGGTACAGTGTAACGGCTCCTTTCGGCTTGTCATTGATTGCTCACTTAACCGTTCAATTAAATAAGAGCTTCTCATTGTTTTAAGCCTTCAAAAATACTGAGCTGACTTGACGAGGATTGCCTGGTCTAATTGGGCAGTGGAGAGCAGGAATGTTGACGTCGAAGTCATTTTAGATCGCCTGTTGCTTCAAACGCAAACGAGTGCGTTGATTCATATCGTGTTGAAGGTGGTAGTTCCTGCTGCCTGTTCCTTCCAGCTACTTATTACTCAAACGGGCTGCCGTGCGTTTCTTTGGGGCAAGTAAATGCCCAAAATCGCGATGATGCATCATTCTTAGCGTGAGAAGGGCTTTGACTAAAACGTCCGGCATTACACTGCCCTCTTAGGTTTCCTGCCGCCACCGACTCACCTCAAAACTGCTGAGCGCAGCTCCGTACCACGACATACCAGGCGACCATTGGTACAGACAGCACAAACACGTACACGCACAAGGAACACGGGCGCGACAGAACAGGAGACGAGGGTGGAGGGGGCAGGCCGGCTCACGTGCGCCTGTGGAGGCATGGAAAGAGGAGGGCTGGGCGACAGGGGGGGGGGGGGGGGGGGGGAGGGGGGGGGGGGGCGCCCGAAGCTGGGCGAACTAGAACCCGTGCATCTCCGAGGCTCGTCCGAACCCCTGCCAAGCCTAGAGCTTGGTAGTGTCTTCAGATGAGAGTGCGTCACCCCTTTCGCCCAGCGGTGGTGGCGGCGGCTGCGCCGCATTGGAGGCCAGTGGCCCACCACCGAACGGGGACAGCGGATCGGCTCCAACGGCCACAGTTGACTTGACCTGGAACCCCTCGACGTCTTCCTCGGGGTGCAGGTTTAGCGCCGGGTTGACGCGGCCGTTCATCTCGGTCTGGTAGGTCTTGACAAGGCCCCCCGCGTTGAGCACCGTCATCTCGCCCTCGTGGGGCTCTTGAACTTTCATGATGTCCTCGGGAATGTTGACGACGCAGTGGAACACGTCGAAACGCGCGGGGAGGGTGCCACTTTCGAAAAGCCAGCGCATCAGCGAAGAGATAGACACGATGCTCGCCAGACTGGTCAGCATGGCGAGCGTCCGGAAAGGGAACAGCTGGCCGTCCTCCTCGTTGTAGAACGGGTATCTGGAAGGCAAAACGTCTTTCATGGTGGCACACAGCAAACGGCGATTGTGATTTCTCACATTAAGAGCGTTGGCATACTCTGGATTGTTCAGTCAGTCAGTGTAATGCAGCTATTTAGTTGCTTTTTGTACGGCGATGTATATGAATCAAAACCTAAACGCCTCCCAGACGTTTAGTTTCAATCTCGGCGTTGGCCTCTAACTACTCATTTGTTTACAGTGTACCTTTTTTGACATGTGACAAGGGAGTGTGCAGAGCACTGCAAATGCCGTTATCAACGAACCGCTGTTTAAATATATGCGAGCCTACATCTTGGCAACTAATTGAGCAATTATGATGCGCTGGAGTATGGCAGACTTAGCTGTAGGGGTACATTCCTTGAGCTCGACTGATATTAAAGCCTATGTAAGACTACATGGACTGTTTGATTCGTCCATACTGCATCCGTCAGTATAGTGTCCTGGCTCGCGGCATAATGTTGCCGTACACCCCCCCCCCCCCCCCCCCCCCCTTTCATGGTTGTCTCATGGCCACACCCGATTGTTTGTCGGGACAGAGTTAGGTGTTCGCGAAGCTGTAATCATTTCGACACTCTTATCTTTGCATACCTGATGACCGGTGGCAGGCCTATAATGTCCTCGCCACCCAAGCCGCGGAGTAGTAACCCGATGATGTAGGCGCCAAGGGAGCCGTAGGTGTTGCAGTGATTCTTTATGTATACGACGCAGACGAGCTGCGGGAAAAGGATGACGTAGACGAGGTCCGATGACAGGTACCAAAGGCCGTAGATGGACTTCACTGTCAACGCCATGGCGGTGGCCATGGCACCCACGAACAGAATGGCCACACGCATCACCCAGATCACTTCACGCTCGGAGGCCTGCATGGACGTGTCACGAATAAGCGCTGTCTTAGAGCCTTTGCTACATCGAAAATCAGTAAGAGCGCCACCTGCGAGAGAGCATTACGCGCTATCTGTTCCGCGCGGTGAATGTTAGGCTACCTCAGGTTTCATCTGTTCACAGCTGAACGTTTAATATTGCACATCTTAAATCATCTTTGTGCGCGACCTGGGGAAAACGGATAAGAAAATATTACTTATAGACTAAGGTATTTAAATTCGGCACGCTATAACATCTAGAAGTCAGAAATGATTTGCTTCATCTATATTTATGAACTGACACCCAAGGCGTTTGGTCTAAAAGTAAAAGAGCGTTTTCAAAAATGACGACAGAGGTTGAAATAAGCGCGGCTTCTTCTGAAGTAAGAGGAATAATGCGAAAGTAAAAAAAAAAAAAAATTAAAAGGTATTTTGAATGTAAAATTGATGCACAATTGACCGGAGCTTTGCTGTCGTTACGGGGGCCGCTACAATTGGTCACCCTACAGTCGCAGGAGGAACGGGCTCCGTATACTTACTTAAACGGCCCTGCCCCTGATGCTGATACCGCGGTAACATACTCACTCCCTTGAATGAAACATCAGCTAACGGAACATGCGCTGTTGAAATCATGTGCTTGGGTACACATACCTGTAATTTCAACCTATTCACGCGTTTGGCTGCTGCTGTACTTTTAATGAAAAGCGTGGGGTGTACTTTTGCCCTAGCTCTTCCAAATGAAAACATTCCCTGAAAACAAGCCGAACGTTACATTTCTTCCTACTGTAATGACTTCGCGCTTCTGACTCAAACTGGCTTTCATTGACCAGAAATAAGAGTGAGATGGAGTGAAGGATTAAAAAAAAAAAATGGTGCAATGACCTGGGTGAAACCAACGCCAAATTGTTTGCAATCATCTAGAGCCCCTCAGGGCGTTTTTTTTTTTTTTTTTTGGTAAGCTTAATTATTCAATTAGGATGAATTACGCAGAATTCGTAATATTAACTTTAAGACCGCGTGAAAAGTTATAGAGGTGGTTCAGAAAAAACCGGCGCAAATTTTCCACCAACGTACAAATAGACCACGTGACTGACGCTGCAGTGCGACAGTGTTGTAGCGCTGCCAAACGCGTTTTGAATCAACGAAGGGTGCGCGTCGTTCGCCGTCTCAAAAAGAGGGGCTGACGCCGCTGTTAGCACAATCACGGAAGTGTGTCAGCACATTCTGCCGGTAAATGGATAGTGCCAGTCCGAAAAGTGATGGGCAGACCACCTACAGCCAGCTCACCTCACATTAAGCTTTTATTAATCCACTTTCCTGGAATAGCAAAAAAAGAAAAAAAAAAGAAAGAAAAGAAAATGAATGAAGTCGCGTAGTTGAAGGCAGTCTCCATTTTATCTATTTCTGTCATTGTAGAGCCCGTCGAAGTGGGTGGTGGCCGTTCACTTGGGCACGGTCAGCGAGCACGTTTTTCGTATTCAAAACGCGGTTGGCAGGGCTGCAGTATAATAGGGAATTAGCGCAGTGACGTGGTGCTGATTTTATATTTCGCGGGCATTCCTTAAATGTCCCCCCCCCCCCCCTTCAAGCAAAAAAAAAAAAAAACAAAAACAAAAACGAGCACGCAGGAGACTGTACTGTAGAGTCACCCACTTTTTTAAAAAAGTATCGAGCAAGTGTCGATTTCCAGGTGCAGCAGCGCCCAGGCGAAGCAGAGAGGAAATCGGGAGAGAGAACATGCATGCCTGTCAGTCATGCAGCTGGAGTCAGGGCCGTCCGTTTGGCTGTTCTGCTGCTTGAAAGACAACCTCGGGATAAACTTTCCATTACTGTGTAGCATAATACTGTACTTTCGATGGCCGAGCAGCGAGAACATTTGTTTCATTGAAACTGCTTCGTAGTTGTTACTGTGGTGAAAACGCGTAAAGTTCCCTGCCCGACCCTAGGCTTCGGGGATGTTTGCGAGTAGCTTCTGGAGGGCATTAGTTCCAGTAAATTAATGCGCCGATATTGTACATCTTCAAAGATGGGGTTTTTTTGGAATGGTTGTAACTGGTTTCTTAGGAGTACTCTGATGTTTATCGCAAATGTATGCATATAGCGC
Source organism: Amblyomma maculatum (assembly GCF_055883805.1). NCBI lineage: Eukaryota > Metazoa > Arthropoda > Arachnida > Ixodida > Ixodidae > Amblyomma > Amblyomma maculatum. The sequence continues at coordinate 129,623,256 of NC_139344.1, forward strand.
CCGGAATATACGCCGCAAATAAAAACTAGATGGCCACAGCTTTTTGGAACTCAGATGCATAGCAGCCGATAATGGGCAGGCGTTGACTCGCACTAATCAGAGCAGCTTATCAGATGGCGCTTACTACAGCCTTTACCCTTGCATACTTTCTCCTCTCCGTAGCAGTGCTGGGCAGTCGACACTCGCGCGATATACTTAAAAAAAAAAAAAAAAAAAAGCGGCCGACTGTACGTTGGTAGAGGAAACTGGCGAGGTTGTCGGAACCCCCTCTACAACTTAATGAAACCCACTTGGCCCCAAACAGAATATTAAACAGTTTGCATAATTTCCTTGTTATTTAACTAAGCGGTATATATAAAAAATGCTCTGAGAATTAAGCGCTGCATAACGACAAACCATATGTCGTTGATTGCATCAAGCTCCGCTACAGCGGTTTTATGAGCTTGGTGGGAGTTACTTATAATAAGTGTGTCGCCGAAAGCAAGTCGACAGCTGCACATCCCCAGGGCAATATTCGTAGCATATGGCCTTATCGTCGGGCGAAGCAAAGCGAGCCACAAATCAATCCGTACATAACCAGCACATTAGCCCTCCACCCCCCCCCCCCCCCTCTGCCCCCACTTAATTAAAGTGGCAAGTGCTCTCTACGAGTAATACGGCCATGAGTAATCCTAAGTTGGTTATATTCATACACGGACAGGGATGGCCCGAGGGCAGCGGAAGAAGGAGGAAATGAATACTCGCATTCTGCCTGAAAATGAGCTTGTAGACGTTCCTGGCAAACATGGAGGCGGCACTGAGGATGGAGGAGTCCGAGGAGGACATGACCGCAGCCGACACGGCGCCCAGCCCCACGAACGAGACGAAGCCGGGAGTCAGGAACTGCAGCACCATGGGCAGCACCAGCGATGTGTGCTCCTTGTCCAGGGGCAGAGGACCCGTGAATGCCGTCTCGTTCCATCCTGCGGCAGCAGCGCGCCCTTTCCTTCACTCTGCGGCTCGCCCATGAATCGTCCACACAGGAGAAGAGCAATCACTCCTGTCTATGGAGTTGATTGCAGAATACTCGCTCGAGTGCATCTCGCTGCTTGAGTAAAAGGGTCGTTCATTCCTCTGTTCCGAATCGTCGTTATACGTGTGAGTGATTACCATGTTTTTGTTTTTATTTCTTCCCATAAAATGTGTTATGAACCTAATGGTTGATAATAGTTTTTACTTGCGGTGCTTATTGACTCTAATCGCTTCATCCTCTACTAAAAAAATAAAAAAACACAGATTTTACGTATGAGGCAGTCTTGCACTGTTGTACGCACAACTCGGCTCTTGACCGCCAAGAATACGAACAATCATGTGCCCCTGTTGCCACGCTTTGTCTCATAAAATAATACACCGACACCCCTCTGTTCTACGTTCACTGCCTCAGTAGTTGTCAAAAGAGCCCCCTGTTTGTCCACTCAGCGGTTTTGAAATTCACTCATCGATTGTTTCATAATTTGCAAAACATATCTCGCTGTCGATAATCGGCCTAAGCATCAAGTGCATCGCAGGAAAGGAAATGCACATTCTCGGGTAGTTCATACGACGGTGGTCGCTGCACACGAGCATAGCCCAGGGTCTTTGCAGCAAAATGCACTGATGCTTTCGCTCGTGTCTATTGTTCTAGCTAGGTAGCGTGCATAGTCTACTTGGCTGCTTTCGCGGCTAAACAGCCCCCGCCATCAGCCACCTTTCTAAAGACGACAGTGTGCTTGGCTTCCTTTACCGCTTTTGGTGCTTGATGTGCCGACACTTACGCTTTTCGTGCTGGGCAGCGCACTAAGTATGCCTCGCTGCTTTCGGTGCTTGACGCGCCATAGAGCTTGGCCGCCCTTCATCACCCGCCTTATCGACGCATTTATTCAACTAGGTCGAAATCTTACCTTCGTGTGTGGCTACATAAAGCTGTCCTTGGCGGCATAGTGCAGCCTTTCTATATTTGACACGACGAGCATTTTAACGCACAGAACAAACGGGCGAATGGTGAAGGAAGCGATGCGACCCATATGTAACCAGGGCTGCCCTCGCTGCTGCTAAGTGGCCGAATGGTAGGATACGAAGGCATGTGTATCGCCGCTCGGGGTTTCAAGTGTGGAAGCTGTTCTCTTGGCTGGCTGTGGGATGAAAACGTTCCGGTTTTCGGACAAGTTAGGGTTTATATTCTGCGTATTGCTCTCTGTGGTTTCAGCACGTTGTTCGCCTTAATTTGCTGAGAACGGGAGCGAACCGCATTCCATGCTTAAAACGTACTGTTGACTCTAAGTAATCGCTGCAACTTCTCTACAGGGCTTTCTACGCAGCCACAGTCTGCAGGTCGCGCTTTTAAAGCATAAACGGTGATCTTAGAAGTTACAAACTTCGCGAAAATGTACATGTTTACTACAAGTTACCGGCTTAAATGAGTAAACGTGCCAGGGAAGTTCGGTTATTTTTCTTCGCTGTTCCTACCGCCTATAGCACATATATCCCCTACCGAAATAATATATCCTTCCCCTAGATGTACCTTTCTAAATGTACATTTATATTTTAAGCACAAATAATCTTGCTGCTCTTATCCTTACTTCCTACAGACTAGCTTCGTTCATAATAAGAAATCCAATAAGCCTTCTATGCGCTGTAACCTTCCTCTCGCACTCTGTTCAGCGCAGTTGCTTCGTGTGCAAAGTGCTGCTTAATTTCCGCTTACTTCCTTTATGCCGTTTAAATATTAATACATCTAGGACGTTTTTTAGTCTCTTTAAAATATTGATTGGGGTACAGCGTTATCTTCGCTTCGTTATTGTTTCACTGCACAGTTGGAAATGTCTAACCGCCCTTTGCACTCAGCCCTTACACGCTGAGAACTCCGCTTTTAACCTTTGATTCTAACAGACCGGCGTTCTGTTCACTACAATTATTACATGATCACCATGAGCTGCCTCGTGTCCTCAAAGTGCCACTACCGCTTCTTAGTATGGCCACCCTGTCGCAACTGTCAAGCGCAACCGCAGTGGGTGCTATGCCGCGCTGAAACAGTGCCTCCACCCCGCTTCCTGCACTTCCGTTTTCCATCAGCGTTATCAAGCAAAGCTCGCTATGGGCATTTCTGCCTTCTCTTTTCGCAGCTGTCCCTTTTCTCTGTGATGTTCTCCACGCGGACGTTATATCCCCACATGTGCGGCACCATTCAAATCCCGACCTTCACCTGTGTATAGGGCAGGCGTTACAAATGGGGTAGGCAGAGCCACACCGTTTATCACGCCTCTTCCTAGCCACCTTAGCACAGCCGCTGCGTCCGCACCTGCTTTTTCTCACTCCACGAAAGAGACGGTATCGTGACGTCGCGCAAGACGTCACGATGCTTGCTTAAAAGCTGTCTTTAATGAACATTTAAGGATCACCGTTGTCCTTCAGGACATGAAAGCGCAGCTACCGCTGCTGCGTGAGGCGTAAATTGCCAGTGATAGGTTCTTATTCACTGTACGACTCTCCCAAGCACTCCAGCATATGTTCACCGTGCTTCTATATCATATAGGGTAGAACGAGAGAAAGAAGAGGGCTATACGATAGGAAATAGTCAGTGCTCCTTCATATTCTATAGCATATAGTATCTTCATTCAAACCCTCTCAGAACTACGCTCTTTTATAATGGAACAGATGCAAATTTCAGACGTACTTGTAGCTTTGGCGACAGCACCCATGATCATGGCAGGGATAGCCATGATAATGCACCCGAAGGCAGCCACGTATGAAAGCAGCTGCGCCTTGAAGGCAGTTTTGCACGAAAGGACCCGCTGAAAGTAGACCTGCGAAAGAGACACAAAGCCTTGTTGACGCCTTACCCTACCATTAAAGGCCGTAATAATTACAAGAAAGCTGCGGATAAACGGGTTGAGAATTGTGCGCTTATGTTATGAAACATTTCTGCTGCTTGCACGTTGCATAGCATTGTTTTCCGAGCACCTGAACAGCCCTATAAAAAGGGGCATGTATAACAAGAAGAGAAATGCTGACGTCACCTGCCATGGGATACCACCGAGGATGAGCAGCAGTCCGAAGTCGATGTACTGTCCCACGTACCTCGGCTCCAGGGAGCCAACCCAGTCGTTCGTCGGATACGAAAGCGTACCCACTGACTCGTTAATCATGCAGAACGGGATGCACAGCCACTGCGGAAGATAAACAAGCAGACTGTTGTTAGCACTGGCGTTAGCTGCAATTAAGTGTGAACGCGAAAAGCATGAACTTTACCGATCGCGCTATAGCCTGGGAACTCCGGCTGAATACTCTTGCTGAGGCCGGAAGAGTTGCACAGACTGTAGGCTTCAGTAGAAAATGCTCTTCCGAAAGAGATAGGTCTTCGTGGCATTACTTCGACAACTCTAATTTACAGAAGTGAAGCACTGGAATAAGCTACGGTGCTCGCTAGAGGAAGAAGAGCTCACCTGCGGTCTACGGGGCCTGAGTGCACAAGCTATTCTCGCTAAATACCAATTTTAGATTGCACCCGCACCTATGGAAGGCCGGTCACGGTAGCCAGCCGAAGAGTCGCTGTTTGAGGAGCTAGCCTATCGCGAACAGAATGACTCACACTAAGCCCCTTCCATCTGGCCTAATCTCATTTCTTGGATGCAGGTATGGCCTTTGTAAGGACCCTCGAAACATAAAAGAATGACAGCCCGTTTTTGTCTGCATTTGCAATTTATGAGAGATTTAAAAACAAAATTTGTTGACACCAAAAGCATGTAAGCTGCCGCCACTCGGGATCCGGAATGAGTGCCGAGAGCCACACAGAACAGCGACGAGCTATTGCGTGTGTTCGCGGCACACAATAGAGAGATCTATCATGTTGGAGCGGAACATGAAAAGCGCGCTTACTGACAAGACAGCAGATAGCTCCTGTAAGCGCTGTTTTCATCGTTACCTTCCAACATGAACTAACCAGCCCGACTCTACCCTCTTCTTAGACTTAGCAGAGCAGAGGCCTAACGCATACAGGATTACCGGAGGCTCGCTTGCAGTGGCAGGTGCGTGCCCCACCTGGCAGCGCAGCAGGCATCCAGTGTTCCGGTGTACGCGCCTCTGCTATTCTAAATCTATTCAAGACGTATCATTATGTGTGAAATGCATACAACTCTGTTGCGCAGTACGCCGAGGCCGCTTCGTAAGAGCATCAATTCTGTCTGTATAAACTGGAGCGTGCCATGACCGCTCGAGAAGTCCTTGTGCGTCCATGCCGTGCGTCCATGCCCCCGGTTACAAATGTGCCTGCTACAAGGCGAGTCAACGCTCTTTTCTCGGCATTTCTTTGAACTCTTTAGGGTGGTTGTTAAACACATGCATCGGCGCGTAAAAGTTATGGCAAAACATTGAGACGACCGTGTCCACTTGCTTCAAAAATCACCTAACACGCTGTGTGCATGAAGCGGAATATACAAGAAAAAAGTGTACTAGGGTTGCGCATAGTATGGCCAGGAACGAGTTGGGAGCGACTTTATAGAGCATTTCGAGCTTCATAGACCATAGAGTATTTCGCGCTTAACAGCAGGTGCATGCGCCGTGGTGCAGAGAAAAATAACAAAAAAAAAAAACCCTACCCTGTAGGCTGGCTGGTTATATACCGGTTGTTCTGTTTAGAAAGTTAAAAAAAAAACAAAACAAAAACAAAAAAACAAAGGGTAACTGACTTTAGATTAACTTTAGCCCTGGGGCTATATTGTGGGCTACGGCGGACTTCAGATAAGACGCAGAAGGCTTCAATTACTTCGCTATTAACTGAATACGTTAATTATTTTTCTGACCTTTCACTTTAGGGGTATGTTGTATTTGCAGAATTGGGGCTCGTCTTCCAATTAGTATAGCCTCTAAAAAGATTTTATTACAGAAAAATCGCCGCCCACGATTACGTTACTTCCTAATGCGAAATTTGAGCGCAGCTGATCAGCTGTTTCACCTTTTCGATAAATTGAGGCAAAGATTTCGAGCAAGACATCATCATCATCATCATCAGCCTGATAATACCCACTGCAGGGCGAAGGCCTCTCCCATATTTCTCCACTTAACCCGGTTCTGTGCTAGCTGCATACACTTGACCCCTGCGAAATTCTTAATCTCATCCGCCCACCTAACTTTCTGCCGCCCCCTGCTACGCTTTCCTTCCCTTGGAATCCAGTTTGTTACCCTCAGCGACCATCGGCTATCCTCTCTTCGCACTACATGTCCTGCCCATGTCCATTTCTTCTTAATTTCTACTAGAATGTCGGTAACTTGAGTTATTTCTCTGACCAACTCTGCACGCTTTCTATCTCTTAATGTTACCCCTACCATTTCTCGTTCCATAGCCCTCTAGGTTGTCCTCAACTTAAGTAGAACTCTCTTGGTTAGCCTCCACGTTTCAGCCCCATAGGTGAGTACAGGCAAGATGCAACTGTTGTATACTTTCCTGTTGAGCGATACCGGTAAGCTGCTAGTCATAATCTGCGAGTGCTTGCCAAATGCGCTCCATCCCAATCGTATTCTTCTTGTTATTTCCTTTTCGTGGTCCGGATCTGCGGTTACTACCTGTCCTAAGTAGACATGTTCGCCTGCTACTTCCAGTATTTCGCTACCTAATGTAAACTACTGTTCCTTCCCGAGGCTGTTGAACATTACCTTAGTCTTCTGCATATTGATTTTCAAGCCTTCAGTTCAGTTCAGGCGTTCAGTCGTGTCCGACTCTTCGTGACCCTATGGACCATGTCACGCCACGCTTTCCGGTCTCTAACTATCTTCTTAACATCACATAGCTTCATCTGCAATGCCTCGAGAATGCCATCTAACCATCGCGTTCGCTGCCTACCCCTTCTCCGGCGACCCTCAACCTTTCCCAACATCAAATCTTTCTCCAGCGACTCCTCTGTTCTCATCAGATGACCAAAGTAGCTGAGCTTTAACTTTAGAATTTGACCCTTCAATGAGCAGTCAGGGTTTATAGTTGACAATATCGACTGATTTGACCTTCTGGCCGTCCAAGGAACTCTCAAGAGTCTCCGCCAGCACCACAATTCAAACGCGTGAATTCTTCGGCGGTCAGCCTTCTTCACAGTCCAACTCTCGCATCCATACATCACAACTGGAAAGACCATAGCACGAGTTATACGGATCTTGGTTGGCAGATCTGCTCTTTACTAGGCGGTCAAGGCTAGCCATGGCTCTCTTTCCCAGAAGCAGGCGTCTCCTAATTTCATGGCTGCAGTCTCCTTCCGAGGTAATCTTGGCGCCCAAGAACAGAAAATCTGTCGCAGCTTCCACTTCTTGTCCATTGATGCTCCAGGACTTGATAGGGCAAGACGCCATGATCTTTGTCTTTTTAATGTTCAGTTTAAGCCCAAACTTCTCACTCTCTTCTTGTACGCGCATCAGAAGTCTCTTGAGTTCCACTTCACTTTCTGCCATTAAAGTGGTATCATCCGCATATCTAAGGTTGTTGATACGTTTTCCAGCAATCTTCACTCCAGCTGAAGACTCGTCCAGACCGGCCTTCCTCATGATGCACTCTGCATATAGGTTAAATAGGCAGGGCGACAGTATGCAGCCTTGCCTCACCCCTTTCTCAATCGGAAACCAATCAGTAAGGCCATGCCCAGTTCTGACTGTGGCCTCTTGCCCTTCATAAAGGTTCCTGAGGAGACAGATGAGGTGAATTGGAACTCCCATCTCTTGGAGAGCTTGCCACAATCTGCTGTGATCTACGCAGTCAAACGCTTTAGCATAATCAATAAAGCAGAAGTAAATGGGTTTCTGGAACTCTCTTGCTTTTTCCATGATCCAGCGAAGGTTGGCAATTTGGTCTCTAGTTCCTCTGCCCTTGCGAAACCCAGCTTGCACGTCCGGAAGCTCCCGATCCACATACTGCTGCAGCCTACCTTGGAGGATTTTCAACATCACCTTGCTAGCATGCGAAATAAGCGCGATCGTGCGGTAGTTGGAACAATCTTTGGCACTGCCTTTCTTTGGAATGGGGATGTAAACTGACCTCCTCCAATCCTGTGGCCACTGCAGGGTTGTCCAAATTTGCTGACATAATGTATGCAGAATGTTGACAGCGTCGTCATGGTTGAGGTTTTGAAGCAACTCAGCTGGAATGTCATCAATTCCGCTAGCTTTGTTCTTAGCAAGGCTGGCTAAGGCCCATTCAACTTCACTCTTCAGGATGCTCGGCTCGAAATCAGTAATTGCAACCGTCTTATGTTGGGCTTGCACATCCGGGTCCTTCTTGTACAGTTCTTCTGTGTATTCCTGCCACGTCTTCTTTATCTCTGAGGCTTCAGTGAGGTCCTTGCCTTGTCTGTCCTTTATCACGCCCAGCTTAGCACAGAAGCTTCCTTTGATATCTTTGATTGTCTTATACAGAGCTCTTGTGTTCCTTAATTGGCTGTTGTCCTCAACTGCTTGACACTGTATGTTCAGGAAGGCATTTTTATCTCTCCTTGCTATTTTCTGAAAATCCGCATTGAGAACCTTGTATCTTTCTCTTACCCCCATACCTTTTGCCATCCTCCTTTCCTCAGCTATTTGCAAAGCTTCTTCAGATAACCAGTTTGCTTTTTTGCATTTCTTTTGCTTTGGAACTACCTTAGTAGCAACTTCTTGTATTATATCACGAACATCAGTCCACATCTCTTCGGGCTCTTTGTCTTCTAGATCTAATTCTTGAAATCGATTCCTCACTTCCACAGCATATTCTAATGGAATCTGATCCAGATCATACCTGAAAGGCCTTCTAGTTTTCTGCAATTTCCTTAATCGAAGCTTAATTTTGGCAACAAGAAGCTGATGATCGGTGCCACAATCGGCCCCAGGCCTTGTTTTTACTGCTTGTATAGCGCTTCTCCATCTCTGCCGGCAAATAATATAATCGATCTGATTCCTGTACAGACCGTCCGGTGAAATCCATGTGTACAGGCGCCTCTTGTGCTGTTGAAAATGAGTATTCGCTATGGTCAGGTTGTTTTCTTGACAGAACTCTACTAGCCTCTGCCCAGCTTCATTTGGCTCACCAAGACCGAACTTGCCTGTAATTCCGGACATTTCTTCACTCCCGACCTTAGCATTCCAGTCTCCTATGAGAAAAACGACGTCTGATGATGGGGTGCGGTCTAAAAGGCATTGTAGGTCCGCATAAAATCTCTCAACGTCAGCTTCTTCAGCAGCAGTGGTCGGTGCATAGACTTGGATAACTGTTATGTTGAAAGGGTGACCTTGGATCCGAAGTGAAATCATTCGGTCGTTTTTGGGGTTGTACCCTAGCGCTGCTTTGCCCATTCTTCTGTTTACTATGAGAGCGACCCCATTCCTTCTCTTGGATTCGTGCCCACAATAAAAGACATAATGGTCGCCGGAGTTAAATTCTCCCATTCCGGTCCACTTGAGCTCGCTGATACCCAAGATATCAATGTTCAATCTGTTCATTTCTCGCTTGACGATATCCAGTTTACCTTGCGTCATAGATCTTACATTCCATGTTGCTATGTGATATATCTCCTTGCAACATCGGACTTTCCGGTCGCTTCCCGACACATCCACAACTGAGCGTCCTTTTGGCTTTAGCCCAGCCGCTTCATTCGTCCTGGAGCTACTAGGAATCGCCCTTTGTTCATCCCCAGTAACATGTGGGACGCCTTCCAACCTGGGGGGCTCATCTTCCGGCGCCATATCGATAATGGTATTGTGACTGGCCATAGGGTTTTCTTGGCAGGAAATACTGGAGTGGGTTGCCATTACCTTCTCCAGAGAATCACATTTTGTCAGAACTTTCTGCAGTGACCTGTCTATCTTGGGTGGCCCTACACAGCAGAGCTCACGACTTCATCGAGTTTCGCAAGCCTCTCCGCCACGACAAGTACCTTTCTACTTTTCCTGTCTAGGTCATCAATCATTATTTGCAGTTCATCCCCCGAGTTGCTTAGCAACGCAATGTCATCAGCAAATCGCAGATTACTGAGGTATTCTCCATCTACCCTTATCCCTAACTGCTCCCATTCCAAGTCTCTGAATACTTCCTCTAAACAAGCTGTGAATAGTACTGGGGAGATTGTGTCTCCTTGCCTAACACCTTTCTTTATGGGAATTTTGTTACTTTCTTTATGCAGAACTATGGTTGCTGTGCAGCCACTATATATATCTTCCAGCACTTTCACGTACGGCTCGTCTACCCCTTGATTTCGCAATGCCTGCATCACCGCCGAGGTTTCAACTTAGTCAAATGCTTTTTCGTAATCAATAAATGCTATGTATAAGGGCTGGTTATATTCCGAGCATTTTTCTATCACCTGATTGATGGTATGGATATGATCGATAGTAGAGTACCGTTTCCGAAACCCTGCTTGATCCTTTGCTTGATTGCAGTCTAAGGTTGTCCTGATTCTATTAGCGATTACCTTAGTAAATACCTTATACGTAACAGACAGTAAGCTAATTGGTCTGTAATTTTTAAGGTCCTTAGAGTCCCCTTTCTTGTGAATGAGGATAATGTTTGCATTCTTCCATGGTTCCGGTACCCTCGATGACACCAGGCACTGCGTATACAGAGTGGCCAGTTTTTCTAGCACGATATCTCCCCCGTCCTTGAGCAAATCTGTAGTTATCTTATCTTCTCCAGCTGATTTCCCCCTTTTCATAGTTTCCAGTGCTTTCTTGACCTCGTCCTTCGTCACTGGTGGAACGTCTGACGGTTTTTCCCTACCGCCAATCTCATTACGGTCCTGACTACTTTGGCTACTGTAGAGATCTGTATAGAACTCTTCGGGTACTTTGACTATCTTTTCCATATTAGTGATGACGTTGCCCGCCTTGTCCCTTATCGCATACATCTGGTTTTTGCCTATGCCCAATTTCTTCTTTACCGCTTTAAGGCTTCCCCCGTTCTTTACAGCATGCTCAATTTTCTCCATGTTATACTTCCTTATATCGGCCACCTTGCGCTTATTGATTAGTTTTGATATCTCGACCAATTCGATCTAGTCTGTTGGATTGGAAGCTTTCATACTCTGGCGTTTCTTAATCAAATCTTTCGTCTCCTTAGACAGCTTGCCGGTATCCTCTCTAACTATCCTACCGCCTACTTCTACCGCGCACAAAGTTATGATATCTCTGAAATTATTGTTCCTTGCCTCTAGGGTAATGTCGCCATCCTCAGTTAGAGCTGAAGACTTATTCTGTAGCGAGATCCTGAACTCTTCTGCCCTCCCCCTCACCGCTAATTCGTTGATGGTTTTCTGTCTTACTAATCCTTTGCGTGCCTTCTTCAGATTTAGGCTAATTCGGGACCTCACCATCCTGTGGTCACTGCATCGCACTTTCCCAATTACCTCTACATCTTGCATAATGGCGGGGGTTGAACACATTATGAAGTCGATTTCATTTTTAGCCTCTCCTGTCTCTCCGTTAGGACTTTTCCATGTCCATTTCCGGTTCTTCCGTTTGCTGAAGAAGGTATTCATGATTCGTAAGTTATTGCGCTCTGCAAACTCAACTAGTAACTCCCCCCTGCTATTCCTAGAACCAATACCATAATCACCTACTGCCTTGTCCCCTGCCTGTTTTTTCCCTACCTTGGCATTGAAATCGCCCATTAGTACAGTATACTGCGTCTTTGCTTTTCGCATTGCCGATTCTACATCTTCATAGAAGCTTTCAACTGCCTAGTCATCATAGCTACATGTAGGTGCATAGGCCTGTACAACCTTCAGTTTATACCGCTTATTAAGCCTAATTACGATGCCTGCAACTCTCTCATTAATACTATAGAATTCATCTATATTACCCGCTATATACTTATTGACTAGGAAACCTACTCCTAGTTGTCGCCTCCCTGGTAAGCCTCGATAACACAGTACATGCCCATCCTTCAGTACAGTATATGCCTCATTCGGCCTCCTAACATCACTAAGCCCTATGACATCCCATTTCATTTCCTCTAGTTCCTCTAACAGCACTGCTAAGCTAGCTTCACTAGCTAGGGTTCTAGCATTAAACGTTGCCAGGGTCAGTTTCCAATGGCGGCCTGTCCAGCGGAGCCAGGCTTTCTTAGCACCCCCTGCTGCGTCACAGGTCTGACCGCCGCCGTGGTCAGTTGTTCCGCAGCCGCTGGTGACTGAGGGCCGGGGTTTTGTGGAGCTTATCATAGGAGGTTGCGGCCAATTACTGCACCAGGGTGGCCAACTCCTGTTCTGGTGAGGGAGTGCGTTGCCGGAGGTGTTCACCGGCATCAGGTCGCACCCCAAACCTGTTTTATGCAATTCCATCGACAAGCGGATTTTTTTTTTTTTTCATCCGGTGGAGAATTGCGCGGCACCGGGATTTGAACCCCGGTCCTCTTGCATGCGAGGCGGATGTTCTACCGCTACGCCACCGCTGCACCTTTTTTTTTTTTTTTTTTTTTTTACAACTTCTTTTTTTTTTAATTTTTCACACTTATTCCTTCAAGAAACACTCCACTAACAGTTCTTGGCTGTCATGAAAGAAGCTTCGTGGTCGGAGAAATGAAGAGAGCAATTGAGTTATCGGGAGGTTGCGGGAGGCAGCGCGTGGGTCCATAGGAACGTTGCGCGACGAACAGATAGCAGCGACTGACGATGCTGCTGACGTCGCTAGCGAGTGAAGCGAGTGAGAACGGGATGTACGCACCGAGCCGACGTTTCGGCAACCGGAGAGTACCTTCGCCGCCTCTCAGGAAGAGTGGGGGGGCCTCCTCCTCTTTCTGCATGGCGGCGTCAGTGTTCTACACGCAGCACGTTTTCTTGGCTCGCTAGCGGTGTCAGCGGCGTCAACTAGCGCTGCCTCCGGTGCCCCCCCCCCCCCCCCCCCCCGCGCTCCTGCCCCCATTGTTCGCCGCTTAGTGTACCCCCCCCCCCCCCCTCTTCCTGCGACGCTCCGGTTCGAACTGGGGGGATGAAAGGGGGCGGAACTGGTTACGAGACCGACGACGCCGACGCCGACGCGAAACCCAGGAATGGGCGCCAAAGAGCTGCGCTTCTCTAAAATTCTAGCGGGCGTTACAAGGCTCACAGATGTGACCCTGATAGGCGGTTTCACCCAACAACCCAGTGCCGGCAGCGCGACCGGCGTAGATCGCTTCGCCAATGCACGCTCTGAGGCCGGACTGCATTGGGTACCGGCGCAGCGGCATCAGCGAGGCTGTGGTCGAAACGAAATTGACAACGAATAGCCATGCGCCCGTCTGCAGCTTCCAGGTGATGCCGGCAGAGAGAAGAAATCTCTGGGTGGAGCGAGCTTCGTCACAGGCGCTGTGCTAGCGTGTGAAACTGCCTATCAGAGCGACATTTGAGGGCCTTAGAATGCGCGCGCTACAATCGTTCTTAAAAAAATCTTTCTTGATGGGTATACCATTTGGAGTACGACCTCCAATTCTACAGATACAAAAACTATTTAAAATGCAAATTTAAAAGTTAATTAGTTTTTTATTTAATTCGCGAAATAATTGAAGCAGCTTGGTTTGTAGCTGATGTCCGCCATAGCCCCCCAATATAGCCCCACAGCTAAAATAGATCTAAATCCAGTTACCTTTGACATAAAATTTTGGACCTTCCAAATAAAATGACTCGGTATACTTATTGCTGCCCTATTTCTACACTAATTGACCGCATGAGACATGTTGCTTAAATTTCTGTTGCAACTATAATCAGCAAAGGGCTATTCTTTCAAGAGGAATACGTGTCAGAGCATGTTTAATTAGATGAACTCGGGCACGCTACTGACCAGTGCCATTTTTATTTTATTTAAAAATACTGCAATCACCGCGAGGTGATTTTAGCAGGTTGACATTAGGCTAATCATTTATAGAACGGTGTGTACTGGACAGTGAATGCACGCAGCAGATGTTAATATACGGTCGGGTTAAATAGCCACAAAAACATCTACAAAGCCCATTAACAAGAACAAAAATACAGGTACAAAGTAAAAGCAAAGAAGCAAACCATTTAACACCTAATACAATAAGTAATGTCCCCGTAAATATGATCAGAACGAAGTTAATTTGGTGTAGAGACGACGCTGTTTTCTAGACAGTAATTAATAAGCTCACCAGTCCAATGAATATGCAGAAGAGCTGGATGACATCCGTGTAGGCCACAGAGTAGAGACCTCCAAAGAACGTGTAGAAGAGCGCTATGCACGCCGACGCGATGATCGACGTGTTGGTGTCGATGTCGATGATCACACCCACCGTGGCGCCTGTGATCGACAGACAATGCGGAGTTAGTTGTTAAGCACGAGAATGGTTGCAAGAAAAAAAAAGTGCAATAAGGCCGTCGTAAACACACACACACACACACACACACACACACACACACACACACACACACACACACACACACACACACACACACACACACACACACACACACACACACACACACACACACACACACACACACACACACACACACACACACACACACACACACACACACACACACACACACACACACACACACACACACACACACACACACACACACACACACACACACACACACACACACATATATATATATATATATATATATATATATATATATATATATATATATATATATATATATATATTAATAAAAAGCCGCATATATCGCCCCAACGTTTAGGCATCTGATCATCAGAACGTCCGCGGCAGAAACGTCGGAGTACTTTTACGCAACGCGTTAGGCCTTATGAAAGAGCCCGAAAAGGTTTTGGGTCCTGCGGCGCTCTTTAAATATAGTGCCATCGCTCGGTCATTGATCATTCTTGTCTTTGTGTCCTTGAATGAGATGCTTTGTCACCGCCACTGACTGGATGTAATAGGTTAGGTTAGGTTAGGTTAGGTTAGGTTAGGTTAGACTTGGGGGTCCTGAGGGCAGTAGTGACTGTTCCTTCAAGCAGACTTAATGGAGATTGCTTACCAAGCGCAGCGAGGATTGCCGCCGACCAGAACACTTCTCCGCACAGCGCTGGGATGAACAGCAGGCCGCCCATACGACCACCGAATAGCTCTTGGAATGGGTCCAACATGGTCACGTAACCTTCGGCTCGCATCTTGTTGGCGAAGAAGTAGCCGCCTGGAATAAAATGATAAGAAGAACTGCTCGCCAACCCGCATATATCCGTCGGTCTTGTATATTGTCGTCAAATCTCGCGGTTACAACCTTTACTTTGGCTCGCCGCTCGAAGAGGAAATTGCTCATATCATTTTGCAGTACACTCAGCTCAGCGTAAGCGTTTTTGGGACAAGATAGCTCCCTGTCGTACGAAGCTTGGAATACATTTGTCAGTACGTACACAAATGCCACTGCTGGGTGGAATGAAAAGCGTATGGAAAAAGCGTATGGCACACGAAGCAGCGAGGTTTGGAAGGTTCCCCATACCCGTACCAACTATGGCCGCCAAATGTTGATGTACATGCTACCACAAGCTCTTAATTCCTCTGTTAACAAGTCCAGCTAATCTATACAACAGTATATGTCCTCAAATCAAAATATTTTTAACACATGCAGTTCTGCACTACCCAATATTAGTCCTATCGTCTACATGTACTTTGTAATATATAAAGCCGTCGTTATGTTTATGGTCTTTTCTTGTTTTGTTGCGTTTTTTCCGCTGCTGTATTGCACTGTAAGCGGGTGCTAGCCTTTGTTAAGCCATCGCAGGCTTTTTCCTAGCACCATGTAGCATCACGAGTACTGGGTAATCAGTGTTGATGCTAAATAAAATTATTTGTACTTGTATTTGTAATAGCACTTACGAAGAAAGCAGAATATCCCCCCCCCCCTCCCGCCACTATTTTCAGCTAGTATGCAACTAGTGTGGTTCGTGTTTGTCTAATGGTGTCGTGCCTCGTCGACAGACACTTTGGTCCCCGAGAAGAATTGTCCTTAATGCGAGTAGTCCGCAATAGCGAATAACATAGAACAAAAAAAAAAAAAAAAAAGAAAAAGCTGGGAAAAATGGTGTGAGTAAGGCTTGCTTTCGTTCATAGTGGTGGCCAGTGAAGTTGAAATTAGACATAGTTATGGTAGGTACAAGACCACCCTCCCGGTCACCAGCATGATAGAAATAGTGTGGTGCAACTTGATACGTCTTCTACTACAGCTGTTCGCATCATATATATCAGCGCTCAGTCCGCTCAAAGCTGCTGAATGCGGCCGGAGCCCTTGCTGTCGGATGCCTGCCTCCCATGGTTATCAAAATGACAAGGGTCGTGCGCACAGATTTCGAGAGTTTCCTGGGAACGAATTCAAATTTTATCTTGAAAGACTACACGCTTTGGGACAAATTGTAGTTTCTTTCTTTCTTTCTTTCTTTCTTTCTTTCTTTCTTTCTTTCTTTCTTTCTTTCTTTCTTTCTTTCTTTCTTTCTTTCTTTCTTTCTTTCTTTCTTTCTTTCTTTCTTTCTTTCTTTCTTTCTTTGTCCATGCTCAAAAATACAAAAATAACAGGGGTGGGGGGGGGGGGGGGGAGGGGGGCGATCTCGGCGTGAAGAAGCGCGCTGAGTTTGCGCAGCCGGCTGAGGGACTTTAATTAAGTAGCCTGAAAACTTCGAGAGTATAGGCGATACTAATAGGACTAATTTATGCCGCTGCTTCTATACGCTCGAGAGCGCGAAAAAAACAAAAAAAAAACAAAGCGACAGCACGGGGGTTTCGCTTCATCGACACTAACGCCAATAAAAGGCAAAAAGAAGAGAATAAATTGACAGGGGCGCTTGCATTGCTTCCGTAAGCGAAATGCCCTATACTTTATCCAATGCGAGGCATACGACAGAGCTGTGGTTATATATGCAGCGAAGAGAGAATTTGTGCGTATCGCGAGTGAGAGCCTGCGCTGGTCGTTCCTGCTCGCGCTTGAGCTTAATGGGATTACTGTCAACGAGTACTGCTTATGAATGGCCGTTTTTGGATTCCTTCCTTTTTTTAATCTAATTTTGGAAGAAGCGGCATGCTTTCCAGTGCGTTCGCTGGTTACGTAGCAGCATAGCAAATACCGCGTTCCTTTTTGTAGCGTGTATTTTTTTAATTGTAGCGAGGATTTCACAACCTCCCCTCGCGGAAGTCCAATTAATTCCTATGCTGTGAAGGCTACCCTTCGCAACTTTGCGCTGCGGAGATGGCGGAGCTAGGCCTTTCATCCCTGCGGCTTCTCTTCTTGGTCGCAGGGATTTTATTTTACATGCTTATTCGCATTATGTGCATCTATCGCAGTTGGCACTGTCGAACAGTAGACATAAGAAGCAAGCTAAACAATGCAATGCAAGCAGTGCCATAATGCGTTTTTCTCAGCTACCACCAGCAACAGCAAAGAAAATTATTGACCCAAGAGCAGTCAACTGTACTGTCCAGTCGTCGATGCGCTTAATTTTAGATAAGATTCTCGCAAGTCTGCGGCGTTCACAAAGTATACGCCGGGTGCTTCCTTCCTTTGATAATGTCAATGCCATTGCGTTTTCTTTTAACAGTTATTGACTATATATAGGTATTTATTCCATCTGTCTACTATATTGCGCATTCATGAACAGCGCCCTATCAGTGCTCGGACTTTTGTTCACGCAGCTCACATTTTTTATATATTTAACCGTGCAAGGTGCAGTCGTGCAGCCTATAAAAACCAAACAGCGAGTGAGACCAATGTTTAAAAAGGAAAAGAACAGAATAATTGGGCCACTTTGTGGAACATCATATGCCCGCAACTCCGGCAACGAGGCATTAAGAGCTCTTGATTGGTTTACTCGATACGTGAAAGAAAATAATAAAGCCTATCGCGTTGTTTCGTACTGCATGAAAAACACATACGACGATCACTGTCTGAAAATAGTTTTAAAAATACGCATCCAGAGTTTCGCTTAGTATCGAAGGAAGAAGCAGCTTGGATGATGTATACTCACCCAATACTAGGCTCAATGCGTAGCCAACTGGAGCTTGACACCAGATGATGCCGTTGCTGTAGACAGCCTCGGCGGTGCCGTTTATGTAGCCACCTCCCACCCATGTGGCTGAAAGAATGAAAAAAAAAAAACAATAACAGAAAATATAAAGGTTTCAGTCGGCAGGAACAAGCTACGGTGCCGTCCAGGGCCGCAAATGGACCCTTTCTGTAATACGGGAGCAGAAATGCGAGGCGTGTAAGGACGTTGCTTCATGTGGTAGTTTTCTGCGCGTTTAGGCGCTGTACACTTTCTTCGAAATGAAGCGCCGTTTTTCTCTGAGTTTTAATGGTGCTTTATCACTGCGACTCGCGTGCTCGGCCCAAGCATACCAGCTCCCTTGCCTCTAGCTTTTTAGTGGCCTAAAAATAGGGATAATAGAGCAGCACTAAAGAGGTACCGTGAGAAAAAAAAAAGGAAATGGAGAGAGGGAGGGAGGTGCTGAGGTGGTGGCAAGGAAAGAATATTTAGAATATAAATAAAGAATACTTACCTGAACTTGCAAAACTGGATGGCTAAATGAGCAAGCACTTTATGGAATCATGCTTTTAGAAATATCCACGGCCAGTAAAATTGCGTAAGCAAGAACCCCAAACAAAACGCGCCACAGTATGACTTTCGTTCAAATCAACATTTTTCAATAGTGCGGCGTTCCATCACTAAAATCCCTATTAAGACGCAGCCGGACGAGATGTAATATTAACCGGGGCCGTTTCGTTTAAATTAGGCGAGCGACGAACTCTGCTCTGGATATACACGGAAACATCTCTCGACAAGAACTGATACTTGCCGAACCTATCTCTCTCGTAGACTAGTTTGCTAGCTAATTTGTTGGGCACTGATGCTCCAAACAGTAACCGAAACTTATTCATGCTAAAACGAGCGCGAAAGAACAAACACGGAAGGGAAGACAGCACGACACAAGCGCTCACTCGCAACTGAATGGTTTATTCAAGAAAAACAGCTTAAGAACCCAGGAGAGGAGAAAAAAACAAACAAAACCCGAAGCCGCATCAGGGATCTAATCAGCGCATCAGAACTTGCGCATGATAAAACGTGAAGTAAGCAGAGAACACCGGCACAGAACAAGCTATCTTTTACAATATCGGCAGTGGTCAGCCAGGTTACAGCGGTCTTCGCTGAATGAAATGTTGTGTTCCATGAGGCGTATGTTTAGGCATCGTCCAGTCTGGCCAATGTAAGCGTGGCCGCAGGTCGTCGGAATTCGATATACAACATTTCTGCAGCATTCAAAATATATGTTGACATACTTGACGCCACATGTTTTGGTGTTTTCTGTTTTACTTCACGTTTTATCATGCGCGTGTTTTCATGTCCTGGTTAGATCCCTGATGCGGCTTCAGGATTTGTCTGTTTTTTCCTCACTCTTGTGTTCTCAAGCTGCTTTTCCCGAATAAACCATTCAGGTGCGAAAAAAAAAAGCAAAAGTTACAGGAGTGTCACAAAAGCGTGAGAGTATAGTTGCTGAAAATGGGAAGTTTCGAATGAAAACAAACTATTCTCGGGAACAAATTCTCTACCGGCGGGCATGATTTACTGAAAAGCTATAGTTATCCAGCCAATTAAATAGAACGCAGAGATCAAGCTTCAACAACTCAGTTCGCTGGTTAGCGCGAAGCTGCGGACGAGGAGATGCCATGTCGGTTCATGAAACGAATAAAAACTCATTATCACCAAGCAGCGTGACGATATCCTGCGCTGCCATATCATTCTGCATTGACCCTAATGACCGAAATTGCTGAATTTAAATATAATCTGTGATCTTTCATTGAGTTAGCCCAATGTAATCCGAAGAGTCCTTAAGTTAAATTACACTCATCACGGCTGAGCGCTTATTCCTGAAAATGCCTTTATACCTTACCTTACCTTTATACCTTACCGTGCAAGTTATGAGGATCGGAATACCTTTGTGGAACAGCTGCAGAAATCGCGACAAGAAGGGGCTGCACCGTAAACACACGAGAGTGCCTTTCATCTTCGCATAAACAAAAAATGGAATATGCTCAAGCTCCGACTTAAGGGCAGGTCACGACAGTGGTCTGTGGACGACGCAGGCTCAGCACTTGCGCGCCATCCGTTGAGGCAACGGCGTACACCACATCGCGGGGGGTGTGCATAAAAGCGTGCCTTGCATGGCGAGTCGGAAGCGTGTCTGGTTCGCAAGCGAAAGGTCGAGGGCTCAAATTCCCCCAATGTCCTAATTTTGGGGGAAATCAATTACTTTATAAAGTTACGAAATATTTTAGACATGCGGCGGCCATGTTTTAATCGCTTTGATTCCACGCGTGACCTCAAGTTTAAGTTTTTGGGTCGTCTGAAATTTCCGCTTGTGGTCATGGCTGTGACGCCATGACCCAATCAGCCAATCATGATTTTTTTTAATGACGACGTTACCGACCCCTGCTTTTCTGCGACACGAGCTGTTTAACACTGTCGCTTTAATAAATTATGCTTTACGACCTCTGATTCTCGATGCATTTGTATTGTGAGAACCACGCTAAAATAAAAATCTATACTTCGCGATCTTTTTTAATGATGTCAGCTAGGACACAAACCTTAAGTTTCTATAATGTTCCGGAAATATTTCTCAAGAAGCGAGGAATCATTAGTAAATTACAAACAGTGAAGGCGCCTTTCAACGCCACCCTACCGGCAGACTTTTTTTCTTTGCGCGTCCTGCAGGACTGTGTAGTTCCACATATTTATTCATTTCATGTCGGTGTTGTCGGACGACATGAACTTTGAGGCGTTCATCAATTTATCTGTGTCATTGCTACCTTTAAACCATTAACTTGCTGCGTGTACGTGGCTGTGATCGGGCATAACTATTAGCGCGAAAGCACTTATATGGACACCGGAGCCGACCAACAACCCGTCAGTCGTCTTTGTGCCTGACTCCTGTTTGGCCCGCCAAGTCGTGGCGTCACAGTCCACTTGTCCTGGCGCAGGTAATTCAAATAGTGCTTTCGCACGGCATTATGGGTACAACAAGGTTAAACCAAGGATAGTTTTAATTCTTTTTTTTTTGCATCCTTGAAAGGTCCCATAGCAAACTACTGTCGGGAAGAAATGAAGCGCGAATAGAAGAAAATAATAAGAACGTATTTCTTCGCTTTTTAACGCCCGCGAGTGAGATAAGCCGGCAAGGTACGGGGCCTGGTCGTAAAGCTGTTCGCCAGTCCTAAAACGGCACATTTGCCCAGATATCAGTTGCCTGCGTACGCACTGAATGACGATTGAGGAAAGAAGAAAAAACATGCTTCTGCTGCGGCCCTGCTCTGCCCTTGTTTTCCTGTTTGCTGCAGTGCCATTCATGCAGAAAAGGCCGACGCGATGCCACAGTCCACGCAATTTGACTATACACGCAATATGAGGGCAGAAAAATGGGAGCTATTTCTTATGGCTCCGGAGAATGACCCTCAGCACGAATGAAGTCTCATTCCTATCCGCCAAGGCAGAGCCGATGCTCGAAACAGAAACAGGCGTATCGCTTTTAATTTACAAGGCGTGGGCAAACAACGAGTGCTAATTTCCTCACTTTCTTGAACATCTCTTACTTACAGGTACCTCACACTTGTTTCCAAGATGACTAGGCTAGTAAAGTAGCAGTCGGCCATTGCGTCAAAGAAAGCGCCCAGGCTAAAAGGGGCGCCTCATTTTAGGTCTATGGATTCATTTGGACTAACTGGAGTTGTTTAGCTGCTCATACATCGCACAGCTCACGCCATTTTTGCATTTCATCGCAGTCGATATGCGACCGCCGCGACCGAGTCGGAACTTCTAAACTTATGCTCAGCAATTGAACGCCATGACCACTGGATCTTTTCGCTGAGTCGCATAGCAGTGCAGGCCAGGCAGAAGAAAGTAATCTCAGATTTTCAATTGCAAAAACAAGAGGCCATGTTAAAGTTAATCAGAAATTAATTTCTGGAAGCAGGTCTACCAGAACAAGAATCAGGGGTGTTGTAAAAGAAAATTCACATCCCAAAAGGAATGAGCGTTGTAGCTTGAAGCATCAAACCACCCTACACGTGATACGCATGCTCTCTCAAGCCGTCAGATTTCCTTTTCTTCTTCTTTTTTTTTTCCACCCTACAATCAGGGCAGAAAATCCAGTCTCTCCACTTCCGATCTTCCTCTGTAAAAAGTTCGAAATTAACAAAGGTTTGGTTTGGTTTCGTTTGTGGGGTTTAACGTCCCAAAGCAACTCAGGCTATGAGAGACGCCGTAGTGGAGGACTCCGGAAATTTCGACCACCTGGGGTTCTTTAACGTGCACTGACATCGCACAGCACACGGGCGCCTTGCTTTTCGCCTCTATCGAAAAGCGGCCGCCGAGGCCGGGATTCGATCCTTGGGAACAGTAGTCGAGCGCCGTAACCACTGCGCCACCCCGGCGGAAATAACAAAGGATTGGCGCATTTAACTCAACGCTGTAAAGCGGCAATGAGCGCGCATGTACCGCTGAAACGTAGTGGTGACCCTGCGGTAGGGGTGCGTACCCTTACCGCGCTGACGTACTCGTGGATAATACGCGCGCATCGACGCACCTGTCATGGTGAATATCCCGACGAAAACGCCTATGTTTCTGCCGGCGAGCATGACTTCGTCAGCGTCGCCAGGGTCGTTGCCGGTCTTCTTGCTCTTGCGGCCGGCCCATATGCCCACCACCAAGATGATGATGTAGAAGATCACCACGGACACCACGCCCGCAATGTTGATAGCCATGGCGCTTTGCTTGGTCGGAGGACCTCCGCGCGTCGATCGTCGCTGTCTCAGCAGTCGGCGGAGCTCGAGCTGCGAGAACAATAAACAATAGCAAAAAAAGCTAGAACCCATGACGTGAAGGAATGTGGTTTACAACATAAATACGATCATAGCGCGGGATTCTTTCTTTGACTCGCATGCCTACAGTTACCTGCGTCATCGAACCCATAGACCTATAAATTGTAGCTGTATGTACGAGTTGAAACAATCTGTCAATTTTTCGAAACCACATCGGAATGTGGCGACTGCCCTGCGATGAAACCGACTTCGCCAGCATATGACGACCAAATACTGATGTATTCTGTAACGAAATAACTATAGCGCAACCAAGACAAACACAAAAAAGGACCACACAGGACACAGGCCGCGCTATAGTTCTTTCGTTACAACATGCACCACCAAGCCCAACAAGTTCTTCTATACTGATGTATTCGCTGAAGGAATTCGAAATATGTTCGACCCGTGTACGCATTTTATTGTGTTCAGTTGTTTAACCCTCTCAGACCTGGTAGTACGGGAAAGCGGCGTGAACAGAAAAATAAATGTAAGTGGATCACCTTCTGCCTTGTCAGGACCACGGATAGAAATTACATCAATGATGACTGCATACCAGAAAGGACCTGCGCTCCCACTGTTTCCCTGAGTGCACTGGTCTGATTTTCGAAATTTTATACCAGCACCGGAAAAGTAACATAGCATTTTGGTAGCCTTATGTTCCAGTGTGCCACACGAAATTCTGCGAAGGTGATCATGAAAAACATAGAAGAAAGAAGCCGATGAACTTGACCGCTTACTCAATTGCGGCGCCTGCATACAAGAGCTTAAATGGAGTAATGCACAATTGTGTAGCTGTGACGACTTGGACAGGCCGTTAACAAAGAAGAGCTACAAACGCTCAAACGCTGGTCACAACTCGCCTTCAGTACATCCTCTTGAGCTCATATATAATGTCGAAGGCTCAAAACGGACTCACGCAGCATTCTACCCGATAGCAGCTTCTTTAACGCCGTGCTCCCAGGAGGCTTCCAGTTGCTAAATGCTTCGCAGTTATTGAACTGCATCTTTTCCATATTTAGAGCACCTCTCATTCTCCTTCTCCTTCTTCCTTTTCTTCTTCTACCTTGATGAAGAATAAGAAGAAGGAGAATTCTGCTTCTTCTTCCATAGTTGCGCTTTGAGGCGTCTTCATCTACTTTATCGCTCTACTTAAGCCTATTCTAGGAGGTACGTTTTTTGTTTTAACAATTCCAGTCCATGCAATTTTTAACGAATTATGGCTTAAATAGATTTGTTTTGAAGCTGGTACAGATCCAAACAGATTACAGCAGTAAATAGATTAAAAAGAGCGTTGGAAAGTGAATGACAAAGAAGTGTCTTGTGCTCCACCGGTTTCTCGCAGAGTGCATTTTCCAGCTGCAAATGGTACGATCAACCAACGTCCCAGGTCGTCTGAAAGTTTTTAAAATAAAATTCTGGCTCTAAAGCATTTCATAATGCGACCTTGAATATGAGAAACACTCCGGCGGAAATTTTAAAGCGTTGCTAGGCGCTAATTATTGTTTTAAGGAAGGAAAGATATAAAAAAAAAAAGTATTTCCTGGCTTTAATTTTTGACTATAAGTGGCTCAAACTCCAACCTATGTGAAAATGCACTCTACGGGATAAGTTGGTAGTATTAAAGAAAGCGTTTTGAAAGTGCGACCTAAAATGAGATTCGCACCAGGGTCATGCGCGTCAAAGCACTGCAACGCAACAAAAGACGAGGGCACAAGAACAGAAAGGTTCACCACGAGCGCTAGTGATGTGTCCTCGTGTCCTCGTCTTTTGCTGCGCTATAGTGTTTGGAAACTATGAACCAACAAGTCAAAATAGCCACTCTACCGAGCCATACGCGTTCAAAAGCAAACCACTAGCCGATTGCTCTAGAGAAGCAGTGATGTGCAGAGCGGCTAATTGTGTTCTTACCCGATATCACAATTATACTACTTTCCGCTGGGCGGCGCACTCCCCCTCCTGCGCAGTATCGCTTACAGGTTGGAAACATGCTCTGCCAGCTGTTTTCTGGATTCTTGTTGTCGCCCAGTTCGCACACAATGAAAAGAGCGTTCAATTGTAAATGCTGAAGAATATGTAGTTTTCGTTCCGTCCGTACCATTTACCAATGCAGCTGCGCCGGAAGACGAGCAATTAAAGCTAAAACCGAATCTATTTGGTACGACGCCTCCTAAGATTGCCGCTAAAGTTTTTGGCAGCTTGGTCTTTGAACGAAGAACGTTCTGCTGCGAGCATTGCGCCGAAACAAGGGCATATTTGTATGGATGCTTGTAGCTTGTAGCTATAGATGGAGTATAGATGTCTGAAGCTATACCTTCAAGCCAACTTCTGGAAAATTTCAAGATCAACCACACCACAAAAGACGGCCACCGTGTGCACGGTGCAATTAATAAAAATCCATTGGGCAAATGCCTCTAATATTTGCAGCTCCGCTGTTGTGTGTAATTCAGAATATCCTCTTGTCAGTGGACATTATTTGCAAACGCTTGCAAAGAGAGAGAGAGAAAAAAAGAAAGGAAATTGTTATTTATTTAATACATACTACTAGCCTTATGTACGAGGCTGTTGCAGGATTGGGCGAAGAAACACTTAAAGAACGACATATAAGGGCCCACAGTATACGCACATATATAACAATGTGAGTAAAGACCCAGTATTAGAAATGTATAACTCGCACATTTAGCAGTATCAAGTGGCATGACTGGACAAGGATAACAGCAGCTGCGATAGACCTATTACAAGCAAACAAAAAAAAAAATAAAAAAAAAACAAAAAAAAAGAAGCGAGAAAAGAGCTATGTTTTCAGCAAGGCTTAGAAAACTGCGAAGCAAAGGCATTCAGAGATGAGCAGTTCACGATATGATCTGGCAATGAATTCCAATCTCGAATTACTTGTGGAAAAAAGGAGAACGTTAAAGCATCGTTGTGTGTTTGATATTCTGTTAAGTGCTTAGAATGATGTGCCTTATTATTTCCAGTTGTGGAGTGAGATAAGTACTGGTTAGGGTCAATGTTCAGTGCCCCAGACAAAAGAATAAATAAACCTTAGGCAGGTATTCTTCGCACGAAAACTCGGATGGAAAAATTGATAACGTGACGCCTTAATTCTGTACGAAAGCTGCAGAAACAAAGCTGAACTTCTGAAGCTTGCTGAGGGCTAAGCAATGTTATGAAATAGTATTGATGAAATAGGAGACAGTGCACAAGCCTTCACTATTCAGCCCCTGCGGAGAAGGCTGAGGTGAATACTCAATCAGCAATCCTGATCAGGGAATGTCCCGGTGAAATAAAATCAATTCGCTCCTGAAGAGTGTGCTTAGAAGTTTACGTGAAGCCCAACAAAACATTGCTTTCGCATTGGGCACGGCGACTGTAGACGGAAAACTCCAGGGTACGCTGCAAAAATAACATATTCAGGGAGGAAACAGTCTGCAACATCAGAGAATACAGTAGTTCATAATATAGGCTCCAAATGCAGTTATATGTCTCGGAGAAGAAGCTATCCGGAGTTTAGATGAAGCCAAGTCGACGCGGTGATCCTCCTGAAGGCTCACATGCAGTTTTATGCTGTGATGCTGAAACTGCAGCCGGCGTCTGCAAACCAGGAGTATACGCCATTGTTTCTGCATATCAACTCTGCTGGGTCTATCACTAACCGTAACAGAGGCCTGAACAGTGCAGAGAGCTCGTCTCCCAGACGCCCACTGTTAGATCGTAACGCTTGCACATGTACGTCACTCAGAGAAAGCGGAGAAAAAGGCATTAATGCAAATGAGAAGATATTTTTTTTTTCTTTTACTGCTGGTTAAGCTGGCGAAGTGAGGCTCTGGATCTAGCCATATAATGAAGCAGCTTCGAACGTTCGTTTTACGATGTAATCGGAGAGCGCGTCTCTGTCCTAAGTTTATATTTGAAAGCGTTGCCTGACGCGACGGAGTAAAAGCTGCGACCTAAATTCATGGCAATTTGGTTTTTTTTCTGCGATTCTATAGGCGAAATCTTACAATAAAACATAGTTGAGTGTAATGACCGAATTTTCCATGTTTTAGTGTTCCATAATAGGTCGAAGCATGCTCTATCAATTATAATAATAACCAACGACACGAGAGCGCAACCATGACAGCTATCGATAAACGTACTGGCTGAACAGAAAACTTGATCAGCTCCGTTAGGGTAGCGCAGTAGTTACGGCGCTCGACTACTGTGCCCAAGGATGCGAGATCGAATCCCGGACGTGGCGGCCGCTTTTCGGTGAAGGCGAAAAGCAAGGTGCCCGTGTGCTGTGCGACATCATCATCATCATCATCAATCATCATACTGACTATACCCACTGCAGGGCGAAGGCCTCTCCCACATTTCTCCACTTAACCCGGCTCTGTGCTAGCTGCATCCACTTGACCCCTACGAACTTCTTAATCTCATCCGCCCACCTAACTTTCTGCCGCCCCCTGCTACGCTTTCCTTCCCTTGGAATCCACTTTGTTACCCTCAGCGACCATCGGCTATCCTCTCTTCGCACTACATGTCCTGCCCATGTCCATTTCTTCTTAATTTCCACTAGAATGTCGGTAACTTGAGTTATTTCTCCGACCCACTCTGCACGCTTCCTATCTCTTATTGTTACCCCTACCATTTTTCGTTCCATAGCCCTCTGGGTTGTCCTCAACTTAAGTGGAACTCTCTTGGTTAACCTCCACGTTTCAGCCCCATAGGTGAGTACAGGTAAGATGCAACTATTGTATACTTTCCTCTTCATCGATACCGGTAAGCTGCTAGTCATAATCTGCGAATGCTTGCTAATTGCGCTCCATCCCAATCTTATCCTTCTTGTTATTTACTTTTCATAGTCCGGATCTGCGGTTACTACCTGTCCTAAGTAGACAAATTCGCCTACTACTTCCAGTATTTCTCTACCTAATGTAAACTGCTGTTCCTTCCCGAGACTGTTGAACATTACCTTAGTCTTCTGCATATTGATTTTCATGCCTACCTTTCTACTTTTCCTGTCTAGGTCATCGATCATTATTTGCAGTTCGTCCCCCGAGTTGCTTAGCAAGGCAATGTCATCAGCAAATCGCAGATTACTGAGGCATTCTCCATTTATCCTTATCTCTAACTGCTCCCATTCCAAGTCTCTGAATACTTCCTCTAAGCAAGCTGTGAATAGTACTGGGGAGATTGTGTCTCCTTGCCTAACACCTTTCTTTATGAGAATCTTGTTACTTTCTTTATGCAGAACTATGGTTGCTGTGCAGCCACTATATATATCTTCCAGCACTTTCACGTACGGCTCGTCTACCCCCTGATTTCGCAATGCCTGCATCAACGCCGATGTTTCAACTGAGTCAAATGCTTTTTCGTAATCAATGAATGCTATGTATAAGGGCTGGTTATATTCCGAGCCTTTTTCTATCACCTGATTGATGGTATCGGTATGATCGATAGTAGAGTACCGTTTCCGAAACCCTGCTTGATCCTTTGCTTGATTGCAAAGGATCAAGCAGGTGCGATATCAGTGCATGTTAAAGAACCCCAGGTTGTTTGAATTTTCAGAGCCCTCCACTACGGTGTCTCTCATAGACTGAGTCGCTTTGGGACGTTAAACCCCATAAACCTACCATAAACCACAAAACATGTTCACGAGAACGGATCTTTGAGAATATCCTCGCTGCCCTTGCAAAATCTTTCTTGCGTAAGAGGTCTCCGCGCCTTCCGTCGACACACGACCACTATCAACAACTGGGGAGGATGTAGCCGAATTACGGCTGCGAAGGCTGTCAGCACTTATGGCGAGTTGCCATCGGTGATCCGAAGCGAATTTTGTTCCTCCACAAAACATGAGAGTTGTTTCAATGGGTGCTTTGGATTCAAGTACAGAGCTCTGATTGGACATCGACGGTACGGTTCCTGATCTCCTGAGGCGCATCTTGCCCCTTCACAGATTTGGTGAGCGCTCCGAAGCAGCGATTGGAATTCGGAATTAAACAGGAGACTCTTTGGCTTTGTTACCCATAGTCTGGATTCAGAAAGCCTTTGCGCAAAGTTTAAATTGTTACCTGACTTGCTGTCCTTCTGACTTGTTTTGCCAGCTACTAAAGCAACCTGGTAAAGAGCCAGCCTATCATGAAGATAACTTGGACGTGAGCACTTTTATCAAGTCCGACTCGGATTAGCATTTCTTTTAAGTCGGCGTTCGGCTTAAATAAAAGGATTAGCAGACTACAATCAAGCTGCGAGCGCCATGCGCAAACCAGCTCGATCTGTTGATGGCCGACAGCTGACGTGCCCGAGATTGTGAGCGCGTTATCTCTCGTTTGTCAGCAGCGGCTTCAGCAGTAAGCAGTATACCCGGCTTCTACCCAGCTTCTGGGAAACCACCACTTTTTTTCTTTCTTTTTACCGCAGGCGCTATTCTAGAGTTGGTATTTTGGTGACGTGGGCAGATAATACACTATAAGCTCTGATGGACGGCAAAATGTCTGCCTTCAGCTATAGTTTTCTTGCATGTCTGCAAGAAGACAGGTTTCAGAGGTTATGCAGTTATTGTAGCTCTCCAGAGCTACGAAAGTCTTTTCGGCTGAACAAATCGCCTAAGGAGGTCGACGATATCCCGGCCTTTTTTGCTGCAGCACACGGCTTATGGAAAAGCTCGTTTCGTAACCTGCTGACACCAATTCCTCGTCCACAACGAATGCCACAAGGTTCCGGCAGTCGAGGTTTTCCCCATTTATGTATGCGCTAGAATAGGAGCCGATGTAGTCCCCCAAGTGCAGATCCGAAAAATCACGTCAAGCGGAGCTATACTCCCGGGTCTTCGAGGCCCCCTGTTCGAGCGGCTGCACGAGAATAATTTATTCGGCAAAGCTATGGAAACTTCCAGCTTCGTCGTGTAACGCTGATACCGACACTCAAAAAGCAGCTCATCGTAACTGCTTGCTGCGTTGCTTTACACGGTTCAGCCACCATATCGATGGCCACGATAGCCTCTTTGAGATTGAGTTCCATGCTTCGGAGATACATAATAGAATTCAATGCCACTTCGATACTTTGTCGTCCTAGGCTGGCTACAGTACGATTGTGCTTGTGAGGCAATTGATTCGTGTCTCCGCAGACAAGCGTGCAAGACACTTTTTACGCTAGCTTCGCGCATATTTGCATATGTGTGTGTGTGTGTGTGTGTGTGTGTGTGTGTGTGTGTGTGTGTGTGTGTGTGTGTGTGTGTGTGTGTGTGTGTGTGTGTGTGTGTGTGTGTGTGTGTGTGTGTGTGTGTGTGTGTGTGTGTGTGTGTGTGTGCGTGCGTGCGTGCGTGCGTGCGTGCGTGTGTGTGTGTGTGTGTGTGTGTGTGTGTGTGTGTGTGCGTGTGCGTGTGCGTGTGCGTGTGTGTGTGTGTGTGTGTGTGTGTGGAAAACGTCAAATGTAGAGATAGTGAATGCAGGAAACAACAATTGAGCTTTTATATAACTACTAGCTTTCAAAATTATGAAGGATATCTATATTATGATTTCTTGAAATCTGGTTCCATATACACTCGTAAAAGCAAAAGCTATATTTGTCCTGCAAGAACCACGAAGCTTTTTGAAAGCTATACCTGATATTCCCTAATTAGCCGGTAAATTCTGAAAGCTGCTCACACTTAAGTATGTAGCAAAGTTGGAGCAGCTCCCATAAAAGGTCTTAGCCTGGGCTAGACGCTAGTTAGCCTTGAACCATCCTTGTAAACGGCTTAAAATATGGGCCAGAGAATGAAACAGCATTGAACAAGGGTTGAGGAGGAGCCTCAATAAGTAAGCCGGACCAACGTTTCGGCAAGGGGACTTTTCTTCTGGGCATTTCTCCTTATCGAAACTTCGGTACCGCTTGGGAACTGAGGCTCCCCTAAACCCTTGTTCGGTGAGGTGCTCTTTCGTACTCTGTAGCCATTTTGTTCCTCTCGTTCTACTTTGGGCCACAGAAGAAGTACATAATACAGACACCAGCAGTGAATGTGGTTGCGAACTCATCCCATATATATTCTATAACCTTTTATTGTCTGACCCATTTCTATACCACATGCAATGCATTTTCAATAAACTGTAATTGGAAGTCGATGGTTTCGATATATGCTGCTGATCTCAATAGCTCGCCCATCTTACTATTGCTTATGTTTGAGCCGTCCTCACGGCCAAAGAGGTCGTGAATTCGGCTAAAGTGTGATTAAGTGCTACCAGTCATGCGTTCCAGAAAGCTGCAGAGAGAGCATTTGCATGTGTGAAATTTGATAGGTAGCCAATATAATGCGCCCCATATATCCTGCGCCTGGGAGATCAGGGCAGGCTGGCTGTCCATGCACCAGCGCCGACAACATTTAGGCGCTCCAATAGAGGCTAGTGCAGGGGAAGGATAGTGCGAAGTAAGAAGAGGCGGAGCTCTGTATTGGGATGGAGAGGATTCAGAGAAGTTCGAACAAGACGGTCAGAACGTAGTAGCAAAATGACTAGTCTCGTATGTTGTAGTGATGATGTTTGACTTTTATTGAACTGTGTGTGGTGTGGGTAACGTTAGGGGATTGGACGCTGTACTGGGATTGAATTCTGAGTTGTTGATAGTGTTCGTTAACCGCATGTTCATAGGCCGACACCTTGTTCTACATTGGAAGGCTTGACGATGGTGTCAAATCGTGGACTGACCGATCAGCCAGTCCGTCCCTTGAGATCCCTGTGTGCTTAGGGCTTCACCGTACGGCGGCAGTGAACGGGGGCAGATAGTGTAGAACTTTGTCTAGGTCTTCTTTGAGGTCGGAAAAAAAAATTCTAACCTGAAGGGACTGTCATATGTTGTCAGCACAACGTTTGTGTGACAGAGCAGTAGTGTGAGAAGCATTAAGAACCATAGCTTATTGCTGGACCTATTCGAGGCCTTTCACAAACATGTTCTCGCATATTTTTGCCAACTGGCGTGCGCCAGCGTTCTAGTGACCCATAATTACCGATGAGCTGCCGTACCAAAGACCGAATAAGTAAAAGATAACATTTAGAACTAGCCCTTGACTTTCAGTCTCTCTGCAGTGCTTCGCAAGTAGCGGTCGTCGCTCAAACGTAACCTTTGTCGTTACGTCGCCACCTTTAGCTATAGATAAATCTTACTGGGCATAGGTGGAGGCCGCAGCAGTGGGTGCAACTTTTCCAAAAGTCGCCATGGTCGTGATTATGGGTTGGGATTTTCGGTTTAAACCGAAAAAACACCTATAAAGGTACGCCGAAAGCATTTTAAAAAGTTCGGTTTAAACCGAAAAAGGTCAGTACCTTTTCATGCACACCGCGAACTCTTGATGGCGGCAGAAAATTACAACAGTGTTCAATCCAGAGGCATGATTTGAGACAGTGGGATCGTCGGTTTGAGTACAATGATTGAAGGTTTTGAGGTATTGTTCATGGTCTCACGAATGGGGAAAGAATCGCAGCCGTGCTTCCCGACCCTCATAGACATGTCAAGCTTTTGAGAAGGGGCGCCTGCGGCAAGGCAGGCACTTCTAGGGGCGAAGGACAGACCAAAGAATTTGGAGCGCAAGTGTGTCCAGGAAATCGCGGAGACCCAAGCCCTCCAGTTTCTTGTCTCGTGACACTTTTCAGACACAAGCCGAAAACAGCGCGTTTGTTTTTTAAGTGATTTGGTTTATGCAAATATCTGATCGTAATGAATAATATTTCAGTTACACCTTTGTAAAACGTGTGAATTTATCTTTTACATATCCGTTTTGTCTTAACGCTAATTGTCATCACGGCAATAGCATTTTCTTCCAGGTTCTTAGCTGCATATATATGAGATACTGTACATTAAATAAAAGAGCATAAAATAACATGTAAGAAAAAAAAAAGGCCAAAATGTACACCACGCCACTTTTAACTGTACACGAATGCCTTTATCTCGCCCCCCCCAAAAAAAAGATATTTATTCAGCAGAAAATAATATTAACTGAAAAAAAAAAAAAAAACGGAAATTGTGTTTGCAAATAAATACCGAAAAAAAGTCAGCCGAATTCTCTGAAAATAAAAACCGAAAACTTCAACCCCTACTCATGATCTGTCGGCTCGCAAACCACTGACGAACTTTGAACAAGAGTTCTAGCAGGTCGGACCAAGCCACTGCGGAAAGCGAGATGATCAGTGGAGGCGGCTCATACGCGCTTTTTGGAGTGCAACACCTTAAAAGGAAAGCTGACTTCGGCATTAAACAAAGTTACAGCGGACGTATCGTAGGTAGCATCTCTTCCAACAGTACTCGTCTGATATTGCATCAACGCTCTTGAAAAGCCTATGAAGTACATAATAGCAAAAAAAGTTTTAAAGGCATCCAATTCCAGTCAGTATCATTTGGATTTAGAAAACTGATGTGCTCAGATCGAGGCGAAGTCATAAATAGTTATCAGAACTAAAAGCAGGAAACACGGCGTGACACATGATTCTTGAGGCAGGCGACTATAATCTTTCGCCGATGTGATATCCTCGCCAGAGCACGATCAGAAGAGAATTTAAACGAATTCACAAATCTCGAATTGCACCTGCTTGAATGCTCAAGTCGCCCTTTCACTAACTTGACTAGCAGGCTATATCAGCAGACCTAGAGAACTATCTGCACTTGATTCTATCCTCATTGCACCTTCATAATCAACATGGTCTCTGAGAGCTTTATACTCATAGCATATAGGCAGGATGCAGCTTGGCGAGAGAGAGCAGTATTTTGTGGAAGGAGGTTTCGTAACTCCTCTTCCTCCAAACAAGACACCTGCGAGCGGTTAGGGAAGTCACTGATTAATGCAGCACCGAATTCTGAAGAAGCCTTTCAGCGTAGTTGTCGAGCAACTGCGCCATATATAGTCAACATTGCCTAATATTCTGGCGAATTTCAAAGATCCAGCACTATAGTTCCAGCTCAGTTTTCCACAATAAGTGAAAGACACTGGTCGAAGCGTTCTGAAGCAAGAATAGATTTAGAATCGATTTAAAATCGATTTGTAGATTTGCCGCATACTTTGAGGCTCAGCGTCAGGCTGTGAGCTGTGCGAGTTCGCATTCGCGAATGCTTTACAAATCAGCGACATTTCAGGACAAACATGTGCATTCGTTCTACGCGGCTAGTTCTAATGGAATACCAAAAGTCTGGCTGCTTTTCTTTATACGTAACGTCTGAAACGAGAAAGACTAGTTCAAAACAAGGCCGCTCCCGTCGTGAGTGCTTCCTGTTCGCGTCTTGCCTTGCACTTGTCTTTCACGTTTCAAGTATGAACCAAGTGGCCGAAAAAGATTTTGGTTTCACAGCGACAGTCATTATTAAATTTTCTTCGCGTAACCACGCTTAGCCTATGCAGCATGCTGGCACGTATGAAAATTTCGGTGTGATGTTGTGCACTCTCAGTCTCAGAAGTTGTAACGAACTTGCCGGCGAGTGCTCCTGCAAGTGTAGTGCAACTAGTGGTACAAGTGATTTGTGCCGGTTGGGGACAGCAGCGGTCGCCTGCTAAGTTTAGCTCACTTGAGAGTTTATCGCGCGTGATCACTTAGAGATAGCTTTAATAAGGAAAACCCGGCGTTATCAGTTTGGCGTCCGGCTTCATGTCACAAACACACAAAAACAAGAAACAGGTGTCACCGGGATGGTGACATGATATCGCGTGGGAATTTCAGACACCCTAAAGTTATCTCGTGAAGTGGGACGTCCAATGTGGAACGAAGGGAAGAAAACGTCTTTTTTTTAATGCGATTTGAAAGTCCTCCACGTCTAAAATCGTTCAACTCCACAGATAAACTAATTTCCTTAATTTCGTCCAAAAAATGCCACGAATTTGATATTTCAGGTTTGATACGAAACCAGGACGTTTGTTCTGTTTGTCTTATTTTTTTCAAACCAGCAACGCTACTGCCTGGACTAGGCCATACATAGCATGCTTATACAGCTTAGGAACAAGGGAGGGGGGGGGGGGGGTTGCTGTCCACGCCTTCGCTTGTATGAAACTAATGCAAAAGGCTAAAAACAAGTTGTGGTTGCGATTCAGTTCCAAAGCAGCCGCAGTGAACCATTTCGTATGGCAATGGGTGCGTTAGCGAGCGTTATGTACGCTACGCAGACAAGGCTTCCTTTTCGTATGGTCTTGATGAACTGCACAGGGGACCCTGTTCAGATTTAACGTGACATCGTTTTAGGCCGCAGTCTGTAGAAAATTCGCGGCATCGGCGTTTTCGTTGCGAGCGAAAAATCAAGAGCATGCCTTTTGCAGGTGGTATAGTTGGCAGGTGACACGGCCATGGCACTGTTTTGTGGGTGGGTGCGTGACGTCACAGGACCCCGAGACATGGCAAAGTTGGCAGGAGCTGCCAACTCTGGTACTTCATTTGAGATGGGAATCTAATGCACCGGGTCTCTTGCATTGTGAGTCAGACACGCTACACTATGGGCCCCGTCGGTACGTATAGTAACTTTAGGCCTGGCTAAAGCGGGTTTTCACGTGACGTGGTAGCATATGACTTTACGGAAAAGAACATGGGAGAGAGAGTAGAGACGAAAATCAAGGGATCAGTGATCAAGCGAGCAGCGAGGGACATGTCAAACGCTTTTGCCAATTTGTTTTTCTGGAGGGCTAAAATGATGATTCCATTTTGTTCGCGTCCTTATTGACAGCTTCTATTTTACTATTAATTATTTGTACCGACATTTTCGCTTATTTATTTCTCTTGTGCTTGTCACTTTCAGTGTGTATTGTTCCATACTCTTTGCTACTTGTCTGTTTTTGTAACTTTGATGTATAGCTGGCCGTCATCTTGCCGTTTGCTGACTTGTAAGGGGTCGGGACCTCGTCAAGCTCTCCGAGGTTGTAGTTCCGTACTCCTCCATTTCAAAGAAAATAAAAACGTGATTGATTGATTAATTGATTGATTGGTTGGTTGGTTCATTAATTGATGTACGCGAGAACATCGGAAGCAATTAGCGCTGTCGCGTCATATCTCTAAAGGAGAAGCGTAGATGCCACTCCAATTATTTCTTTTTCATGTGAACATTTTCCTTACTCCTGAGTATCGCATCTTCGTGGTGCAGAAACATTAGCCCAATGGTTAACCATGCTAAACGCAAATGAGCTCGGACTATGTGCCAGGTAGCTGAGGAGACAGTGAGAAAAAAAAACAAGCTAGCTGTGACATTCGACTGGCTTTTTTTGGCTCTTTGGCAGCAAGCGCCAAAGGCCAGGTTGCCAACGGGTACCAAACAACAATAAAAAATATCTGCGCTGCCTATTTCACTCTTTCAACATGACTAGAAGATTGAAATTTTCGCCATAAGCTTCAAATTCGGTTCAAACGTTGCACATGCTGTCCGCCTTTAAGGGCCATTGCTGTGGATAGAGGCCAGGGGGTTATTCCAACCCAACTCGCACTAAGTGGATCCCGAAAGCAACGCCGAATAAAGCGGCAAAAAATAGAAAGCCAGACAACAATGAATCTCTTAGAGCATTCACATTCAGACGCCTAGCGGGATCCATTGAAACAGCCATTTAAATCATTGGCTTGTCACTCCACACTCAGCCCAACCAAACGGAAGAGAAAGCAGTGTTGAACCACAGGACCTCGCCCAGGGAAATCAAGGCAGCACTAAAATTTTTGTAGCCCATTACACGGACGATTACTTATGTGGCTGTCTGGACACTTTTCGCGACTAGGGCAGCTCATCAAATGCAAAATACTTTGACGTACCCAGGCAGCCTTTTCAAGAGCACTGCTGTTTAAGCCCTTGAATAGGCTAAAGGATACGCTCCATAGGGCAGTGGCCAGCAGGGTCAGTGAACGACTGCTTCGTGCGCCTTTTCGTAAGATACCCAGAAAATTTGGATAAAAACTGGAGCGTAACTTTTCTCCATATTCATAACAATTAATATATTCGGAAAATATTCTCTCAGCAAGCTTGCAGTTGTTCTTTATTTTCAAAAACGCACCCCATTGGCTTTGTATGACAGTGACTCATTGTGAGCTAAGGAAAATCTTCAGAAGCATAAGTTTGCCACGCAGCGGAATTTTTAGACCATTTCAGTTGATGTGCGCGTAGAAGTATCTCTAGATAGTTCACAGTTGTCTCGCCATTATTTAAAAAAATACATAGCCCATTGTTTTTCTATGACAAGGTGCGAGCACAGGATAAACACTAAAGCATTTTTATTCTTAGCATGGGAAGCTTAGATTGCCAATGACGTGATGGGAGCAGTAGCTTGCTCTATCCCACACTTGCGTCGCAATTGAAGAATATCCTGCAGGAAGCTGCATTTCTTATCGTGTGCGCACAGACACTATTCGTTAAATATGGGCTATTAACGAGGCTCGAGTCACCCAAGACATTCCTTAATGCGCTGGCCCTTTCAGATGCAAGGACGCTCTCTGCACTGGGTATATTTGCAAAAGAAGGAAGGTTAGCTCTGAAATAATAATAGCACCACCTAAAGGCGTCACATATGTCAAGGTGATATAATTTCGCCTGGTAGTGCACTAACATACGGGAAGCGCTATAACGTCGACGATCTGCACTTGGTACGAGGCAATGCGCCCAGCTAGGCATGGGGCACTGGTTCGTGAGGCAATGACAAGTGCTGAACAGTGCACGTCAGTTCAAATTAGGGTTTGGTTTGGTTTACGGGTTTTAACGTCCCAAACCACTCAGGCTGTGAGAGACACAGTAGTGCAGTACTCCGAAAACTTCGACCACCTGGGATTCTTTAACGTGCACTCACCTCGCACAGCACACGGGCAGTTCGAATTAGGATGCATAGACTGGTCTCCCAACGATCACACAAGCCTAAATCCATAAATGCCGTAGCTGCGGGGCTTTAATTAAGAGAACGACTCAATAATCCGTTCATCATCATCATCGTCAGCCTGACTATACCCACTGCAGGGTGAAGGCCTCTCCCATATTTCTCCAATTAACCCGGTTCTGTGCTAGCTGCATCCACTTGACCCCTGCGAACTTCTTAACCTCATCCGCCCACGTAACTTTCTGCAGCCCCTTGCTACGCTTTCCTTCCCTTGGAATCCAGTTTGTTACCCTAAGCGCCCATCGGTTATCCTCTCTTCGTACTACATGTCTTGCCCATGCCCATTTCTTCTTCTTGATTTCCACTAGAATGTCAGTAACTTGAGTTATTTCTCTGACCCAATCTGCACGCTTCCTATCTCTTAATGTTGCCCCTACCATTTTTCGTTCCATAGCCTTCTGCGTTGTCCTCAACCTAAGTAGAACCCTCTTGGTTAGCCTCCACATTTCAGCCCCATAGGTGAGTACAGGTAAGATGCAACTGTTGTATGCTTTCCTCTTGAGCGATACCGGTAAGCTGCTAGTCATAATCTGCGAGTGCTTGCCAAATGCGCTCCATCCCAATCTTATTCTTCTTGTTATTTCCTTTTCATGGTCCGGATCTGCGGTTACTACCTGTCCCAAGTAGACATATTCGCCAACCATTTCCAGTGCTTCAGTACCTATTGCAAACTGCTGTTCCTTCCCGAGGCTGTTGAACATTACCTTAGTCTTCTGCATATTGATTTTCAAGCCTAACCTTTCTACTTTTCCTGTCTAGGTCATCAATCATTATTTGCAGTTCATCCCTCGAGTTGCTTAGCAAGGCAATGTCATCAGCAAATCGCAGATTACTGAGGTATTCTCCATCTACCCTTATCCTTAACTGTTACCATGCCTGGATAATTCATCTCGCTCCTTTGTTTACGCTATTTTACTTCCTAAGTCATCGTAGAAAGTCGCGGCTGATGACAGCGAGTTCCGCCGCAGCAGTGCTCTTGTAGGCATAGCGTTAAAATAAAAGGGAACAGTTGTGCCCACAAGACTGAATTTTGTAGTTACTTTTGTGCCTGAAGTCGGCAGTGTCTCAGGGACACTATCCGTCTAATAGAAAACTATTTAGAGCCGAGGAAAACTTAGAGAAAAAAAATCGTGAGCCCTTCACCCGCGCTTATGAAATAATCATTAGATATATCCGGAAAATGTGTTGCCCTTCACGTTGGAGCTAGCTGTACTACTGGCCCACCCAAGCGCAGAGCCCTCGAACGCCGCAGCAGCACGACGAAGTGTTTGCAGCTAGCGCTTCTGAGACAGTGCCATGGGATTAACGGAACTTTACACGGAATTAAAACTCCAAGGCAATTGGAGACTTTTGACTGGAAGCGTTCTCGCACCGCTGGACGTGCACATGAGCAAGTGTGGGCGTGCGTCTGTGCCTTGTTTCCTTT
Source organism: Amblyomma maculatum (assembly GCF_055883805.1). Classification (NCBI taxonomy): domain Eukaryota; kingdom Metazoa; phylum Arthropoda; class Arachnida; order Ixodida; family Ixodidae; genus Amblyomma; species Amblyomma maculatum. The sequence continues at coordinate 129,662,317 of NC_139344.1, forward strand.
GTGTAGAGCGCAATCCTTGCACGAATTTGCAGCGTGATAAGCCCTACAACCAGAATCTCTCCAATAGCGTCGAACTAGTGAATTAGACCAGCTCTTCGTGCAGCATTATTCCCTCTTATGCAATGCACGTGCTTACATATCACTGGTCTACGTAAGTGCCCAAAACATTCTGCAAAAAAGAGCAGGCAATTCAGCGCAGAAAACTTTGTTTCGTCATGTGTGAAGGTTTAGTTGAACTGCACTTCTAATAATAATATGAGTAAGAAGGTTGAGAATTACATTAATTGACATTATACTCTCGGTTATCAAAAAGCGGGCAACACAGCCACTGCACGCTACCGTAATGGAATGCGCATTGGGAATGCATCAGCTGTGCGACTGCACCTGCGTTTAGATATTTGAGGTGGACCCGCAGTTATTTGAAATGCTTATAGGCTTTCGACACGCCACAATATCCCCTTTTTTTATATACAGCCACGTACGCACCATCTTCCTCATAGCTTAAAAAAAAAACATTGAGTAAAAATAACAAAATTGCACTCTACGTCATCCAGCCGTGTTGAGGCACAAAAGCAAGCGCGGGCTAGAAGCCGACAATATGGGTATACATAGGCGCACGCTTGTCTGGAGCTATTATTAGACGATGGCGCTACTCTTAATGTATGGCAAAACAAGTCGACACCAGGGGTGAAAGCGAAAATGGCAAGGGTGAACACTCGTCATTCATCGGAAAGGCCAGAAGAGGGAAGGAAGGAAGGAAGGAAAGAAGCGAATGAATGCATTCCAGGAAGCTCTCTCCCTCGGCTCTCGCGGCGCCCTTGCAAGCTAGTGTCGATAGTGGGAAAAATCCGTGCGAGGCAGAAGCGCCGGCTCTGTCAAAGGAACGCGCCACTGGAGTACGTTTCGTTCATGCTGCGCGTGGCTCTACGAGAGCGGGACTTGGATACTCCGGAGGCCGTAGCCACGTTAGCGATCAACCATCGCTTGGCGTCTGCCAACAAAGTATCGGATAATGTTTTTTTTTTTTAAACGTATGCGCCTGTCTGTGAAAATGACGTACAAAGTTCTACAGATTGTGTTAAGAGGCGTGAGTGGAGGCATTTGATGCCGCCATTTTTGGAATTGCAGAAATCATTGCGTCGCAGAAAATTTTCGCTTAATCTGTATTACATAATAGCGCTGCAAGCAGATAAATGAAGGGAAATTGAGGGTGCTGGTTATAATACATGAAGGAAAGAAGCCAACAGTCGGCGAGGCCAAGGAAAGCTTTGGGAAGTGTACTTTATGTCTTTTTTTTTTAATTTTTACTTCGGTAATCACATAAATTTGTAATGTAATCTGTTTAGGGGAAAAATAATTAAACACAAAGTAGCAGAAAAAACAACGTGCCGCTGGTAAGAAAAGGTGGCAAACATAACTAGCTTAACGCTGGAAAAGAATACTTTGGGAAGAAAGCGATCTCTGGAATATGACTGCATGCCAGGGCCGAGTAGGAAGCTTCTCTAGAATTCATACGTTTAGTGCCTACGCCAACGCAAGTTAGGGGAGAACTAAACAATCGATGTTGGTCGGCCCACAGAGTATTCTGCCAGGGCTACGGGACAAGCGCACGCTTCGTGCTCCCTCTGCAGCAGCCTTGACCCGACAGGCCCTTCGATATGTGGGGCACAGACGCCGAGGCTCTTGTTGGTGGCGCGTACGCGGGTCATCGCAGCGCTGTGCATGCATTCGCGGCGAGCACGGCCCCGAGAGCCGTATAGCGGGTCTCGGCGCCGTGCACGGTGCCAGAGGTTTCGTCCTTACTCGGCGTCAGGCGGTGAGGTGCGCCCCGAGGGGAGCTGGATGAGCGGTGTCCGCTAGCGGGGCCCCACCAGCGTCGGCGACGGCGTGCCTCTTCGGCTACCAGGGGCCGGCAGACGGGGAATGGCGCCGGCAGCTGTCTCCCCAGCGCAGGCTAGTACGTTTCGATGGGAAGTTTCGAAGCCTGCAACGTGGCGCAATCATCTAACACACCCAGCGGAGTGATTCCGAGACGTCTGGTGGATGGCGGGCTCCCCTCGGGTCGCTGGCTTCCCGGACAGCTCGCAGTGGCAAGGTGCCGTCGTCGTGCCCCGCGGCCTCCCTTCGCGGGTGCCGGTTTCGATCCAGGCGGTCGGTCGCCGCCATTGGCCCCATCGATCGCACTGACGAAAACGAGCGCTGGGCCAATGCGCACCGGCGGACGTCACCGCTGACGTCGTTGCCCTCAGAATGGCTTTTCTTTGTCGACGCTTTTTGGCGGGAAAAAGAGGCACGTTTTGGGAAGCCGGCTCTGTTTCACTTGGTTCGTTTCTCCGGGCGCACGATTTTCCTCCCCGCAAAGAGAGGGAAGCGGAGGATTTTGTTTCTGCTTTAAAGTCGCCCGTTTGTGCCCTGCGCCGACTCTAGACGCCCACGCGGCGCAGGACGCCAACGCCGCCGCGAACGAAGCAGGGCTCCGGTTTCGCAATCGACCCTTTGTTCCCGCGAAGTTGTTCTTGCCGGTGGCAGCCTCGCGACCTTCAAGGGATCGTCCGAATCGTCTCCTGGAAGGAAGCGCCGCCCAGAAGGCTCTGCTCCGGTTAGACCGGAGGCTAAGAAACACACGCACACACGCACACACACACACACACACACACACACACACACACACACACACACACACACACACACACACACACACACACACACACACACACACACACACACACACACACACACACACACACACACACACACACACACACACGCACGCGCGCGCGCGCACGCACACACACGCACACGCACGCACACGCACACACACACACACACACACACACACACACACACACACACACACACACACACACACACACACACACACACACACACACACACACACACACACACACGCGGATAGGAACGCATGCAAAAATCAAGAACAATGACCGAAGAGAGATAATATATTTCACTATTTTCAACAGACGAATCAATTTCCTAGGTTTGTCTTATAAATTGTCAGAACCTTCCGCATACTTTGACAAAGAAATTTGTCGATTAGAGCGGCAGCTGCTGTAATGAAGTAGCGTCCTTCACTCCAGTACCGGCCAAATGAGTCTCTCGATCCATATTGTCGAATTTTGGTGCCAGTTTAGCGTCAATTTCCTGCCACGAATTATCACAAGTTCGGTGTGCCCGTTTCCTCGCAAGCAGCACAGGTCGTTCCGGCAACTAATTTTGTGCCGACTGTCGGGAGCCTTAATTAGCTGGAAGGCGGCATGGCCAAAAATATAACATGAAATGCTTCTTAGCCGTCACCCACATGCAACCCCACCAGTGAACCAAAACTAAAAAGCAAGGAAAAGAATCAACGGAATCCCAAATCTACGCAACAAATCGGCGCAACGAAATGTAAACACGTAAGCAAAAAAAATATCTCACATCGGCCCCTTGTTCGCAGTCACTAACATAACCTGCGAGTCGTCTCTGTACGACTTTCGATTTTTACGTACAGGGGCGGAAAAAAGTGGACGATGTAAGCAGTTTGTTTCTTACGTTCTTCCCGCGTTGCCTATTCAAAATTTCTACTGTGCTCCATTTACTTGTGTCTGCGCCTAAACGTTTAATTCCTAGAACTGTTTGACATCACCAGGGCGTCAATCACAGGAAAGAATCACTGATAAGCGCTACATGTCTCTCGTTCAAAAAAAAAAATTATTAACATCCATCACTGAAACACAATCTGCCTTCAGTTTAAATACCTAGGTACAAATCAATTATGCAGGAAGCCCACGTTAAACCATTTGAGGCAGAAAGAGAGATAAAAAGAGATGAAAGAACGGAAAGGCAGGGAAGCTAGCAGCAGGTAACCCAGCTATAGTAGCCCCTTCGGATACCCTACATGTGGGAATGGGAATAAAAAGTAAAAGGGGGATGAGAAATCAGTTTCACAAGTCTCCGCAGGTCGTCACTGTTAGGTTACAAATGGCACCCACTGAAGGATCACAGTCTTGAACTCAGCCTTGAGTCCTATGGGAATGCCATCAGCGCCTTCACTGCTTTTCTCTGAGACGAAGGTGAAGCTCAAGGCCCCAGAACTTTGTCTTCCGTATTGAAACGAGGATTCAAGCGGCGGAGGGTGGGAGTCAGGGCAACACGCTCACGCTCAAGGCGAATGCACGCACAAGGATATACCGATCAATTAACGCTTTATGATGTGAAACAATAAACATTACTCACAATGTTAGTTTGCTGAAATTAATTTGTATATTTTGTGCTTCGGATAAGCTAGTCCAGTGCACGTTAAAGAACCTCAGGTGGTTGAAATTTCCGGAGCCTTCCACTACGGCGTCTCTAATAGTATGAATCGCTTTGAGACCTTAAACTCCAAGCCAAACCAAGCGAGTCGTTTTGTTTTGGTTTTTACTTTTGCTTATACATGCAATAGGCTTTCACATATGTGCTACTTTACAGCATGTGCAAATTGGTACCAAGCAGTGTCTGCTGTCATATATATCTATAATGTGCACTGAACATGTCATGGCATGATGCTTATTGGTTACATTTTCCCTGTACTACTGATATCTTAAGGAATTACACGTTCCACATAGCCTATCCTCATATATGAACGTGTCAGTAGGTGTTCTATTTTTTTCTGTGGGGTGTTTTACATGCTGCCCCTCCTTGATATGATCTGTTCGGTCCAGTCGAGCTGCCCGGGCAGCTTCTTGCACAAGAGCTTCTACTACGCATGTGGTGAAACAAAATCAATCCATTAAAAAAAAAAAAAACGGAAGGCAACATAGGTCAGTCCTTTTGGAATAACCGCGTTGTCACAACCATTCATCCGTGCAAAACACTAACAATTGTTACCTCAGAACCTGATTACAAAGGGACCGCCAGTCACATATCACCCAGTTTTGACTTAGAGAAGTGGTTCTCAGCCATGCTTGTGTCGGTGACTCCTTATAGGCCAGTGGAATTGGTGGGGATCCCTTGAGCCAAAGAAGGGGGGGGGGGGGGGGGGGGCGTTATTACGTATACTGCTGCCGCATTTCGGAATCAGGTTGCAGAATTGCGATTGAGTTAAGGCTAAATTAGCCTCTAAAAACCGAGCATTTGATCAGCCAATGTGCCACGGCTTGCAGAGGAGGCTTTGTGAAATTAAAGTCGGATTTGGACCTCCCTGCTTTTAATCGTGAGAAAGTGTGTTTAGCCTGGCCAGAGCTATCGCGCGTCCATTCTTCTATTTATTTATTTTTAATTTTTTGCAGGCGTGGGTTTCGCGGACACCCATTTGAGAAAGGCTGAGTTACAGTATAAGAAAAGTATAACTAGCTGTCTCCTGGTAAGAGCTAGTTTATAACAGCTGTGCATTTCAATTGCCCTTCTCTTTTTCAACTGATCGTCTCACTTAGCAAAGAGTAGGTATTTGAAATAGTAGCTAAACCTGCGCGTCTGCTACAGAACTTCGTGAGAGCCGCTCAATATTCGCCAGAACAAGACGAAAATTGATCATGCTGGGTCTACGAGCACTTTCCCCTCTCCACCTGCCACCCCGACTATTCAACTCTGTCTCATATGCACCCTATTGTTCCCGAGAAATCAAAAGACATCAACATCACTGACAGCAGGTATATGCTATTTTTTGCCAAGGTAAGCGTGCTGGCTGCCCGTTTTCGTTAGCTCTGTGGTCTTTCTCGCAGACTTGGTAAACGCAACTACAATCCTTTCCATTACGCGTATGTCTACTATCACAGTACTCCTTTCGATGCAGACCCGGCTGTACGTCAGGACGGTGTAGTAGCTTTTTCAGTTTTTCTTATATATAGCATACATTTTACAGCAGTCCTTCATCACATTCGTGCTGCAGAAGAGATCAATACTGCATGGGCGCAATATACGGAACCCTGGGATTTAGCTTAATTCCTTCGCTCGTGTTTAATTAATCGTATTTGGCAGTAGACGGTCCTCCACGGCAGTAGACGGTAACTCCAGACGGTCGAAAGAGCCTATAGCCTCCGCTGTGTGTCATCATTATTAATCACAATGCGCGTCAGCGGCAAGCCTATAAAAGGTAATGACAACATTTTTGTCAAAAGCAGTGCCAGGGAGCTATCTCTAAGAAAGCAAATCACAGGTGAAACTAGGTTGAATAACATGCATTTTGTTTTGGCTTCCAAGCCCGCGCTTAATGAATGCTTTCATACGTTCGGTTCAGCAAAAGGAAGCGAGTCGACTCAGGCACAATTTCAGGAGTAAAATCCTCTATCCCTTGAATATATGACACTCAGTGCGCATGAAGATGTCGAGAAGGTATAAAATAGGAGAAGGTATACTTCTCGCTAACACCTTTGTTCACTTATTCACCAGATCCCGCGGGATACCGCGGAATTCCACTACTCAATCGTCCCGATGACGTCACCAGGAAAACAAAAATGCTGCCTCTAAGGGATATCGCACCTCCATCCCTCGGATCCCCAGCCGAACGTTCCAACCAACTGCGCCAGGCCAGGGATCGTGAAACGCACATCATAATTCTCCTTGTCTGTCGCGTGATGATGATAGTAGCGGGATTCAGCAGGTGACAGATATTGCGCCTTTCCTTTCCTGTAAACTAATTATAGAACGCCGGTGAACTTTGATGCGTTCAACGGAACGCTGGTTGTGTTCGACGCGGTGCGCGAGATGTACCGTGCGCAGTAGCAATGCTCAGGCTTTCGCATTTCTTCGCTGCAGATTCTGTAGTGCGGTCGAATTTTTTTTTTATTTGCTTGAGACATACATGGCATAGTATGTTTGACTTGCAAATGATGCAGGAGTGCAATGCTTTCGGATGCAACAACAGAATAAAATACGCACCATAAAATAAAAAATTGCAAGCAAAGGAAGGCCTGTGATCGGCGCGACAAGTTTGTCTCGGGCCCCCCCCCCCCCCCCGCACACGCACGCACACACGCAAAGGACACCTGTACGAGCTGTACGAGCTGTACGAGATGACATCTAGGCGAAATTGTTGTCTGTGTCTTAAGTCCGTATTTTCGTTTATCCTAAGTTTTGCCAATTGGGCTTCCACAAACATCCTCCGCTCATGGGCCTCCACAAAAATCGCATGGTTCTCTCGATATTCCTTTTTGTATGAGCTGCACTTTTTGATACGTTGTTTCTTGCAGTGTTTTTCCCTGCTGGTAAGTGATATTGCCTGCTGAAGCTCATCACTAAACAGGCACTTTGTAATACCTGCAACTCGTGCGGATTACTTCCTTCGAGTCAGTATGTGACAGACAGTGCGGCGTTGTTAAGCACAAAAAATAATTGCAAGAAAAAAAAACGCAATAAGGCCATCGCGAAAACACACACACACACACACACACACACACACACGCGCGCGCGCGCGCACACACACACACACACACACACACACACACACACACACACACACACACACACACACACACACACACACACACACACACACACACACACACACACACACACACACACACACACACACACACACACACACACACACACACACACACACACACACACACACACACACACACACACACACACACACACACACACACACACACACACACACACACACACACACACACACACACACACACACACACACACACACACACACACACACACACACACACACACACACACACACACACACACACACACACACACACACACACACACACACACACACACACACACACACACACACACACACACACACACACACACACACACACACACACACACACACACACACACACACACACACACACACACACACACACACACACACACACACACACACACACACACACACACACACACACACACACACACACACACACACACACACACACACACACACACACACACACACACACACACACACACACACACACACACACACACACACACACACACACACACACACACACACACACACACACACACACACACACACACACACACACACACACACACACACACACACACACACACACACACACACACACACACACACACACACACACACACACACACACACACACACACACACACACACACACACACACACACACACACACACACACACACACACACACACACACACACACACACACACACACACACACACACACACACACACACACACACACACACACACACACACACACACACACACACACACACACACACACACACACACACACACACACACACACACACACACACACACACACACACACACACACACACACACACACACACACACACACACACACACACACACACACACACACACACACACACACAAGAACGCAGAAATCGGCTACAAAATATTTTAATATTTTTTGTGGGGATTCAAGTCAGATTAACACTGATAAACAATGAACAAGGATGATAACTTGTGATACATGGTATGGAATGTTGTGCAGAGCTAACGCGAGTGCTGAAAATTGTCGCAAATATTATAGGATTATAATCCGGGCTGCGGTCAGAATAACTCGATGTCAAATCCCGCGAAAATATGCCAACTGCAGCATTTTCTTGGCTGACTGCAGTATCTGTAGAGATAACAGTGTGACGGAGATGTTTTGATAGGTGATCAGATAGGCGACCGTTGCTCTTCTTTGCTCCTTTTTCTTTTGGGTGCCTCAAGGAGGTTTTGGTCTCGGTTCAGGGATGTCTAAATTGGGAACTAGGAAATTAAAATAATGCTACATAAATAAATACTGCAGTTCACGAAGCTGTCGCGGCAGGCCTGGACGGCTTCCTTAAATCCTTCCTAGAGAGTCTTTCCATTTACTAATATTTTCATCCACGCTTTCCTGTGCGACAACGATCGATCAATAGGACGATTGCGATATACACAAGAAGCGTTGTATCGGCGTTCTCCTCGTCTGGTGGACGTTTCTGGCAACAGCTCAATATCGCCCGCGCGCCGTCCGCTGATTGCAGTACTTTCAGAGTGCCAGTGACTTCAGAGTGGCTGGGGAGCGGAGAGTACACAAGCTTTGCGACGCATACCCAATCACAATGGATGCTGACGCGCGCATGCCAAACTGTAAACCCGCTCAAGATGGACAGCATTTTAAAGTTCTGGAAAAGCCCACTAGCACGGTAAACTAAGCTCTGCCTAATTTAGGCATGAAGAATAATTTACTCCGGGATTCTCTATGAATTCATTGTATCAATTGTAAATGAGATCCTACGGCCTACCCGCCAGATGATGTTGACAGCAGCAGGGAGAAATAAGAGCGTATAGCTTACACGAACGTTAATATGCCCACCCCAACAGAATGGATCCATGGTGTGACTGGTGCCATTGCCAGCAGTCAGTGAACCAAAGTCCACTCTTTTGCTTCCTCTTGTCAAGAATACAGCAGTAATAAAGACAGCAAGCTTGGATGGCAACTAACCGAGTTTAAACCCTGATCTGTAATTAGCGTCTAGATTGTCTTATACTTCACATACGTCAAATTCACTTAGATCTCATCAAATGTGCGCAGAAGTTAGCTCTCTTTTAGATGCGACATGCTCACGCAGAAAGTTCATTGAACACTGAAGTAACAATCCAGATTTTAAGATTTGGAGCTGGTGTTGTGCAAACCGTGAAAGTGAATGGATTAGGTAGGCTAGATGTTTTCACTTGAAGCAGGAGGGAAGCTGTACGTGCAGCATAAATAATTTTCTTTTCCCAGCGCGCTCATGACTATTGTCCTAAAATGCGGTTTGTCTAAAGCCTGTAATCAAAGTGGCCCCTATTAACAGCAACTATGGCAATGCCGTGTAACCTTCAACCTTCGTTTTCTTTCTTGTCGGCTGAGGCAATAACAGCTCAGAATTTACAGGCTAAAGCCTATTGTACAATCTTATTTTTGTCTTATTATTATACAATTTATTTTCTCAAAACGCTTCCGTCTCTCAAAATTCGCTGCCTGTGTCTTGGCTACGTCACCGGAGTGGTTACGTGCTACTTTTATTTGACGCCAACCAAACCACTAGCACATCTTCATCAGACCACCTCTACATGATCTTGCACATGAAGCAGCGCATTACGTTAATCTCATATCCAATGTGCAGAGCCCAATAACCAGAATATATATATATATATATATATATATATATATATATATATATATATATATATATATATATATATATATATATATATATACATACATATATATATATGTGTGTGTGTGTGTGTGTTTTAGCGTTTTAGCGTTTTAAGCATCAAAATACAATCTACAGCTCCTTCATATGCTGCGACAGATTAGAGCGCGAAGAAAAGGAGGGACATTTAGAGAAATTCTATCAAAGACAGCTGTTTCAGGTAAAAAAGAAGAAGCAAAAGGAGAGGAAGAGAAGAAAGAAGGTAACTATAGTGGAGCAATGGAGCCCTCTGATGTTAAACACAGCAGCTGCAGGGCATTATAATAGCCTCAAGTCCAGGCTTTCAGACCCAGAGATTTAGCGTGATTGAACGCTTATCATTTCCTTTTTACTCTTCAGTAGAAATAAGTATCGTTTTGGGAAACAAGCCGAAAAGACTATTAATGACAATCACGACATTATAGACAATCCTCAGCATTCATTTACGAGATTATCAAGCTGACGTGCTGCTGCAGTATCAGTGACGTCATTTGGGCTGCTGTGGTTTGAAGCACGATATTTACGATACGTGAGTGCGAACCTGCTTCCGGCTTTGTAAAATCCAATAGAGAGAACACGCAGAATGACTTGAAAAAAACAACAAAAAAACAGTCTACTCAGTAGTCGTGCGATGCTTAGAAGGCTTTCTTAAATGCTCGCTTGAGACAGGCTTCAGTCTCAATTTACTAATACTTTCATGCGCCCTTTTCTGTATCTTAACGATCATTCAAGGTCAATTGCGGTGAAAGCAACACGCGTTGCGTCAGCGTGCTTCTCACCTCGCAGGCGCGCAGCACTCGCCGCAGTAACGCACTCGGGAGGTGTTCGGTATGGTCAAAGCTTATAATTCTTATGAGCGACATATAGGTCCATTTCGCTTTTGAAGCCTACTTGACACTAAATGCCCAGAACACTGCTAGAAGCGATCCTGTCTACCAAATCCACTGCAGTGAGGTAGCTGTAAGGCAACGCTTGACCACACCTAAGCTTGCTCAGCCGAGTGCAGTAGCTCAAGATATCCTTGCATTTCTCCAGGTGCCTCAAAATACGAAAAAAAACAATCCATAAAGGTTAAAGCACAGCATTATAAGCAACTAAACATAACTCTGATTTCAAACTTTTCATTTTAACCTGATTTAACACCGCAAAAATGATTGGTGGTGCATGCTATGAGGCATGGTGTTAGAAGTACTTTAGGTGATATGACGGCGCGCCTGCGCCATGCAGCCACCACGAAGAACATTGGAACGAACCTGCCAGCAAGCATAGAGTGGGCGCTACTTTGAGTCGGGCCTGCAGCGTCCAGCCGCCACACTGCATCTCCGTGCGCAATGCTCACGTCAGTTGCTAGCTCGCGCGTGTTGTTTGAGAGGCGGACTTAGTGAAGGTTGTTTAATATGGGTATTAATACTGAGTGTATGGGCCAGAAAAAAAAAAAAGAAAAAAAAAAAAAAAAAAAAAAAAAAACTAAAGAGTGCCTCAAGCCATCAAAAGGGTCCGCGAGTAGCTGTTTTCTTACGATGCCGGAGGAAGACTCCCGTTCCTCATTGCCGTCCGCGTTTTGAATACTGCGGTAAGTTTATCAGTCACGGGTTCCAGGAAGAGCCCCTGGGTGACCAAGCTAGGGCCACCGCCAAGGCGCGAGCAGCGTGCCCTAGGCTGGCACTCCGTGGCGCGGAGGGTCGGCTGGTGCGCTTGCGGCACAAACAATTCGTGGCGTTAGCGGGCACATATGAAACCAGCGTCTCGGAACTGAGGAGCTTCTAGCGCCGTGCACAGAACGTGACATCTTGCTGTGGTTGACATTTGGCTTCGCTCTCGTCCTCTTCCCTGGAATCTGCGCACGGAGAAGCGATTTTATCGCCGATCGTTGCACGATGAAAAAATGACGGCATGGGGAGAAAATTCTTCGTCCTTCGATGTAACTCCCGTTACAATTAAGACATGCTCTGAGAAGGTGTCCATCTTCGCTGCTCTATAAGATGAGGGCCGCTTAAAAGCTTGTCCGCATGCTATACCGCGCAAGGACCGCTTGCTGCAGCCGACTGACTATGTCTGCGAGAAGCTCTTTGAACCAAGTTTTGTTACCAAAACATGGCAGGGTCATTACGACGGGAAGGTGCTTGCAAGTGCGCCAAGGATTGCTGTTCTGGCTGGAGAAGCCGTTCCGAAGATTTTTCTGGTTTCCCGGAATACTTGTTAAAGAAGAGAACAATACGAAGAAAAGAACCCATGGATCGTCAAAGCCGCTCCCAAACGTGAGCGCACAGCAGATGTCTACCCGCAAACCTATTTGCATCGACGTTCGCCTTTTTATTGCAGAATAATGTGTTGGAAAGAGATGATAACGAGTGTTTAGAGCTGAAGCCTGTGCAGGTCATTAAAGTTGAAAGTGAGAGGAAGACTCATGGTACCAGGTCATGCTAGAACACAATTATTACTCGGAAACACGCAAGCAAAGGTCATGAGATGTTTCAACTTTGATATGAACTTTATTCATCAGGAACTGCGACAAACGTCAACGCTTAAGTTGGGCTGTCAGACTTCACCGCCACCAGCGCAGACTCCCGACGCCCTCCCTAAACTTGAAAATATTTGATTACTGGGGCTTAAAAGAGAGGCATGATTGTTTGCGCCTCACATACAAGCTACGTGTTCCCTGCATAAAATGTTGACTTCTGCGATGTGTTACAAAATGTTTTACCTACTTGTTCATCCATATTTACGGACGCCCTACATCCCAACTATCAACATTTTTTGGTAAACTGAGGGATGTACAAAAGCACTTATACATCGCATTGTTACCTTGCATCGCATCTTCTTTCTGTCGTTGCTGTACATATTTTGTAATTCTTTCACTATAGCATTTCACTACCATCTTTATCCCTTGTTAAGACGGGCTAACATTATTGATGATTGCTCCGCTTCAATGGTATCCGTCAAATTATATCATGTGCACGCCATGCACTGAAACATGCCTAATTTTCTCTGCGCTGCAGATTAGCATGTGAAACTTGCCTGCCTTCACACAAATGCCAACTTAAAACATTAAAAATATAGATGCATATTACGCAGCCTCATGAAATCGAGTAGGAAGCTTTGGGCTTTGGAGCGCCTATATTATTTAGCCATGCAAGCCAAAGGTGTTATCAATGATAACAGGACCATGTAGCGTTAATGATATCCGCTTAAGGTAAGTAAATCAGACTAAATCAGCTCCGTGCGTAGCGTCAGAATTCGCAGGATCACGCATAGTGTTTCGAGATATGATATAAGCCGGGCAGAGTAAAGTGTTGAGGGCACTGTTTTTATTAGGCGGCTTTGTCAAGCAGACCGGCGAGCGAGCGAGCGCGACAGACGCGCCGATACTTAACACTCAGAAGAGAAGCGCCACGGCACGCCTGCTTCCGGTTGGTACCATGTATCGCCTTCAGGAAGACGCAGAACCGTAAAAAAAGTAAGCGGAAAATACTTCTCGCGTATCACCCCACACGCTTCTCGTGTTCCCAAGCTGCACAAATACGTGCAAACTGTCCACGAAACACATAGGACACAACGTTGAACAGGCCCGGTAGCGGACTCGGTCGGAAGGATGGATGGATGGATGATGGATGGAATATAGGATCATCCCCTTTGAAACGGGGTGGTAGCAGTTGCTATCATGCTCGTTTTCCTTCCTATATCTGCATTATTGCTTTAGATTGGTTAACTATACCATCATTCTATTTATTAAATTTTTGTTTCTACATTATTAACATTATGTCACTTCTCTGCTTTTAAGCCACCAATATTCCAGTCGTGCTTTGCTACCTTCCACCGCAGGTTTATTCACCCGGCCGTGGTATCTCTCAACCTCAGAGCTTCAGGAAGAGCGACAGCGCCTGCATCGACTTCCAGATGGATACCATTACATTCGAGTATAATATGGTCAATTGTTTCAGTGAAGTTACCACATATTGCACATGCGTCATCTTCATTGTTAAATTTCTTTTTGTGGCTGCGTGTTTTAGGGCACCCTAATCTAGCTTCAAAAGGTAGGGCACTGCCTCTTGAGTTATCAAAGAAAGCTTCCTTCCTTATCTGTCTTTTCCACTTTCGGTATAGTTCCACACTCTGTTTTTTTTTCTTTTCCATCGAATTTATCCAATTTTTAACTTCTGCGTTTTTCACCTGCTGCTTAACGCTCTTTATTTCTTCGTCCTTATGACCAGCATACTTACTGGTTAGTTTCCTAGTTCTTTTCCTCCATTGTGAGTCAACGCTTTTTAGGTATAGGTATTTAAATACTTTAACTGCCCATCTGTTACTGTCCAATTTCCCCAGGCGTTCCTCATATAATATTTTACTCTGAGCTTCCCGTACTTCGAAAGATGCCCGACTCCCGCTAGCGCCATCTCGAGGCGGAGGAGGGAAGTAGGGACAAATGTGAGTAATTATTCTTTCCGATTGTTTAACTGTGTTAATCTCGTTTGAAACACCATAAAAATACTTTTCCGATTCCTGCATTTATTTTTTTTCTGTTTTTTTTTTTTTTTTTCTGTTTTCAGTATATTGGCGATTGCCAGGTTCAAGCATTTCCGGCATATATCAGCCAGGCTGCGGGATCCCTCACTGAATACCAATCAGCATCTATCAGATAACTGAAATGCCCGTGTATGCAAAACTAGGCAGTGTGAGGTAACAATGACGCTGTTGTGGCCAGAATTGCGGGCTCGAATTTATATTTATGCGGATGGTGGGTGGACACCAACAAACCTATGTGCATCATGCGGAGAAGCAGGATTCATAGAACATTTTTTTTCCTCTCAAGGCAGCGATTCACAATTCAGAGAAGGACCTATCTGGAAATCCCTCTCTCTAGGTTAGACTCCCCTTGTCTCTACCCGTTTTACGGTCGTGCGGTGCGAGTGCCAAGGCATTTGCTTTGGACACTGTTTGTAAAATTATCCATGACTACATTATATCAACTAGTAGGTTAACCTGTTAACCCTGCTCGAAATTCTTCCAGCTTTTTTTTTTCCTGCATCAAAATTATTATCATTGTTAGTATACTATAACCAAAATTATTATAGCTGCATTTGCTATAGTTCTTTACATTCTCGCTTTGCGACAAGCTCGTGCCTGTAGTTGAGTTTGCGTACGACACCACACATCGGCATCCCCCATTGTGTGTACGTGCGATTTTTAAAGAGGCTAGCAGCAATAACTACCGTTAAGAGAACGGAATTACCCCTCTTGTTACGATAGGAGCCTACGTACTTAGCCGCTGGCGGTGCTACATGTAGGCTTTCTATAAAGAAACTGGAACTCTGAAAATACCGCCATCAGCGGCGGCTCACAGGCAGCATTGAGCTGTTGTTGCAAAAAATGATCTATAGCGACGAGAACGTCATCTGCTAGTCGAACAAAACGCCTACATAGGTCGTGTTGTGTTCATCGCAATCGGCGTATTCATCAAGTGGTCAATGAAAGTATTAGTAAATGAAGACTGAATACTTGAATACTACTTGGATTTACGAAAGCTTTCAAAGCATCGCGCGACTGCTTCGTAAATTAGTTTTTTCCCGTCATAAACCGTGTGCTCAGAATTTGAATTTCACAACGCAGGAAGTATGCTCGCATCTCTTATAAAGCACTGCACGGGCTCGGGCTTACCCGAAAGCCCGGGCCCGGTCCGGCCCGCGGGCCGGCCTGGGCCGGGTAAAGCATTTTATTGGCGGGCCTGGTCCGGGCACGTGCTTTACAGCCGCGGGCCCAGGCCGGGCGTGGGCCTGTGAAAGTATGAGCCTGGGCAGGGCTCGGGCCTGCGAAAGACAGGCTAGTTTAACCGAATACCCACTGCTTTTCTTTTACGTGGTTAACAGGTGAAGGCAGTGCCAGTTGAATGTGGTAGCAGTTCAGGACTACTTCCAGACTGCAAATACGTTTTAATAGATGGTAATGTTTATGACGTGTTAGGGATGAAAGAGAAAATTGAAGCAATGTGAAAAGCAAACGAATAGAAACAAATAAAACAGCAAATACGTATGTGAAGTTCGGTCAGGTTTTCGGGTACCATTCGGTACTAGAATGCACGACACGGACTGTCTGTTTTGATATTTTACTCCTCCTGTTGCTCCTGTTCGTGGCCATCACCGAGCTTGTAGAAGATCCTCCTTGGGAAGCACTTATCGTCAAGGGTTGCCCTACGGAGGGTCGGCGGTGTAGCCGCCATCCGTCCCTTTTCCTGCCGCGATGCCTTCTGCGCGCAGCTCTCTACAGTAGCGCCATTGTGCAAAAGCACATGCGTTTTCCGTCCATTTTCAAGACACCAATCTGCGGTGAGCCACGTATGTGCAACGCAGATGGTTGTCTGGGCTACAGGCAGCTGAAGAGGGTGTGCTGCTATGAAGGCGCCATTGGGTCACAACAAGTGGCATCTCCGTATACGCGGCGCACGCGAGAAGCGGGCATTCGCTTATAGTGTGAGGCCGCGGCACAAGGTGGGGTAGGTTTGATTTCCAACAGCGTCAGCGCGTGAGAACGAGCCATTTTACGACTGCTTTTGTGTCTTTCGCAGTACACACACAAGCACCATGTAAGTGTTGCAAAATAAAATAAAAAAAAAAGCTGAAAAGAAACCAAAGAAATCCACCTACTCCTTCTGGGAGCACGTTTCGTCCGCCGGGGTCCACCCCACCCTACACGCACGAGCGCCTCGTTTGAAGATTTTGACACGGCACACGAAAGACTGTAAACGAAACATAAAGCGGGAAAAAGTGCGCTCGGCTTTGCTTTCAGTAGCAATGCACTAATGACAGCTAGTAGGGCTCTCTCAATTCTGAGTTGCTGTGAGTGGGAATGCGTTTGAAAAAAAAAAAAAAAGGGGGGGGGGGGGGAAGAAACTTCTTTTCTTTAACCGCATTACCAGCTGAAATTAACGAGGTTGCGCTTTTTGATAATTGTTGCTGACTCACAGAATAATTGAAGCTTATATCGCAATTACAGAGGACTTAGGCAGCAACTATAGGCGCGTAGAAGTGAGGAATACATTATAGTATTATTAGAATTTTTTACCGAACCCCAACTGGAGGCTGTGACTGGAATGTTGGATGCACTCGGTGCACTTTTGCCATTAGTAATATCTTTGTTTTTGAGTAAGTTAATCAATAAAAACGAGGACTTCAAGCAGAGTCCCGCCCCCTTCCCACCAAAAACAGGCACCGAAATCTACCGAGCAGACGTCTCACTCAGGAGCGGCTTTGCAGGCTTCTTTGATCACGTGATCGCGTGACCTCTAGCAGCGAACCAATTTTGAACTCGGAAGTTGTTTTACATATTCTTTAAAAATTAGTACCCAGCAGTATCAGAACTAAAATCATCTTATGATAGCATTTTTTCGGGAAATTCGCATCCATAAAATCCAAGCCCCTGTGCTTTCTTCGGATACAGAAACAATAACCAACGCCACCAGAACTAGAGTTTCACGCCACGCTTATAGAAACGAGGGCCTATTTTTATGTAAATAGGAAATAACAAGAACATCTGCATCTGAACCGCGCTTAGCTCATGAATTAATTTTTCGGGCCTCGACCGGGCCTGTCCACTTGACGGGCCGGGCCGGGCCGGGTAGGTCATATTTTACACGGGCTCGGGCTGGGCCCGGGTTTGTATCGGAGAATGCCGGGCTGGGCTCGGGCGGGTAGCGCAAAGGGCAGTCGGGCCCGATAATTATGGCCTGTGCCGTGTTCCAATCTCTTATCGTAACGTTCTTGCTTCAAACCACACAGCGCAAATGACGCCATTGATGCTGCCGTAGCGCGTCATCTTGACAGCCTCGTAAATGCCCGCTGATGACTGTCAATCATGTCGTGCTCGCTATTTGCAGTGTTTTTGGGTTTCTTTTTCGAAAACGATATTTATTGCGAGTAAAACGTAAAAAGCAAATAATAGACGCAGAATTACGCTAAAGTTATTGATACTGAGAGCCTGCATTTGAGGCTTTTATAATGCCGTGCTACAATTGGTTATCCCAAAGGGGGCTCCACTGCTGACGATAGTTATCTTGTTTCTTCTGCTCATTTGTGTTCTTCTCAGTCTGCAAAAATCCCAGAAAATTTTCTGTTTTTAAGACAGGATTGCTGTGTGGTTTCTGACGGGAAACGTGATGTGAAAGCCGCACTTTCTGCAATTGCATTACAATTTTCTGTAGTTACAACAGAAAAGTACTACAGAACTACAAACAGCAGAAATTTCTACAGAAAAAACTCCCGAACTACAGAAAAGTACTACAGAGCTACAGAAATATCTGACGTTCACGATATCTATAGCATGTTTTGTCGTTTATCTGACAAATTCTGCAGCTTTTTCGATTGGGTTCTTCCTTATTCTTTTTTTAACACAGCACTTTTTTTTTTGCACATTTCCTTTAAATGCTCCTCCTTCTCTTCTTTCTGCTCTCCCGCGCCATAAGGAGGAGCTGAAAAATATATTTTGAAGCTTAAAGCGATAAAACAGGTTTTTTATATTTTCTATAGATTTTATTAGCTCTTGCGCTCCTTCATTTGTAGATTCATGACGAGGAGGCTGAACGAAGAAGTGCTATTGCCTTGGTTGTCCTCAAATAAAAATCGCACATAACGACTCTGCGGAAACAGCCAAGACACTGAGAGCGAATGGTGCGATGTGGTAAAGTAATTACTAATAGCTTATTGCCTGACAGAGTGACAGCAGAGCTATAGGACATCTGCACAGTGAGAGCTGCTATTATCTAGCCCGACAAGAAAGAAAACGAAGGTTATAGATTGCTTTGCAATGACGATAGGTACTGTTATTAAAAATGGCACCTTGATTACAGGGTTTAGACGAACCGCATTCTTGAACAGTGGTAATTGCCGTACAAAGAACAGAAACAAGTCTGTAACGTTATGCTTCACCCACAGCTTTAATGCTGTGTTAAGTGAAAAAGTCAGCGCTGCATAATCAATGCCCTTTTACGATTTGCTCAACATCAGCTGCAAATTTTGAAACCTTAAATGGTACTCCAGCTTTCAATCAAACATCTACGAATCATCCGAAAGAGGGCTAATTTGCCACGCAGATTTGATGAGATCTAAGTGAAACTGATGGAGTGAAGCATAAAATATTGTGGATGCAAGTTCCATATCATGGTTCTGTCTGCTAGCTCCAGAAAAGGAAGCTCTAGAATCGGACTGCGCTTTGGCCATGCCGCCAGCCACCTCATGGAGTCATTAAGGCGTATTGATGTTGAATGAAACTGTATGCTCTTTTTTATCTCCCTGCTGCTGTCAACATCACCTGGCGGTACCCAGTGCCTAATGGTCAGGATTTCATTTACTGCTGATGCAATGAATTTATAGAGAGCCACGGGGTAAATTATCTGTGCTACCCAAACTAGGCTGGGGCTAAATTACCGTGCTAGGGAGCTTTTCCGGAGCTTTAAAGCGCCGTCCTATCTACATTTCAATGCCTTTCGGTGGTCGTTATCACTTTTCGTGTACTGACTGGAATACGCGCGTCAGCCTTCATTGTGGTTGGGTAAGAGG
Source organism: Amblyomma maculatum (assembly GCF_055883805.1). NCBI lineage: Eukaryota > Metazoa > Arthropoda > Arachnida > Ixodida > Ixodidae > Amblyomma > Amblyomma maculatum. The sequence continues at coordinate 129,682,047 of NC_139344.1, forward strand.
TGGGAAATTGTGCGTACTCTCCACTCTCTAGCCAGTGGAGCACTGAAAACATTACATTCACTGGGCGGCGCGCGGGCCCTAATGAGCTGATGCCAGAAATGGTCCAGTACGGCGAGTGCTGCGCGTCTGCTAGGTGAAGGAGCACGCCGACTCAACGCGTGTTGTGTTCACCGCAATCGGCCTATTGAATGATCGTTGTGGTACAGAAAAGAGCGCATGGAAATATTAGCAAGTGGTAACTGAACGCTGTATCAACAGAGTATTTAAGAAAGCCTTCAAAGCATCGCACGACTCCTGCGTAAACTGTAGGTTTTCTCGAGTCATGCTGTGTTTAACCTCAGAGGGCTCCATTGCTCCACTATAGTTACCTTCTTTCTTCTCTTCATCTTCATCTCCTTCTGCTTCTTCTTTTTTCCCCAAAACAGCAGTGTTTGATAGAATTTCTCTAAATGTCCCTCCTTTTCTTTGCGCTCTAATCTGTCGCAGCATATGAAGGAGCTGTAGATTGTATTTTGATCCTTAGAACACTAAAACATATATATATATATATATATATATATATATATATATATATATATATATATATATATATATATATATATATATATATATATATATATATATATATATATATTCTAATTTTCTAGTTATTGGGCTGTGCACATTGGATATGCGATTAACGTAATACGCTGCTTCATGTGCAATATCATGTAGAGGTGGTCTGATGAAGATGTGCTAGTGGCTTGGTTGGCGTCAAATAAAAGTAGCACGTAACCACTCCGGTGACGTAGCCAAGACACAGGCAGCGAATTTTGAGAGACGGAAGCGTTTTGAGAAAATAAATTATATAATAATAAGACAAAAATAAGATTGTACAATAGGCTTTAGCCTGTAAATTCGGAGCTGTTATTGCCTCAGCCGACAAGAAAGAAAACGAAGGTTGAAGGTTACACGGCATTGCCATAGTTGCTGTTAATAGGGGCCACTTTGATTACAGGCTTTAGACAAACCGCATTTTAGGACAATAGTCATGAGCGCGCTGGGAAAAGAAAATTATTTATGCTTCACGTACAGCTTCACTCCTGCTTCAAGTGAAAACATCTAGCCTACCTAATCCATTCACTTTCACGGTTTGCACAACACCAGCTCCAAATCTTAAAACCTGGATTGTTACTTCAGTGTTCAATGAACGTTCTACGTGAGCATGTCGCATCTAAAATAGAGCTAACTTCTGCGCACATTTGATGAGATCTAAGTGAATTTGACGGTTGTGAAGTATAAGACAATCTAGACACTAATTTCAGATCAGGGTTTAAACTCGGTTAGTTGCCATCCAAGCTTGCTGTCTTTATTACTACTGTATTCTTGACAAGAGGAAGCAAAAGAGTGGACTGTGGTTCAATGACTGGTGGCCATGGCCGCAGTCACCCATGGATGCATTCTGTCGGAGTGGACATATCGTAATTTTGTGTCTATTAATTGTTTTCTACGTTTCACTCGAGATAAGCAGTTTTAAAGAAAAAAGCCCCCTCCAGAAAAAACAAAAACTTTATCATCAGCGTGCATTTACGAGCCCATCAAGATGACGCGCTGCGGCAGTAGTAGCTACGTCAATTACGCTGCTTGGTTTGGAGCACGAAATTTACGATACGTGAGTGCTAACCTTTTTCCTGGGTTGTGAAATCCGATTGAGAGCACAAGCAGAATGACTCAAGAAAAAGTACAGTCTACACAGCAGTCGTGCGATGCTTTGAAGGTTTTGGGATATCCTCGCCTAAAGCTGTATTCATTCTTCATTTACTAATACTTTCATTCGCTACAAAAACAATTGAGTACGTCGATTGCGGTGAATTCAACACGCACTGTGATGGCGTTTTCTTTGACTAGTAGACGGTTCTCGCCACAATAGACCCTTTCTTGCAATAAAAACTCATTGCTGTCTGTGCGTCGCCAATAATTGCGGTATTTTCAGTTTCAGTTACTGAAGCCTACACGTTGCACTGCCGGCGGCTAAAAACGTAGCCTTCCACCGTAGCCAGTCCGCGAAAGCATTTGGCGGCATCAAGTTCAACCTCGCGCATTGCCAACAACGAGCACGCTGACACAGCAAGACCAAAGCATGCCATCAAACCCGTGACACGGAACCCTTTAGACTCCAAGCCGATTGGAGTAGCAACGCAGACAATGGCTGACACGGTTGTAGGAGACCCTGGCAAGATGGAGGAGCTCACCAACCGGATTGCTCAGCTGGAGTATGGTCCCTGGAGAAACTTTGGAAGTTATTCCAGGGACCATGGTTGGAGACTACTTCGAATGGGCTGCAGATGGAGCGGCACTTGAACTACGGTAAGGTGCGTGTTATCGAGATGCTCTGCCAGGAATATGAGCGGGAGCATGGCAAGAGTCAAGTCACCAACAAGATCCTTCAAATCCTGCACGCTACCGAAGATTTCTGTGTTCCGGAAGACTACACCGAGTACGATGGGTCTGCACCTAGCTATGAAAAGAATGATGACTGAGCTGATGCCCCCAAGTTTTCTCTTTATTTGTGTGCGTGCGTGTGGTAGGGCGGGAGAAGTGGGGTGGCTTCTGCAAGCAGTGTTTGGACTCTGGGCACATTGGAAGGAAAATAAAGCTACATAAAAAAGCTGCTGTGCGACGCCTTGAAGGCTTTGTTAAGACCTCACCTGAGAGTTTTCAGTTTTCAGTTTTTTAATATTTTTCATCCGCTCTTTTCCGTACGACAACGATCGATCAATAGGCCGATTGCGGTGAACACATCACGCATTGTGTCGACGTTCTCCTCGCCTAAGAGACGCGCAGCGCTTGCCGCGCCGGACCATTTCTGGCAACAGCTCGATGTGGGTAGCTTGTCGCCCGCCGACTGCCGCCCTTTCAGAGTTCCGGTGATTTTATACTGGCCTGTGAGTGGTGTGTAAACCAGGCTTCCTACCCCTGGCCAACCCCAACGAACGTAGACGCACTTGTGCCACTCAGTACACCTGATCACGAATACGACCGCCGAAAGGCGCTGGAATGTGAACTTGTACGACACTTTAAATCTGACGTTGTTCCGATGATGTTCACAGCAGCAGGGACCAAAATGAGCATATAGCTTACTCTAACATGTCCATTCCAACAGAGTAGCTCCACGGGGGCCATGTTCATCAGTCAGCGAACCGTAGTCCAACTCTTGCGCTTCCTCTTATCAAGAACAGAGCAGTCAGAAGACAGCAAGCTTGGATGGTGACTAACAGAGCTTAAACGCAGATATGAAACTAGCGTGTAGATTGTTTAGTACTTCAAATCCGCCAAATTCACTTATATCTCATGAAATGTGCATGGCAAATGGGCCCTTTTTAGATGCGACATGCTCACGCAGACATTTCATTGAACGGGTTGTGCAAAGTAAAAGTGAATGGTTGTGAAAGTGAATGGATTAGGTAGGCCAGATGTTGTCACTTAATGCAGTAGTGAAGCTGTACGTGAAGCATAAATAATTCTTTCTTTTCCCAGCGTACCCATGACAGCTGTCCTAAAATGCGGTTTATCTAAAGCTTTCAATCAAAGTGTTAACAGAAACTGTAGTCTTGCAGTGTAACCTTCAAACTTCGTTTTTTTTTTTTTTTTTTTTTTGTTGTTGTTGGCTGAGGCGATAGCAGCTCCGAATTTACAGGTCTTCTATAGTTCCGCTGTCCAACTTGTCATGCTAATTTTATTTTGTCTCATTAATATATAATTTATTTCCTTAAAACGCTTCCGCTTCTTACCATTCACTGCCGTGTCTTGGCTACTTCCTCGGAGTGGTTACGTGCTATTTTTATTTGACGCCAACCAAGCCATAAGCACTTCTTCATCGGACCTCTTCTGCATGAACCTACATATGGAGAAGCACATTACGTTAATATCAATTTCGAAATATGCCGCTCCATTCTAAAGGGGGAAAAAAAAAAAGATCGCCTTTTAGGGCTTAAATATTAAAATATGGTCTGGAGCTCCTTCATAAGATGTGGCAGATTTGACAGAAAAGAAGGAGAAACTCATAAAGGAAATCTGTGGAAGACTGCTGTGTTAGGAAAGAAAGAAGAAGGAGAAGAAGAAAACAAAGAAGGTAACTATAGTGAGCAATGGAGCCCTCTGAAATTAAAAAACAACAGCAGCAGGGTATTATAATAGCCTCAAATCCGGGCTCTCAGACCCAGTGATTTGAGCGGAGCTGTGGCTATTATTTGCTTTGTACCTTTCACCATAAATGTTTTCGTTATGGGATAAACGCCACATAAAGCTGGCAATAGCGTGCACGACATTTTACACAGTTGTCTCGGTAAATTTTATGCAGATAGCATTTGTTTAAGCCGCGAACAACACTAAAACACATTTGTGTAATTTTCGTTAGAGAAATATAGCTGCCTAGGTGCTAGGTCACCCGGGGGGTCCGTTGGGGACCAGGTGCACCTCGTGTACGTATGGACACTTGTGTCTATATATCTCGCTCCTCCGTCGAGTATCTGACGTGCTCCCAAAAGAAATCATCTCTTGAAGTCTGCGGGCAGGTGAATTTTACAACGCCGATCCATCACGGGACAAATCTGAACGGGGTATAGATGCACCTAAACGGATGATGCCCAAGGCTTGTTCTTTTTAAATTTACGCTATGAGCGACCAGTACCGCAAACGCATAGCTTACGCATCCGTCTCCCTCTGTCTGGTACGATGCTGCGGAACACTGTGTTTGCACACACAGACGCAGAGATTTATTGGCACCCAAGAACTTCCCGTGGCACTAATGTAGCCTGGATACCTCTGTTTGCACGCCTCGAGCGTGTTGGAAGTGGAACGCTGTGGTTGGCTGTAGTAAAAGCACGAGTCCGCTTGTAACAGGCGCATACCAGTAAAGCGTTTACCGCTGCACAGGACGAGCAAACGCACCTGTCGAAGCTTTCGGGTCGACAGAGCGATTGTGCTCCCCTATTTCGCTTCCTCATTTGTCCAAGGATGGAACCAAGGCTTGTCGTTGACTGATTTTTCGATGCGAAAATTGTGAGCAAAAAGAGGTGCGAGACGCAGTCGAAATGGGCAACAGTGCTCTAAAATGAGGCTTGTAAGGCCGGATGCTTTGATGGCTGCTACGCGTCTCTTTGTCATTGCTTGTTTTTAATCTCACACTGTCGCACACGTCCAGCGAACGCCGTGTCTGTGTGAGAGCGTTTATTTCGCAAATATGCCCTGGAACAAGCAAAATGCGGGTACCGGTATGATAGTCCTCGCACATGTTAACCTTCGTCCTTTTCTTTCCGTCAGGCACTGTCCTGGCATAGACTATTCTGCGCAAGTAAACCCAGTATGCACAATCAGCCGGAAGGTGTGACGACGGAATAGTCTCACAGGAATATAAGCCTTCAGACAACAGCTGGAGATCATAGTGGCTATCAATTAACCTGCGAAGGAACGTAGAGCTACTGAGCAGGCACGTAGGGAGCGATGAAACGCTCGCAAGGTGGGCATTCGCGGCACAATTTAGACGCACGTAAGGACAAGTTGCGAGCACAAATTGGCAACTCATCACTAACGATAAATTAAAACAGGACATGGAAATAACATTCGGAACGTTGGGATTTCCGCCCTGACAAGTTCGCGTAGTTCTCGTCGGACGTGTAGGACGAACTTGCAGTATCTGGTACGTGACACACTCTGTTATCGATTTAGTTGCAGCACTAAATGCCAGTTCACGTTCTAAAGTTTACGGCGTCACTTGCAAAGCGTGCAAGTACATGTTGCTTAAACAACCTGACTTAATTTATACAAAATAAGAAGTAGCAAATGATGCAACGCGCTGCAGCAGAATTTGTATTCACTGTGCGAACATGATTATCGTTGAACGAGGTATTTTGTCAAAGCTTTCACTGAAAATGACTCTTTTTTTATCTTTTTTGATCATCATGCCATTTAATGTGCAACCTTTGTTTTCTTTCACTTCTGTTAAGGCAATCGGCATTTCTTCATCACATTTCCTGCATGTTTACCTACGCATGCAGGAATGCACAGCCTCCATTTCGCTTCTGAACCTCAAAACCACCTCTTTCGAAACGAACGAGAAATATTTCTCGAGCGATTCATAGGCTTTAAATATTTATCGATGCTATGAAGTGTATCGATTAGAGAAGATGGAAAAGAAGAAGGTATTAAGAACAGAGTACTCAGCCTGCGCTCTTGCGTTTAGAGCCGCGGGAAAACGGCAGCTGTTGTTCCAAACGCCCTCATTACCAGCATTCGCGTTGCGGCCAGCGAGTCTGGCCGTCGCTGTGTTCTGCAATGCCCGATGATTATGCAATCGTTCTTTCTGGGCTTCGAGCCGCCTGACCGTTTCAGCTTTTGTGGGTCAAGAAAAAGAGCGTTACCGCTATGCTCCTCTTTTGAGGAGTTACCGTGTATTCCAAACTGGCCGATGTGACGCGTTTACTTTGCCGCTTAACGTAGCGAGCTCATGGTCTATGATTAGGCGCTACTATAAAGAAGAACGTGGCCTACCAATTATGCTCAAACCGTACCACACAATAGTGTTAGTAAGAGTGCTTTTAATAAACTCCCTCTCACTGTATGTGGCTGCTTTGTGTGTAAGGTTGTCACTCTTCCTATGAGTAACACATATAGATAGGGTTTGGATTTGTCGTTTCAAACAAAGGAACACCGATAAAATTAGGCAGAGTTCAATTCAGGAATGCTGGAATGCGTGCCGTTATAGGTGCATGGATATTAAGCAGATGTTATACTCAGTCAAAGTGCAGAAGTCAAGGGCATGGTCAGACAGTGTACCGTTTTATTCAGTAACGGAACTGTGCGTTTTTGGACTTGTCACTCGGCTACCTTACCGCAATTGCAGTCTGGGAGGCTCCACATCATCGTGAAATGTCGCCTCCGAGCCTTGCGCTGTTCACTGTCAACACCCTACAGGGCGATCACCTAGTTAAGCTGGTTTCTCCATTTCATGAGAAGCAACACTACAAATCGTGTAGAAAATAAACTCTTAGTGACATGTGACAGCACAGGAATACCCTGCTGTATCTCCGAAAACAGAAATTTGCATTCATAGCACCAAAAAACGCTCGCCGATATATAAACTAACTGAATTTCCACACCGTAAAAATGGAACTATCGCTACGGCTTCCCTCCTTTTTAATTTTTTTCATTCCGTCCTCTGTGTCTACAAATGGACTAGAAGGGTGAGCGGAACCGCGCAGTAGCAGTAAGAACAAAATAAGCTCTCTGCTAGATAGCGTTGAGGCGTACTTTTCAGAAGTGCTGCGAAATCCTTCTGTGATGAGTCGTTAAAAACTAGCTCGGGATATATATCAATCCAGAAGGTTCACTTTGTTTCCTTATATAGCAATGTAGCAATCAATGCAAACAAAGAGTAGGGCGCTGAAAACGTAGATAACACAGAGCCGTGGCCCGATAACGTAACAAGAGTCCAAAGCCGGAACCTGCTCTGCAGAACAAGGCCCTGGAAGCCTGGGGGAATATTAAAACATTGCAGTCCCTGGTGCCACAGCGGGTATTCATTCGCCACTCCCGCATTCAGTGAACTTTGTGCAATCAGTGAGTGCGTGAGGAACGAGAGTATTTTTTTTTTTTATTTTTTATGCCGACTGTTTCATTATTATCGCAGAAGCGACGATTTTGAAAGAAGTGCGTATCGCAATAGTAATCAAGAACTGCACTAAGGCAACGAGGAGAACATTATCGCATGTCCGCGGTCTCCTGTCTCTGCGTCATAGGTATTTCTGGCGCTACATTAAGAAACCACTGAGCTGACAAAACATACAAACAGCGCAAATGCGGGGTTTAAGGAGCTTAATATCTAGCCTTTTATCTACGCATAAGAAATCTCTAATTGGATTTCGCAACTACCGCTCTTGGCTCAGGGACTCATCCTCGAAGGAAGTGAACGACTCTTTCCATTACTCTGACGAGTTCACATACCCCTTGTCCGTTGCAGTGGCGGCGGATTTAACGCACTTATGAATCCGTTTTCTTGCGCGATCCCATAGTGACACGGACTGCTGTGGCTAGTGCACTGCACGATGTCCTTTCCGAGAGCCTCGTCCGCAGAGACTTCGCGAGAGTCCACGTACCCATCGCCGGATTGCCGTCCGTCTTGCTTAGCGCACTTCACCCCGAAACTCGCACACCCTCCAGCGTGTTCGACGACTGCCGTGCGGAGCAATCAGGCCCCCAGCCACCGCCGGCGAGAACGATCGAGGAGGCGAGCTGCCTTGAAGAGAAAGGGTTGAAAATAGCAACAAAAACGCGCGAGGGAGGAGCCAAACGTGCGTCGCCTTGAATGACAAACAGCCTCCGTACTTTCCCGGCCGATCCCTCTTGCACGAAGGCAACACGCGTGCAATCCGGAAAGCGTGCCACCGGAGGCGGTTGTTGCCACCAGAGGGTGAGAGATAACAGCTGAGAGATGTGCGCACTCACTCCGTCCGGCGCAACAAGCGAACGTGCGCGCGCAAGCAACTTTTTCCGCACCCTTTCTTCTTTTCTGTGTTTGCTATTGATTGGGAGCAAACTGATGGTTGGGGATGCAGACAGCAGAAAAAGCCGCAATTTTTGCCTCCTCATTTGCTTGGCTTGCAGTGAATGACAAGTGGAGAACACATATCCTGTAGTCGCCACAGCTTGGCTTCCTCTCATTGTCTGTGCGCTTGGCTGGTTAGCGACGGTCTAACTAGAGTCCAAGAATGCGTTGTGCTCTTTGTAGCTCCCTTTTTTTCTCTCCCAGAGTTCGCAATACTAACTTAATCAATTCTTAGCAATTTTGCATTATAGTTCCGTTTCTTTTAGTCTTTGTTTTACTATTGAAGACAGTTGTCACGGTTAACCCGCTCAAAAAAAAAAAGCACACATACAAAAATAAACAAAAAAACACTAGAATTATAAAAATAGTGTAATGATCTACTCTAAGAAGGAACTAGTCAAAGTTCAATGCTCTGTCAGAGAGACCTTTGCGATATTGAGGCAAGGTATGTCAGCTGCAATTCTTCATCGTAGTTTTCCGGCAGCTCACAGTAATTGCCCAGAAATCAGCAGGTAGGCGGCGCTGAGGAGCAAGCACGCGCGGCGCCGCACGTGACAGCACCCGCATAGGCACCTGCGCCCGCATAGCACGAACGGCTCGAGCAGCGTGAGCACGCGTTCCGAACCCCGAGATCGTCCCGAGGCCTTCGAGAGCAGTCAGTCGTCCCGAGCGCTCGTCCGGTACAGCAGCACGATGCTTGAAGACGCGAACAAGGGCTGTGGCGACACCCTCGAGAACTGCGATCAGGACAAGCGGGAAGAGTCTGGCGAAGCAGTGGCGGCAGCGCAGCAGCCCCTGGAGCAGATGCAGCCCCAGATCCCCACGAGCCCGGCATCGCTGAAGCGCTACCTGCGCAAGGTCTACGGCCGTCGACCCTTGGAGCTGGTGAACCGCTACTTCCGTTCGCTTCACGACCTGGCAGCGTACGCGAACAACGAGATGTTCCTGACCCGCTGCCGTGACTTGCAAGTCGTACCAAGGGCCTACCGCGTTGAGTGTCGCGGCATCAAGAACACTCAGCATGTTATTCGCATCTTGGACAAGTGCAGCTACCGACTTATGCTGGCCGACCTGGATTACAACAGGATGCGCAAGATGCAAGTGTCTCGGCTTCTGGAGATTCAGCACGAGAAACTGAAGATGATGATGACTAAAGATGATCTTCACTACATCCTGATGACGTCCAAGGTGAAGTACGAGAACATCTTTGAGGCCACCCGTGATGAGCAGCGCTTCGCGTTCGCCGAACTGCTCAGGGAATACGAGATCAGGCTGGAAGAGGACGTGGGCAGCAACCTGTGACATGGAGACTCTCCCCGGGACTGCCCAAGATGACTCGGACTTCGGATCACACTTCACTGGAACAGTTTTTTTTTCTATTTTTTTTTCTTTTCCTCGCAGGAAGAAAAGGGTCCCCCTGTTAAGCCCGCAGACAGCCGCTCAGACTTTCGGATAAAGCGCTGAGCGTAGTGCATCAAGAATGCCTCCCAGCCGTTGAGACAGAGCCTCGCGGGCTTCCATCTTGCATTCACCGACAGAAGGCTCAACAGGGTGGACATTTCAGAAGATCACTGCAACAGTTTTTTTTTTTTTCGATTTTTTTTTTTAGTTTTTTTTTTTTTTTTTCTTTTCAGCGTGGGAAGAAAATGGTTCCCCTGTTAAGCCCGCAGACTGTCGCTCAGCCTTTCGGATAAAATGCTGAGCATTTTTTTTTTTGGTAGCATTAGGTGCCCAGTGCCTCAAGAATGCCTCCCAGCCATTGGGACAGAGCCCCGCGGGCTTCCATCTGGTGCATTCACCGACAGAAGGCTTAACAGGGTGGACATTTCAGAAGAGCTTCTTTGTCGCTTTCGAACTCAGTGTCTTTAACGCGTTTTGCTGGTCGTCAATAAATGTTCGTCAGTCGTCCAATGGCTTGTCTGAACGTTTTTCTCAGATATCACCTTACACACACTTCGTTGTCCAGTTGTTAGGTTAGCTTGGCTGTGTACGGGTGCGCAGCCGCATTTTTGTAGCATTACTGTACTTAAGCTTCTCTTAGCATTTAATGGGCACTTTAGACTTTTGTTACGATAGAAGCATAATTAACTCTTTAGTGCAACTTTGCCTAAGGAGCTAAATGCGATGAAATTCAACAGAGTACACTGTTGGGGCAGTTGGTCAGCAATGTTCGCTCTGTGCAAGCCTCATGTAGCTTTGTCCTGTCCTCGTTTGTCTAGTCCTGTCTTAACGCTACGTGTTTCGCTGAACAAGGCGATGAAGGCTACGACAGCCGAAGCACAGCGTGAAGGACTAACATCTTCGAACGGACCAGTGACGTATAACCCAGTTGTCAACGAAACTGATCTCTTTGCCTCGGCCTAGGTTCGAAGCCCACTGCCGGCGAGTTTTTTCTGGCGGTTGCTCGAAAGGGGCTTCCCAACCGTCCCGGCGAAATCCAAGAGTGCGGAGAGTAATGCTTTTTCGTCGAAACTTTCCCTCTAGCTATATTCAGCATGAGCTCCTTTCACTTGAAGCCATGAGCCTTTCCGCTGTACTGCGCTCTCAACAAGGGCCCTGTCAGTAGGCGCTGTGGTGCATTGTCTTTGCACTGTAGTGTTCGCCGCCTTGCTACAACCTACTGACTGTGAACAGTATGCACTGAAAAGCGAAAACGAAGCATTATCCACCTCTTCAAATTACGGGGAGCGAAGCAGTCGGTCGGAAGCGGGAAACAGTGCTGTGATCGTCGACCTTACACCAAGTGACACGTACCCACACTGGGGATCGGGAGCTTACCTGCAATACCAATCCGAACCATCGGCGCCGATTCATTCATCGATCGGTTCAGTTCACTCAATAGAAAATGTTGCAGAGCAAAGAAATCAGAAATAGCTTTATTTTACATGCCGCATGTGCAGACTTGGAGAATCTTTGGTTGTCTTGTTAACTAACGCGGAATACATTTGATGCCAGTTACATTTATCTGTGTGAGAGCTTGGAAATGTGTAGAGACAGCGAGACAATTGTCTAGCCGCATTTTGTTTTTTCAACTAAAGCTTCTCCCATCGGTGAGGCATCGCACAACATGCAGAAGGGTAGTTTTGATAGTGGTTTTCTGGGTTTCCTTGTGACACCGGAGGACTTGTGGTTCAGCGGAAGCGACACTCGCCTCTTTCGTGGTCGCTCAAGGCCGTCTCGCGTGGCGCAAGAGGGAGTCGAAAATGGTCACGGGGAGTCTTCTCGCCATGGTGCGCGCATCTGTTCACCTCAGATCGCCACATAGCGAGCTGGGCATTATCCTCGAGCAGACGCTGGTTTCCGACTTCGGGGAAGAATTGTTAGGAGAATCTGCCCCAGTCTGCGTAAAATTAGTTTCGATTACTGGTTTGCATCGTTAGACAGCGGTCTGACTAACTGCTCGCAAACGGCTCCGCCCCTGCGAGACCATTTATAAATGAACACCGACAGTGTGAAAAATTCGAGGCTAACCGTATGGGGTCTGAAGTCAAGAATTTCCACCGCGACTTCCTAGCTGGTAGCGCACAACTTCAATTGAAGGGTAGTTGTGTACCACATTTGTAAAGCAAGTTCAGTGTACCTTACTTAGATTAATGTAACACGTGAGTTACGCTTTCCAGTGAGTGATTACGCGCTTACTCTTTACTTAGCCTTGAACACGCTAAAACTATAAATGAGAAGGACTGAAACCATTAGAGACCGCTGGAAGGAAAAAAAAAAAAGAATTCAATATTTGTAATGATCGTCATTGCAGGCTTTGAAATGGTTACGTGCAAGCCTAAGTAGGAAAGAGGTTATAATTCATTAAATCAGATAGAAGTGTAAAATAGACAGTGCTATCATGGGAAACATGAGTTATTTGTTATTAGTTGCGTGCCGTAACGTGCGGAGACTTGCAGCCAGGAACTTCCATGACGCACCACAATCACGACCGACCTGTGAAGCGCTAATGGCTCACACACTTCTTTATAAGCTAGTCGGCATTCGCTTGATTGTCCATTTTGACAACTTTTTCGACAGATGGCGTAGCATAGAGAACGACTCACGCTTACAATAGTTCCATTTCTGCGATGAAAAATTCCGCTAATTGCGAGCAAAGATATGTAACATTCTGCCCCCCCCCCCCCCCCCCCCCGAAAAAAAAAAACGTAGCACGTACACAAAATAAATATACATGCTTATTTTTACAGCATGAATCTTCAGCAAAATCTGAGTCGGCTGTCGTAACCTGAGCATGCCTGCACGTAGTGCTTGGTGTTATTCAATCAATCAATCGACTTTATTGAGCTTTTTTTTCTCCTGTCGACAGAAAAACAAATGCTAGGGTTACTACCCCTGTTTGGCATGGACGGCGGACAGTCATAATTTTACAATGCTCTGCTTGGAAAAAAAAAAAAATCAGCAAGTAAAAAGAATGTGCAATATGGACGGGTGCTGTGTCTGAAACAATATCAATGTGAGAAATGTGCATGTATTTACATTCACTTGCCACATATTCGTATAGACACTTCATTAGTATCTTCAACTCGCGGGAGTCAAGAACGGCAGGGTTTACGCACGATAAACAGAAAGGTCCCGAGTGATTAGATTTGATTGTGAACCCGATCTGGCAAAGATACGCAATGAAGCTATCTCCCCATAAGTGGTCGTGGCCTGCTCTACACACTTGTCTGATTATTTTTGATGGCTGCTCCTAAGGATGTTATCTGTCCTTTTGGCAACAGTTACCTCAGAGTTCCGCATTGCGATGCCCAAAGAGCGCGAAAGAAAAACGACAAGCTTGTTTTATTCCTTAACGAATTTCGTTTTAAGTTCCACGTCATTATGATTACTGAAACCTGGTATTCTTCTACTGCTGATGTTTTGAATCTTCCGGGATACGAGAGCTTTTTTCTAAACAGGACCCACCGACGTGTGGGGGTGTCCTTCAGTTGATATCAAAACAATTTGCATGTGCCGTGCAACCAGAGTTTTCTGAAATGAACGTGCATTACGAGGTTATAACGACTCAAAGCGAAAACAAGTTATTTGCTTTCATTTACTGACCACCTAACGGAAATTTAAACCGCTTTTTTTTTATTTTTTAGAGAAACTGTTGAATTTCACAATAACGAATGAGCTTCATGTCATTATAGGTGGCGACTGCAATATTAATTTGTTGGACAACAAAGCTGCCTCACGTGAATTCCAAATTTTGCTTGCTTCATTATTTTGTGGAAACGTTATATTACAGAGATTACGCGAATTACCCATCACTCAGAAAGCCTTTTAGACGTATTTGTGGCTAACAAAGTGTGGCGACTGTGTTACGTCGGGCAGGATAATTACGGGATTAAGCGATCACTTTCCCATATACATGGTCCGCAGTTGTAATGCATTTCTTTAAAAAAAAAAAAAAAAGAACACCGTCCTGATTCCTACACTCTAAGACAAATACATTTCACAACTCTAGATGCTTTTAGAAGTGAAATAAGCAATTTAAACCGAAGCGCAGTCTTTGCCTCCAAAACTGCTTACCAAACATATGAAACATTTCTCTCATTATTTAAGTCATGCTATCACAAATGTTTTAGGTTAAAAGTAGTAAATAAAAAAAAATTACGGAAGCCTTGGATGACAGATGAATGCTTTAGAATGATTAAAAGAAAGGAACAGCTATACGCAAAATATGAGAAAACAAAAATGTTGGATGACCTCTCTGCTTTCAAAAAATACATAAATTTTGTCGCAACCACATTGCGTAAGACTAAGAACACATATTGTGAGAACCTATTCAATAGTTCAGCTAGTCGGACTGATGTCCTATGGCGCGAAATTAATAAACTATTAAACACTGGTACAGGCACCAAGCACTTGAACTAACAGTAAATGATAAAACACTGAAAGGGAAGGACCTGGTGGACGAATTTAACAAATACTTCACTACTCTATCCTTAAAGGACAGCGGTGAAATTATTAAATATTTAAGCGTACCGAACCCTAAAAGTGCCTTTTTTGAACCGACATCTTGTGATGAAAATTACAAGTTTTTATGTCTTTAAAGAATAGTAAAGCCCGAGACATTTAACCTAGAAATCAAGCCTGTTAAATACGTCCTAGACCTGTTGCCTCCAGTTCTTTGTCACATTTTCGATACTTGTTTACATACTGGTACCTTCCCAGATAATATGCAGTGTGCTAGAGTAGGAGTTATATATAAATCAGGTGATAAAAATAATTTTTAAAATTATCGACCGATCTCGGTGTTACCTGTTTTTTTTTTTCTTTTTTTTTTCAAGGGATTGGAGAAAATAATATGTAAACGAAGCACATGTTTCTGTGATAAACATAATCTCCTATTACAGCAGCAATTTGGGTTCCGTCGAGGCATGTCCACTGAGTTGGCGTTGTTGACACAAAAGGAATTGATACTTAGAGGGTTTGAGGATAATAAATTGACTTTAGATATTATAATAGATATTTCAAAAGCATTGGACAGAATTGACCATGAAATTTTATCTACAAAATTAGAACATTACGAGTTTCGTGGAGTTTCATGGTAAGCTTCTGAAGTCATATTTAAACCACCGTAAGCAATGCGTCGTAATTAATGAGTGTCACTCTTCTGTACTAAATGTTATTTCAGGCTTACCGTAGGGCAGCATACTAAGACCGGTTTTAGTTAATATTTACATAAATGATATAATAAACACTAGCACCACTTGCATCCTACATTATTTACGCAGACGGCACAAGCCTTTTTTTCCAGTCAACTTGTGTCGATGAGCTCGCAGATCTCGTAAATATTACACTAGCAAAACTGTTTCAATGAACACAAATAAATCGTTTAGACATTAACGTTGCAATAACAAAATCCATAATATTTACACCTGTACAGAAGGCTATTAGTCCGAATATTAACATAAAACTCGGTTCCGAACAAATAAAAGTCGTTAAAGAAGCAAAAACACTGGGAGTGACCTTTAGTCAGCACCTAAATTGAAACGGCCACGGGAAACGCGTGGCAGCAAGCCTGGCTATAGCTTGCGGCATGCTGTGTAAGTTCCGACTGATTCTTCCGACTGAAATTAAATTAATTTTTTCATAATGAAACCTTTGCTCTCCATATTAATTATTGCAGCCTTGTTTGGACAGATGCATCTCAAACTAACCTTACCAAATTGCTGCGGTTACAGAAAAAAGCCATTCGTCACGTTGCAAATTCCTCTTATGGCGCGCATGCAAGAAACATTTTTGCATCGCTTAATGTGCTTCCTATATAACACTTATACAAATTTAATCTTTTTATGAAGTATAAACAAAGTCTCAGAAATAACAACCCCACTTTCCTCAATTTAAGAAGACCCTCAGAAATACCTTACTTATTCAGGAACAGAGAGTGCTGGTTTACACCCTCTTCCCGTACGAATCAGGGCCTACATATGATTAACTACCACATACCTACTTATTTGAATCTCCTACAAAAAAAAAAAGATATTGACGTAAACAAGATTACTAAAAACAAGTGGAAAAAATGCCTTATTCTAGAAAACACATAGGGTTAATCATGTTTATTTTTCCGACACCATTTCCTTTTGTATGACTGATGTGCTACAATGTTTTATAATTGACCACCTTGTTCTTTCTTATACGAGAGCCTGTGTACATTTGAATGTACGTGACACTTTAACAACTGCTCTCAGTTCTCCTGAAGAAGGTACTCAGCGGTAACGCTGGTGCAGTCCGACAGAAGAGCGTTGGCAGTGCCCCGTGAACAGGATAAAGCGTTCAAAAGTGTGGCTACCCGCCCATCGCTCCCTTTCGTTCCTCTAAAGCACAATGCCGCTGCAACAAGAGGAAGTTCCCCAAAATGGATGCTGGGCATTTCTTGAAATTAAGTTTTTGTCACTACTATACATCTACGTGAATATAACGCAAGAGGAAAGTTTCAATCATGTTCCTTGTGTTACCATTACTCGAGGGTCAAAGTTGCAGAAGGGCGATCAACAGTATTAAAAGCAGCAAATCCTACTACACGTTAACGCGTGTAGTGAGGGGAGGGGGGGGGGGTAATTGCGGGAGGGGCGTTTTGAAGTTGATTATTTAAGGCAGCAGCAGCAACAACAACAACAAAGCTTGTTTCTCCCAGATTTTTAACGGAATTGCGGAAACCTAGGCACCTTGCGTAAAAATGAAGTTGAAAAAAAAATACACCATTCACGACATAACATCCTTTCTGCGTAGTGCTGCTGCGCCGATATATATCTGCTCATCGGGACACAACTTAAAATATACGCAAGGTAACTTCATGGCTGGATGCGCCATGGCTATCCTGGCGTCTTCTATTTTAAATGCTCAGCTAAACAGATGCTCGTCAGTCACAGGTCAATCTTGAATCGTGAGTTAACCTCTTGATCATTTACAGGGCGCTGATTTGGTTTCAGGTTTTTCCCACTGCTTTTATTTAGCTGACTGACAAGTTGTCCTTTTATCAAATCTTTCGAATTAATAGTACCCGCCAATGTCGGGCCTGGGTACACTGCGCATCAACTCTTTCCTGCAAGCCTGCATTCTGTATAAAAAATCTCTGATTCTTTCTTTTTCCTTCTCACTATTGGCTAGCACCGTCTTTGACAGCCATGTCAACGAAACACTTTTTTTTTTACTTGATATCAGCCCCGCCAGCAAATATGCGGTAATCCCTTATGGCCGTGGTGTAAAGTAGAGAACCGCCAGAATCATGAGAAAATAGGGCGCTGATATTCGCCACATGCCGGCTGAGCAATAAAAAACGCTGCAGCGAAGTCTAAACAACTTACGTCGACCCTGAACCGTCACATCGCGGCCATTGCTATATCTACCTTCGTTTTGAGGAGACAGTTCATACTTAGGCGCCTCGGAGCACCGCGGGTTTATTCCTCATTCCTCAGAACGCAATGAATAACACTCCGTGCACGCACACGCACACGCACACGCACACACACACACACACACAAAGGGGGGAGGAAGAGGGGTGGGAGGAAGGAAGACGGATTACTAGCACTGGCCCTGCTCTTGCATGTAGATCGTGGCGTTAAAGGCCTCCGTTCTAGGGCAGTCGAAGGCGTTGTGGAAGCCTTGCAGCGCGAGCAGCGAGAAGCAGCACAGAGCCTCGGCTATGCAAGGCGGCTCAAACCTCTGCTGGTGCCAGCTCATGCAGAGGCCGACGAAGAAGAGCTGCTCGGGAGCCAGGCCCAACTCCTGTGCTGCCCTACAGAAGCGGGCCGCGTAAACAGGAGAGTGGCGGACCTCCTGCGGTGACACCAGAGTTCACAGTGTGCATGCGGAACGATGGACAACAACGCACTCTGTAGTTTTGAAAAGCCGTGCTCGAAACGAGGTGCATGTATGTATAGAAGGGAGACTCGAGCCGCTAAGGTAACGTGTTCATAGCCTCGATATAACGCTCCAGCGCGCCTTGAGTAAAAGCGTCTGTGCATGCACTCACTGCAGCGTCATTGTCATCGCTACTATCATCCTCGCAGTAGACAAGGAGAATTATGATCTGCGTTTCACGATCCTGGGCCTAGGGCAGTTGGTTAAAGCTCTCGGCTGGAAATCCAAGGGAAATGAGTTTTTATTCCCTGTGGAGGCAGCATTTTTGTTTTCTTATGACGTCATCAGGATGATTAACAAGTGACACATCAGCGCACAGATCTGACGTACAATTCCCGCGCACAACTCTCGTGCACGGGATTTCGTTCCATGAGCTTAAAAAAGCATTCGCATTAATAAACGAAGTGCTTTTAGGAGCCTTGCACAGCATACGTGCACGAAGATTAAGGACAAAAAGTAGACGATATTGAGTGCTTTCAACCAGTCAGTGACAAAACCATAAGCTCTTTGACAGAAATGACTAAATATGCCCTAAGGGCTAGTTTTCTGGCACTGCGTTCCCGCATGCAATAGCCTATAACGAGACAACCGTTACTCCCGTAGAGACTATACCATGGGCCGTAAACCACGGTTAGTTTGCGGACGGCCTAACCTTATGCCCTGAGGGCTAAAAGGTAGTATGTATGCCTCTTTTACAGCGGTTTAGTATTTATTTAGCGAAATGGTCATAAAGGCATCAAAAAGGGGGGTGTTTATACCAGAAATACGAAGAAACACGACGCTATAAACGTCATATGAGAGCACTGTAGAGAGTGCAAGGCGCTGTCACTGGAAAAGACTGGCTCTCTCTGCATTAGAATATAATGAGAAGGCTCGTCTCGGAGCCCTTTATCTTTGCGAGGATGTATTTGACAGCAACTGTAAATGCATTGACATTAGCGAGCAAAGTACGACCATGGACCCCTTATTGAAGCAACACAAATGTGTGGGTTGGTTCCCGGTTCACTCGAAAACCAGAGCCGATGTAGAAAAAAGAAGCTGATTGGGAGACATCATTAGCGCGGTTGATAACATTATAGACCTGTCGTTGCCAAACAGCTATAGGAGGTTTTGTCATCTGTATACAGGGTAAGGCTAAAACCCAGCAATGAGTGTATATTGTACGAAACGAAAATTCTTATCACCTTTTAGGCATCCCAGTACGCTATTTTGTTTTAGTTTTGCGAGAGTTGAACAAATGGGGCCAGATCAACACCCCCTAGACTAAGAGAAGGCCTGTGCAAGTCCCCCTCTCCACAGCCCTACGTCACGACAGTGATCAGCAGCGCCGAGCGCAAGCGTACGCAGGCAAGGCAATCTGGAACGACTCGGCCTGAGTGTGCGTGTTTCGAGCCTGTGTTCGCTGTGTTCCTAATCCGTGCTGTATCGGCGCTTGGGAGCAAGGTATCCACAATGTCTCGGTGTTGTTGTGCGCCAAACTGTAGTTCTAACTACGCCAATGGATCCAAAGCGCAAGTGTACAAGTGTCCGTCGGACTCGGCAGCTCTAAAGGCAGCGTGGATAAAGGCTGTGCCGTGGAAAGAATTCATACCGATGAAGTGCACTGTGGTAAGAAAGCGTTCTTTTTGCTTCCTAATACTCGTGCTGCTTTGATTTAGCGCAGTATATTAATGCGCATGTGTGCCGATATCGAGTACACAATTCGTGCAGCACAGCTACTAATAATCGAGTAGCATCCGCCCTGTTTTTAGCGCGGAACAAAATTGTTTTGCAACCTAAATTATTTTCTTATGGAAACAATTTTACTTTGCTAGTGGCCACGTGATCGTAGTTGCCGTAGTAAATGACTGGTTTAAAGCAGGGTTAGCTGCTCGCTGCGTTAATATATTGATGGCAATCGCTGCTCCCACCTTACTCAGCTTTTTTTATATATATTTGCATTACAGCTTTGTGACCACCATTTCCGTGAAAGCGACCTCGTATTCACCACAAGCTGCACCGCCGAGTGTCATCAAGGTCGTGTTATCATTTTTCAGTGGCTTGCCAGAACACTGTTGCATTAGAGGAAATCACCAGGCGGACGAGGTTGCCCATTCTGCACACAATGACGCACTTTCCTGTATCGAGGGTTGACGCAGCGTGTGGTCGCCGCTCTTTGGCACAGGAGCTCACACTTTGAGCGAGGAACAAGAATTTTGCAGCTGTCGCCTCGACAGTAGACATGGACCGCGTCTTCGCCTTCCACATAACATAGCGCGTCGCGAAAGAACACTGTTGTGCCGTCTATGGCTCTGTGTTGCTTTTACAAACCATGCTCTCAGGACGGGGATGGCCGACAGCACTGCTTGTGAAAGACGTGGCTGCGAAGAGCCGACCGATCGTCGCTTGTGTTAGCGCCTTGGTTTTTTTTTTTTTTTTTTTTTTTTTTGAATCGAAAGACAAACGCTGTGTTGTGCTCTGAACTGCCTCGATCCTCGCCTTGTAACACAGGATAATATATTCACTCCGACTTCCCTCAAGACAAGGCACTGCTTTGTTTCTGCGATTGGCTTGAGTGGCAAATCGTGACTGTATTTCTAGCCTCTCTTTCCCTTTTTAATAATCTCATTTCTCTTCCTTTCCTCATTTCAGGATAGACAACCGGAACACCGTTCTGAGTAATATATCTGCCTACCATTATCTATCCATCTATCAATAAATGCGCTCTCAGATGAATTTTGCGTCCGTCTTAATTTTCATTCATGTAACTAAATGAACGTGAAAATTTCCTGGCAACTTCATTTCTGGCATTGAAACAAATGCTAGGTGGATTGTGTCAATCTTCTCATATACTTCAAAAGACTGGCAATATTAGATAACGCAGGTAACACAAGTATAACTCTCTGCATCGCTAGAACTAAAAATTATCAAGCGGTAGCTTCTAGAGCAGCGTTAAAAAAAAAAAGGAAAAAAAAAACGCGACCGCGTAGAGTGAAGTCGACTTTCAGGATGATCTCACTACGATGACGCCATATAACCTTGCACAGACCTTGTAGTAGTCTGGGTGGTGTTGGCCAGATTCGTACCTGGGTCGCCACCACGTTCTCGTCAATCTCTGACTAATTAAAATTTTATAGCAAGCTCGTGTGCTCTCTTAACATGTCAATCGAGCGTCTCTCCTTGCGCACTGTGTAGTATTTTCCTCAAGATGATATAAAAGACTGTGGCAACAGTTCGCATATTTACGGCCATGCTTCGTGCCGCATACTTTCGGCCTGTTCATCGGTAGGCTCACTTGTTCGCAAAGGCTAGCTAGCTTGTTCTACGCAGTGGATACTTAATTAAATATCGTGTACGATTCTGCATGAAAAACAACGATAACTGACCAGGAACACTTCCCACTTGTGACGTATCTGTTGCATGCGCGGCGTTCCTCAATTCTGTTAGCGGAAGGTATGAGGTGAGCAGTTATCTTCTTCTATTGCTTTAACGCCAATAATAGAAGAAAAGTCACGTTTAACAGCTGCTTCAGAGGAATTCTGCATAATGGAATATAATTCTTGTGATGCAACCTAAATGGCTGCGCCGAAACAACCGGGGCGGCAATTCCTTCCTCAGTTCGTGTGCACCTGGCCGCCTAACCTAAGCTCAAAAACGGTTTCGAGCCCCGCTCGTCGTTTCTATATATATAAAAAAAGAACCTGAAACCCAATTTTTGGATGCCTTTTCTCTTTCTTGAGGTACGCTGCTCCAAAAACGAAAATTCCCGGCGTTCGCATTGAACGCTTATTGAAAAACACAGCTGAAGTTGTTGTTCTGCGTTTACTTCTCGCTAAAGAAGGTCTTACTTCTAGCTGTCATCGTAATAACACCCTTAAGATGGCGCTTCTGAGCGGAGGGAAATGTTTTGAATTGGTCTACAGAAAAAAAAAAAAGAAAAACGACGAGAGCTCCAAGTCAATGCGTTGCGCATTTGCGAACATGCCAGACTACATTTTTTTTTTTTTTGCTCGGTTACGAAAGTGGAAAAATTTTATTCCCTTTCATTTAATAAATGTGCCCAGGAGTGCAGTCATGCAGACATCAAGAAGAATATAGCTACAAGTGGTTGGACTGTCGGCTACAAGAGAGGACGACTTGCACCAGCTTCTAATGAACAATGTTAAGAGCAGTAGCTTGCTCCGATTTTTTGAAAACAATAGTCTACACCACTTGCTTTAAGCTAAAGACAGCCCCATTCTGTGCCACATGGCAAATCTCCAAGAAAAAAACAACAACAACCTGATGTTGATAGTTGACGCGGCACTCTCTCACCTAATAACTAACAAAATAACACAACGTTACGGTATATGGAATGTTCATCTGAGTTTTTGTCAGCGTGGGAGAAAGGAAAACAAATACTAAACGTTGCGCCTTTCGTTCAGAATAAGAAGGGGACGCAAATGAAATACGTGTACGTTCACCAACCAAACGCAAATCTCTACAGCGAGGCGCAGAGGACGGGATGCTTCGGATTGACTCCGGCTCTTTAAAAAAACAGATGAGCTTCCTGAATGTGCATCTAAACCTCGGCACATAGACGTCATTGAAACTGGCTTCTGTGAAAATGCGCCCACCAATGTTTACTCACCCTGTAAACCTTGTAGAGGATCTCGGCGGTGACAGTTGCCCGTATGACGTCTTTGGGCAGCTCAGTAACGATCAGTTCGCTCTCCACGAAGAGGTTCCGCAAGCACCAGTACTCGCCCCTCAAGGTGTTGAAGAATTCGCTGGACCACTCCCGCTTGTAACGGCCGCTCTCATTAAGGACGCTAGGTTCGCACAGGAACAACTAGGCCGCCTGTCATCACAAAGAGATGTTCATTTTTTGAGGACTTGGGCATTTATTTTGCCTTATATAAAACCTAGACAAAGTCTTCCATTTTAGCTTTTTCGTTGACATCCTGTATATATGCTCAGCGCTCCTAATTATAAAGAGGGGTTAGCGCTGCCATATTCAGGCAATATAATCTTTCTGAACTGTTTCTGGCGCTCTTGAAAGTGCTGCAGCGGGACACAACACCAATCAGATACAATCGGCGGAGCGCTAAAGTTATACATACCACTTTGTTTTACCGCCGTTTCTAGTGGCGCGTGACAATGCTTGATCGGCATCAGCTATTTCTTGTGAGTACCAGGCCCCATTGAGTCTTTTGTCCACAAGTATAGCTACGAGGAAGACCTTCAAAAGGTGACAAATGCAGAAAAGTTTTGACCTTTTATGCAATGAACTTCAACTATTAGGAAATCAAACTGACTTCAGTTGCTGCTTCAGCACTTAATCGAAATGTTCGATTCACAGTAACCTTTTCCCCTGCCTTCCTCTCTTCTACCAGCAATTTCAATGTGCAACCATTACCACTGTCATAAAAACAAAAACTGTCCGCCGTGTGTCTGAAGCCTCTGCTACCCAACCGCGGCTGGTACACGTAAAGGTCACCTGTAACTGTTAATTGGAAGCTGGCGAAATTGAGAGAGGTAAATCTCCCCTTTTCCTTTTGTAAGATACAGTTAGGAGCATCGTAAGATTCGGATAACGATCAAAAGATTCGAACGTAACGAAACTCTTTTAATGCGGTCCTCATTACAACTTAAGCGGAGACAAAAATACGTAAGCTTTGGCACTTAGAGCGCATAAGTCAAATCGGTCTTCAAAAATATTTAGTATCAATTCATCTCAAACGTCAGGACCGATAGCACTACCAGAAAATATTTTTTAAACCAAAAATGCGCAGTTTGCCATAACCATACAACGGGCCAGAAAAACCACTGGTTTTCAAAGCTGGTATTGAGCCGGGAGCTCTTTGTCGCCTTTCCAAAATAGCTACACCGCCCGCACCGATCTCCTAATTCGTATTACATGTCTTTGATTGAAAACGAGAGATCGAGAAAAGGGCTCGAATTATCCTATGGTCATCATTAGCGAATTACACTTAAAAAAGTGGTAGGGTGCTCGATTACTGTGCCCAAAGACGCGGGATCGAATCCCGGCCTCGGCGGCAGTTCCTTGATGGAGGCGAAAAGCTAGGCGTCCGTGTGCTGTGCTATGTCAGTGCACGTTAAAGAACCCCAGGTGGTAGAAATTTCCGGAGTCCTCCACTACCTGCGTCTCTCGTAGCCTGAGTCGCTTTGAGACGCTAAACCCATAAATAAAATATATATATATATGACGGAGGAATTAGCAGGGTTAGGGCAAATGCGAATTAGGCGCGCCGGCTCGTCGGTTTTGGCTCGAGGCCCCATTTCTAAGGTCTAGCGGTTTTCAGACAACGATCGGCGAAATCGATGATTGGGGAAATTTGTGGTAGCGAACTATAAAACGTTAGGGCCGCTTAACGATAGCAGTGCTACAGCGGTGCGTTCTGGATCCGTTGTGCACGGATGGAAGTTCATCCAGACGACTTGTAAAGCAGGGCGCGAGAGACTGACAGCCAAACATGTGGGATGTGCGGCTGCTGATCTGTTGTAGTGGTGATCTAAAACAGTGCACAGCGAACCTGATCTCGTGGCGCTGACGCGGGATAAAAAGCCATTCGCGGCCATAAAGGGTTTTTATTTCATTTCAAGGTCACGGAGGTGTTTCGGACTGATATCGGCAGATACTGACAGACCGAGACTAGTGCCGGCGTACTGAAAACCGCCAGATGCCATGTTCAATGAACTTACTTCATTAAAGCCTGCAGGGGAAGTGGTCGCCATGCAAGAGCCAGTGATTCTGTTTTGTGATTCCGTCAGTTAATTTAAAGTGCGCGCACTACCAGGAATGTGAAGGAAGAACTGCCTAAAAAAAAAAGAAAAAATGTTGTGCTCAAGCTTCGTAATTTCTTTCTTATTTCATTAGATTGTTTTCTGTGGAAAGCAAGGAGCGGAATCCGTCTCACTTCTAGGTGGACACCTGCGCTTACTATTAACGGTACACAATTTGAGGTGAATATGTCGAATCCCTACCCCAAACTAGGCTCCAACTTTTTTTTATTTATTTATTTAAAATACCCTCAGGGTACAGATGTACGTTACAGAGGGGAGGGGCGCCTACAGGCTATATATATAAAAACAGAAGGTTAATACCATAAGCGTAAAAAATATCCGAAAAACAAAGCGCATAAAAAAAGAACAACGAGGTACATGGGTAATTTAGGACGACGGCATAGGTGTAAAAAAATAATATAAAAATGCAATAAGCAAAGCAGTATACAATGAAGATAAGCAAATAACCATACAATAAGTTTTAATAAGTTTTAATACTATACAAGAAAGAAAGTTTGTAGCGCGGATCTAAATTTAAATTTAAACCAGAAGATGGCTGCAAGTGGGCAGCGGACTGATATGACACCTCCGCGCGCACGTTGCACAAGAACGAGTATGATCATGGAAGACAGTTGGGCTAGTTGGTGTGTATTCGTTAATGACTGCGACGTTGCAACTAGCGTGGAAAAACACAAAGGACAGCGACAAAAGGCACCGACGGGACAACACGCTAGTCCCGTCGGTGCCTTTTGTCGCTGTCCTTTGTGTTTTTCCACGCTAGTTGCAACGTCGCAGTCATTAACAAGAACGAGTGCGCCATATTTTGACACGAAACCATGCGTGTGTATTTTTCTCGGCGCTCCATGTTTTCCTTCGATAATCTGCTGGGGTGCGGCGACGGCAACGTTTCTTTGGAACAACGAGGTCATTATTATTACTCTCTCGCGTAATGATAGAGGCTAGTAGAAGCCTCTGCGGTGTCCACGTGTTCATCGCAGCCTAATCATAGCAGTACCACTGCGTGAGAACAGTCGCATAGTACAAACTGTGAACAGCGCTTGGCGAGAACGAAGTTTCGACGCAGTAGAAGAACGGAAGAATCACAACGACCGAGGCGAGGCAAATATGAGTCGACGTCGGAACGGCGAAGCCGCTTCTGATGAGAAAATACGTCACCAACGACGCACCAGTCAGCCCCCGTGAGTGCGCTAAGCGCTACTCAGCTGGCTGGCCTGAGCCTGATACTATCTCAAAAAGAGCAAACCATCTGCTGCATCCTTTCTAGCGACTATTCATCTCACCTAAGTTAGTTACCTTAGGAGTGAACCGCCTCCTTCGGCCAAGAATACAACTGCCCGCGCACTCTATCTGCTAGCAAAAAGGACTTGAGGGATGGTTTCACTTCCTTCGCTCGTATAATACCGCAGAGGTGCATGACAACATGTAGCATGCATCTCTTCTGCTGAACATAAATCGAGATCTCCACTTACACGGCCTGAAAAGTCCAATACATTGGAGATTATCATTCAGCGATGGCATGCACTTGCATCCATGAGTATGAGAGGAGAGTTCGTTCTAATTGTCACAATTTCTGCGAAGCAATTATAGTTATGTCGATAAGCTAGAAACGTTTGTATTTTCCAACGGCGTCATACACGTTATCGCACATCTTTAAAAACTTCGGGCGTCCGAACAAAAACACTTTGCTGAAATACCAATGCTCAGGCGCTCTGAAGAAACTTTCGCTAAATCTCCATAAACCTTCTCTATTCTCCAAGAAATGTTAAATGAAAATTGCGGTGCTGTTATTGTGCGAACGCTCGACATGATCTCGAGTGAAGATATAGCCTTTGCCAAACATCTAGAACCTAGATGGTTTGCTTCTAATCCATGTAGCGACACTTCACCGTTCATGGAAGTTGTAGCCTTCGGAGGGGGCAGGACCAAAAACTTCCGTACCTTCTAGAGATTTGGAATACTGGAAATGCATTGCGTGCCACTAGACGCGGCTCTAAATTAAACTCTTTGGGGTCTTAAATATTTGACAAAGACTATACAATGGCTTTTAATGCAATACTTTATGGAGCAGGACGACAGTTACCTACGATCACAAAGGACGAACCATCACTATACCGTTCTCCATGAAACTGCTCTGGAGTGAAGGTTCAGCTATATACACCATTAACTGAGCTGTGCATAGTCTAACGTGGCAATGATCTGTTGCCACGTTAAACAGTTGGGACACTAGATTTCTCAAAACATATGCACGAAGAAGAGCGCAGTGGTGGCTTAGTATCCACCTCGCACGCGGGAGGTACGGGGTTCGATCCCCATTGCCGCCCACCGCTGACGGCCTGGTGATCGGCTTCGCTAGGATGAAATGCTTATGAAACGGGCCTCTGGCCCGACATCGAGTAAACGAAACACTTTGTGTCGTGGTGCTCTTCAACCAAGATGCCCTTGCGCCATCAAAATTCATCACCATCATGATTACCATCCAAGACGAAGAAAGAACACGCTACACTTAGAGTGCTGACTTTCCCAGTAGAAACAAAAATACAGAAGTCTCAAAAATACGACAAAATATTTCGTAGTTTTGTTGTAACAGCAGACCTTTCTGTAGTTGTGGAGCACTTTTTGTAGCAATGTAGCTTTTTCTGTAGTACTTTTCTGCAGTCTGTAGTTCTGTAGTACTTTTGTGTGGTAACGATACAAATTAGCGGGATTATTACGCAACTTTATATAGTACCAATAGGTTCGCTGTAAAAACTACACAGAAATGCTGTTGTGACAACAGAATAACATTTCCTGCAGTTTTACCCAAATTGGTTACAAGGCATTTCGTGTATCGAAAAAAGAAAAGCTATATCTTTATCGCCTGTAACTCCACATTCTTGTGAGGTGAAGCGCCATGCCCAAACGCAGTTAACAACTTTACTTCGCGAAGACATTCAAGACATACATACGTGATCTCCGCTACAATATAATCGTCAAAAGAAACCAGCACGCGAACAAGTGGCGTACAAGATATCAACACAAAAGAACGCAATTTCACGGCAAAGAAGATAATCTTAACCAGGTCCGGTCCACTAAGTAAGACAAAGCCATAAATTCATCCAATCTCGCGAATGAACTGATACAACCATAAAAAAGGGAATGCTGTTAGGCGCGATTACAGATCAGTAAAGCAGGACAAGACCCGACAAAATAACCGAGGTAAAACAGAACACCATCTCTAAGCTGTGCCAAAGAAAAACAGCGAGAAAAGCACCAGGCCACACCAGCACAAAGACGCGCAGCTCAGGAAAGCCTCACCAGAAACAATAAATATACTGAAAAAGGCACCCAGTACAAATAATACTAAAATTCAACGACAACAACAACAAATAAAAAAAAAAGAAATAAGAACGCGAAAATAGTACATTCGACTGTATTTGAACCGATGAAAAGTCGGACCTACGTGAGAGCTGACAGAAAATAGAAGAACCTTTTTCAAAAACATAAATGACGCATTCAAAGAAAAATGAAAACGAACGGAAGACATACTGCGAAAGAAGGCCAAACCAGAACCTATTCATGATCTTCCAAAAACGAAAATTCTCTGATCGAATATTTAGGGGAAGCCCTCAATGTGGAGTAGATTTGTAATAAGGGAGTAATTACTCGTTGACATCCACCCAAGCGCACTCATACGGCTACAAAGGAAAGCTATACAGCTTTCTCAGAAACTTCGTGGAGTTAAAGAAAAACTCGTCCTGGTTCGGGTATCAAACCCGGAACCACCACATTTCCAGGGCAGTCGCTCTACCAACTGAGCTAACCAGGACGGTCCTTTCCTTTGTAGCCGTATGGATACACTTAGATAAATGCCAATGAGTAATTACTCCCTTATTACGAAGATACTTTATCCTACAAGGAAATAGAAGGCTTGCACATGCAAAAGCTTGCAGTGCCGTTGTGGAATGTGTTACGCATGTTACCAGAAACTGCGTCCTCTCAAAGTAGGGTATGCAGTTCCGTTTGTTATCTTCCTTGCAGACAGCGCAATGTTCGGCCAAGAACCCTCTTTCATTTTTTCCTACATTCAACTTGCGCTCTCTTTCTCTTTCATTAAATCATATGCCGGTTTGGCCTGTGTAAACTTTACCGCAACTTAGGGGTATGCGGTGCACTACTCAAGAAACACATTCCATGAATTTCCTTTCATGTTTGATGGTACAGGGAAGTTTCTTATTGTCCATCATCACGCATACCTTTGAGAGTTTGCAAGGGGCGGAGAAAACGACGTTGAGGCCACCTTTCTTCCCGATTGTCTTTACGTTGTGCGACAACGTATGTATACATGGGATTACGTGGGCATTTTTTGACTGCTCCGCTTCTTTACCTTTGCTCCCAGTCTTCGTTTTCTGCAATATTTTCTCATACACGCTAGAAATGACGGGCTGAGGACACCCAGCAGCTTGAAAATGCTGATGCTGACATCGAAAACACTTAAGGCGAAAGCCTGTAATGCCTCATCGTTATCGACGGAAGGTTGTCAGCAGAGGCGTCACGCTTTCGAGAGCGAGAGGTAAAAATAAATCAGTAAACCTTGACTCTACTGGCAATCGAACCTCCATCCCTTGGACCCCCACCCAGCTCAGCGTTCTACTAACTGCGCCCCGCCCGGATTGTGAAACGCTCTCATAATTCCCCTTGTCTAACGTGAGGATGATAGTGGGATTCCGCGAGTAACAGATATTGTGTCTTTCCTTTCCTGTAAACGAATTATAGAACGCCGCTTAACTTTGATGCCTTCAATGAAATGCTGGTTGTGTTCGACAAGGGGCACGTGATGTACAGTCACGACAGGTCATGACGTCACTAGGCGGCTCATACATATAGGAAACTGACCCCGCCGGGCGTCCGATAAAGGCGTCCGTGCGGCTCCTTTCATTTGGCGCTTCCTCGAACGTCGCACCACATAGCAAACAGAAGCAGACCCAGATGTCTAGGAGGCATTAGTACAGCAGGCATCAGCGGCGTCTGAAACTGATTTACAGGATAGAAAATGCGCAGTATCTGTCACAATTCTCCGCGGACACATGTACGACGCTGTATACGAAGGAAGGTGGGAGTGAAAGAAGAGAAGGAGATAGAGGTGCCGTAGTGGAGGGCTACGATCCTACGCGCTATAATGGCTTTCGCCGCGTCGCACTTTAGTGGTCCAAAGTGCCCTGTAGAATATTTTTTCTACTTTGTGGTCGCATGACTCATCCAGGGCAGACGTGATGCACAACAGAGTGATGCCTCTGTTGAATTATTTCGAATAGGCACTGCTATTGGAAGCAGCGCTTTTTTTTTTTTTTTTACCTGGGTTTGAAGGACGAACACAGACATTGCAGAACCATTTTCTCTGTCTACCCGCTTCCATTTTGCTCTAAAGTATCGAAATACAATGATATATATTGCAGATGGAGTACGCTGCACTCTGGCAAGGAGGAGGTGATTGGGGCAAAGGGGTGAAATTCGGAACAAGCGCATTTTCTATTGAAAGGCGCTCGTAGCACTCATTTCTTCGAAACTCTGCACCAGGAAGCATACAGTGCAAGAACTCTACTACAGGTCATCTCTCAAACGCTCCAGATGAGATTGCTTGCATTGATCAGTGCATGCACGCACTCTTGACACCCCCCCCCCCCCCCCTTACACACACACACACTTAGAACAATATGGCATACCAGTCAATCGACTGACCTTACTCGAATCTGCTCATGGAATACCTTCAAGGCTTTTAAGGCTGCCATGCGCGTTATTTTAAGAAGGACAGAGTAGTGATCGGAATAACAACTGCATAAACATAATTCGAGGCAGCGACCACCGACTTACCTGCTCGGCGACGATGTATCCAATTCCGGCTTAGTCCAGCGAAAGTGACTGGATGTAGGTGAACGCTGGAGGCATCATGGCGTCCATGCTGAAGTGGATCATATGTTGTACACGCTGGCCATGAATGGTACACTCGCCTCGAACAAAGGGATGAAGGGGTTGATGGGAATCGCCGACGAGCTGGGCAGGAGGTGCAGCATATACTGGGCCGTCGCTCGGAACACGCGGAGGTAGCTGTACATGTAGCCCCCATCCTGCTGGTCTGGCATGTAGTGGTAGAGGCTGCATGGTGCATGACGGTACAAAGCGCACATGCTGAAGGAAGCAATGTTAGTTTCGTAGTTTCATGCATGGCCGCTCAAAGCAGAGTGGCATTTGTATAGCTGGACGTTTCCAAAAACTTCCTAAACAAATAGAAACTACTTTGAGATTGATCGGGAGGCCCTTTCAAAATTATTGAAACTTGGTTACTCGAGCGTCCCTGTTATCTCAAAAGCATGGCGGCCTTCAGTGCGCTCCGCCTAAGCTGCAGATTAAGCAATACGTAATAACTGCGCAGCATTTCGGAGGTTTTAGTGAGTTCGGAGAAATAAAATTGGTGGAGCCAAGATAAGTACTTAAATAAGCTGGTTAAAGGAGTAGAGATAGAATGTAGACGAGTTTCCACGAAGGAGATTTCCAGCACCCCAAAAATGTCCCGGGTAGGCGAGGGAAAAGAAAGAAAAGGAATCCGCAAAATTTTTGAATGCACGGTTTTCTTTTTCTTCGTAGTAGGGCGCAAGACAATCGTACACCTTAGTAACGACGTGGAGTTCACCTTCTCAAAGCAATAATATATATTTCTTTTTTTTTTCTCCTGCAGTTTCGATTTTACCGCGTAACGATGGCTCTAGCGTCACAGACGAGTGAAGTCACGTATGTGGCGAAAAAACAAAACAAAAGGTGCGATAAAATCTCCGCTTATTAATTTATTATGTTGCAGCTTATGGTCAGGACTGCGTATAAGGCTGGACGAAAGTTAAAACGTACGAAGCAGGTGCCATAGTGCAGTTTTTAGTGAAGGTATGCGTGAAGCATACCTTCACGCGACCTCATA
Organism: Amblyomma maculatum; assembly: GCF_055883805.1. Lineage (NCBI taxonomy): Eukaryota > Metazoa > Arthropoda > Arachnida > Ixodida > Ixodidae > Amblyomma > Amblyomma maculatum. The sequence continues at coordinate 129,713,711 of NC_139344.1, forward strand.
TCGTCGCTGGGTTTACGGCCATCACTCGGCTGTTTAAACCGGATCCTAAAGAGCATAGGGAAGGAATTCAAATATAACCTATTTACCACTATTTCGCGCAATCCACATGACTTTTCACGTCTTGTAATCTGTTGCGCATCGTACCACAGACCGAACACACAAATAAAATTTGCTATCGCTACTCCTTTAATGCACCCAAGAGCCGGCGGCTGTTGAAATCATTCGATTATTACCAGCGGTGGCGATGAGTCCAGGACTCTTCGTTCTGCTGCAGATCGGCCATAACAGTACCAGCATAAAAGGTTGCGGTGTCCACGAGTAAGTTGAGCACCGCGACATCTGCTGCCAACCCTTGGCTGCACCATCTGCTGTTCCTCGGCGCTTAGGAATGATGGCGTCGCACCAGCCGAGCTCCTGCTCTCAACGAGTTTCACGGGGAACCACAAGAGAAGGCCTCCATAAAACAGCTGTCTCGGTATTGGGCTAGCCGGAATCAAAGTAGAGGCGGCATGCCTGAAGAGCCACTGGCAACCACGCACACAAAGCGAAAGCCCAGCCCGACCATGCGCAGTAGAGAAACCGATTTATAAGCCTTCTTTCGCTGTCTTCCTGCAGAGGTAATTTCCCTAGAGACGCTTGCTTTTCATCGCAAGAAAAAAAGTTGCGTGAAAAACTTGCTACAGATTTCGACCAAATTTTGTTGTATTGCTGCCACGGTTTAAGCCGCCCAAATAGCAATAAAAGACGGCAGCTCTGTCATTTGAGTCGGATGCACAGCTAAAAGTTGCCGAACACTGTGGTGGTGGAAAACATTCCTTTTGGGACCGGCGATTTTGCATGGCAAGCTGTTCCAAGAGTGCGGACGTAGGCTGGAAATAAGAGATTTGATTTTGTCGCAGATCCGGTACTCCATGAACACCTGCAGACGACTATACAGACTGAAAGCTCCAAGAAAGGGAACGACTGCAAGGAGAGCCCCTTATGAGGATGAGTTCTTATAGCGACTGTTTGTAATATAGTAATTCTGTGCAGCGTCAGTGGTTGTTGCGAGAGGTCCACCGGTGAGAATGGATACAGTAGATGATCATGTTGACTGGGCGAGTTGCCTGCGATCACTGATGGCAGAAATAAGAGACCCCTATCCACTGGTAGGTATTGACACAACTGACAGTTACTGCTAGCGACCGTTCGCTTACGTATTTTCTTTCATAAAGCTCTTGATTGCACCAGAGCAAAGCGGAAGTCTTTGCTTTAAATTTTCCTTTTCGTGAGAAAAACGGAGCGGGCTTGAAGCAATTGCCAGAAACGCCCTTTCATTTCGATATTTCTGGAGAGAACAGAAATATTCTAAATATCACTGCACGAGCACGCAGCCTTCATTGTCTAACTCTTCGCTAATGTTCGCGTCCTGTTCTGAAAGCCTTCGCTAGAACTTCCCCCTCTCGTTATTTCCTATAAAATAGTAAACGTGAGGGTAACTAGAACCGAAAAGAAAATACCATGGGAAACATTAGCCAGCAACGTGGAGAATACTACATGGGACTTCCGCCCAACCTAGCACCGCACTGTCTTAGCGAAAATATTTGCTCTATCCAGTGGATACTGTTTGCTGGCTTATATTAGGTGCATATTTTCTACTTGTGCAGGTCAGGCAATCTTAAGCCATCGGGCGGACATTATGCGGTGACAAAGCATTCGAGAAGAGGGCGAATACACACTGTTGGCGAAAGGAATGAAACAGCTCTAGGAAGGCAGGAAAATGAGCAGAAAAACACTTGCGGTGACTAGCAAATTCATTACCTATTGCGGCAAGTCAGGCAGCGTATAAAGGAAACAGGACGAGCAAATAACAAGACAATGGTAGCCTCTCGACTGCACTACGCGACTGAAATCGCCTATTTTATCGCCAAAAGAATGCGCTTATCTTAGTCAGCGGCGATTGATTTCAATCGCGAAGTGTGGTCGTGCGGCTTCCTTCTTTTTTTTTTTTATTTGCTCGTCCTGTTTCCTTTATATGCTGCCTCACTTTGCAAAAACAAATCATTTCGTTGCTATTATAGTCAGCGCAAGCGTTTGTCTACTACCTTGTCCCGTATCCCTAGCGCTGTTTCATTCTTTTCCTCATAAAGTATTTGAATCACTGGGCGAGCTTTTCTGCACCAGCCACCTCAAGCTGATCTGCCCCGATGACGCAGCAAACAAGTCAGCAACAACGAGTGAGATCTTAAATACGAATATTCACCTGTCCAGCCGGTCAGCGCCGTGCAGCGTCGCAAAAGTGTACGGGGAATAGTCGCAGGTTGCCGATGTTCTCCAATATCCTGGCTTCGCTTGGGACTGCATTCCCCTGCGACGCGCCGACATAAAGGCCTTGGTCGCTAAGGAAACTGTCTGGACTATGGTTTGAACCTCCTGCGCGTCGGTGCTGTTGGTCACGTCCCGCCGATAGAGCTGCTCCACTCTGCGCCATCAACAGCAGAAGGCAGAGGTGCTCAATTGACTCGGCTGCACAACCACTTCTATTATTGCATCACGAAGAAATACATGAAACTCGCATGTCTCAATCGACACTGTGGCGAGACGGGCAACTTGGTGATACATTATTAAGACAACAACTCAACGCATACGGATCACAGATGTCAGTGCTGCTCGCCCTGCGTTTCCTTCTTTCATCCTTTCTGCCGCAGTTAAAAGGTAACTCCTCTAATTACGTTAGTATGCTGTTACTACACTTCTGTCCAATATTTGTGACCATCAGCAGTAATGCTGCAGTTCTGTATGTAACATTTAGTATTTTTTAGACCTCTTGATGCCGTTTGGTGGGGCACCTGGGTACGCAAAAAATAATAATAAAAAATCAGGCAAAGTATTTGGTTCTCAGCCGCGTAGTGGCGTTTTTACGTCACTCCTTAGACCAATATGTTTCGCGCAGTGAGCAGGATTGTTCATCGTCTTAACCTAACAAAAATTTAGACCTTAATTGGCCGGTGCCTTAAGTGCACTGATACACAGCTAAGAAACAAACCCCGGTGCTTACTTTTGCCTAATATAGTGCATATTTACAAAGCAAACAACTATGAAGTTGGCTACACTATACCTTGACACAACAGACAGCCTGAAAATTCAACGGCAGAAGAAAATAACGCAGACGCTGACGGGAGCTTCGCCATTTTTCGATGCAACGCATATTAAAAAAAAAGCACAACCTATACGAGGGGTACAGAGCAAGCCCACAAAACTGAGTAACACCATAGTTGGTCTGAGGCTGCATTTTATCACCATTCATTTCCCAATTCCTTATTTCGCGCTTTTCGCTGTTACGCTAGGGCTGATTCGCAGTGAGAAATCCCATTTTCCGATTCTTGTATTTAAGAAAAGCTTGATACAAATAAAAAAAAAAAAGAAGGACTTGGGTCGGTAAAGGAACCTTTACAACATGCAGTCCTTGGCTTATGCTTCGCGCTTCGTTTAGTCAACCTACTCTCATCCAAAGCCGTCGCATTGACACCCATGAGAAGCATCATCAAATTCCTAGAGCGGCGTCTCGTTTTTGGCATTTTTATCTCTATACTGCGATGACGAATTGTTGTGTGTGTATTCGGTTAAATCGGATCTGAAGCTGTATTTTAGGGTATTTTTGTTTGCAATTCGACATATTTTAGTTGGTTGTTTTCCGCCATACAGGCCTGGTTTAACGTCCCAAAGCGACTCAGGCTATGAGAGACGCCGTAGTGGAGGACTCCGAAAGTTTCGACAACCTGAGGTTCTTTAACGTGCACTGACATCACACAGCACACGGGCGCCCTGCTTTTCGCCTCCATCGAAAAGCGGCCGCGGAGGCCGGGATTCGATCCCGCGTCCTTGGAAACAGTAGTCGAGCGCCGTAACCACTGCTCCACCCCGGCGGGGCATACAGGCATATGCATATACTCTGTGCAGGGAGCAGACAAGGTCCTGATGCCGAAAACAAAATAACGATCCCGCAGGCTATATCACATCGAGAGCAGCAATGAAAGCATTCTCCCGATGACTATATCGACCGAGGCGATCATTATTAGCAACCAAAAATCAATCGTGATGGCGCAAAGCTATCCATGAAAAAATGTATCCCTTTCAGGAGCCATTTTTAGTTCGCACTAAAGCAAATACTTTTCGACGAAAATAGTGCATTTAGAGCACAAGAAAGATAATTCATTAGTCTTGCAGTGAGAAATACCAACGGTTGATATTTTACGGTGATGGAAAATTTAATATAATGTGTCGTAATTGATAAAAATCACAACATGAAAATTTAAAGTAAATCAGTTTATATGTCCGTATTGAAGATGCACATTACGCGTTAACTTCAGTTCGAAAATATGATGTTATTGTCGGTGACAAAATAGCGTAAAAATGGTGAACGACGTGCTATCTTGCTTACTATTACGGAAATAATATATAGTGTGTTCACTGCGCGACAAAAGAAAACTTTCCTTGGGGCATGAGGGATGCCAAATTAGCCCGTAACAAAAAATAACCAATGCACTGTTTACAACACTCCTTTGGTTAAAGGCCGCGAGTTTCTTTTGTACACAATTGTGTACAGAGCCTCTGAAGGGAATATAACGGCTAAAAAAAAAAAAAAAAAAAAAAAAAAACAACTAGTGGATACTGTGTCCAGAGTGCAAATAAACACCTTTTATCAATCTTCAAGGACCGCTTTTTTTAGCACTGATGTTTAGACAAAGAGAGGGATTCGTTAAGTACCCTCGTTAATGGTTGAAAATTTAATCGATATGCCAGGCTCAACAGTGCAGGATGAAAAACATCGGAAGTCAATAGAATAATAAAGGCCTGCTTCACTAGAATATGAAGCTTTTTTTTTTTCTTCATTAGAAAAACGGCGGTAAATTCAACCGCACGAACTAAGGCCTTTTCTGATACAAGGCGGTCGTGTACCGCGCGATGACAGTGCGCGTTAAGAATAAGGAGGTCGAAAATTTTATGCAAGCCCGCCACTACGGTGTCTCTCATTACCTGAGTTACTTGTATGTTAAACCTATCAAGCCGATCCAAACTACAACGCCGGAAACACCAGGTTAAATTTACTGATATGTTAACGTAACACTCACAAGTGGACATCTGCGAAGGAAATGAGCCACATGTCGTTCAGTCCTCTTGTGTAGTTTGGGACGGGGGAGCTGTAGGCGAAGTAGTAGGAAGCCACACGGCTCAAGTACACCACCAAGCAGAGACCGATATAGACTGTTATCTCCGCGCCTCCTCGTATTCCGAAGACTTTTGTAGCTAGACATCCAAATAGTTATTATCCACAACGAGGAATATCGTCTTCATGCTGCTCAAAGGTTCGAACCTGTTGCGAAGATCAGTGGTCAGCGAGCGCCAGAAGAAGGCCTGGGGATACGATGAACTCTTCTCTTCAACGTGGAAGGGCTTGGGGACAGAGAGCTCTGCGAAAACCTGTTTCACACTGCCTACAGTCCTGATGAGAGCCGTGTATGACATGCCAGGTTCGCAGACTATTTCAGTACACCGCCTGACGTACACTTCAAAAACCGTTCCTTGTGCCGAGCCGCTGGAGATGGTTGGCAAAGGCAAGGACGTTCTATGCAGGGGCAACGTAAAGCATGTAGCCTTCTCCAGTGTAAATTCTGCGGCCTCCGATGAGCCTGAAGACAAGCGCGAGACCGGCGTTCAAGTTGAACTCCACGCTGCTCTGAATTGTATGGGAGAAACGTTAGCGCAAAAAAGGAAGGTAGACAAGGAACCGCGCTTCGAATGGCGGCCGTTTTCGTTCTGGCCGCCATCCTGAGAAACTCAAGTCCGCCTGCACTAAGAACGCTTATGATCGCGTCTAAGTTCCCGTTCTGTATGCTTCGTACAGCCGCGTAGCAGTGCAGTGGCCGTCTGTACAGCGATCAGACCTGGATATTTGGACGGCTGAAATCGAGCGGAGCGCCGCTCTGCCGTCTGCTGGATCCGCCTGGAGTAATGGTTAGCACCGGCAGCACCCACGGTGAAAGTGAAAAAAGTCCTGGCAGAGAGCGGCTACTTTTAGCAGCGCGGCTCCCGATACGGTATCAGCCAATGGAAGAGCAGGAGCGGCTGAACCAGCGCGAAGGCTGGTTCGCCGACACTATGAATACGTGATAATCGGTGGAACGAAGAGACGAACCTTCGATGAACGCGTCAGGCCGGCATTACAGTGATGGTATTGTCATATCATGGGAAGGTATAGTCTCCTTGCTCTTAAAGCTGGATTCTAAGAAATCACCTGGTCTTGATAAGATATCTAATGAAATTTTGAAGCGTTACTGTGAATGGGTTTCCTATTTTTTAGAGAAGATATTCGTAGCATCGTTACGTGACTGCACTGTACCGAGTGACTGGCTGTTAGCAAGAGTTGTTCCGGTTTTCAAATCTGGCGACAAATTTGTTGTTTCAAATTATCGTCCAATATCTATCACACGTTGTGCATGCAAAATGCTTGAGCATATAATATGTAAATATCTTGTAGATTACATTGAAAGTAATAAACTTTTTTACAGTAAGCAGCATGGCTTCCGGAGTCGTCTATCAACAATAACACAGCCTTTTGAAATTACTCATGCTTTTGCGACAGCCATAAACTCGAGAGAAAAAATTGATGTGATTACAGTGTACCTGTCGAAGGCATTTGACAGAGTGTGTCATACGAAACTTTTGCACAAGCTGCAAGAGTTCGGTATCGACGTGCAAATTATCAGTTGGATTCAGGCTTACTTGTTGAACAGAGAACAGTTTGTGGTTATTGATAATGTTTACTCATCAACATCACCAGTGTCATCCGGTGTTCCGCAGGGGTCCGTTCTTGGTCTCATATTATTTTCGTTGTACATAAATGACATTGTAAAGGACATACACCCTCTCGTTGAAGTTCGATTATTTGCTGATGACATCGTATTATTCTGTCGCATAAAAAGCCTGCAAGACCAAGTCCTTTTGAATGACTCTTTAAAAGTTGTGTATGAATGGTGTGTTAAGTGGGACATGAAAATCAATTTTGAAAAGTCAGTTACTATGATTGTGTCGAACAAGAAAACCCCATTAGTGTTTCCGTATATAATTAGTAACATTGAAATAAAACGTTCCAATAGATTAAAATACTTAGGTGTTACGATTTCTCATGATTTGAACTGGAGTGAACTGGAGTGATCATGTACAGAATATTTGTGGAGCAGCCCAGCGAAAGCTTGGATTCCTACGGCGAAAGTTAAGAGATGCGCCACCGGCTGTCAAACTAAAAGCTTATAAATCATTGGTAAGGCTACGTCTGGAATACGCGAGCATAATTTGGGATCCAAAGCAGAAATATTTCATAGACAAGCTTGAACGGATTCAGAGATTAGCAGTGAGGTTCGTGTTTTCTCGCTATCGAGGAACACAGTCCGCAACGGAACTTATTTCACTTGCTGAGCTACAAACCTTGGCTATTCGTAGAAAAATTGCTAGGCTCAAGTTCCTTTATCAACTTTATAACAATAAACTCAATTCGGATTCCGGCTTGTACTTGCGGCCGCCCGGGAGACTTCTCTCACACTAATCATTCCTTTGCAGTGATGTCGTATGTGCCAAGAGTTGATGTATTTAAATTTTCGTTTCTGCCTAAAATAATCATTGAATGGAACAACCTTGACCGAAGCTTATTTGAAAAAACTTGTTCCTTAGAAAACTTTTGAGAAAGAGTTGGAAATTTGTTGTGCCGCTTAAATGTACATTGCCCACCCTGTAACAGCCCGGACGGGCTAACAGTACTTGCAAATAAATAAATAAATAAATAAATAAATAAATAAATAAATAAATAAATAAATAAATAAATAAATAAATAAATAAATAAATAAATAAATAAATAAATAAATAAATAAATAAATAAATAAATAAATAAATAAATAAATCACTATATCACTTTCGCTCCTCCTTCGACTCTCATCAAAGTTCTTTGGGTCAAACTTCTACAGTCACTCATCGCATCGACACCGGCACCCAAGCACCACTGCGACAGCGCCCCTATCGCGTGTCTGCAACCGAACGCCAGGCTATTGAAGAGCAAGTCGACCTAATGATTCAGAATGGCGTGATTCAGCCCTCAAGCAGCCCTTGAGCGTCACCTGTTGTCCTCGTAAAAAAGAAAGATATTTCTATCCGCTTCTGTGTCGGTTATCGCCGCCTTAATAAGATTACGCGAAAGGACGTCTACCCTCTCCCACGCATCGACGATGCTCTCGATTGTTTGCAAGGCGCCGAGCTCTTTTCTTCCCTAGACTTACGTTCCGGGTACTGGCAAGTTCCCCTGGAAGCGGCTGATCGCTCCAAAATTGCTTTTGTAACTCCCGACGGCTTGTACGAATTTACAGTTATGCCGTTTGGCCTTTGTAATGCTCCGGCGATATTTGAGCGGATGATGGACACCATCTTGCGTGGCCTAAAGTGGAAGACGTGCCTCTGCTACCTCGACGACATTGTCGTCTTTTCTCCTGACTTTAACACACACCTCTACCGTCTGAAGCACGTTTTGACCTGCTATCTGATGCCGGACTGCAGCTGAATTTAAAAAAAAATGTCGTTTTGCCGCCCGCCAGCTCACCATTCTCGGCCACGTTGTCTCCAAAGAAGGTGTATCCCCAGATCCTGCCAAACTTCGTGCCGCAGCCTTTCCCAAACCGACTTCCATCAAAGATCTACGTAGCTTCCTCGGGCTGTGCTCTTACTTTCGCCGCTTTATTAGAAATTTTGCTTCAATTGATGCTCCATTGACAGACCTTCTGTCCGGCAGTTCCGACCTTTCGTCGTGGTCGTCAACGTGCGACGATGCCTTCAATGCTTTACGCCGCATCCTCACGGTACCGCCTGTCCTACGTCACTTCGACCCCACAGCGCCTACTGAAGTCCACACGGACGCCAGTGGTATTGGTCTCGGCGCTGTGCTCGCTCAGCGCAAATCAGGTTATACTGAATACGTGGTCGCCTATGCTAGCCGAACACTCACGAAGGCTGACTCCAATTACTCTGTCACGGAAAAAGAGTGCTTAGCGATTATTTGGGTTCTTACTAAATTCCGCCATTACCTCTATGGGCGCCCTTTTGACGTAGTGACGGACCACCATGCGCTTTGCTGGCTTTCCTCACTGAAAGACCCGTCCGGCAGACTAGCAAGATGGGCTCTTCGCCTTCAGGAATATGATGTCCGCGTTGTTTACCGCTCCGGCCGCAAGCATCACGACGCCGACGCACTTTCCTGCTGCCCCCTTATAGCTGAGGTCGCCAGCCTTTCCTCTTCCAACGATTCCCCGCCATCGCTTCACATCAATGACATGCCGTCAGCGCAACGTCAAGATCCTTGGATAAATTCTCTCCTCAATTTTATCTCCAATTCTACAGCTGCTTCTCCATCACGTGCTCTCCGCCGCCATGCTTCCCACTTTGCAATTCGTGATAACCTCCTCTACCGCCGCAACTACTGCGCAGATGGCCGCAAGTGGTTGCTAGTAATTCCCCGGCAGCTACGTTCGCAAATCTGTGACTATTTCCACGCTTACCCACAATCCGGTCACGCGGGCGTCTTCAAGACATACACTTGTCTCCGGCTGCGTTACTACTGGCGGGGAATGTACACCTTCGTACTCAAGTACGTTCGCTCATGCCTCACCTGTCAACGTCGCAAGCCATCTCCTCAACGTTCTGCTGGAGAGTTGCTGCCGTTACTTATCCCCCCACGCCCTTTCGACCGCGTCGGCATTGATTTGTACGGGCCGCTTCCCTACACTGCAGCCGGCAACCACTAGGCTATCGTAGCCGTTGATCATCTGACGAGGTATGCAGAAACCGCCGCACTTCCATCTGCCACAGCGCCAGAAGTAGCTTCCTTCATTTTGCAGCGATTTGTTCTTCGCCACGGCGCACCTCGAGAGCTGCTCAGCGACAGAGGACGCGCTTTCTTGAGTGACGTTGTGAAAGCCTTGCTCACCAAGTGCAACATTATTCATAGAACCACCTCCGCCTATCATCCCCAGACTAATGGCCTCACTGAGCATTTCAATCGTACCCTTGGCGACATGCTCTCTGTGTACGTCTCCTCCAACCACTCAAATTTGGACCTCGTCCTTCCGTATGTCACTTACGCTTACAATACCGCAACGCAGTCTACTACTGGCTTCTCTCCTTTTTTTCTCCTCTACGGCCGTCACCCCTCTGCTACAATCGATACCATACTCCCGTATCAGCCAGACATATCAGATTATACTCCTGCGTCTCAAGCAGCCCAGCATGCGGAAGACTGTCGACAAATTGCCCGCGCATTCACGGCTAACACCCAGTACCGCCATAAATCCAACCATGTCAACCAACACTCGACACCGGACTTCTCGTCTGGCGCACTTGTGTGGCTGTGGATACCTTTCAATGCTCCTGGACTGTCTTCAAAATTTCTTGCTAAATATCATGGCCCATACCGAGTTCTGGAGCGCACCTCTCCGGTTAATTATGTGGTGGAACCTCTTACACCGTCTCATGATTTACGCCGGTGCGGACGAGAGATTGTTCACGTCCAGCGCCTCAAACCCTATTACGACCCTGCCGTCTTGCTCACGCCGTAGGTCGCCAGGATGTCTCCTCTTCGTCCCGGGGGTAATTTGAAGGGGAAGTAGTGCGCGAGAAACATTCCAGGCAGTGGCATTGGGATCGCTGCGCGTGTTGCACCTGACTGTGTTCGCTGCCGCTGTGTTCGCCGCTGACCTGCCCAGTCCTGTTGATCGAGTCCTGCTGATCTACTCAATAAACCCCCATCTTACAAAATAAATAAATAAATAAATAAATAAATAAATAAATAAATAAATAAATAAATAAATAAATAAATAAATAAATAAATAAATAAATAAATAAATAAATAAATAAATAAATAAATAAATACCCGCGAGCTCTGCAAGGGACCGCGCTGCTTTTCGCCGCCGCATCGCCGGCTGGTGCCGGTAGAGGAAGGCGCCTCGATGTCGAAGGAGAGCGGAAGTGGCACCTGACGTATTCTGGCAGTCTTGAATGATGACAGTCGCCGCTGGTGGATCCAGCGGTCGCAGGATGGTAAGTGCGGAACAGAGGGTGGAAGGGCGGCTAGCGTGGGTGCCTTTCCTGGTTGCTTTACTTGCGGGTCGGTGAGGAGAGGGCTGCATGGAAACATGAAAAAATTGCGAGATGCCAATGAGTACTGCAGCTCAAGAGAAATACGCGTGCTTTCATGCCTCAAGTAGGAAGGGTGGCAATTGGCTAAAGCGGTCATTGCTAGAACGCATATGATGCGAAGAATATTACCACATGCGGGCATCTACTTAATGTGCGAAATACTAGCGCCAATTCACATTAGACGTAATTCCTTTCGCCTACTACTCATCATTTTCAGCAAGCACTCCCATCATCCCCTGAAGAACTTTATCTTTAACCAGCTCTTTTCAATAGACATAATATGGAAGTCATTACACAGAACCTTGGGTGAGCCATGCAAGAGGTCCGTACTATTTAGTTTGCAATTGCTAAAACAGCGAGTGTCATTAGACGGGATCCAGATTCAATATGTCTGCCTTTCACCGTATCATCGCCGTGTTCCCGCGCCTCTCATTCCGTATCTCTCAAAAGCGCGCATTATCTCTTTTATGAGATAATGCGCGCTTTTGAGAGACATTTGAAGTGGAATGCATCCTTTTTGCGCTCTTAAAAGAGCACAAAAAGGATGCATTCCACTTCAAATGTCACGCTCTTCACATTTCTTCTGTCTCTGGGGAATTAAATAGATTCATCTACTAATTATGTGCCCGTCGCCAAGTCAGAAGACATCTATACGTAACATGACTTAATTTTATTCCCAGCTAAATCCGATACCTTTTTCCGTCCTTTCGGTAAAAAAGCTCCCTTTTCGTGGCAAGGTCCGCTTCGACTTAGGCCTAATAGGATCGATCCGGTATGCAGGGTCCGTATTCGGAGTTTCGTCGTTTTCAAAAGCGTCGGTCGAAATGCCGATCGGTCGAGATGCCGGAAACGGATATCAGTTCGATTGAGACTGCGGGTAACAGCATCGTCACTTCGTTCCAGTTGCCGTAGCGAAACACCTGGCAGCACTATGCACGGTAGCTAAACAAGTATTTGTGTCGACCGGCAAGGCACGAAGCGTATTTCCGCACTCCGTTTCATGCCGACAAGAATGGCGCTACTGCCTGGTGCTCGCGTGTTGGTCGTCTATGACTTGTCGCAAATGCAAAAGAACTTTTCGCTCACCTCGGTTTTGGCGCTCAAAGTTACTGGTTGTGTTGACTATCACTAGACACGACGGTCAAAACGGATATTGATTATTCGACAATTAATGGAACGCTAAAGGTACAGATAATAGCTACTTTATTGTCGTCTGCTCATGTCGACAGCTCTAGCGCAGCAGGTCGCCACGATAAAAGATGTTTTGTGGTGTAAGTGTGGAAAATAATTTCTACAGCTCGCCTAAAATTGCCGAGTAAGAGATCTAAACCGCCAGTGCTTTTGTGCTGCAATTGCTCTAGTTGTTTAAATACTGCGAGTTGCTATCCACCGGGCTGAGAAGCTACCGCGATCCGCCTTTTGCGAGGAGCAGTTCACTGAACGGGACTGCACATATATTTCACCGGAGTTAATGCTTTAGACTATATGAAAATCGTTTTCTACGTAGAATGTTCTGTAGAGCAAACGTATATGCGCTGAAGTCTAGTTTGTTTGTTTGTTTATTGTTTATTTACTTATTTTGGTGCTGGCGCTCCCGCGCCTTGTAGCTGCGGTCACGGCAATATGCCAGCCTGCGTGAGCATGCGAAACTTATTCCCATCTGACACACTGGATAGTTTCGCGACTGCCTATAATTTCCCTGGCTCGGTCAAGGCAAAAAAAGCACTGGCGAGTCTGCCTCACTTGGACCTCGCACTTTCTCGCTGCTCAAATAGCCTCATTATGATCGGACGTGAGCAGGATATGAAAGCAGTTAACGAATTGAGTCTTTAACGCAGCCTTGTATTCATTAATGATCAATCCCCCTCCTCAACCCCCCCCCCCAAAAAAAAAAAAAAAACGCTAAGAAAAACGCGTATAGCTGAAATGAGCGCTTTGTTCTCGTTTATTTCATGAAAGGCTACAAGAGACTCTTTGAAAAAAAAATGTTAATTTGATCATTCGTTTCACTTAAGACATCTTGTTCTTAGATATAAGCTAATATTCTATCGATCGACTACTTTCGATACGCGAGATCCCCGTTTGTAGTACGCTCAGCAGAATAAGGAAGAAAGTTCCGGGCAACAGTAGTTTGCTGCCCGCCGTAATGCCCGTATAACATCAACAAACAAAATCAGTTTGTATAATGTTTTTCTCGCACAAGGACACGTACCGTTTAAACAAATTTAGCTAAATATCGTTCCTGCATGTAGCTTCGCTGCAGAAAACAAGAACTCGAATGAAAGACGCGCGTCGATATCGCCTCGCGTGGCGGCGACTCACGCATTCTTGCCTGCATGGTGACCCACACCGGGAAGTTTTTCTCTTGTATGAAACAAATGAGAGGTGACAAGCCATGCATGTGTTACTCCTCAAATATCGACTCATATTCCAGAGGATATCCGCTTTTCCACTGCGCAAGAAACATGAACGACCGTGCGTTCTCATCGCGCTTTACACTTTGCCGGCGTGCATGTACTATACGTATGCATGCAAGCTGACATCCGTGGCCACACCACCGCAATAACATGCATATGTTAGCCAAAATATATGTGGATCCAAGCTAAACGAACGCAGAAGTTGATGAGAGGGACTGGAAGAAAACTGGCCTTCATCACACCGGATGGGCTTTACGTGTAAATTTCGTATACTGCCTTTAAGGCTGTGCTGTGCTCCTGCAACCTTCAAGAGGATGATGGACACGGTGCTCACTAGTCTAAAGTGGCAGACATGTCTAGTTTACTTGGATGATGTGATCATCTTTTCGGCAACTTTCCAAGGACATCTGCACCGTCTCAGAGCTGTCCTCGAGGCCGTTCGGTCCGCCAGCCTGTCCCTCAAACCTGAAAAGTGCCACTTCGGTTTTACTGAATTGAAGTTTCTCGGCCACGTCGTGTGTGCTGGCGGCATCCGGGGTGTCCCTGAGCAACTCGCGGCTGTTGCGGCATTTCCAGTTCCCAGAGACAAGAAAGCAGTCCGGCGACTTCTGGGTTTCTGTTCCTACTACGTCGCTTCATCAAAACCTTCGCTCAGCTCGCTAACCTGCTCAGGCTCTTAATTCGGAATGATGCAGCCTTTTCTTGGGGCAGCGAACAGCAGACAGCTTTCGATAAGCTACGGAGCCGTCTTCAAGCTGCCCCGATACTCGCACATTTGGACGACGATGCTGACACAGAGGAGCACACAGATACAAACAACGCCTTGGCAGTGTCCTCGTTCAACGCGACAACGTCGATCGACAGGGTAATCGCCTACGCCAGCCACGCCCTTTCGCGCGCTGAGTCGAACTACTCTACCACAGAAAAGGAATGTTTGGCGGTAGTGTGGGCCACCGCTAAGTTTCGACCGTACCTGTATGGAAGACCATTTCGTGTAGTCATCTATCATCACTCCTGTGTTGGTTGAAGGATTTAAAAGACCCTTGCGGCCGCTTTGCTCGTTGGGCATCACGATTGCAAGAATTCGATTTCGCCATCACTTACAAGTTTGGTCGGAAGAACACAGACGCTGATAGCATGTCGCGCGCACCCGTTGAACCCCATCCGTAAGACCCCGCGAACGACGATATATCTTCCTCGGAGCAGCGGCTGCTTATCGATCATCTCGAAGGGGGGCATCCGCGGTTATGCCCCGTCACTTGCTCGTGGACTTTCGTCCTTCTGTATCCGGAGTGGTGTCCTTGTCTGCTCGTCGTACCATCCGATCTACGAGATGAAGTCCTTCTTGCATGTCATGACGAACCGACTTCCGGCCATCTTGGTTACACGCGCACTCTCTCTAGAGTCCGCAAAAATTATTACTGGCCACAGCTTGCGTCCAGCGTCAAGCATTATACGTACGAACGTGCCAGCAATGCCAGCGGCGTAAGAAACCTGCGCTTCCACCTCCCGGCATGCTTCAGTCCATCGAGCCCCCATACATACCTTTCGAAAAAGTGGGCTTAGACCTCCTTGGGCCCTTTCCTCTGTCAGTGACCGGCCACAAGTGGACCGTAGTTGCCACGGACTACTTGACCCGCTTCGCCGAGACGGAGGTCCTTGCGCGCGGTACTGCTGCCCGAGTTCTTTATGCACCACATCGTTCTTCGACATGGCGCCCTGTCCACCATCATCACTGATCAGGGAAAGGCATTCACCGCTCAGCTCTTACGGGATATCCTGACGTTGAGCCATACTGAACATCGAAGAACTACCGCCTACCACCCGCAAATGAATGGCCCGACAGAACGGCCCAATACGATCATGGCAGAAATGATTTCAGTGTATGTCGATGTTGAGCACGAGACGTGGGACAAAATACTGCCTTACATCACCTTCGCTTACAATACCGCGAGGCAGAAAACAACACGTTTTACTCCGTTCCGTCTCGCGTATGGTAGGGAGGTGCACATGATGTTAGACGCCATGCTACCATGCGGTGACGACATCACCTCCGACGCTGACCTGTTCGTGGAACAAGCAGAACAAGCACGCCAGATAGCCTGCTTGCACATCAAGAAACAAGCTGCCGATGCCTGACATTACATCTTTCGCGACAGGGACGTGCACTACGAACCGGGTGACCAAGTGTGTGTGTGGACCCTGTGCGTCGCAAGGGCCTCTGTGAAAGGCTCCTGCATCGGTAGTCCGTACTAAGTCCTCCGCCGCCTAAGCAACGTGAACGACGAAGTTGTGCCTGACGGAACTACGACAGTGGCTCATCGGCGTTAGCGTCACGAAGTCGTGCACGTGGTGAGGCTCAAGTCTTACTTTTCGCGGGACTGAGTGTCATCGACGCTGTGTTTACCAATTCTCCGTGTGCCATACCTTGTCCAGGCTGTGTAATGCTTCTTTGTGTAGTGTTTGCTTCTTTGTGCTGTAATGCTTCTTTGTGCAGTATTCAGAGACTTGTAATGGGACCAGTTAGGGATAAGGGTAGATGGAGAATACCTCAGTAATCTGCGATTTGCCGATGACAGTGCCTTGCTAAGTCTCTCAGGAGATGAACTGCAAAAAATGATTGGTGACCTAGACAGGAAAAGTAGAAAGGTAGGATTGAAAATCAATATGCAGAAGACTAAGGTAATTTCTTCAAGACTCTCATCTCCTCATACTTTGGTCCTTACTGAGTGGTGCGCGAACTATATGAAATCGCTCATTTTGCATCCTGGTCCTCGTCCCCTCTCTCCACCCCCTACATCGTCCACGTAGGCCGCATTAAACGCTACCATGTACTTCCGTCGGCAGCCCAACACCGGGACGACGCTTCTGCCGCGGGAGTTGATGCAACGGGCAGATGACGGAAACGAATTCCATGGGCGGAAGACGACGAGAAAGCTGACGAAGACCTTCTCCTTCTCGGCGCTGCTCGAAACTATCTTTGTTGCCGTTATGCCTTGTCAATGCCGGTAAATATGTTCTTCCCGCAGCAATTTTGATTATTATGGAAAGTTTGTAAAGCTGCTGCAACACTTCACATCCAGTTTATAATGTGCTTCTCGTGCTTGTTATTTATACGATACCTCAAGTAATGTCCCGGCGGAGATTGCTGACGTGAGCCGACGGCAGGAACGATTTCCGGAGACTAATTGATTGTTAATGTTGAAGAGACAGACGTCACATGTATTCTTTGAAAGGAGGTTGTTAGTCTGCTATTTAGTTAGCGAAGCTACGTGCGGTGCTTGCTGGCACGAGGAGGGAATATTTTCCAGTTGTTTAGCCTTTCTCTTTGTCTATATAGAGTCACGACTTCTATTGCTCTTTGCCCTTTGTCCGTTCTGTGTTAGTTTCATGATTCGCAAAATGAAGGGGGTACCTGAGCAGCACATGTTATTGTGATCCTTATAATTATCCCCCCTATGCTCCTTACATTCCACAAAAGATGCGAGTTTAGCAGCTGCAGTATAGTGCGGTCATGCGTGTAATCGCGCCATAGATTTACCAAGACAAATCGGCGTTATGGTGTCTTCTCGGGAGCCCGTCGAGTAGAACGTACGGATGCTGTCCCTGATATTTTTCTTCCGAAATAACTATGTGACTAGCAGATGCTCAGCAACATTCGCTGAATATTTTTTGTCAGTAAAAAATAGTTTGAATGTGGTACTCCATCATCGAAATCACTCGGCCATCTTAAAGATCGCGTTGACTGCAACTATTGTGTGACATGCACCATATACCTACTGAAAACGTTCCATGGCATTACAGTGGGACTTGAACTACAAGTGACTTCCATAAGCACTTCACGTGTTTACAAGCCAAAGAGACGGCGTCTAAGCTGACGGCTCACGGCCACTGCTTCGACTGCAAGCAGTTGACAGTGCGTTGTCCTCTTAACAGCACAAGTGAGTGCTTGCTACGTGCGAACAACACCAAATGTAATGTGTATTCGTTTGAAGGCGCTGATATTCGGGTTATGAGGGATTCGACGCCAGAAGGCAACCGATTAGTTTCAACCGCCACTCGCTCCGCGACGTCACCAACAAGACGGCAACAGCAATTGGGCTACCGCAACGTAACATGCAGTGTTGCTGATTCCCCATTGCCAGCGCGACTGTGCGACTGTTAGCCTTCCGGTAAGAACCCTATACCCGATACCTAAAAGGGGCACGATGTCAGACTACAGCACACGCACTGAAACGGCCGTGTATATTTCTACCTACTTTTGGTTCCAGGACGAAGCTGTCAATGAAGGGAGACACGAAGCTCTCGCGTCGGGTTGTTGGACAGAGGGCCTTGACCGGACCTTCCGTTGGCGGCTGGCACAGAATAGGTCTTACAGCGAGGCGACCAAACTGACGGCTTCTGGACGACTGCTTACTTCTGGCTGCCCATCGAAAAGAACGGGCATTCCTTTCGTGTTCCATTTCTTGTGTGGTGGCGATGATGAAGATGCCGATGTTGCTTTTGCTGCTTTCCTCTAAGCTGATGGCACATAGATGATGACGTCAGCTTCCAAAAAATCCAGGTTGCGCATCTTTCGCGCATGAACATATATGTTTATTACTACTGCTACTGTCCATCCGAGTTAGTTCAAAGTGCACGTTCGGCAGCCGCTCCCCTCACCAACCTTGACACGTAAAATTTCAAGAAATTTTAAAAGCTCGGAAAAAAAGTTTTCTTTACAGGTTTTCTTCATTTTTTTTTTATGACAATTGCAAAAACTTGGAAGAAAAAATTGCAGATGTTCAACCATCCTGGAACCAAGTTTGACGAGCGTTACACATTGGCCACAGCCGCAGTCGCTGCTGTTGCTTCGATCTTGGCTTGTTTACGCCCTTTGCTTGGCAACGGCTCGACGGTCTCGACAGCCTTTTTGGCGCGGCTCCGCTTTCTGTCTTTAGCGAGATGGCGTACGTGGTGGCGTATTTGCCTAGGTTAAATGAAGGAGCGGCGCGGAAGGACCTTCATGACGACGATGATGATCAATGCACAGCGCGAGAGTGTTTCGTAGTTGGAACTTGGTGAAGACGGCGATGTTTACTGCACAGCACGAGAGTGTGTTGCAGCTTTACACGAGACATGATTAGCTGCAGCGATAGCATAGTGCTCTTGTGCCTGGGCACGACGATGAAGACGATGATGTTTGCTGTGCAGCCTGAGATGAAGACGACGATGTTTGTTGTGTAGCGCTAGATGAAACAACGTGTGGCATGCGAGTATGTGGCGCCTTCTGTGGCACAGATGAAGTAATGGGTTTAGGAATAACGAGAAAATCTCAAGTGAATGCAGTAGACATAAGGCTACAAAAAATGCACAGTTTCCTTAGCAACATTTGTAACTCAGAAATAAGCAATAAATTATATTTTCGTGCCAGAGGAAAGATGTTTCAAGCTTTAGGTAAAGGCGGTGACATATTGCATAAACTCCAATCCATGCAAAGCATTGCATAAGCCTGGCTCATCACTGCTTGGTAGGGAAATGCATTCTTCTGTTCCTTTCACCACATTTAAGTTTGAGACACGTTTTTGCATCCTCACTCCCTCAAGCTTGTTGCGCAGCTTCGTATACTCTTCAGCGAACTGCGACCAGTTTCTTTCAGATGACTCAGATGATGAGGGAATGCGGAGTAGCCAACATGCAGCTGACGTCTGCGGTTGGTTGCTACAAAAACGCTGCCACCGTGTGGAAGGCTCAACGTACTTAACAGATACCCAAACAGCTCAGATTAACTTTTACAGAGCCCAGTGAGGTAATAATATCTAAGAAATTTGTTTTGAAACTTTTGGACTTTATTCTTCTTCATACGGGCAACGAAAATAAGGTAACGAAGAACCTTTTTTTTTATGTTTTCGATGTCTTTTTTTTTTTTTTTTGCTCATCTCTTGGCAACCTCGCCGTCATATGGCCCAGCGCAGCAGAACGATGTATTCTTTCATACGCCGGACCACTACCATCGGACGTAAGAATAGGGCTGGAGGCGCTGCTGTACCACCTCTGATCACGCTTCGCCTTCAGTACGGACACCCTTGACTTTGGCGAAGTACAGGCGCCCAAGAAGACCCCGTGCTTCCTCCATCAACTATCCCCACTCAGCTGACAGTGGCGTGGCGTCCGGATCGGGACCCATGTTCGAATCCGTTCCGGCATCCTGCTGCCCGTACTAACGTTTCACTATTATGCCCACCACATATCCCATTCGATGCGAGAGTACCAGGCACCTGCCAAGCGAAGAAAATTTTACTTCGGCCAAACTCTGGCGTCCACGTACCAGGCCTGGATTAGGCCGCATGGTGGAGCGCCGAATTCCCAACTGGCGATGGCCTCTTGCACCGCCTTCAGGATCAAAGTCAATAGAAAACGAGCTGTATTACACATGATTACAGAAACACCGAAAGTTTGGCCCAGGACACTTTTTCCGGGCATTTTACCCAAGAAAATTTAAGCACCTGTCCAGAGGAAAGTTTCCACCCGTTGGAAAACCGTTAGGTACCCGGTAGTACAAATTCCGCAACTTCCGCATAAAATGTAAATTGCGCAGCCATAATAGCGGGTGTTTCAGCGAACACTTTCCAGAATTCCTAAAGACGGGGGGGAGGGGGGGGGGGGTCAAAATAGGAAAGCTTTTTATTCTGGAAAAAAAAATTTTAAATATGTTTACGATACCTAATGCGAAATTTGATCGCAGCAATTCGAACATTTTTTTTTTTTTTGCGATATATTGCGGCAAATATTTTAGAGACGCTTGCGTGTAGTGCAGTTACGACTAACGAAGCACTATTTTTCTCACAAGCCAAAGAGAATTTCTCAAAAGACGAAAAAGCAGAGCCACGAGCGAGCGGCGCAGAGCTCGCGGTTCTTCTTTTTTTTTTTCTTTTGAGAAACTCTCGTTGGCTCGTGACCGTGAACGAGCGCATAAGAGCTACATTCTAAACATTCACGGCCGAGGCGGACGTAATGTACTGCAAAATATCTTCTAATTGGAAATGTAATTAAATAAAACTCCTTAGTCAACTATTGAATTGAATGTTTTGTGTTTAGATGGCATGCAAACCCAAAGTTAAGCCGCAGGTGGCGGGATTGCTAAATAAGCCCTTATATACATGGAGTTCAACCAATTGCGCCGGCTGCCCACGTGAACAAATTTTCGCCTTATTCTACATAAACAATGTGTCGCCCCTATTTCATCAGTTGCCCTTTTTAATCATCAGTTGCGCGAATGCATGTTCGGGAAACATTACACCGCGTGCGATCGGCGCTCCCCGCCAATCGCATATGCTTTCATCAGAGTGGCAAGTACTTGAACGTTTGCATTAATTAAACTGGCAGAATTAAGCATTGCTCGGCAGATCGTGTCACACTACCCGCGCTTCCTGCTAATTGTATTCGCGCCCTGCGACTTAAACAGTTGTGGATCTCTTGTCACTATTGACGTATCTACAGTATAGCGCCATTTGCATTTGAAAAAGCTTGAAAATTCGCTCTCCATAATCACCAAAATCGCACTCACGAATCCTTCCAATTCGCCTTACGTCTACTCGTCGCGGAAGGGAGGTGGAGTGTCGGCTATTTTGAAGGCTGAAAACGTTGGACGCTTTTAACAAGCACGCGTATGTTTCGATATATATATATATATATATATATATATATATATACCGGGTGTCCCAGCTAACTTGAACCAAGGGTTACAAAATAATGTATTTGAGGTAGGTCAGTGAAACCAGCTGCATACAACTACCAGCCTGCTTGCGCACTACAGGCAATTTTTTATTGCAAATTGTTAATTGGCTAATTATGTTAATTTTTCTAATTTAATAAATATTCACCTTAGACTAAAACTGTGAATTGGAAAGTTGTAGAGCACCTTCAGAAACCCACATTCCATTAATTGCGATAAGGAAAATGTCACGTGTATCTTTTTTTCCGGGCTCAAAAGAAAGCCCGCGAAATACAAATAATACCACGTGACTAGCGCATTTGAGCGCAGTGATTGTGGTGCTCTCAGTCGCGGTTATATATATATATATATATATATATATATATATATATATATATATATATATATATATATATATATATATATATGAAGGAAAGAAGCCAACAGTCGGCGAGGCCAAGGAAAGCGTATATATATATATATACTGTCCGCTTCGTTTTCCTCCGCACCTCCGGTTAGCTGGAGCAGGAAACCAACGAAACCTTTCTCGATCGTGTCTGTGTAGCTGAAAGACCACGGTAATGCCCACAAAGTGCTCAACATGGTACCACGCCCAAAATTAAATTACACGAAGGCGCAAAAATGGAGTAAACGTCCAAGTTCGCTACCGCATCAATAGCTGAAGGTCTCCTCAGCTCCTCCGACGATGGCCTTCATCCCATGGCGGTGTCGCAAGCGGCATATGAAGCTCCCTATGCGGTTACGAAACTTCGTGGCTAGTGAGCATTGAATGACTGTGATACTGCTGCGTGCTACGATGATGGTTCACTTCCCCTAACGCGTTGAGGGTAAACCACCAACTCCGTCACAAAAACACCTTAGGTTTATTTTGTTCCGTGCGTTTGCTATCAAGGCCATTCAGTGGTATAGAGGTATTGAAATATCAAATTTATAGATCGAGTAGATATGCGACGGAAATTATTCAAAAATATAGTTTCATGGTCGCACGTCACAGTGATACGTGATGAACTAATGCAGGTGTCTCTGACACGCGGCTTGTGCGCGAAATGTGGCCTGCGGAGCTGTGTGAAGCGGCCCTCCGGCTTCAAAAATTTCAGCCTTTGTTCCGAAAGCATTTGTCAGTTTCACGAGTCGGCTTTACCACCACTCATTTTCCAAATAAAATCAACTACATGGCCTCGTCCCAGGGGGCGCACGTTCTTTGTGAAATTGAAATAATTTGACATCTAATCTGCGTTAAATTAGGACGGACGTCAGCTGCCTTCCAGAGTAAGGAGCCGGACAACCCGCTCTCTCTTTCATCTCCAAATCTTTTTGTTTAATTTTTTTTTGTTTCTTTATTTTAAAGTGAATGTGTTACATATTAATCCTTGTACCCTTTTAGTAGCTCTCTCCGAGCCATCGTGATGCCTGTTTGGTATCTATGGCAGAATCGAGCACGCGCTGCTTTTCTTTGCGACGAAAAATGGAGGCGTGTGGTATGCGAACGAGACGTTCTGGTTTATTTTTATTTATTTTCTTGATACTTACCGAGTTTATTTTCTGGTTAGTATCTATTATATTTATATCTCTTGTTGTAAATTCTTGCTTTTACTTCACCTGTTTCTGTTGTTATTTTCATTTAATTTTCGGCTCGTGGCCCGTGAGGACCGAAATTTTCTCTATGTAACCTGTATAGCAATATGAGTTTGAGATCCCTGCTCTAAGTAGAAGAGGCAAGATTGTCTTCAGGCCAGATATGACAGTATCGTCATGAAATGTGGCCGGCACTGAACAGGTCGAATGGAAGCACCTTAAATTCCCATAAGCCACCTGGAGTTATAAACGCGGTCGTTTCACGATCGCGTGTGTCAACCCCAATTTTCGAATAACTGCTTCGCAATCCATGGAGGAAAAGTACCGTGGGTGGTAAAGACAATCGAAAGAAGCAATTTGGGAAAGAAAATAAACGTCTTTCTTTTCTTTTTTTTTTTGCCACTTTGTCCAGCTTAGTAGATACGCAAAAATGTTTTTCCACAAACAACCCATCTTTTTCTCTCACTAGCGCTACGGCAAACGCCCAAGGACCTAAAGGCTGTAGGATACCATCGTCAAGCATCTGCTGAACCGGATTGCGAATTTAATCTCTTTCCGTTGAATATACTCGGTAGGGGTGTTGTCTCACAATTCGTTCATTGTCGTTGGTTATAATGCGATGCTTGGTGATTCCCGTCAGACCTATTTTCGGGGACAGAGCGAAACAGACCGCGAAAGAATGCCGGAAGGCAGGAAGGCGCGACTTCTCAGACGTCAACAACTTTGCGTTAACGTCAACGTTGCCTGTGAGAGGAAGCCCTGGATGTTGAGCGTCGGCGGAAATCTTACAGAGGGCGCGGCGTTCGTTGGGAGCGGTCGTGTCTTCGAAATAAGCAACTGCACTGTGCCGAGGCAGTCTATGATGCACCGAACTGAAGTTTGTAACGGGAGGTCAGTATTCCCATCTCGAAGCGCAACAATATCTTAGGCTTCACAAAGTATCCTCCCAAGTATAGCACGGATGCGGCTCCTTCAGAGATGTCTTCTTTAAAAGTACGGTTGTCTCTACAGACAACTGTGACGAACTTACTGGCTCTAGAAGCTATAGGTGAACTTCGAAAAATACGTAAAGCTGTTACAAACGCCAGCGGCCGGCGGACGCCTGCCAACGGGTCGGCGGCGGAACCCGTTAGAGCCCAACGAGGCTGATGGCTGGGGCAGAAAGAACCAGGTTTATTGTGTGGCTTGGGTTTTTATACCTAGCCAAAGAAAAAGAAGAACGAAAGGAAAGCTGCAAGCAGAGGCTGCCGTGACGCTTGGTGATAACGACGAGCAGAGCGGAGGCGGGCACACGTGGCGCTGATGAAGCATTTAGCAGTTCGCAGCAAAAGCCATGACGGAATTTTCATCTTGGTTGGCCGGGATCGCTCGAGCAATAAAAAAATGCAACTAGAAGCTCGCGGAGGTCAGTAACTTCCTTATATACGCGAAAGAAGTCAATCCCGAGCGTTAGTTTCTTGGAGCACTCACTCAAAACAATGAAACACGCCAGAAAAGTAGTCTCGCGGATTCTAACTGGAGCAGTTCATCTCCTAGCCAGTGTGACCGATGTCGATTTCCACTGGTCAATTGGAGCTGAGCGCCCGAATCGGAACAGAGCGAATCAGCCTTGGCCGACCAGCGGAACATGCAGAGCGCACGGCGGAAGTAAAAATGAGCCGGTTCCGGAAGTTGAAGCCGCATTCTAGCCAAAAATATGTTGCGATTGATGAGTAGGTGGGAGTGGGGCATTCTGCAACTCGCTTTCGCACAATCTTAAGGCTGTTGACATTTTTCGACAGACGCTGTTGAGATCACCACAAGCACTTCCTGAACGCACGTGTTAAGTCAAATCGCCCGTAACGAAGCGGCTTAGCAGAACGAGGTGACGCCTCTCGGATTTTTGAAATGTCACCAACGTCTGGTGCAAGGAGAATCAGATCGACGCAAGTTGAAGGCAGGAGCCAGGACAAAGCACCAAGCTTGACATTTCCCAGAAATCCGCACGGGCCTCGCAGTGGTTCCGCGAACGGCGAGTCCCATGCGAATTTCTGGAAATGCCAAGCCTGGTGCTTTGTCCTGGCTCCTGCCTTCAACCCGCATCGATCTGATTCCGCTTGCACCAGACGTTGGTGACAAGCAGTGTCTGCCTATTTTCCTGTAGCGCACCAAAAAAAAACAAAAAAAAATCCGAGAGGAGTCACCTCTTTCTGCTAAGCCGCTCCGTTACGGGTGATTTAACTTGGCAAGTGCGTCCAAGAAGTGAGACGCTAAATTTAATAAATCTTCTGCAGCCAAGAAAGTCTCGATCTGCCTGTGGTATCAGTCACTTGCCGCGGTGAGATGCGCTTCACTCTGCAGTAGGATTACTTGCTATCTTCTGCGAGCACCAAGACAACTCCCAAACATTCTACCGCTGCCACTTCCACCAGCGCGCACTTAGACACACGCGCGCAAAAAACGGTGATGCCCAGTGTCCTCTGCCAATATCTATGAAACCACTAAAAACCACCACAACTTTCTCGCAACTTTCGGAAGGCACATCACCTACTAGGACGTCCGGCTAGATCTGACTCTTGTCGTGGGATCGAGCTAAACCACCTACAGTTGCTCCAAAGGACCAGCGGAATACGCGCAACCTGTTGTGGTTGACCAGTGGTATTAGAACTCGTCCTCCCAGATCAAGAAAACCTGCTCCGGAGCGAACAGTGGAAATCTCCATGAATGACCACCAGCCATACAGATCTATGACCCGTGTCATGACTTGATCACTTTTTTAGTCAGCGGCCAGCCCCTGAATCATAACTGAGCGATCTGCGCCTGTGTCCACGAGGGTACTAACCGCATAATCGTCAACACACACTAGTTGGTTGGGGAGAGTAATTTGGGTATCATCGACGAAGGTCGGCAGAGTGGCAGCTGTAGTACTCGGCGTCGGTGGAGGATGCTCGGAAGTGTGAGCAAGAGCGGCTGCACCCACCTCCAGAGGTCAGTTGTTGTTGTTGTGGCTGTCGGAAGAAGGAAACGAAAGTGCACGGGCCTGCTACTGGCTCTGTAGCTGAGCCACCTCCGCTGTCTCATGCGGACAGAAGAGAAAATAGAGAATAAATAAAAGGAAGAGGGAGAGAAAGACGCGCGCCGCAACAGCCGTCGTCCACCACCTAAGCAGTGGCAGGTGCAATGGCGGCCTACAAGAGATAAAAATTCGGTGGCTGGCTAGCCCCCGCCGCAAGCGGCGTTGACCTACCGTCACAGCCCCGTAGGGCCAGGAACAGCCACCCTTCACCTTTACCTCCAGAGGTCAGTGTTCTCAGTTTTCTAGTCGCTGAAGGGGAGTCTTGGGCCTGATTGGCTCTGAGGGCATGGGGCGGTCCGGCGAAAAAACTCAAGAGAAGGCGATTGGGGCTAGCGCTTAGGTGAACCGAGTGGTGAGAAAGGACCGGTGAGATACGTCTAAAGTTCTTGCAGTCGTTCGCCCTAATGAGGACGAGGTGGGTTAGGCATGAATCGTGCAGGCCCACCTGACGGTAATTGCAGTTACAGTGTAAATGGTCCAGCTCCCTTCAATATTAGCAAAGAGAGCGGTGGCTGTCAGAGGTCTTCCAAATGGTCGCCTTCCCTGTTGGTCGCCAGGCCTGGTCGGGACGCCGAGGTGCAGAAGCTCTGCTGGGGTGGTTCGGACTCTGGATAAAAGCAGTTTGCGGTAGCCACAGGAAAGCGCAGTGCTTTGGCTTAACAGAGGACTGTAGGGTTGGCGTTGTATCAGCCGGGGGAGGGAGGGGAGGGGGGGGGCGCAGGACGAAGGCAGCCGAGAGTCAGTCGTAAGCGCCGATTACAGGAGCATGCTTTAACAGGAGCTGTTGGCGGGCTAGTTGGTGAATGTCTACTGTAGTCATGGTGAAATGCGCAACAAACACGACACAAAAGTAAGAGGAACACGTATCACGGGACGAGCGCAAACTACCAACTCTTTATTGAAGGAAAAAGGGAACAAATTTATACTCTCGGCAACTCAAGCGTTCATAGCTCAATCGTTTTCCACCCCTCCGCTACCAGAATTCATGGATGACATGGCTCAGCACGTATGACAAACACCTTAAAACAAGGTTAACTAAAAATAACTGATAAGAACCTTAGCAGACGCAGTCAGTCTCAAGTACTCGAAGCAAAAAGCAGTCAAAGAAAACAAAGTCAAGTATGTGAAGCAAAGGCAGTCAATCGCTCGTAGCAAAAGCAGAGTCAAGTATGCAAAGCAAAAGAAGTAAAAACAAACAAACAAACAAAACTTAACAACAAGAAGGAACAGGGCAAAAGTTAACGAACAACCTGTATCAATAACAGTCAATCTCTCGTGGCAAAGGCCGTGTCATCTATGCGAAGCAAAGCAGTCAAAACCTAAAACTTTAGACAATGTAAAATAAAACATTACTTTATCACCTAGGACAGGTCGTCAAGGCAAGTAACAATCAGTTGACCCTGGGTCTCGCGATTTAAAAACAACTCAAGCGTGCAGTCCAAGCGGTCAAGTCACACGTGCCTAATTTTCATACTCTAAATGCCGTTTTCAAAAAGGCTACTTCATTTCTGTACAGGACGACTGATGCGTCACTAACGCAGTTACTATCGTTCTTTATAAAAAACGCTTCCAAAATCTCACGTGCATTGGCACTACTGCCCCTGCCAAGAATCTTTATCTCATGAAGCCTTGGCTGACATTTGCAGGTTCCGCAATGCTCAGACAAATTTGTGCTAATATGTTTATCGCCTAATGACCGTTCATGCTCCCCTGCACGCTCATTTATGCAGCGCCCAGTCTGGCCTATGTAGGCCTTTCCACAAGTCAGTGGTATGGTGTAAACTACACCTGTCGCGCATTTGACAAAGGGCTTCTTATGTTTTATGGTACAGCCACCTTTCCTTCCTTTCTGCTTTACTGTGCGTGAGCACAGCTGGCCTAGCTTCTTTGGTGCCGAGAACACCATGGGTACTGAGTACCTGCCGGCCACTTTCTTCAGGTTGTGCGCGACCTTATGCATATAAGGTACCACGACCGGTCTTGTACCATTGTTTGGAGCCCTTCTGCGCGCTTTTCCCTTCAGCTTCTGAAGCAGGGTTTCGCTTACTGCCGTCCGGATCGCACAGGGGTAGCCCGCCGCTTCCAATCGAGACATTTGGTTTTCGAAGCTTTCACTCATTTTGTGCACACATGACTTCATGAGTGCGGACTCAAGACAATGGGTAGCAATGCCTCTTTTGACCGTCTTGGAGTGTGCCGATTCAAATGGTAGAAGATCCTTCGCTACCCTGGGGTGGTACATCCAACAGAGGTTATTATTGGACAGGGACAGTTGCAAGTCCAAAAACTGTAAGGTGTTTGCTTTGGGGGCTTCATGCGTGAAAGTCAAGCCCTTACCCAGTATTTTAAACTGTTCTAAAATTTTAGTCGTCAACTCAGTAAAATCCCCATCATCCTGCTTTAAGAGAATTAAAAAGTCGTCTACATATCTGTACACTTTTAAAACTTTCATGCCTTCTAATGCAGTCGTCAGGGAGCGGTCAATATAGGATAAGAAAATATTACACAAAACAGGCGCCACGCAAGATCCAATGCAAATACCTTGCCTTTGTAAGTAAAACATGTTGTCATATTCTATAAAAGTGCTGTTAAGGTAGAATTCAAGAACAGTAATAAAATTGTCTGCATTCATACCCACAGAGTTCTGAAAGGACACTTCTCCATTTTCTTCTATACAGGCTTTAACAGACAATAGAAGCTCGTCGTGAGGAACCGAATAAAAAAGGTCCTCCACATCAACAGAGAACATGTATCCAAAGTTTCTATTTTGTTCCAGGTACGCTGTAACTTCCTTCGAATTCTTGGTAGCGAACGGATCGCTTACTCGAAGCTTTTGTAAGTGCTTTTTCAGATACAAGCTTACCTGTTTTTGCCAAGTACCTGTTTCGCTTACAATTGTCCTAAACGGTACATCTACTTTATGCGTCTTTGCTGAGAAAAATACTTGCAGCGAGTTCCCTTTGCATTTATTAATCTCTTTGGCTAACCGATCTAGACCTAATTCAATGCACATCTTTTGAGCCTTGCTCTTTACTCTAATTACTCCCCTACTAACTTGTTTAAAGTTCTTCCTTATTGCCTGTCCGGCCTTGTCACTGAACATACCTTCCGAGACAATTACAAACACTCCATCTTTATCAGCCTGCATCAGCCGCACATTATTATTTCTAAAAAAGTTCAGCACCTTTCCCGATTCTTGCGTCGTCGTTGTTGCCCTTGCCTTGCACGCGGTCCTCGATAAGCTGTCCACCCCGTCCAAAATGCACAGGAGCGTTTATTGAACAAGTACAATATTTATGTGTTCGGTACATGCGGCCAAAGATAGCCAATAGACAAATAAACAGAGATGCACATGGAGTACAAATCCAATCCACAAGCAAGAACTTCATGAAATCGAAACAGAACTCATGATATGACATATACTCCCTTCCTTGAGAGAACAGTCCAGTCGGCCTTCGACAGCCTACCTCATCAGGCCATCCATCAGGCTCTGGACGACCTGAGGGTGAGCAGTAACCTGCGCAGGTTGATAACGGCTTTTCTTTCTGACCGGTATATGCAGATACGAACCGGGTACACCCTCAGCTCTCTCCACCCCAATCACCACCAGAGTGCCCCAAGGATCTGTCCTCAGCCCCTTCCTGTTTAAGCCTAGTCCTGACTGGCCTCACGAGCGCCATCAAACACGGTCGACGTCATAAGGCCCTGTGTTCGGTTTACACCGATGACAAGGCCCACTGGGTTCGGGCTCCAAAGCGGCAAATAGTATCAACCAGGCGGGCCCTGCAGCGAGCTCTCGACTCGGTCCAACAGTCCTCGTGTCCAAAGGTCTCACGCTCTCAGCCACAAAGTCAGAGACCCTAATGGTCCACCGCTTAGGAGCATGATCCCCGGCTCGGGCAACCACACTCAAGATCGGCGACACCAAGCTTCCCTGAAAGCGTCAGGTCAAATACTTCGGTCTTGTCACTGACCACCACTTGACGTGGATTCCAGCGGACAAAGCCTACCTGGTTCGTCTGAATCGAGTCGGCCGAGTAGAACAATGGGGGCGAAAGCTGTTCCACGTACTGGGCTATACGACTGTTCGAGGCGGCGGCCACATCTACCATACTCTGTGCCCTTCCCTTTGTCTCCCTGAGGTTCATCAGGGTAAATGTCCTGGACTGATCTCGCAGGAGATAGATCCGATGCATGCTGGGAGCAATGCAGAGTTCTTAGATCTCGGCAACAGTGGCAGAAACCGATGTCTACCCGCTGACCCCGCTGCTCCTCCAGAGAGGTCTCGCCCACGCGGACCGTCTTCACCATGCTCCGTATGAAGCCGCCCTCCTAGTACGGCTACGCAGTGCCCCGCACTCTCGGATAGGACACCTGATGGCTGCCTACTGTCGTGACCCAGGTTACGAGGTGCAGGCCCGGTTGGTTGTTGGAGGGTTGAAAAAGGACGAGGCGGCTGGAAACTGACTTTGAAGTGAGATGGGAAACTTTTATATACAGTATTTACATGGTAGCATTTGATTAGTGGGAGACTGACAAGAGGAACAGTCTCCTTTTTACCACCCTCGACACACACTTGTCGCCAGGTTTTATAGGGTTGATTTCCTATGTTCCTCAGATGAAATGCCGGCCAGATTCTGAGGGAGTGTCTTTGTCACCTCACTCTCCCGCACTCTCACATACGCGCACCAATACTGCTCGCTCTCGTTGACACGCCCTTCTGACTGGTCCTGGCTTGAAGGTGAGGAGGTGATTGTCTAGACGGCGCAGATGGCGTCAGCAAGTTGTCGCCGCGCGTGTTTGCACCTGGGCTGGCTCATCGGTCCCGACGCCGCCCGGCGGAATTCAACGAGGCAACTTAGCCGAAAGCTGTCCCCGTCGCCCACCACAGGAAGAAATAGAAGAATGCACGTCCGCTTTCCATAGCGATGCTCGACACTTGAAGGGACCGCAAATTGGTCGTTTCCTCTCCTTTGTCCGGTCGCCGTTCTTAAGATCCGACGCGGTGGTCTCCCCAGCTTGTCCGATCCCAATATTACTGACACAATAGGACCCAACTCAGGTTACTCGATTCTGCCTCCGTCGTCAACAGGTTTCCCTTTGCAGGTCACTCTGGACCTGGATGGGATCAACAAGTGCCGCTCCTCTGCTGCTTCCCTTGACCAGGCTGCTACCGCTCCCATGAAAGACAGGAAATGGAGTACCCTTATCTTCACCAACGGCTGGGTGCTGCCTTCCACGGGCCAGCTGCAGCGGCGATGACGGCCCCACAGGAATGTCTACCTCCTACAGGTTGACTTCCTCGCACAGGTATACTGTACTAGAACTGGCGGAACTCCACCTGGAGGCGGACTACCTCGAGGCTAGCTCGATCCTAGGCCTCGTTGCCATCCTATGCGGCTCGAGGGTGGCCCTGACGCTTTTGGCCAAGCCCCCCTCCTCTCCCAGCTCTCGACTTGTTATCTACGAGCTCGTGTCCAGGCTCTAAATGATGCCGGCTTTGCTGCACTGGCCAGGTAGTGCTGGCATACTGGCATCCAGGACAATGATGAGGCGACACCCTTTCCAAAGCGGCCCACACTAACGGGTCACCCCTAACTTCCGGTGTTTCTATAGCTTTGACTATTCCAGGCCTCACCCCACTAAGGCTTTAGTAAAGGCTTTCCACCCCGACCGGCTCATGGCCTTTCACCAGTCGTCGGACAAGCTTGCCCGCCGGGAACGAGTTCTACTCCTGCGCCTGCGCACCGGCAGCTCGTGGACGCCCACCCAGACGTACGCAGCCTACCCTTCCCTTGTATTTCCCTCGTGCGGCGACACGGGAGCGTTGGGCCACCTCCTTTGCGTGTGCCCGACACATGGCCCCCACCGCCGACGGCTGGAGACAGGCTACCGGGCCTTCGGGCTCCCTTTTGCCACGTAGGACCAGCAGCTGTTCCCGGCCAGGAGCCCTCGCGGCCCACCGGATACTGCTGTGACCACTCTCTCACTTTTCACACCGTTCTTACCGGCCGTCTTCATTTTTTTTTCGGAAGGGGGGGGGGGGGTATTGCCACCTAGCGTTGCCAGGTGGCGCATGACTGAGTAAAGGAGGACGAAGTTGAAAGGACGACGAAACTTGCGCGTTTGCGTCTGTGCTGCTAGCTGCCGTTGTGTCTGGGCTGACCCCTTGCTATCCTTGGTACCCTGAATCCCTGTGTACGTGACAATATCTCAAGAAGACTAGTTCGAGACGGTCGTGACGGCAAGGCCAGCGATGCCTTGTCTAGCGTTTTAATCCGATCATGAACCCAGACGCGTGCCGGAGCCGGCGCCGCGGGATGATGATGATGGTATGTACAAATGAAAGAAGATGCGCATAAGGCTCACAGTATATATATATATATATATATATATATATATATATATATATATATATATATATATATATATATATATATATATATATATATATATATATATATATATATATATATATATATATATATTGTAGCGTGTGCAACAGCAGCCGCTAGGCGGCAGCTCATCGAGAGTCTCGTGCGCGGACTGGAAGAAGTGGTCTCGTGGCGTTTTGAGAAGAAGCTGAAGTCGGCTGCTGTCTCTCAGTGCTCTCTGGACCTACTCTTCTGTGCCTTCTAGGTCAACCCCCCTATTAAAACCAACCTTCTGGTTACGGGCCTAAACGGCTACGTTACACTGGTGGAGGTGAGGCCTTGAATTACATGTCTCGGGCCTCTCGCAGCCGCTCATCGAGTCCCAACCGGCTTCCGCCCGTGTCGACACCCGTTCATCGCTGCAGCCGTCGCCTCCGAGGTCTGGCGCCGGAGTTCGCTCCTCTACCTGAACCGACGCCAGCTGATCAGCAGTTCGAGACTTCTGTAATGGCACAGGCAAGTCAGCACCAGTTGCTGCTTCAGCAGCCTCGTACGCCCCCCAGTTTCCATGGCGCTACTGGGGAAGATGTCGACGACTGGATCGACCAGTTCGAGTGAGTGGCGCAATTCAATCAGTGGAGCCCTGCTCAGAAGCTGCACAATGTGTATTTCGCCCTTGAGGACTGCGCAAAAACATGGTATGAGAATAGGGAAGCCAGTCTTCAAAGCTGGGATTCCTTTCGCCAGCAGCTGCGGGACACTTTTTCCAGCCATGACCGCCGTGATCGCGCACGCCGCCTCCTAGAAGCTCGTGTGCAACTACCAAACGAGAGCGTGGCCATGTTCGCTGAGGACGTGACGCGTCTTTGCCGACGGGCTGATCCCGACATGACGGAATCAGCGAAGTTGCGCCACCTGATGCAGGGCGTAAAAGAACCCCTCTTCGCTGGTCTAGTTCGGAGTCCACCTCAAACCGTCGCGGACTTCATCAATGAAGCTACCCTCATTGAGCGAGCCCTGCAGCAAAGATACCGGCGCACGGAGTCTGCCTGTGGTCAGCCCTTCAGCAGTGTTGCCACATTGAACGGATCCACTGACATCACTCTCTGCGTGAGCTGATCCGCGAGGTAGTTCGCGAGGAGCTCCTCAAGTTCAACCTTGGATCGCCTAACCAGACTGCCGTGGCTGTCACCGAAGCCGTGCGGGAAGAAATACGTCAGACATTGTCCCCGCCTGAGTCACCGTCGGAGCCACGTTCTATGAACTACGCAGCGGCTCTTCGTCGGCCTGCAGTGCCTCCTGCGCAACAGCTTCGATTCGAAGCACAACCGCCACCCACTTTGCAGCCACCGTTCTACCAACCGTCCTTCCAGCCGCCATACCAGCAGAGCCTCGCCATACAGCCGTCCGCTCCTCAGCCACTATACTACCAGCCTTCCTACCAGCCACCGCCCCAGCAGAGCCCCGTCATGCAGTCACCGGTTCGGAAGGCAGACGTCTGGCGCACTCCTCGCCAACGGCCGCTGTGCTACCACTGTGGAGAACCCGGCCACTTGTACCGTCGTTGTCCATACCGTGAGCTCGGTCTTCGGGGTTTTTCTCGGGATTCCCCGCGTCCCCGGGTCGGCGAACGCCCTCCAGAAATCGAGGAATACCTCGCAACCCGTGCAACCTCTTCGAGCAACCGTACACAGTCTTCTCCCGCGCGCTACTCGTCACCTAGCCGCCGTGATTTTAATGATGCGCCGAGGCGCCGGTCGCCAAGCCCACACCGGGGAAACTGAAGGCGGCGACCTCAGGGGGGCAGGTTGCTGACGAACGGAACCGATATCCCGAAGACCCCCCCGTGACGACTCAGTCCGATGCTGTGACCAGGATGCCGCCGCCGCCACATGAATCCGAAACTCCCAATCAACCTCAAGCCGATCAAGTTGTTAGCGCCGACCTTTCCGTTCTCGTCGACGGACACCCAGTAACAGCTTTGGTAGACACCGGAGCAAACTTCTCAATAATAAGCAAAAATTTCGCAGATCGGCTCTCTAAGGTGAAAACTGAATGGCTGGGGCCGCAAATTCGTACTGCTGGCGGTCACCTTATGACACCGATCGGACGATGCACTGCCCGAGTAACCATCGCCGATTCAGCCTTTGTAGCCGTTTTTGTTATCCTGCCACACTGCTGCAAGGATCTCATACTCGGCATGGACTTTTTACGTGAGCATGGGGCGATTATTAATGTTCCTCGCCGTACTGTAACGTTTTCGACGCCTGAAACGATGACCGCTGACTCAGAAAGACGCCACGCACCTTTACGCATCGTTGACGCGGATGTATTCATGCCGCCGCGTTCGTCTGCTCTCGTCGCAGTCAGGTGCGACGATCAGTCCTGTGCTGCCGGTGTTGCCGAACAGAACATAGAGCTTCTGTTACATCATGGAGTCTGTGTTGCACGCGGTATAGTTCATCTTACTAATGGTCTAGCTCACGTACTGATTACGAACTTCGGGAACGAACGGCAACGCATCGCTAAAGGCACCACGGTAGCTTACTTTGAAGGTGTCGCAGAAGCAGCCCACGGCTGCTTTGTTCTTGAGACCAACACGTCTGCCAGCCAAACGCCCAACTTCAACCCTGATGTGAATCCCGCTCTATCACCGGCAGAGAAGGACAGACTCGTTGGGCTACTCTTTCAGTTTCAAGACTGCTTCTCATCCGCCTCCGCGGTTAAACAGACACCCTTGACCAAGCACCGCATAATAACCGACGACCGCACCCGACCAGTCAGACAGAACCCCTACCGAGTGTCACCGCGGGAACGCGAAGTCATTGCTCAACAGGTCGACGAGATGTTAAATGACGGTGTCATCCAGCCATCGAGGAGTCCCTGGGCTTCGCCTGTTGTCCTCGTTAAGAAGAAAGACGGAAGTTTAAGGTTCTGTGTGGACTACCGTAAGCTCAATCAGGTCACAAAAAAAGACGTCTACCCGCTGCCACGCATTGATGACTCATTAGACCGGTTGCGCCACGCGCGCTACTTTTCATCGCTTGATCTCAAGAGCGGTTACTGGCAGATCGAAGTCGATGAACGTGATCGCGAGAAGACAGCGTTTGTCACGCCCGATGGACTTTATGAATTCAAAGTCCTACCTTTCGGATTGTGCTCCGCTCCAGCGACATTTCAGCGAATGATGGACGCAGTTCTATCTGGTCTTAAATGGCAGATGTGTCTAGTCTACCTGGACGACGTTGTTGTGTTTTCACCAACGTTCGAGGAACACCTCCAACGTCTCTCCGCTGTGCTACGGGCTATCAGATCTGCCGGCCTCACGTTAAAACCACAAAAGTGTCACTTTGGCTATGAAGAGCTCATGTTCTTGGGCCACGTCGTCAGCCATCGAGGAGTTCGTCCCGATCCCGCTAAAACAGCTGCCGTCACCAAATTCCCTACTCCATGTAACAAGAAGACAGTTCGCCGTTTCTTGGGCCTCTGCGCCTATTACCGCAGATTTATTGAAAACTTTTCACGCATTGCCGCTCCGTTGACACGTCTCACCCGGGATGATGTCAACTTCACCTGGACGGACGAACAGCAAAAGGCATTCGACGAGTTACGGCACCGCTTGCAGACAACACCTGTACTTGCCCATTTCGATGCGAATGCCGAGACTCTGGTCCACACAGATGCCAGCAACGTGGGTCTAGGCGCTGTACTCGTCCAGTGGCAAGACGGTGCCGAGCGAGTTATCGCATACGCAAGCCGGACTTTGTCCCGTGCCGAATCAAACTATTCAACCACCGAAAAAGAATGTCTGGCCGTTGTATGGGCGGTGATGAAATTTAGACCCTATCTTTATGGCCGGCACTTTCGGGTTGTGAGTGACCACCACTCTCTGTGCTGGTTAACAAACTTGCGAGACCCCTCCGGACGCCTTGCACGATGGAGCTTACGGCTACAGGAGTTCGACATGACCATCGTGTATAAGTCTGAACGTCAGCACAACGACGCTGACTGCTTGTCCCGTTCACCTGTCGAGGCTGCGCGGGAAGACGAAGAACCAGACTTTCCCCTTATCGCAGCCGTCGACGCGCTCACTGTTTCGCAGCAGCAACGTAATGATCCGGCTCTCGCACCACTTATTGATTTTCTAGAAGAGCGCACTACAGAAATTCCCCGTCTCTTCGCCAGAACGCATTCGTCGTTTTGCATGCGAAACAATGTTTTATACAAGATCAACTTCGCTCCGACGGGAAGAGATTATCTCCTCGTCGTACCAGAGTCTCTTCGCGAAGAAATCTTACAGGCATGTCATGACGAGCCCACCGCGGGTCACCTGGGGTATGCTCGAACTCTGGCCCGAATTAAGAAGAGTTATTATTGGCCAAACCTTGCGGCCGCAGTACGCCATTACGTGAGAACATGCCATGATTGCCAGCGACGAAAAACACCGCCTGTGAAACCGGCCGGTTTACTACATCCTGTTCAAGTGCCAAGATATCCATTCGAACAAGTTGGCATGGATTTGTTGGGTCCTTTTCCAATTTCTGATTCCGGCAACAGGTGGATAATTGTCGCTACAGATTACCTTACGCGTTACGCTGAAACGAAGGCCCTCCAGCGTGGTACGGCAATCGAGGCAGCGAAATTTTTCATCGAACGCATAGTCCTCAGGCACGGCGCCCCGAGAGTTATAATAACGGACCGAGGCACTGCTTTCACTGCCAAGCTACTGGAATCTGTCATGCAGCTAAGCGGCACTACTCATCGCAGGTCAACAGCCTACCATCCACAAACTAATGGCTTGACAGAACGTCTGAACAAAACTCTCGCCGACACGATGTCCATGTACGTGGATGTTGAACATCGGTCTTGGGATGACGTCCTCCCGTACGTCACGTTCGCGTACAACACGGCGCAGCAGGAAACAACGCAAATGACGCCTTTCTCCTTATTGTATGGCCGTGAAGTTTCGACAATGCTCGAAGCCATGTTGCCCCACGACGGCCGTGACCTCGAAGTTAGCGCCGAGGAGTTCACTCAACGCGCAGAACAAGCGCGACAGCTGGCGAGGGCACGCATCCGGAACCAGCAAGGTCGAGACGCCCAGCGGTACGATCACCGCCACCGTGTAGTGACTTTCGAACCGGGCGACAGGGTGTGGCTCTGGACTCCGATTCGACGTCGGGGACTATCCGAAAAACTTCTGAAACAGTACTTTGGCCCATACAAAGTGCTCCGTCAGCTGAGCGACGTGACTTACGAAGTGCTTCCGGACGGCTTTTCTTCTACTCGTCGTCAGCAGAAATCCGAGGTTGCTCATGTCGTGCGCATGAAACCGTACTTTTCGCGAGAAAATTAGCGCACCGCCTACCGCATGTTTCTTGCTTTATTTTTTTTTTCTTTCTGCTTTTGAATTCATCAAACTCGCATTTATTTTTTTAGAGAGGGGGGTAATGTAGCGTGTGCAACAGCAGCCGCTAGGCGGCAGCTCATCGAGAGTCTCGTGCGCGGACTGGAAGAAGTGGTCTCGTGGCGTTTTGAGAAGAAGCTGAAGTCGGCTGCTGTCTCTCAGTGCTCTCTGGACCTACTCTTCTGTGCCTTCTAGGCCAACCCCCCTATTAAAACCAACCTTCTGGTTACGGGCCTAAACGGCTACGTGACAATATATATATATATATATATATATATATATATATATATATATATATATATATATATATATATATATATATATACATCCGCCCCCCCCCCCCCTCCCCTTCCCCGCAAACTTTCTCCATTATGGCTGTAACTGCAATAACGCAACAAGCGAGCTCGTCGACTGTGGTAAATTCTATTCTTCATAAACCACTTTTGTGCACGTTTAAAAATACTTATTGAAACTACTCTCAAAAAGTTGCGTACACGCTATTAAATGCAATACCATGCACAATTATAGCACGGTGTTTCAAATATTTTGTCATGTGATTAAACCACATAGCCTAATATTTACTTCGCACTCAACACTTGTTAAAATGCTTCGTTACTTGCATGTGTCGACTGTTTTTGAGGCACACGTTGTGGTAGATTTTTCCAGATACTACCTCGCGGGTACAACATTTATTTTTCACTCCAAGGCTTTCAGTAGTGTTTTACGTATTGTTTGCCCGTGCAAATCAATGAGAACTGTCACACAGTATTGGCGCATGAAAAAGTAGCGTGCACTTTACCCAAGCCTTTAGGTTGGCCAGTAGACGCGATGGAACCGTCTCGATGTGGCTTACTACCTTTGTTAATGGCCACAAACCCACTGAACCCGCTCGCGCTATCTGTCCAGCTGAGAAAACTACACTGAATACGTCTGAGCAACCTCCAGACGTCCTCTAGAGTCCGCCTCCTGTGGCAGCTTTATCTCATCGCCGTACTTTTCTCTAGAGTTATCTTTCTGCTGCGGAACGACCCTGCCTACGGGCCGGCGGCACCGACCTCTACGCTAGACCTGCAAAACAAGACTAATACAGCTAGCGCTGCAATAACAGAGACATACTAGAGCAGGGATATCAGAGGTACCATGTGCTGTGCGATGTCAATGCACGTTAAAGAACCCCAGGGGGTCGAAATTTCCGGAGTCCTCCACTACGGCGTCTCTCATAGCCTGAGTCGCTTTGGGACGTTAAACTCCACAAAACAAACGATATCAGAGGTATCAAGGGGTATCAAAGAGGGGTATCTGTCCGCGGCGCTGTGATGCGGCCCGCCGGCTCTAAATATTTCAACTTTTGTTCCGAAAGTGCATACATGTCAGCTTCCCGAGTTGGCTTTTTAACTAGACTCGTCGTTTCACTAAAACTAACTAGGACATCTAGCCCTCGGGCGGCACACGCTCTTTGTGGAAATCACGAGGGGAACTGGCCGCTTAATCCGCGTGAGCTTCGAACAAACGTCGGCTGCCTTCAAGATCGAAGCGCTGGGCACAACTCGCCCTCTTTTTCATCTCCAAGTCTGCATTTTTTTCTTTTAAGGTAAGTGACTGTAACACTTATTAGCCGTGGTGCCTTTCTGCAACTGTTTTCGAACCATCCTTAAGTGGCGATCGTCCGGCGTTTAAGCAGAATTGAGCGTGCGGTGGTTCCTTTTTCACGAAGAATTAGAGAATGAGGTCTGAGACAGAAAGTCAGTTGGGTTTTAGCTATTTCAATAATATTTCATTTTTATTTTTTGATTTTTATTCTTTTCCTTTTTTATTTGTATTACTTTTTTTTTTGCTGACTCCCGGCCCGCAAGGGATGATACATTCTTAACCCGGCCCGCATAGAATACAAGTTTCAGACCCATTAACTAAAGTACATAACGGTATGCCAACTGCCGCCCATTTACCAACAGCTGACTATGCTGGCTAACAGGCATTTTTTGGCAATCTTTAACCTAAGATGCAAAGATGCAATAGAAAGGAGAGCACGCTATCGGCATACACTTAAAGAGCAAAAAAAGGAAAAAGCTAATTTGCTGTCGCCTTGCGGTCATATGCCCTCGTCGGTATATGTGCTCACGATTGTATCGACTCCAGTGATAGTGACAACCAGGTTGACATTTAGGTCCCAAGCTACAAGGTTCCAAGTATACTGCCTGCCGCTGAACAGAGCGGCACGATGAAAATTGATGCTTATTTTCATTTTGATGCTTGTAATTGATTCTTGTAATCATTTGAAATAGATTTTGGCTCAGCCCGTATCAGTCGAGCCAGCGAAAGTCAGCTTTTCGTAGCTTTTCTGGTCTAGTCGGTTCATAGTATAAGGCTGATTCTGCGGGCGGTGTGAAAGAGAGAATGAAAAGGAAGGGAACAAGAAAACGAGCCAGTGCTGTCAGCACAGTTTTTTTTTTTTTTTGGTTATAATTCCGGGTGCGTGTGTGGCAGTTTCTGTTTTTTTTTTTTTTTTTTTGTATGTGATGCTGCTGCTAGCTATGAAGTAGTTGGAAATGTTGCTGTTATAGTTGGTGCCGTTGCTGTCGATGCTGTTCTTGCTGTTATAACTGCTGGTGTTGTTAGTGGGGTCGCTGATTTTTACTGTTGTCGTTGTTCTTTCCCTTGCTGTTACTGTTGTCGTAGTGGTAGACTCACCAGTTATTTAGCTTCTCCCTCTCTCTTCTTTTTACTGTGGTGGATGTGGTGGTGACGCTACTACTGCTGTTGCTGCTTCTGTTTCTGTTGTAGCCATCGTTATTGTTGCTGCGATGATTGTGGTGTTAATAGTGGACGTTCCTGAAGCCGCTGTGGGCAGCATGTCGGCGCATTCGTCCTGGACGGTGTACGCCGGCGCCGTTCGGGGGCAAGCGAACGCGTCTTTGAAGCCGCTCAGCGAAAGCAGCGAATAGCGGCACACACGGTCGGTCAGGCTGCGATACCCGTGATTTTGTTGGTACCAGTTGATGCACAGTCCGACAAAGAAGAGCTGTTCGGACGTCATTCTGAACTCCTCCTTCTCCTGGCGGAAGTGGGCAGCGTGCTTTGGAACCTTGCGGACATCCTGCGGGAAAACAACGTTTGAACGCTTTCGTTGGGCAGGTTGTGAACGCGGGCGTTTGCCGTACCATGCAGCACCTTCGTCGATCAAACATTTTCCAGTACGTGCGCTCCATTAATGACAACGGGTGCTACAAGTGACTGCAGGTGTCTGTACGCATATTTACCAAACGTTCAGAATAACAGGCTAGTGGGTGCATTTCACAATTGAGAATGACGGCGCGACGCACACTACACATGAAAGCGAACAACACATGCGGCACTAAACGTTGTCTGCGACGATTTCTAAACAGGGGGACGCGAATAATGCGCAGCTGTTCGTTAAGTGCAAAAAGAAATGAGCGAAAGAAATAAGTGAAACGATGCGTTGCACTTCTCCTGACTGTTGAGCCTTTCCCTGAGGCAGGGAACATCTTTTGCTGGCTGATGAAACCGGGGTCATAACGCCGCCGCTCAGAGCCTGGTGCTTGTGGGTGTCGGCGTTTTGTCATCAGAATGATTATTTCACCGACGCGCCTCTGCTGATAAACGCGACATGCTTGTTAGATGCTGGTAGCCCATCTGCCACGAAATGTTTGCCACTTTTTTCTGGAAGTAGGTCAAGAGTGCACAAAAATATTGGGACACTTAAGACTCCTTAAGAACGATGAAGCGAAGAAAGTCTTTAAGGTTCTACAGTAGTGTTTATTTGACAGAACCCCGCCGATCAGACAGTGCCGGAAAGTGGCCTCTTCCGTGCCGGATTCAAGATGAGTCGCTCCACTCGGCGGCGATGGCGGCGATGGGCCAGTAAGGCATTCGCCTTAAAACGAACACCTGCAAACTAGGACCGTTTCTTGCTTCGCGATGTCTACTTTCTTCCTTCTACCATTAAATAAAGTTGGGGCTGCTAGAAAGCCTCTGCGAAAACTGTTCATTCGTGAGAAGGCAATGGTCATATGCGATGTAGACTGCCAATTCACTGTGATTAAACCAGGCAGGCTATATCGACACGGAAATAGCGGCTGAAATTTCGAAAAGCTTTACCGCAGTACCAAACGGAGAACCGCAAGGCTGACCAGCCTTTCATTTAGAACGGGGCCAACTTAAAGAGGGCTCTCGCTTTCGCAGGCCTACATAATATCCGGTGAGTTGCCTAACTATGCGAAGCTGTTACCTGTCGAGGATGGAACTTTGTCGCTAATAATTTGATCACAGGACCAGCGCACTAAGAGTCACGATAACGGAAAGAAAATTTCATTGCAGTTGGCCCCTAAGTCGAAGATGTTTCGGCGAAGCCACCAAGACCACCACTGTCACTTTCTCATGCTTACCAGCTGCGTTGCCAGCTAATTACGGTGTCTGAAGTTGGTGCACATATTTGAGCCCCTTTACGGCGCTGTGATATTAACAATGACCTTTTCCTTCGCTCAATATAAAAGGGGGTTCTAACCGACCTGAAGGGCAAAGACTGATTGCATAGTCCGAGTAAACAGCGACGGCGTTGTAAGGGCAGTTGGAAACCGTCTATTGCATTCTTTCTCATGTTTATGCAAGTAAATTTCTGTTGTCTTCGCGGGATTTTTGTTTGTTTTCAAAATAGGGCTGCTGCGAGAGAGAAAAATTAGGAGCACGCTTAAGCTTCACCTTAAGGGTAAATGCGATAGCGCTTTTAACACCACATTTACTTCCGGGACTTTTTTATTTCTTGTTTAATTTATTTATTGTCTAAAATTATTATTATTGTAGCATCAGTACACATCGCAAACATACGTTAGCAAGTGTTACGTTCACTAGGTGCATCCTTAACACGCTTAGTACCAATGACCCTTTCAAATACAAGTTCTGCCATCCCCCGACAAAAGCACTATATCTGAAAGATGGGAAACCTTTAAGCAAAAAGTTAAAATGAAAGCAGTAGAAAGAGGTTGCGAACTCAAGTTAATAACACGAAAAGAGGAAAAATCCTCAGGGAGGGACTTCACGCGCTAGTTGAACTAGAGACAGCAATTCCTGACGGGTTTATTCAAGAAATCAAACTAAAACTGGAGGAGTTCGATGAGGATAAATACAAGGTTGCAGTGATTCGAGCACGGGCAGAGAGGCTGTTGGCCGGTGAGGAGCCCAGGAGCCTAATAAATGTGCCTTATCGGACGGAAAAGCTTACATTCGAGGCAAATAAATCTTGAAAATGGAATATTATATGGGTATACATCCACTGGATTCCAAGGGAAGGAAAGCGTAGCAGGGGGCGGCAGAAAGTTAGGTGGGCGGATGAGATTAAGAAGTTCGCATGGGTCAAGTGGATGCAGCTAGCACAGAACCGGGTTAAGTGGAGAAATATGGGAGAGGCCTTCGCCCTGCAGTGGGTATAATCAGTCTGATGATGATGATGATGATGATGATGATGATGATGATGATGATGATGATGATGATGATGATGATGATGATACATCACGCGACCAGGCAGGTATCATGAGCGCTTTTGAAAATCACTATATGCGACTGTTTGGACACAGACTGCCGGAGAAACCCGGGATTCGGGAAGATTTTCGGTCCGTCATGCCAAAGCTGGACGAAACTCTTGAAATAGGTATCACAGTCGGTGAGGTTGAAAAAGCCATTGACGAACTTAACACCGGAAAATCGCCGGGTCCTGACGGACTAAGTGCTGCCTTTTATAAAGAG
This sequence comes from Amblyomma maculatum, assembly GCF_055883805.1. Taxonomy (NCBI): domain Eukaryota; kingdom Metazoa; phylum Arthropoda; class Arachnida; order Ixodida; family Ixodidae; genus Amblyomma; species Amblyomma maculatum. The sequence goes on from NC_139344.1 coordinate 129,757,221, forward strand.
TTTAAAGGTAATATCGCCGGTGCCATGCATGGAGGCTTCATAGAATCCTTTGACCACGGATCACTACCACCTTCTTTCACGCGCGCACGCACGGTTTTAATTCCCAAAAGCAACGAGGAAGTTAAACTTCGCTCTGTTAATGGCTATAGGCCAATAACGCTAACAAACGTCGACTACAAGGTCCTTATGAAGGTCTTGGCCAGCAGGCTTCAGTCTGTTATTAAAAAAGCTAATTGGTCCCCACTAGACATGTGGCATTAAGAACAGGACTATCTACTCAGCTTGTCTTATAGCCTGAGTCGCTTTGGGACGTTAAGCCCAACGAAACAAACCAAACCAACCTATCTACTCAAACATCCATGTGGCAAGGAGCATACTAGAGCTTTGTGACAGCGCAAGAGTGGCCATGCTGCAGATTGATATCGTTAAGGCGTTCGACAGGGTACCACACGACATCGTCTTTCTCTTACTCGATTATGTTGGTGTCGGTTCACTCATTAGTGATGGGGTCAGAATGGCGTACAGAAATTTCACCACCAACTTGATTATAAACCGCCAGCTATCGCGTAGCATAGCTGTACTTTTTTCTGTACGTCAAGGCTGCCCTTTGCCACCTTTGCTGTTCGCGCTATTCCTTGAACGCCCGTGCAGGAAAATTCTGCACAGCTATGCATACGGGGTCTTAGGTTCCACACTTGTGAGATCCGAGTGCTTGCCTACGCATACGATGTTGCCGTGTGTGTGTGTGTGTGTGTGTGTGTGTGTGTGCGTGCGTGCGTGCGTGCGTGCGTGCGTGCGTGCGTGCGTGTGTGTGTGTGTGTGTGTGTGTGTGTGCGTGCGTGCGTGCGTGCGTGCGTGCGTGCGTGCGTGCGTGCGTGTGTGTGTGTGTGTGTGTGTGTGTGTGTGTGTGTGTGTGTGTGTGTGTGTGTGTGTGTGTGTGTGTGTGTGTGTGTGTGTGTGTGTGTGTGTGTGTGTGTGTGTGTGTGTGTGTGTGTGTGTGTGTGTGTGTGTGTGTGTGTGTGTGTGTGTGTGTGTGTGTGTGTGTGTGTGTGTGTGTGTGTGTGTGTGTGTGTGTGTGTGTGTGTGTGTGTGTGTGTGTGTGTGTGTGTGTGTGTGTGTGTGTGTGTGTGTGTGTGTGTGTGTGTGTGTGTGTGTGTGTGTGTGTGTGTGTGTGTGTGTGTGTGTGTGTGTGTGTGTGTGTGTGTGTGTGTGTGTGTGTGTGTGTGTGTGTGTGTGTGTGTGTGTGTGTGTGTGTGTGTGTGTGTGTGTGTGTGTGTGTGTGTGTGTGTGTGTGTGTGTGTGTGTGTGTGTGTGTGTGTGTGTGTGTGTGTGTGTGTGTGTGTGTGTGTGTGTGTGTGTGTGTGTGTGTGTGTGTGTGTGTGTGTGTGTGTGTGTGTGTGTGTGTGTGTGTGTGTGTGTGTGTGTGTGTGTGTGTGTGTGTGTGTGTGTGTGTGTGTGTGTGTGTGTGTGTGTGTGTGTGTGTGTGTGTGTGTGTGTGTGTGTGTGTGTGTGTGTGTGTGTGTGTGTGTGTGTGTGTGTGTGTGTGTGTGTGTGTGTGTGTGTGTGTGTGTGTGTGTGTGTGTGTGTGTGTGTGTGTGTGTGTGTGTGTGTGTGTGTGTGTGTGTGTGTGTGTGTGTGTGTGTGTGTGTGTGTGTGTGTGTGTGTGTGTGTGTGTGTGTGTGTGTGTGTGTGTGTGTGTGTGTGTGTGTGTGTGTGTGTGTGTGTGTGTGTGTGTGTGTGTGTGTGTGTGTGTGTGTGTGTGTGTGTGTGTGTGTGTGTGTGTGTGTGTGTGTGTGTGTGTGTGTGTGTGTGTGTGTGTGTGATAGCGTAAGTGTGAGCTTTGTCCTGAAAATAATCCAGGAATTTTGTGCTCAAAGTGGGTTTATTAAACTTGGACAAAAGTGTTGGTTTGTGGCATGGCTCGTGAAACACCAGACTAGCTGTTTTCGAGAATGTACACTGGTCCACAACGCCGAGCACATACCTCGGTGTGCCACTCGGCATCTATCGTGAAAGCGGGTCGGTTTGGGCCAGCAAGGCGGATGGAATAAGAGAGCTAACCACCCGGTGGTGTGCGCGCGACCCGGCTATATTCGCTTGTGCTATGGTCTGCAATGTGCTTCTGGCTGCCAAAGTGATGTATATCATATAGGCCCCCTTCTGTACGCGAGCGAATATACATAAATACCACCGTGTATTTGCGACATTCATAGGGGGTCCAGTTGGGAGAGGACGTCACGAACGAATCTCTTTCGGCAAGTCGGTGAAGGGGGCCTTGCCTTGTCTCATTTGTTTATGCGTGAAGTGGTGTAAACGTTCATGCTTCACCACGATCGAGTACACCCTTTCTTACAGTTTTTTCGTCCAATGTTTGTTGTGCAATGCATTGCCGGACTTTGTTGTGTCATCTGTTGAGGATGGACGTCGTTACTGAACATCGCTTTACCTCACCGAGGTGGTCGCGTCTTATCGCTTCCTTGTCACGCGTTTCTCGAGAGAGTATTTATGACAAATACTCTATTGATGACAAAGAGAAAAGACCTGACGATGGCTTTAGTCGACACAGCTCTCCCCGTCCCATTGTATCGCTCATTTTTCAGGATCTCATCCGGGAGAAACGTGTTAAAGCGAGTGAAAAAAGATAGGGGTCACGCCGGCAACGAAAACGTCCACACAAGTACCCTGTCAGTAGAATCCTGGCTGAACGAAAAGGGTATTTATGTTCCTTGGGTCACGCAGTGTTTCCTCTGCAAAAAGGAGGAGAACGCAGAACACGTCTTTATTCACTGCAATAATGCCGTGTTCTTCTGGGATGTGCTCCAACGTACACTGAAGAAATATCTCCCGCTCACACCACACGAGATTAGGTATTTACCTGTGATGGATGCAGAAATGCCATATAACACAATTTTCCTACTAAGCGGGCGCAGTGTAATGACTTTCCGGCACTGGTATCCTGGGACCCGATCTATATATGAACATTTTGTGGAGAGTGTTACGAAAATCCATGAAGTCCTAATATACAGAGACTACAGCGAAGTAGCTGCATGCGGTCCTGTTTGAAAAACTCTATCAAATAGAAAAATTACATTACACACTGCCAGTCTGCCAGTTAGGAGTGCTAAAGGTGTGTAAAAACATGACATGTATTTTATTATATTACATTGTACTTTATTGTGTTGTATTGTATATTGCATTGTATAATATTGTATTATAGTGTTTTGTTATATTGTACCCTACAGCCTAAAAGGCAATAACGATTAAAAAAAGAAGCCCTTTGCAGCCTGTATGCGCTGCGTGCTTTCCTGGCAAGCAGCGGGCTTGAGTTCGAACCCCTGGGGCGACAATTTTATTTTAATAAATTACTCCTATTTTTTAAATTCCTATTAGCGGGACTACCACGCCAATTTTGTCCTAAATTACCTGTGATTACTTTAAATGGCTTAAATAAATTAGAACATCCCCCCAATTTATAGCTTTATTTGAATGTGGGGTGATGACGTCATGGCCTTGTCGATCAATGAGGACTTTTCCCGGAGCGGCTTTTCTATTGAACGACGTGTATATGCTATCGCGTAAAACGCTAAAAAATTAAAGGTGATGCATGCTCTGCAAGCGCACGATTTGAGTGCCTAGCAAGCATTTGACTGCACTAACGGCTGCTTGGCTATTAAGGCGAAATCCTTTCCGGGCTCGTGGAACGAAATCCTGTGCGCGATATCTGTGCGCTGATGTGTCGCTTGCTAATAACAGATGTATGAGGAGGAAAATTAGCAGTCAATCATCCTGATGACGTCACCAGGAAAACAAAAATCCTGTCTCCACCGGGAATCGAACCTCCATCCCACGGAACCCCAGCCGCGAGCGCTTTAACTAACTGCGCCACGCCCTGGATCGTAAACCGCGAATCATAATTCTCTTTGTCTACTGTGAGAATGATAGTAGCGATGACAATGACGTTTCAATTAGTGATAATGACAATGACGACAGTTTCAATGATAATGACGGTGCATTTAGTTGATAATAACAATGAGAGCAAATACAATGTGCCGTGTGCAGCAGCAATGCTCACGCTTTCGCATTTCTGCAGTGTAGATTCTATTGCTCTTGGATTTTTTTTTTTTCAAACACTGAAAACACCTTTTGTTGGTCATTGCAAATACTCTTTTTTATCTACTCATAAAAAGACACACAAAGGTTTTAGAGACGAGCGCGCCGTCGCTTTTCATGCCGTCATTTGCCACCACCACTTGTTCACTCACGCCACATACGCTGACATCATAGAACATTTGCTGTCAATGCTGCTGTTGCTAACGCACCTTAGGAAAATTATCAGGTGTGATCGTATTTACCTGGTGTTGGTGTATTTTATTTCATTGAGGATTTATATCCCCTTCATAACACGTGATGCCACCCTTCTACCACTCACTAGCATACACGGTGGTTTCGTACTCGCTTACCGCGCGAAATTTTTGCGCTAGCGAGGGAGCTATTTTTTTTTTCTTTTCTAGGATATATTGCTCCTTTAACGCTTGCGTATCGTAGGCCCGAGGGCACTCCCGTGACCCGCCGAAGGTATCGACAGATCTGAGGAGTGCTACCTTAGACGGCTCCAAACCGGGTGTTTTCTAAATCCCGCCATACTTAAACACATGGACCCGACATTCACAGGTAGGTGAAAATTCTGCGGGCAGTGTGCTGACTTATACCACATGGTGTGGGCCTGCCAGCAAAATACAAAACTAAAAGCAATAAAACAGCCAACTAGGGAGGGCTGGGAGGCGGCCCTGTACAGCTCGGACCTGGAGGCCCAGCGTGTCCTGGTCCAGAGAGCTCGGGCAGCGGCGGCGGCCGATGGCGTCCCGGAATAGGGTCTGCCACTCAGCTCCACAACGAACACGCACCTCCCTTCCCAAATCATATCATCGTAAATAAATGTCTTCTCCTCCTCCTCGCTGAAATCGCTCACCAGTAATCATTGCGCATTAAAACCAGATTGTGCACTCTTGGTGCTGCTCAACTTTTCTGAATCTGCCAACATTCTTGTGCATCAATTTTGATCGTAAGGCAACTGTGGGATATCGCAAAATGCTTCTATTTAAATTTTTTAATGAACGCGAAGAAAGGTCTTTCTTTTAATGTAGTCCTGTCCTTCGCTCTCATAAAGGCTGCGGCAGAAAACCAATTGGGGGGATTATTAATAGCAGAACACTACGAGCCTCAAGAGGGAATGACTGATTGCTGTAGAAGTTTACTTACCGGGGAAAAAAAATGATGTTCATAAATACGTACCAGCTGAGAAATTCTAGAGGGGATTCTAGAGGGGCGCGTGGCGTACGTGACTAGGAGTAAAGCAGAAATTTGGGCTTATCAGATGCGTCATGTATCACCCTTTGTTTCCTGCGAAGTAGGGATACCAGACCCCCTTCTCATGCGATGCCACGTGCATTGGACAGGCCGATAGATGTGTAAATGATCGTCTTATGGAACACTGAACACAAGAAAAAATCATAAACTATCCCACACAGCCATCCACTGCAGAATTTTAAATGTAAACATCAGAAGTAATGTGAAGAACAGAGTGCAATAGGGCGACTCTCTTTAACAGTCCACCTTCCAATGTAAAATGCGTCCCAAATTACTAAATACGTTAATTCTGTTCCACAACGGTGATATGGCAACACGCGAGGCCTTCCACATTTACATCAATGGCGCGGCATGCGTCAGCAGCCCTTCCGTCGCACTGTCTGAGAGGGAATTAAGATCTATTTCCTCCCCCGCGTCGTTTATATAACTGTCTTGTACTGAAAATTTCCCTCAACGCCTCTATATATCTTTCGTTGCTTCAATAAACCTCAGCCTCCTCCTCCTCCTGTCAGCTGCCGCGCGGCACGGAGCATTTGCCTATAGCAACACCTGTAGCTCTTACAGGCCAAACTGCAGCGCGACACGACCTCCAGTATTGTACACAGAAGGAGTAGAGTTATCGCTCTAAGGAATGTCCTTGCCCCGAATATCTGGGTATTGATACCTCATGCGTTCGAGCGTACAAAAAGGCATTCTGACCTTGTAGGCACTGAAGAGGATCTCGGTGATAACTGCAGCCTCCAAGAATCGCCTTTTGATCTCGCCGGTACTAAACCCGTCATCAAGGTGCTGTCGGCGCAGGCACTGGTACTTCTTCCTCAGTGCGTTGACAAAGTCATACGACCAGACGGTGTCGTAACTGCCAGTCTCGTTGAAGATGTTTGGGGCGTTGAAGAACAGCTTGCTCACCTGCGATTTCCATCACTCTCGTTTAGTATACAGTATTATTTTTGGTGCGAATTCAATAAGCATTCATTGCAAAAGAACTGTGAGTTGAGCTAGTTGGTGCATCATTCTTTAAAAATACACAGCGCAACAAACATAGGACAAGCGAGTAGACGGGAACAGCGCTGTTCCCGTCTACTCGCTTGTCCTATGTTTGTTGCGCTGTGTATTTTTAAAAAACATTCATTGCAAGTAAACTGGAGTCGTAATGCACGAAATGAACTGAATTGAATTTCCTCCCATCGAACTAGTCATAGTAGCTATTGCCTTTGGCAGTTACTGTGTCAAACCGAGAATTCTGGCTGACTGCGCACGAAAGGTTTTTTTTTTTTTTTTTTTTTTTTTTTTTTTTTTTTTTTTTACTGGCTAAGCTCACGAAAACTAGAAGTATATACACTGATGTATACTCGTGACGGGATAAGACGCCGGATACCTTAGCTCAAGTAATGTCGGTACCTGATAATCTCTCAGTGCACCTTGCACACGGAATGCTCCAGCTGGCCGTGTTTTTTGAAGCGCGATTTTGCAAGCGTTTTTTAGCGGACAGCTCGCTCCATTGCCAGCCATGGGTAACGACAGGGGAAGCGGTGAAAAGTAAACCGACTTTAAGCATTAAAAGAGTCAGTTATTTCGCCCCATTGACTGCGCTCAAGACGGTTACTGAGAGCACACACCTGCTGTACAACCCTACGTCCGACGATAGCGTAGTTGAGCGAGAAGGACTTGTCGAGGGGTGGCACAATGGTGTCCAGGCCGAGGTGGATTGTGTTGTACACGCTGACCATGTGCGGCAAGCTTTTCCTAAACGGGGGCATGAAGAACTTGCTCGTGTTCGCCGTACTGTCCAGCAGTAGGCTCACCATATACTGGGTGGTGACGCGGCACAAGCTCAGGTAGCTGTCCAGATAAGTGCCGTCTTCCTGGTCTGGAACGTGCATGTATAACCTGCGTGGACCCGTTTGTTTGAAGCTGAAATTCTTCCTCTTCACCCTAGCCCAAACGTGAGTCCGATATTTAAGTGAGGACAATTCATTCTACGTCCCTGAAAACATAGAGTAATGTGCAATAATTGCAACAAATATTCAGCCCTTCATCGCCAATTTTCACGAAATCGACACCACGTAGCACAGCGCCGTGAACTAATCAGAGAAGGATAACGAACGGAACCGCATCGCTTGCTCCGTTGCCAGAGTGGTCCGCCGGTGCATTCAGTCGTTGCAGTCGGAATCATGGCGTAAATTCTTGGAGCGCTGCGTGAGTATCTGCAAGCTATGTAGGGAGATAAGAATTGCGATGTATCACTTGGGATTTTTTTGTATGTGAGTGCTAACCGTACAGAGAAAATCGGATCAACAAAGGGATATCGAAGGCCTTTTGCCCTCGAGTGGCTGATTATGATACAAAGAAAGCATGCAACCAGAAGGTTTCCGAGCGGCAATGAAAATCTCTCGATACCACGACACAGCGCACACGTTATCGGGAATCTAGCCTAATATTTCTAGAAACATGATATGCCTGCACTTAGGAGAGCGTGTATAAAACGGTCTCCCTAGACTCGCTAGTTCCAACCACTCTAGCACGGGCATCATTGTCATCGGCTAACTTTGTCAGCTGAACACGACGCTGTAGCGCTTGTTCTTTGAGCAGAGTACTCGCGTTTGCTAACGCTCCGCAGTCTGACACCTATCACTATTCGTCGCCGTCTTAAATCCTGTGATTCTTGGCAACCTGAACACCTATCATGTCATGGCAGGCATGCAGGCACCATGCTGAAGAGTGTTAGCTCTTTGCTAACCCCAGCTTCTTATTGCTAATCGCTGATTGCATTGAACATGTCTATCGCCATCATGTCCCTTACGTTATTTTGTGAAGGAGTTCGGTCAATCAACCAATACGTTGCTACTGCACTTCATCCATCTCTTTTTTTTTTTTTTTTTTTCACGCAGCATACATACACCCAGGGCTATGGTGGCTTGTTTCATACGAAAGCAGCGTTATATTTTGCTTGTGTAAACTGAAATTGAAAGCTGAGCCGCAAGGCCTTTACCTGTCCACTTCGGCGACGTCGTGCAAGGCACCAAAGGTGTAGGGTAATATCCGCAAGGTGGCAATCTTGTTCATCATTCTGACCTCACTCTCCTGAGCTGGTTTGTGCAAGGAAGTGATGAAGTTTGCAGTAGAGTTCTTGATACGCTCCGCCATGTCTACGATATGCTCTGTGTCGGTGCGGTCCACATGGTCGTTCAAGTAGAGTCTCTCGACGGCAAAGGGCATCAGCCTGCGTCGTGGTTAAAACGATACTTCTAACGGGAAGTCTTTCTCTTGCTAGTTATAGTCAGCAAGCTGAAGGAAAATTGGGACACTGGGCGTAAATCAGACAATACGGGACTTTTCCTATCTTGTGAGAGTGCGAAACCCTTCTTGCAGTTCGGGCCGCTTTCTCTATTTCCACGCAGTGCTGCGCTTCTCTTTTTACAATATTGTTTTACACTGTAGTCACCTTCCAACCATTTTTCACATCTCAATGCAAAAAGCCAACTTTTTATTTCTTTTGCCGTTGCGAGCCAATAATTATATCTCCGAATAACAGGCAGTTCGAACTCTAAAAGTTCACCAACGCGTAAATCGCAAACCCAATAGACGCTAACAGGAAATGTTTCTGTTCAAGTACCGGCCTCAGTGGCTTTAACATTCGGCTGCCAATCTCAAATTTCACGGGATCTCACCCCTCCCACGGCTGCTATATTGCGATAGAGTAAAAATATTAAAACACCTTTGTGCTGTGGGATCCCAGGTGGCCTAATCAATCCGTAGCCCTATACTACAGTCTCTCTCATAGTCCATCTGTCCCTTTTGGAAAGTTAAACCACACAAATTGCAATTAATTTTCTGTTCAGTTCGCGGGAAATTGCAATTCGTTTTAGATCTGTTCAGTTCGCGGGAGCAGAGGTGGGGGGGTACAATAACGGATTAGGTACACTTGAACTGACCGTTCTCGATATGTCCAACGGGCAGTCAGAATGGAAAAGCGATTCGAAGAGTGCGCTTTGCGACTTTTGAGGGGACTGAAAGGTGCTGCTGAAAAAGCGCACGAACATGTCGTCTCGCCGCAAGCGCGTGGCCCGATTCCTAATATTTGCTCCCGTAAGAATAGTCAGTGACCGGTTGAGTCTCTGCTCTCGTGATCTATTTTTCCTTATAGAGCTCATAACCAGCATATGCGAGCCCTGATCGGTCACTTGCTGCTTCTGATGCCTGTGGACTGGGGCTCCAGTCACTTGAGGCAAGATAATTAGTCTTTACATAGTTGAATATGTTAGTTAATCCAAAATTTATGATGAATGCGACGATATCCAAAATCCAAAATGTATGACGAATGCGACGATATCCAAAACCACGGCCAACTGCAGCTGAAATGGAAGCTGCATCCAAACTGAAGGACGCGTTCTGTTCACGCAAGAACATAGCCGGCTATATGCTTTACGATAAGCTTAAATATTGCGAAATTGCTTGCGTAGCGACAGGCTCTGAGTGTGAGCACTGATGGCTAAATGCTAAACTACAAGACGTTTCCAGAAAACGTTGGCTAATTCCCAACAAATTTAGCCTTGATTCTAAATTTTGATAATTGCAACTGATTTTTCGTGTCCTGGATTGATAACCCACTGTGGATCTTTTGGTGAGGTGAACTTTATTTTTTTTTAATCTCTAATGCTGGAGGTGATTTAATGACTTCCTTTTGTGCACGGTCGCCTTATATGAAACGACAAAACCAGCCTGCAAAAGTGAAGTGGAGAAAGAGCCGTGTTTTTCCAGGTGATGGGTTACCCCCAGAAAACATCGCCAGTGTTATGTTTCACTTTGAAACGTTTTTTTTTTTTTTATCTCTAACAGTCGCTTGCAAGAGTGCACTAGTATTTCTGTGAATATATGTACCTATATCCAAAGGATGATAACAACCATTTAAAACATATACTAGTCATATATTTCCTTGGTTTTAACAGAAGAGATGCGGTACATGCTATTTCGATGTAGATCTAAAGACGTAAAAAAAAAAAAAGACATGCAAAGGAGAGAGAGAAGGAGAGAATACAAGCGGCTCTGGCTTGTAGCATAGATTGTATAGCAGGCAAATGTTCAAGCCACGATAATAAGGACACCGAACGAAACCAACTTACTCGTGTATGTCACTGAAGCAACGTGGCCACAAGTCTTTCAATCTGTTCGTGTTGTTTGGCATTGGAGTGTCGTACGCGATGCTATGCGACGCCAAAGGGCTCAGGAACCAAACAATGTACATACCGATGTAGGCGGAGATCAAGGTCGGATCCAGTGCCATGAAGACATTCCGAGTGAGGTATTCGGCATATTCGCTGTCCAGCACCAAAAATGTCGAGCGCACGTTTGGCAATGATCGAAGCTTGCGAGCGATCACCTCAGACATCGAGAACCAAAACTCTGTCGTCGGATACTCAGTGCTATATCTAATTTGAGCGTCCGGTGGCTCGACTTCTGGCAAGCGGTAAAATTGCCTATTTACGGTCAGTACCGCCTGGATGACACGCATATAGGACATTCCATGTTCACCAATGATTTCTGCGGATCGCCTGACGTATTCCTCGAGTTTGTGGACTTTTTGCAGTTGGAAGAGAAACTTGACGAACGGGTAGATGTGGTAGCTCGGCGCAAGGTAAAGCATGTAACCCCTGCGAAGGCGAAGATTGTGGCCAACGGTGAGCCTGAACAAGGGGGCGATGCCTAAGTGGAGGTTAATGTCCACGATACCACGAACGATGAACAACACCGACGTCGGTGTCATCTCGGGAAACGTGAATCCGCCAATGTATAAGACTCCCTTGATCTTATCGATATAGTCTGGCTTCTGGTGGGTGAGCCTCAGGCAGTTCCGAAGCACTATGCCGGCCTTCTGGACGCTGCTCTGACCGGGCCTCGCAGGCGTCGCTGCTATGGAGCGGAGCACCGAATACATAAGTGAGTCGTAAAGCTTGGTGAACCTGGGCGAGTTAGCTCCGCTGCAGGAGTACCTAAAGAAGTCGTGGCAAGGCGCTACCGATGGTTTTATGGATTCGCGAATCGCGAAAGATGGCCTGTAGCACCGAGGCAGGGAGCAAGGTGACGCATAATAGAAGAGAGCGAGTGGCTCAATCATGGTGATGGTAATCGTCACGGCCATCATCGACGCCAGGAATACGCGGCACTCCTTGGAGCGGTCGATTTTCCTCACCGAGGGGGTAATCGTGGACACTTTTACGTCGCACTCAGTCGTGGTGCTTAACCGTCGCAGCGCGGGCGCGTCGAAGGAGACGGATCGTGGAACCTTCCTCGTCGCCCTCCTGGCGGACGAAGAGCGACGGAGGATGGAAGTTTCGACTGACGCTGGACGGCGCTTGTGAATCAGCGGGTTTGGCAGAGACACATTGGGACTCGGCTTCCGCAGAGTTCTAGCCTCGTTGCGAGGGAACTGCAGTGCCTGCAAAAGAGGAAGACGAAGGCTCATCGTTCGAGCGTGAATTAAATTTAGTGTTAATCTGACATGTAGCTTCCAGCTAATCGACAAAATGTGCGTGCTAGGGCAAGCAGTGTTGTGCTATAGCTGATGACTCTATTTAACGTTTATGAACATTGGCACGAATAGGCGGCGAAATTTCGCATTCTTACTGTCTGTCTGCCAATTCACAAAATTATTAGATTTTTAAATAATTCTGAGTAATGAATGGCATCACGTTAGTAAGCGCTCGCGAAGCATCGAAACAATATTTACCTTCGCCTTTCTGCCTCTCAAACAACTACGAACCAGGATACCTCAATAAAACCAGATTAGCCCCGGTGCAAGACAATGATACGGCGCTCATACGATACGGGTCATTTCATTGGATAACAGGCCGCTTTATTCACACCGTTATGTTCGATATCAGAACGGTCCCCATAAATGTCTCTCACAGCACCGGTAAACATATTCGAACTGTAAATGACACAGTGCAGCATGAGCACGTTCAGCGCTTGTGTTTATGCATGCGTCTAATCTTTTTCTTCCTCCGTCGTCTGTTCTGCACTTTTTCAATCACGGATTGTTGGCTACGCCCATCGCGCGCTGTTTTGCTCGTGTTTTGACGGTGATTTTCCGTTTACGGCAAAATACCTGTCGTCGGGAAAGCACGCAGTTACGCCACTTCATGTACTTGTACTAATACGCAATTGCTGACACCGCGTGCACTTCGCTTTTACGCAATTTTCTGGCTTATTAAAGCGTAGTTTTCGATCAGAATGACGAATTCGATAACACATAACGGTACCACATAACATACCATAGCATATAAACCTAACGGTGACTCTAGTGTGTAGGGCGCATGACGGCAGAGCCTGGGGGAGCAGGCGTGATCCTGGCCGCGACGAAAAGCAAGGGTTTCGTACACTGTGCGATGGCAGGGTACATTTAAAAGATAAAAAGGGGGGCGGGGGGGGGGATTTTATCTGCTCACCGCGATTTAGTGATCTGGAATAAGAATCCATTTTTCATTTCGGGTTCATTTTGTTTGCTGTTATTAGTCACTGCTAAGCCAATGGAAGCATGGAGCCTGTTTCCACGGGACGTGGTCGACGCATTGGCTCATCGGTGACCGGAAATCAGACTTGGCTACATGACGCAGCCAGTGGTCACAAGCTGACTGCGTGCGGCAGCTAGCCCTTCAGCAGATGACCTCAACCGCTTCTTATGACGTCATTGTTAATCCGCTGACATGACATTGCGGGCGGCTGGCAGGGCGTAATCGCCTGGGCGTGGTCTTTTGTTGTGTGCTCGCACGAAAATACGAGAATGTCTGTGGCAACACGGAAGATGTTAATTAACATCCCTGTTCCGCGTTGCTCCTGTGGCGCAATAAATTAACGGTCTGTTTTTAATGTGGGATGCAGAGGTCTGAAATCGCTATTCACTGATACTTTTTCTTCCTAGCGTTCTTTGTAATCCATAACAGCTAGATAATTGTAAATTACCATTCAGAGTGTATTGATTCCCTTTTAGCTGGCACTCAGTGATCATTTCGATCCAAATTGCCGCTTAAACCAGAAACTTGAAAACAAATTGTCACTCGCCAGTTTTTTTAACACATTGAAATAGATCTCCTGGACTCAAGTAGAACGGTTTTATTTCCAAATCAGCCAAGTTCACCGAAACAGGAACCGAGAGAAATGTGAAAGCTTATTATGCGCGGAAACCGTAGCACTTTTCAAGCCGTTATGGGACAGGCTTTACGTGTATTTTAGACCAACTCTAAGCTGACATGTAAGGAAAAATTGTGAAAATAGTTCGATCAATATGAAGAGTTAAACTTTGGATTTGGCTGTTTTCAACGTGATACTCTAGACTAAGCTAAACTCGTTTATATCTGCTTTACTAATGCAAGTCCTATAAATGCAATAAATGCTGAAAAATTATTCAAGTAAACAGAAAAATGATTAGACCTTCAAAGGCACGATGGTGGGATGTGGCTAACACATACACACACACACACTATATATATATATATATATATATATATATATATATATATATATATATATATATATGAAGGAAAGAAGCCAACAGTCGGCGAGGCCAAGGAAAGCGTTGGGGATGGTATGTTTATGTCATTTTTTTTTTTTTTTTTTTTTTTTTAATGTTTACTTCGATAACCACAGAAATTAGTAATGTAATCTGTTTAGGAGAAAGATAATTAGACACAAAGTAGAAGAAAAAACAACGTGCCGATGGTGGGATCCGAACCCACGACCTCCGAATAACGCGTCCGGTGCTCTACCAACTGAGCTACATCGGCCGCTGTCCCCCCTGCTACTTTCTTGGGTATTTATGTTGTCTGTATACGAACCTTGAGAGTGTTCACCATATATATATATATATATATATATATATATATATATATATATATATATATATATATATATATATATTAATTTTGCACTTAGGTAGCACAGAAGTGATTAACAAGCTAGAATGCATGGAGCCACGAATATATTTCATTTCCAAGTGGCATCTTAAATTATTGATTTGTGCCGAAACGGTACACGCAGACAGTGCACAAAAGGACAGGGCCACTGCTTACCCGGTCGTGTACTGTCTGCGCCTGCCATTTGTTCAGTAATAATGAAGTTAGGAAGCCAATGCCAACTAACAAAACTGAACACAGTAAAGGGGATTGTAGCTGGGATGCACGCTTGCTTCTTCGTTGATGGGGCTAATTATCCCTTAATTATAGTCATTTGCTCGCTTCAGAATTTCCATCGAACTATTCATGGCGTATGCAGTTGATCGTAAATTAGAGCTGGAGAAGGAATAAATAAAACCTCATTTGAAACAATGTAAGCTGTAAGTTCAAGTACACAAAAATGATTTTACAAGAAGATTTGGCTCATTTTGATTCGCTCATCAGCAGAATCCGACTCATTTTTCCATTTTACATAGCATTTGCGCGCAGCTTATCTGAGCGATAAGGAGCAAATTTCGCTTTAAATATATTTTTAAAGGAAGGATAAATGAACGGGCTTGTCATTACAGTAAAATTTGTCTCTGTTTTACTTTCTAGATTTGGCTCATTTCGAAAAAAAAAAAGAAACTAACAATTTACCACACGATTTGGAATGTGCGTTAGCTTTTAAGTACCGCTCCGAGATGTTTTTGACTAAAAATTGCTGTTTGAATTGCTTTGCAGGCGAGCAAAAGAGCGAGAACGGGAAGTAAATGCGCGATATCTTAGAGCATGTGCAGAACACAAGATCGCACAACGGCTAATTTCAGGCGCTGGAAGGTGCCTCAGCCAAATTAAATTAAACTCAACGTCATGGCCACTGGGGTCATGACAACGAGCCATTAGTTGCAGGGCATTTCCTGAGAAGTATTTGCCGTTTCGATCCTGATTTTTTTGGCATGATCATAAAGGAGGTGCACTTTTCTGAATATGCTCCCGAAACAAAAAGCTGTCGCGTCCTCATGAATCGTCTTACCGTCTCGGGAAACAGCACGAAGCTGCTGATCACCGGGCTGATCGAACTGCCCCGTCGGCGTCCATCTGGTGAAGGGGAATACATCCTCACTTGGGCGACTAGAAGAGAACCCTCGCTGAAATTCCTGAGACCAGACGCCAAGTCAAGCAGCAGCGGCGGCCACCTTGAATGATGGCAATGCTGTTTTTCAGTCTAAGCTGAAAGCTCGAGCCGGGGCACGCGAGTGGAGCGGGTTAGTTTTTTTTCTTCTTCTTCTTCTTATTCTCCTGGTTTTCTCTTTTTGTTAGGAAGCTGAAAGTGTTTTTCTAATGTCCTGGATATAGGCGGCCGGGAAAATCTACCGTTTATGTTGTTGTTGTTCTGCCTTTAGATTCGTTGATAAGTTCGTCTTCTTCTAATCAACCTTTTCATTTTCATTTACCATGCGTGCGCAGCCCTTTACCAAAGTCTCGGCTTCCAACCTTGCACCCTGAGGTCTTCACGACAGAATTGGCGAGGAGTTAGTCTCAGCTTCCTGTCCTTATACAGGCACTCCTAAAGAAAATCTTTTTGCACGTGTGGCGTGGTACAGAAGACTCCACTGCGCAGGTCTCATAAGCTTTCACTTAGTACAGATCCCATCCTTGAATTATGCTTAAAATATGAGGTCATTTAGTTTTCTCTTTGCTGTCGCTTTTCGGAAACTCCTGCGCGAAGCCCTACTCCGTGCTACGCTTTTTCAAGACGTTTCCAAGCCTCGTTGTGCCAGTCACTCCGCAAGAGGTGACCCTAAAGTTCCCGTTGCATGAAGACAAGGCTTCCTGGGTCCATTCTCTGAATTCTGTGGCTATAATTGTGACGTCATTATCTCTAAACATTGTGGGCTTGCATTCGTTCTGCTTGCGTATACTTCGAGCGTTACAAAATTGTCGTACTCTCCGCAGTCTCGACAGTTAACAGCAGGGCGGAAGGCTGCTGATGTGCTAACGCGCTTTCTCATCCACCCTATCAGCGCACAAAGTGAAGTGGTTCTTCAAATTAAAGGCTTATCTATTTGTTAGAATGATTATGAATGGAATTTTATGCAACATGACTAAAGGATGTTTAAAAAAAAAATTTATCGGGTGAACCACTGCCGCGGCGGCCGCTCCCCGTTTTCTGGCTGCCCCTCTCCACTCATGGCCCTCCTATAACGGCAACCCCTCCGCTCTTCCTCTGACGGTGACCGCTCGGCTAGGTCACGTGGTGTGTTAAGCTAATTAAGGCGTACAATTGGATATACATATTGCAGCGATATATTCAAATCTTTATTTGTTATTTTTCGACAGCCGTCGGCATGCCGTCTTATCACTGTGATCCCAGCGCGCGGATCGCTTCTGTATTCTTTGTTGGTTCATGCTCGTTGTTGCGAGCTGATGCTTTATCATTTTCATTGTCACGCAAGATGCGTCGAGATGTATCTCGAAGATTTCAGCCACTCGCGTGTGTTTCGACAATGTTCCAGGTCATGCTAGTCACCGTTTGTGGCTTTATAAGATGTTTCTGCGCCGCCTTTAAACTGAGAGCTGATGGGTACGACGGGTATTCTCAGTTCTACGACCAGAAAGCACGTCTGTTGCTATAGCCGCCGCTGATTCCTTTAGTTCTTTTGCGGGGCGTTAGTTTAGTGCACTCCCAGACTCTTCATTTGTTGTCATCGGCCTTGTCACCACTACGTGACAATATGTCATCGTTTCGAATCCTTATACCAAACTAACCTCCAATTTGACTAGCTCATGCGTGCTAAATCGGATGTGAAGCGGTTTTGCACCGACCAGAACGCTGCACAACGAACGATTGCGTCGCAACATTGATAGGAGAAATCTAGTCCCACATGAAGGCACGATAGTTATGCCGTACGTCAACGCCGGCTTTATGCGTGGGTCCACTCGTTTATTGGCAACAAAACTACAACGCTCCATGAAGTTAAGCGCAATGGTGCTAGAAAGGCTTTCGCGTTCATAAAAACTCGATATGCGTAAATGACACATAAGACAATGCTACTAGCGGATTCTAGAGCAAGAAAAGGCGTTTTTATATGCACGCTATTGGATTATTTTTCTAAAATGTATCAACCGACTTCTAAACCACGAAAGATAGGCAGAACATTTCTGTTTTAAGGTTGCAAGGATTACGAAATACATGCGGCCAAAATATCGTTATTAATTACGTCAAAAATGAAAATACGAGTCGCGACTAGAAGCAAGCGCTGGAAATTCAAAGTGGTCTCCGTAGGAGAACGTATACAGTTTCCGCATTATGCCAGGTGTCTCAACTAAATATGAACAAATATTTTAAGAAGATGGAGTATCCCAGACGAGGGGAACTAACTGAAGGCTATACAGTCAGTTCAGTTCAGTCATTCAGTCGTGTCCGACTCTTCGTGACCCTATGGACCATGTCACGCCACGCTTTCCGGTCTCTCACTATCTTCCTAACATAACATAACTTCATCTGCAGTGCCTCGAGGATGCCATCTAACCATCGCGTTCGCTGCCTACCCCTTCTCCGGCGACCCTCAGCCTTTCCCAACATCAAATCTTTCTCCAGCGACTCCTCTCTTCTCCTCACATGACCAAAGTAGCTGAGCTTTAACTTTAGAATTTGACCCTCCAATGTGCAGTCAGGGTTTATGGTCGACAATATCGACTGATTTGATCTTCTGGCAGTCCAAGGAACTCTCAAGAGTCTTCGCCAGCCCCACAATTCAAACGCGTCAATTCTTCGGCGGACAACCTTTTTCACAGTCCAACTCTCGCATCCATACATCACAACTGGAAAGACCATAGCACGAGTTATACGGATCTTGGTTGGCAAACTAATGTCTCTGCTCTTTACTAGGCGGTCAAGGCTAGCCATTGTTCTCTTTCCCAGAAGCAGGCGTCTCCTAATTTCATGGCTGCAGTCTCCTTCCGAGGTAATCTTGGAGCCCAAGAAGAGAAAATCTGTCACAGCTTCCACTTCTTGTCCATTGATGCTCCAGGACTTGATAGGGCAAGACGCTATGATCTTTGTCTTTTTAATGTTCAGTTTAAGCCCAAACTTCTCACTCTCTTCTTGTACGCGCATCAGAAGTCTCTTGAGGCTATAGAGAGTGGTGTGCTATTTAGCACACTTTTTGTTTATTAACTTCAGGAACAGAGTGCCGACTGAGAAGCCGTTCTTCGCCTTGAAAAGCAGTGTACTGAAATGTGAACTGTGCTGTCCTTTGAAAAACGGAACAGAGTTCAAGAAAAGGTAGTTATGTCGCGCGAATACCACATCTCTGCGTTCTAGCACAAAACACGTATAACACCACCGCAAACATGCGCAGAACGTACGTGCTACCACTCGCACCATGCTTGTTGCCTTAATAAACACAATTCAGTCCAGAGAGTCACATGGTGGCGCTCAGAGAGATGACCAGAAGTGCAGTAAGGAAGAAAATGGGAGATATAAAAAAGAACAAGTGGTGAGAACAGACAAGAATAGAGAAATAAGAGACTCGTTATGACAACACAAGGAGAAAGTCAACAGCCAGCGACACCAAGGAAACGCAGGAAATGTTTCTTTTCTCTTTTATTATGGTGTTTTAGAGAGCGTGATGTAGGTACACTGCAGATAAGTAATGAGTAACCTTTTTTTAATGTAGCATAAAGATTAGTCTAAATTGCTTGCTCTGAAGTGTTACGCTTGATTGTTCTTGACTTCGCAACTATGAATGCGCAAGCAAGCTCATCCCAGGCGTACCAGCAGAAGTCGAGCTTAAAGCGCTGCCTTTGTGTCTTGTATAGATACGGCGTTCTGCTATTGAAGAAAGAGTAGCGGGCTATACGACGGTTTGAAAATGAGAAAATGTTTATGCATTAAGGTTTTGGACTTCACCTCGAGCTACCCAGCAGTGTCGAAATTCACCCGAATTTCATATTCCAGGACATGCCTCACAGCCCACAAGTACGGCTTTAGCGCGCGAAATTCTCGGTACAACATATCTCTTCAACCATTTTCCGGCTAGAAGAAAACTTGCGAACACACTAACTTCTATCTGCATTGCCACGATTTGTTCACACACGTGAACATCAGCGCAAGCAGGTGCGGCGTCAGCAAAGCTGGGTGCTAATAGCGTTCGACATAGATTTATGACATCCTACTCCACAAGATTTCTCTTTTTCTTGAGCCATTCAGGTTCATTGCACCTGGACTAAAGAAATCAGAAATGTCTACATGAATGCTGGTGCTACCAAGGGTATCCAAAAGTGAAGCAAATATCACGACAAAGCAAAGCTTCCAACTTCCAGGACGCCAAAAAAAAAGGGGCAGTTCTTCTCTGGCTAACGCAGCCACATTCTAGGGGCAAGCAGTGCGCGCCCTAGATTTCGTTGCTGTTGTTCTTGGTTCATCCACGTTGAGAGATTGTGCTGTTGTCGTTTAGCAGACAAAAGGTTTAGCTGCTTTTTTCACGTCAAGAAGAAAAACGTACGGTAAAAGAAACATCATTCAACGGGTGTTCAAGGCAAAGGCGATTCATTTCAAACCACGGATCAATGTATTATGGCATATGCAGAGGCAAGGCAGTCTAGCAATGTGTCGCCTTGGTTCATCTTATCCAGACAGGGGACACATTTGTATTTGTTCTCTGTGAGCACATCTAATAAAACTAATAACTAATAATACATTCGCTTTTACAGCGCATAGCTGCTCACCGCGTACCCACCGTGCGCAGCCAAAATGCAGACGTCGTGCTGCGTCGCGACACGAGCGTGAGTTGCGACAAGCATTTCATGAGTCATTCATTTCGAGTCGGACAGAAGTCTCTCCCGGCCAAGTGCAACAAAACAAAATGTAATAAAATGCTGTTACTACGTGCTGAAGCTAGAGAGGCGTAACTCGAGGCGGCCCGTAAAAATTGTGTGCGGGCTTGAGCCCGATCCCGTTCTTGAGTCCGCGCGAGGAATTAGAAACAGCGTGACTAAGCGAACCCTGTAAAAGCGAGAGCCATTCGATCCTGGGAAAATTCGCCATCTTTCAAAGGCTATACGTGGCGCTAAGAAAAAACTAGCGATTCGTAACAATTTCGCTTTCTCCCATTTCATCTGCACCAAAAAGCGTTCTCATAAAATGGCGTTGGTTTTTATAGCGGGTATTGATTTTGCACGATACGAATGCTAATTAGGGCACCAACGTTTGTTTCCATCGAAGTATGATATCTGAAGAAACGAGACGTTTAGAGTGGTTCCTTTTCCCTTGGAAACAAACGCAACTAAATCGCCATTGTTTAGACGATTGTTTTTTTACTATCGACCTCTTTTGCAGGTAATTTCAGGTCTCAGTGCGGTACACCCAGGAAAGAGAGAAAATGATGCAAAAATACTCACTAATTGCGTCAAACTCGAGTAGAATCTGCGTTGAAAGCGCCGAACACAGTCCATGAGTATAGTACGCCCCCTCCAACTATCGTCTGCCCCAAGGAATACGTGTCGCACAGATTTGGGAACCCCACATTTGCGTCTTTTATTCGAAAACTGTGCTCTCACTTCGAATTCCCAGCGCCGCTTTGCGGACCAAGCACTGCTCAGACAAGCGCAGCGCTGGAGTACCGTCGTGAGCTCTGGCATTTTACCTTTATTAGTTCTTACTGTGCCGGTGCTAAACATACGAAAAGCTAGAATTCGAAAATCGGAAATAATGCGCGTGATGTTCGTACTGAGTGCAAAAACTCACACTGTCAGGAAAGGCTGGCCAAATTTCGCCGACAGAAATATATACAACAAAACAACGGGCTCCATGCACTGTTAAACGGGCCATGCGGTGGCGAACAATTTCGTTTGAATTGTGTATAGACGCTTACTGTGCACTCAACACTGCAGCACATTTGCTCCCTTCTGGAATGGAAAACAAAGGAAGGTTCGCCAGGGAAGATATGCGGCAAGAATCATCAGATAAAATTGGTAATTGTCATTTGCTAAATTGTTTTCGCGTTCTTGTAGACGCTCCTTGTACTTTGTTCAGATTTTACGTTTTCCCTATTCACCTATTCTACTTTCCTTTCTCCCTTTGTATACGCCAGGATTTATGAATAATGCCTTAGCAACAAGTCACCGCTAGTAGCTTCATTTCTTCCTATCCCACCTCTTTTCGGCGCTGTTTTTTCCGATATGAACGTCTGCCATGTCGCCCAACTAAACGTTCTGACAAGCAACCAGTCACCTTCTATTTAGGCTAATGAAACTTCGCACTTCGTTGTGTTTAAAACTCTACCTCCGATTTAATCCTAAACAGTGGAACCGTGCTTGTCTTTATCGTAAAATGTTTACGATTTGCGATATACGATTTGCTATTGTCTTCCTCCCTCAAGATTAGTTTAAATCTCTAGCAAGATCTCAGTTAAGCAACAATTATTTTTGGGTAGTGCAGTCATTGACCCACATAACCATATCTCATATACAAATCGGTTCCTGAACACTGACTACAGCTCCAAATGGTATTTTTCTTGTGCAAATAGACGGTTGAGAAATTGCCTAGTAAATGGCTCCAATGGTTGACTACGCGGTACATAAAGCATGTTGCGCAATAGCATCGGCTTTGTCGGTGGTACGTGTGTCAGAAACCTCGGCGAAACGGGCGCTCTAGTTCGATTGATTTTCCGAGCACCCTTGACATAACGATATGTAGAATGTGCGCGCTATCGAGACGCATCAAAGCTCGATCGATGTGCGTAAACAAACGCGGCATTTCGTTTCTATGTCCACCCCTTTCAGAAACGCACGTCTATTTGAGATATTATATGAATACAATAACATAAACCATGCTCTAGTTTCATATCCTCTATTTACGTTGCTTCTTTTATACCTGGCCCGACAGTTATCATAAGAAACTCCAGGGACAACCATGGTCAAGGTGCCGCGTCACAGTGGGTTTACATTCGAGAGGGTAGATCAGCTATTTTAAGACGCGCCTCATTGTCCCACGTTTTAAGTGTTAGCGATTACGAATAGTTAGCTACAAAATTGGAATCGAAAATCGAGTAATGGGTAGGAGCTGCGTAATATTATCAATCTCGGGAAATTCTTACAAACGCTTCTAGTTTGATAGGCTGCTGCACACCCCGTGGGGGCGCTGAACACATAAAATTCCTGCGGGAAATTCAAATATTCGCTAGAGCCCAGGGATTTTTTATAGCCGTCATAAATGTTTGGCTGTAGCGCAGAAAACAATTTATAGGACAGATTTTGCAGCGGGGAGAGTTGGCCATGATTCGTTTCCCGCTGCTTTGCACCACTGGCAATCGTAGTTCGTTTCTGTCTTTATTGCGAGAAAAAAAAAAGAACCTGGCTGATGCGCCTAATGCGTGACACACACAAACACACACACACACGCACACAAACACACACACACGCACACACATGCGCACACACGCGCACACACGCACGCACGCAAGCATGCAAGCACACGCACACGTACACATGGGCCGCATTCCGCGATTCCGTCGTACATGATTATGCCCGCATATAAAATATTCGTAAGACACGCAGACTTCAAGAAACGGGAACTAAACATACGTTTGGTCCCCCAACACCGAGGCGCACTGTTCTTTTGAAAAGGGATACGTTTAATGAGATTGTTCTGCATGGCTATTTATTACGCGACTTTTATATAAAACAAACCGCCGCATGAGAACAAAAAGGTCACATGAAACTATACACGGTCTTTCATTATGGGCAGAAGTCTTATAGTGTAAGGAGAGATGTCCTCTGAAGTACGCCCTGGAAGAGCACAGCTGGCATCGCGACACAACACAAAGCAGTGATGAATAGCCGCCGGCTCCTCACACGAACGGCAGTTCGCTAATCATGGAAATTAACGTTTCTTTGGCGTGAAGCCTGGCTTTGGTGGCTAAGGTCGACGAGCGAGCGTAAAAAGGGTCCCTGCGACAGACTCAACATTCATCTGCTGAACTCGCTTTAATACATAGGTGTCATTAAGTTAAATGGAAGTCTACAGGTACATGCGCATAGAAATAAAGGCCAGATCAGAATTGCTCATCTGCCTTCCTGAGAGGCGCTGGTGCTTGGCTTGGAACCAGCAGCAACGCGAAGCTCTGTCCTGAACAGCGCAGATGGCATGAATCGTTTTGCCAAGCCTCGGATGAAAGCCCTCTTGTCGTCGCACTTTCAGATGCTGGAACAGGCTTTCACGTCGTTCTATTCTTTTTTTTTTTTTTATTCGCATCTCCCCCGGTTTAATTTCTTCCGAATAAAAAGGACTACTTTACGGCTACTTCGTCAGAAGAACCTTGCTCAGACCATCTTCACGACGTTCCATAACTTTCCGTTTAGACCTGTGAATCCATGAAGTATTGTAAATAATATTTATTAATGGCGATTTATTTATTTATTTATGTATTTATTTATTTCCTCTAATGGCCGAAGATTACAGATTGCAGAAGGTAAAATTAGTATTAACGAAAAATTGTATGCCGCTTGCTTTTGGTGACTTAACGGAAATGTGTGCACAGGAGTCATATCCTTGTTTGTTTTTTTTCATGGTTTAAAGGCTTATTTGTCTCAAAGAATGGTTTACAACCCGTGTAAAATCGTCTGGGACCCAACAAAACTCTTTAAGGGTCCCTGACCATCTTATGAAAATATATGCAAAAGCGACACTAGAGAGGACGTGACGTACGGTCTGCTTAGATTTTTTATTTATTCACATGGTGACATTTTATGTGTTCAGATCTTTATTTTGTTCCTGGCGTTCTTAAGATGATTCGGATATAGTTCTGTTGGCATGCTCACATCCATTAAACCTGACGCATTGTTTCTTTCTTTATTTATTTTTCCAATGTCCGTCTGAATCCATTGCCCTGTACAGCGCTAAGATACTGGATCCCACTCGCAGAATATGTGAAAAACCACCCGGCATATGAGCCCATGAAGCCCCTCCTTAACCAACCCGTGCAAACGTGCTTTGCGTGGCCTACGAGTGTCATGCCCCTGGGCTCAAGGGTCCCGGTATGTTCGATTCCCTTCTCACCTTCCTGTCTCAAAGTATCCGCCCTAGTTGGAACCTCCTGTCATGTCATGTAGTTTCATGGTGTGACGCAACCCACCGGCCTTTCAGTAGCCGGCTATGTCACCTGCCAGCTATACTACCAGGCAGAAGCCTGCCTGTGATTTCATTTACACACATACCCCCTCTTTCTCTGCCCACGTGTCCTAGAGTCACCTTGCGCTGCTAGGGTAGAGTAGCCTTGCTAGGACACCTTCTGGCGTGTATTCATTCTACTACGCACTCCGTGGCATGCACCCGCTAATACTCACGCATTTACAAACACGATTAGTACATCAGCATTGCATTAATAATCAGTAATAGAATTGTTAAACAGGTCGGTGCTTGTAATGAGTGTTGGGGCAGCGGGAAAGTGTCATTATACTTTAGCTGAGTTGGTGATAAAGAAGAGGAACGTGCGACGGCTGGGCTCGTCATCCTTGAACTGGTGCTCGCTGTGGGGGAAACATGCGATGGCAACACAGGAAGCGAATCTTTGAGATGAGGTATGGAATGCAAGTTTGGAGAAAGACCTATATGCGCGAAATTCTGCCATGAAGTGACAGATCAAGCAAGTTTAGGTTCGACTTCATCAGAGTTACGCTCGTAGGTCGGAGATTTAAAAAAATGAAACGGACATCCTGATTCCGAATGGATTTGGCCTTGAGGATAAGCGAGTTGAAGTGAGTACCCCGTACCGAAGGTGCATATTCAAGTTTCGCCCTGACTTCGTTTCGCGCGAATAAGGTAGAAGTTTTAAGTTACTTGGCGTCATAGTAAAACTGCATCGCAAGTAACCGAGTGTACGGTTAAGCGTTACTTATGACGTAGTCCCCGGGAGCTCATCAGGAAAGGGTTAGAGCCATCGTGGCTTCGGGAGATAGTGAGTTCGACTCCCGGCCCACCACTTTTCCCAAATGGGTACAAGCCACCGCACAGCCTAGCGCTAGGCTTCTCAATGTGCATGGCTTGAGAAATGAGCCTGCGCCTTTAAATCCCGTCCCTGTGGGTTTTGAACAGGACCTACCAAGATATGTACTATTGTCAAAGTACTATTAAAGGTGTGTATTATTATTAAAAACATGCTGCCGATAGCCGATTGCAACATGTCATAAGGAATAAAGGCTCAAGATTGCGCAGCGGAGGATTTAGAGCTCCAGTAGCAAGCGCATTAAATATTTCCTTCCTATTTTCCCAGGTTCGATCGCTTCTTCGGGTAGCCCTCCGTTGACCTGCCGTCTGCATTTTCGGCGCCTGCTCTGAACGGAAATGAGCTCCGTCATCGACTGACTCGGGGCGTGATCCCCGACCCGTGCGAGAATCCACGACATTAGAGCGCCACCATCACGAGCTCCGTCATCGGTGGTCCCTGTGCATTGTTCACCAGCAGCTTCAGTGCGGCGGTAGCAGCACAAATAAATCCTTGTATCCTATTTTCTCATCGTTGAGCATTAAATTTATTGTGGCGTTTTTCTTTTTTTTTTTTTTGTCTGCCGTCCTTGTTGCCGAATCTGCCTTGCAATGCTGAATCTTCAAAATGGCTGGGTGAACTTGAAAATGTTGCCAAAGCTAAGCTGTACGACATTGTTGGCAAGGTCACAAGTAGTGTGACATAGACTTGACGCCCAGCTTTCATTTCTAGTTAGCAGACCTAATTTTTTTTTTACCTGATCAGCCGCTGTGGCTCATTAGTTAAGGCGCCCGACTGCTGAACCCAAAAACGTGTGTTCGGACCTGGCCGCGGCGGCCGCTTTGGAAGCGAAAAAGCAAGGCGCCCGGGTACTCTTCGATGTCAGTGCATGTTAACTGAAGAACTCCGGATGGCCGAAATTTCCGGAGCCCTCCACTATACGGCATCCCTCAGAGCCTGAGTCTCTTTGGGGCGTTTAAACTCTATACACCAAGCAATCCTTCATTGCGTAAGAAAGTCAGCGCTTTTGTGGGTTCATTATATTATATTTAAGGAAACCAGCGTGTTAGTTACATTACCATGCAGCACATAAAAGTGAAGGTGAATGAGTGTAAAAATTAAATTGATTTATGGTTAGTGGAGCAACTCAGTCTTTGAGAGACGCCGTAGTCGAGTGCTCTGGATAATTTTGGCTCCCTGAGTTTTTTTAACGCGCACTGACGCCGCACATTACACGGGCACCTTGCGCTTCGCCTTCATCGAACGCATGCAATACAAATTAAAATATTAGGCAGTAAATTATAACTTTTGCTTAATGCGAATTTTCTTCAATAATGTGCTCTACCTTGTAATATCACTGGCTTATAACATGAAAAGAAAAATATTTTTTTTTTTTAGGTTTAAAGCGCAGAATATTTTACTTCTTTTACTGCACAAAGTAAATGAAGCTTCCAGTGCTCTAACTTTTTAACAGAGGAAAAAAAATTGCTTCTACCACGTAGTAACAAGCTTTGTATTTCTTTATTATAGCTTAGTCATTCGTTCTAAGAGCATGCGCACGCCCCAGGAAGTCTGTGATCTGATATGCAATCTAAACAGCACAGGAGCTGGATAGGATAACATACATTCATCCAGCATCAAATGCGTCAAGAACCTTATCTCAGAACCTCTCTGCCATGTTATTAACCAAACTTTTGAGACAGGAATATTTCCCGGCCAATTGAAAGGTAGTTCCAATATTCAAGAAAGGACACAGATCTTAAACACAGAATTACCGCCCTATTCTATACTGCCCTTCCTAAGCAAAGTTATAAAAAAATTGCTCGAAATTCAAATACACACCTATTACGCCGTGTTCAATATCTTATCACCTTATCAACTGAGTTTTCGGCATGGGCATTCAACGGAAAGTGCCCTCTTATATTTTTCTGACTTAGTTAGAACAGAACTTGATAGCCGGTGCTGCTTTTATAAACTACGCGAAAGCACTCGATAACATTAATCATTGTATACTTTTTTCTAAACTGGAAAGTTATGGAATTACAGGTCCGGCATTAACTCTTGTCAAAAGCTACTTATCTGGTAGGTACCGGAGCGTGGGTATTGAAGGTATATTGTCGTCGCATAGACAAATTAATAAAGGAGTTCCCCAAGGTTCAATCTTAAGGCCCCTCCTTTTTTTTAAATATTAATGACCTTCAGCCTTGTTTAAACACAACTCATTGTCTTTTTATGCTGACGACACAACTAGCATGACCTCTGGTAATTCGTCTTCGGAATTAATTGCAAAACGTTATTTAACGCTACAATCTTTAGAGAACTGGAGACACATTAACTTCATTAACATTAATTCGCCCAAAACCATATTCGTGGTCTTCCACGACCCACAGAGAAAAATGACTTCAGACAGATCAGTACTTATCAGTAATGTTGCCATACCACAAACGCATTGTGCTACTTTCCTAGGGGTGATTGTTGACTCGAATTTGAGGTTTAATCATTATGTTGGTAGTGTTGCTAATAAAATTCGATTTGGAATAAGAGCGCTAATCAGAACACAACCAGCTTTCAATTTAGATACGCCGCTTTTCATTTACTACGCATTCATACACTCCCATATTAATTACTGTATTACTCCACGGGGTAGTACGCACAAATCACATCTTTCAAGGCTCATTTCTATACAAAAACAAGTGCTCAGAATCATCACTTTTTCCTCTTTTACCCAACCATCTGTGCCTTTGTTCCGATCACTGCATATCCTTACATTTGAAAAAACTTCACAAATTTCAACTCCTGATTTTTATTTTCAAAGTCATCACTAAATATATCTGCGTTAATTTGTAGCCTAAAGATGTCTTTTCTAACAATAATATGACACGTTTTGCTTTGTCCAAATATTTCTTGTTACCTAAAGCACGGACTGATTATGGCAAGCAAGCGACTGCCTTCAATGCCATTTCCACGTAGAATAACTTGGATCCTTTACTCAAATCATCAATGCCATTATATACCATTCAAAAAAAAAAGACAAAACAGCACATGTTTGAATCTTTAAATATCTACACAGTTTTGTCATTAGCCGTTTTTCTAGCCCATTCTTTACTGTACATTTCCTTGTATTTTGCTGCTGCTGTTTTTGTTTTTCCTCTCGCTCTTCTGCAGCATGAATTTCTGTGTATGCGCTTGTATATATTACTATGTTCATCTACTATAGGAGGCCCTACTTGCAGTTTCGGCTTTTGGGCCTCTTGCTGTAAACATACACTGTAATCAATTTTATGCGTGGTGTCGGCGAATAAACTGTTCTTCTTCTTCTTCTTCTTCTTCTTCTTCTTCTTCTTCTTCTTCTTCTTCTTCTTAAAATCTTAGAAAAGCTGTATTTTTATTTTTATATACCATTACTGAAATGCAAGGAAGTGCGAGCATGTGGCCTAACGTAAATAAACCGGCAGACATTTAAAGAGCAAACATGGAATTGATACAATCTGAAATTTGGTTATGACCACAGCAAAACATTAGCAAGATATGCGCACAATATAACAGGAAAAAAAAAAAAGACAAAAAGCTGCGGAGAGCACTTAAGTCTACTATCGTGCTGTGAAGGCAAAAGCATGAATGTCTTAGTGTCATTTGTGTTTGTTTTACTCGAAGCTTACTGGGTTCGTTGTGCCGAAGAGCCGCCGCAGTACCTTGGTTTGACAGGAAGCTTTCAAAATCGAGCCACTATTCCTGCCGGCCAAAATATTTCGATCACTCCGACTCCTCCGTAGAGTGGCCACATGAACTGACCTGAGAAATATTTTTTCTTTTTACACTTTTTGCTCATTTTTCGTTTTTATTGTATTATAATGACTGTATCAACTGTTAACTGATCGCGCATTGTCCACTTTTATTCATATTGGACCAAAAAGCCTTCATATCCCGAAAACGTTTATTACCAAGACTTGTTCCTCCTCCTATGTACCGTTCAATGTACTGTGGATTTCCAGGACATGATGTACTTTCCCGGGTGCGGATAATGTCACTTGAGCCGTGCACCAAGAGTTTCTTCTTCAAGCTAGATACATAAACATTGTCCGTCTTCGTATGTATTGTGGTCCGACATTGTCCAAAAAGGGGCATTTTCGTAGCCTCTGTGCTGTTATTGAAACGATTTAGCACAGTTTCATCACTTGAAAAGACGCTATTCTTTTCTCGGATGTCTTGCGACAGTCATTATTAAAGCGAATTGATTTCGTTCCTTACAGTGTGCGATACTTACCGGGGTGCAGTATCATGACAAACCCCTTGATATTTTTTTGGTATGGTTGTTGTTTTTTCTGGTAAGGCTACACAGCTTGTGGAAGTGCTGAATGATAGACTGACGTTGTGAATATATGGTTTTTACGAAATGTTTTTTCTGTAAGATGATTATTAATCTCAGGGACTTTGCACTACAATAGAGCTCCCTTTTGCCGGTGGCCTCAGCATGACCTCCCTTTTAGTGCTCCGTTGTGATGTCATTTATTTTGAAACGTCTTTGATGCCGTTTCCTGAAGCATCGTAAATAGATCATGTAAATAGAATATTATATGACAGTACTAAATACCATGATTTAAAAAAAGAAACCTTCCTGGACTGTGGGTATCATGCCCTTCTCGCGATCCGAAGGCCCTGATTCGATATACACCGTATCCGAATTAGTCGATTTTTTTCACCTTAGTTAAACTCCTTTGGCTACAGAAAGCTTAATATTTTGACCTGTCACTTTATATTTGTCGTCTCGATACACATTACGTCATCTTAAGCACTGATGATCGTCACAATGTCACGTGAGTTTTGATATCACTTTCTCTGGAATTTGGTCAACGTCGAGGTTTCTTATCTGATGAGCCACATAAGACTTTCGCCTTATTGCTGTACGTATCAAATGCGCACGATGTCTCAGAATAAAGTGACGTAAGGCTGCAATTAAAAACACTTCAATAATATTGCCACACTGCTGGCACTCTTCCAGCGCCACCATGTACGTGGCCGAACCACATCAATTGGCGCGTGGCCGAGCGTCGTCTTCGTCTCTAGGATGGTCGAACGTACGGTTCAGCAAACTTCGCCTCATTAAAGACAAGCAGTTCTATTTTACTTTTTGCCAAATTTGTCGTTGACGTTTGGTGAAGGTGCTGGGTACTCATCCCATGCATGCTGACCATGGCTATATATCAGCGATGCTGCTCACCGACATGAGGACACCACACCCGTCCATAAAGCGAGCCGTCGCCTTTGAGGCCTCCAACCCGAGTTTGAGCCACTGAGCTATGACATCCACTACGGGTTGCCAGACAAATCAGTAATCCGGCAACGCATAGCCGTTCGTCATTCTCGCTTCTCGATCACCGCCATTCTTTCACGGCGACCATTTCGAGGATATCAAAAAATGGTTGGCCAGGTTTGACCATGTAGGCGCATTCTATCAGTGGGACGACGAGCGGAAGCTGATGAACGTGTACTTCGCGCTGCAGTACTCGGCGAAGACGTGGCATGAGAACCACGAGGGGGACTTTTTCAAATGGGCAGTGAGTTGCTCGCAACATTCAGCTCGAGCGCACGAAAAGAAAACGCAGAGATTACCATTTGCTCCAAGTCACAGCAGTCCAGGTGACCGAATGCGCATCGACTCCGTTATATACGGTAAAGAGCGCAGGACATTGAGGATTACCTGGCAGTTTACAGTCTGTCCCTGATATCGCAGCTACGACAATTGTGATCATCATACTCGAGGCGCTTCGCTTCGCCCAGTCGGCCCTCTTCCTCTGGTCAGTTCAGAGGCATGTCCCCTCCGCGAGAAAACTAAACACGGCGACCTCCGGGGGTGAGGCCACCGCTACTGTTTATATTCAACAGCCTCCACCAGTGGCGACAACCCGATCCAACGACATCACCGACGTGCTACGAACGACTGGTTTCTGCTGAAATTTTTGTATCCATCAACAGTTGTGACGTGACCGCTCTAGCGGATACTGACGCTGACTTTTCTGTCATGAGCAGCCAGCTAGCTACGACACTCCGTAAGGTTCTGACGCCTCGATCTGTACTAATGATAGGCACCGCCGGTGGCCATGTGATGACGCCGATTCGCATATGCACTTGCCGGGACAGACTCGCGGCTTTACTTTTACTGGGACCTGCAAAAGTCCTCCAATATCTAATTCTCGGCATAGATTTTCTTTATACGTATGGTACGGTTATCGATATTCGGGAGCTCATGGTATCGTTTTCCACCGAGCGAGCCGTTGATACCGACACAGAGTTCCGCAGAGCAATGTTGCGGGCACATGACGACCACGTAAGGATATCTCCGCGATCGAGCACATTCATCACAGTAAAGTGTGATCACAGCACTGGCAAACGTAGCATAGCTGAAGCGAACATGTCACTGCTTCTCACTCTGCATGTTTGTGCAGCTTGGGGCCTCGTCGAACTTTCCAATGGGCAAACTGAACTTCCAGTGACCAATCTTACTTGTGAACCCGAAACCCTGAAGGCGAACGCGACGATAACTTGTATTGGAGGACTTCCAGAGTGTACAGAGCAGTATGATTTTTCCAACACGTCGGAACTCGATGATGCGACGGTTACAATCATTACGACTTACGTGAATCCGCAACTCTTGCCCAGTCAGAAACGCTCCGTAGACAGTGTTATCAATCCTTTCCGCAACTGTTTTGCGTCAACCTCTAAGGTCTGACAGAAGCCCATATCCAAGCACCGAATTATAGTTTCCGACACCCAACCACCACTTTGTCAGCGTTCTTATAGGATATCTTCAAAAGAACGTGATGCCATCCGCCGCCAAGTTGGAGAAATGCTCCAGGAAGACGTCATCCAACCGTCGACAAGCATGGATATCGTCTGTTATCCTCGTTACGAATAAGGATGGCATGGGTTACAGACGCCTGAACAACGTCATTAAAAACAGATGTATACCCCCCACCGCTGATGACTCGCTAGACCGCCTTAGCCATGCCACCTATTTTTCGTCGCTTGGCCTCTGCAGTGGGTACTAGCAAATAGAAGTTTACGAACGTGACCTAGAAAATACCGCCTTTATTACGCCAGACGGTTTGTATGAATGTAAGATGCTTCCTTTTGGTCTATTCGCGGCCCCTGCCACATATATCAACGAATGATGGGCACCGTGCTCTCTGGTCTGAAGTGGTAGTCGGGCCTCGTATATCTTGACGATGTTGGGATTTTCTGGGGCACGTTCGAAGAGACATAAAATATTTGCGGGCTGTTTTAGAGGCAATCCGATCCGCCTTTCCCTCTCTGAAGCCCAAGAAATGCCACTTCGCAGTTCATGAGAAGTTTCTCGGCCACATTGTCAGCGCTCGAGGCGTTAGCCCGGACCCCGAAAAGACGGCCGCCGTAGCTGCATTCCCCTAGTCAATAGATAAACGGAGCCTGTGACGATCTTTGGCCTTTGCGCGTCTATCGGCGCTTTGTTCACGATTTCTCCGAGATGGCTGGTCCCCTGACCCACCTGACAAAAGACGCCAAACCATTTGTCTGGGGCCAGGAGCAAGAAAAGAAAACGTCTTCACGGAACTCAAATGCAGTCTCCAATGCACGTCAGTACTTAGCCACTTTGACGAGAAGGCCGGCACGCGACTACACACGGATGCCAGTAACGTTGCCCTCGGGGCCGGGCTTTGTTCAGCGGCAGGACGGTATGAAACGCGTAACTGCTTATGCCAGTGGCCCTTTATCCCGCTCAGAAATTAATTATCCAACTATGGAAAAGGAAAAGGAGTGCCTCGCTGTTCCCTGGGCAACCACGAAAATTCATCCGTACTTGTATGGCCACCCATTTCGCGTCGTCAGATATCATGACTCATTCCGTTGGCTGGCAAACCTGAAAGATCCGTCAGGGGGGACGGGTGGGTCCGACGATTATTCTGCTTCCCTTGGTATTATCACCATGTCCACCCTAGACCGCAAGCAGAGGAAGTACTCCAAATATCTGCCCCACATCGAATACCTCGAAGGAACCGCGCGATCTCCACCTCGACTCTTCAGCCGCGGGCTGTTGTCATTTCCCAGTCGAAAAAAACTACAGAACTGTGTCAAAAATACAAAATATCCTGTAGTTCTGTCGTAACCATCAAATTTTTCTGTAGTTCTGTAGTTTTATCTGGTATATTTCTATTGCTTGTTGTTCTGTAGCACTTGTCTGTTGTAACTACAGAACTTTCTGATGGTACTACAGAATGTTCTGTTGTCACAACAAGTTTCCCGTCAAAAACCGCACAGAAATTCTGTCGTAACATCAGAAAATTTTTTGTAGTTTTTTACGACTGGGTTTACTTGAAAATGGTGTGCTCTACAAGAAAACTACGGCCCAATGGACTGTTTCATTGCAGTACCTACAACTCTTCAAGGCAAAGTTCTTCGTCCTTGCCCCGACGGCCTTTCTTCGGGACACCGCGGGTTTTCCCGCAAGTTATCACGAATGCGCCAAAAGAACTACTGGCCCCGGTTAGGCGCAACTGCTCACCGCTATGTCCGAACCTGCCATGAGTGCCAGCGGCGGAGGGCGCCGCTGACTAAACCAGCCCCTGCAACCTATCGATCCCCCATACTCCCATTTCAACAGCTCGGCATGGGCTCTCTCGGCTTATTTCCAGAGTCCTTCACGGGTAACAGGTACATTGCTGTCGCCACTGACTACCTCAACCGTTACTGCGAGATCAAGGCCATTCTACGTTGTACCGCTGCCGAAGTTGCCGATTTCTGCGTTCACAGAATTGTGCTTCGTCACGGGGCCCCAATAGTCATTTTAATTGACAGTGGAACCTCGTTTACTTTGGCTCGTATACGAGCGAGGTCCTTTGCCTCGGTGGAACCAGCCATCGCAAGACAACAGCTATATCGCCCTGAAATGAATGGACTGAGTGACTTCCCGATACAATATTGCCGATGTGATTTCCTTGTATGCCGACGACGGTCATAAGAACTGGGACCGAATCCTGCCATGCACCACGTTCGCAAACAAAACTGCCTTCCATGAAGCGACGCGCTTCACTCCATTTCATTTCGTGCGTGGACGCGAAGCCTTGACCAAGCTGAATGTCACGCTTCTTTCGTATCCTCCTCCCTCCTCTGTCGTAGTGCGCTGACCAATGCGTTCGCTACGCAAACGTCGCACGCTACCTTGCTCGACAGTGAATCCAGCGCCAACAAGAACACGACGTCCAGCGTTACAACATGCTTTATCGAGAGGGGACTTACACGCCCGGCGACCAAGTCTGGATGTGGAGCCCAATCCGCTTGCGCGGGCGCTCTCAAAAGCTTCTTCGCCGTAACTTTGGCCCATACGAGGTGCTATGCCGCCTCAGAGATGTGAACTGCGAAGTTTGCTCCTACAAAGAACTGTCCGCTGCTCTCGACAGCACACTCCCGGAGTAGTTCACGCCATGAGAATGGGACCTTATTGCACCCGTTGTACTGTTTACAAGGTCCCAACCAGGGCCAACCGAGACTCGCTCCGTAACATGTGCCTACTTACTCATTGCTCCCTTGCACGTGCTGCATCGAGTCGATGCCTCTTGCAAGGGAGGGGGACAATGCCACACTGCTGTCACTCTTCTGGGGCCACCATGTGGCCGAACCGTGTGTATTGGTGCGTGGCCGAGGGTCGCATTCCTCTCGGATGATCAAGCGCGCGGTTCAGAGCTTCGCCTCATTAAAGACCAGATGTTCTGTTCTGCTTCTTGCCACGTTTGTCGGTGGCCAAAAGTTCCGAGAGCACTGCAGAATCAGCAGTGGAAAAATGTGAAAGCCTGAGCGTTGCTGCTGTACACGATACATCGCACGCCCCTCGTCGAACACAACCAGCGTTCCGTTGAACGCATCAAAATTTACTGACGTTCTATAATTGGTTTACAGGAAAGGAAAGGCGCAGTATTTGTCATTCGCGGAATCTAGCTGACACATCTCGCGGATAAATCTTTCTCCGTATCTGACCTCGTCCCTGTGGTGCCACAACAAGATGGATAAATCTCGCCGACGAAATATTTTCACTGGGAACCTAGAAATGATTTCGCCTTAATAATTGCTTCACAGGAGGGGAAAGGCGCAGTATCTGTCACGTTTTTTTTCCGTGGACACCTGAAGTCGGTTTGGGGTAACATCGAGCCCACAAGCCGGCGACCGGATATTCGTGTAATGAGGCTAGTGAAGCGTTCGCTTTGATATCTTGAGCTATAAAAGGGGACCATCACTAACCAATGTTCTCATGCAACTCCACGCAACAGTTTTATACTCGTGGACATCTATATATAGCCAACGTACGCAGAAAAGCAGTAAAATTCGTGCTGGGCATTGAAGGGTCACAGAAGTGGGTCCATCCAATGAAATGGTTGCACTGCGCAGAGCAAATTCAAGTGAGCGTGCATGCTGCGTACAAGTACTCTGATGTGAGCCGATAATTTGTAAATGATATTTTAAAATCGGCATTCCAGCACCTCGCAGCGATTGCCAGCGTCAGTGTTTCGCGAATCCTGGTCATTAGGTACTTGTGACGTCAATCGGAAGGGGCTGTCACTGGCTCGCCGAAGAACGCGGAAATGAAGGCGGGGTGCAAAATTTGTCCATTTGCCCTGGTTTCCTGGTCCGACAGCACACGCTATTTGACGGATAGCCTTGAGAATTCAAGTAAGCTAGCTTCATTGTTGTTATACTGTAAGCGAATGTGTATTTCTCAGTAATGTTGCGTACTAGGGCAAGGCGAATGGCTCACCTGCGTAATGTTTTAAACCCTACGGTTGCACCTCTCACGGTAGCTCAGCACGACCTGCTCTGTGCTGGACGTTCGTTTAAATATCGTTTTCTTGATGATATGGCTCTTAACGCCATCAATTCCTGGGTCTTCTATTTTCACGCAAGCAACTCAAATATGTAAAATTGACATTTTTCCTCTTGCATCACTGGTTTACCCAGAAGAGACCCATTAACCCTTACGGGATGCAGCTCACGCCGCTAAATTTCACAAAGATGCACGTGCACTGCAATCTGGGCTTTGAAAACGAAAGTAGCCTGAGAGCCCACTAACTGTTCAGTCTTTGTTGTTGTTTTTGTCCTCATAAAATTGCACATACACATAAAGGAGGATTGGCCACGACCAGGCGGTGATTGTAGTTTCTGAGATTCTATTCTGTAGAACTGAGATTTGAATTTTGATAAAAACCAGTTTGCTGACAGCGATGGGTGAAGGCGGTGCATGGGCTTGCTGAAATTTTAATTAGTGAGAATGAAGTCGTATCGCGTTTTCCGTCGCACGTTCTTCTTTTACCTCACATCACGGTGCTCTAAGCGAGCTCACTAACTTTGGCGTTTCAGATGAGGCTATTGCGTGTTGGAAACAACGAGGGAACCTTCACCGTTCAAGGTTTTCTTTTTCTTTTTCATTTCATTAACAGCCTCGCTTCTACCAGCAGCGATCGCTCCCGCTCGTAAAAAGGGAGCCCTTACGCGAAAATACACAGCGCTTCCAACAAGTGCTGCTCGTTGATCATACTCATGACCATTAAGCTGATGAATCGTGCACGTCGCCTGATGAAGACTAGATATTCAACGAATAGACGCAATGAAAAAAAAAAAATGATGAGCAGTTATAAGCCCATGGGTGGTCAAATTCAGTGGGTCCCAAAGCATTTTGGTGCAGAGGCAGTCCGCTGACGCCGCGGGTGCTGAACTCTTGCGAGATCCCACCGGCCAGGCTCTGAGCCAACATCAAGATACGATGGTTACTCAGTTGAAATCGATGTAACTCATGAAGGGAGAAGGCAGAGAGGCGCACAGTTTTAAAACAGCTGAGATGTAACAGGATATATTAAATATTTCCATTCTTTCGTCTGTCCCATTCGTTGAAAATATATATTGCAATGAAACAAAACCAAATAAATGTTTTTTGCGGTGCTCAGGTGTTGTTTGTTTGTTTTTAATCATGAATAAAATACTGAGGCAAACAGCTCGCTATTCGAAATGGACAGTGAGGTATTCTATTCTCTGTTATCTCGCTAATATTTTGTATAAATGGAGCCCGAAAGACCGGCTTGTAGAGGCCACACGTGGTCTTAGTGGTTGCCTCCGGCAGCGTGCTCTGGAATGTCATGTGTCACGTGCCCGTCAGGAGGGGGTTAGAGAAGACCGGAAAAACGCTAATGGTAGAGTACGGTTATATTACAGCCGGTGACAGTGCGTATGTGCACTGGCAAATAAATATTTTTTTTTTATTACAGCAGTTAGCAAATGAAGTGTTGTTAGCAACTTACCTGCAATGTGCACTGCGTTACCTACGTGTCCAAGTTTCTACAGCATTATATGTAGATGAAAGGTATAGTAATATCAAAAGTGAGTCGAGTCCCATTTATAATTCTGGTACGAAGCACACTCTTCTTACGGGGGAAGCCGTCAGCCTGAATGGGACACTTGGAGAACTTGAAAGGCTAAAATTAGTACCCTTTCATACTAACCTTTTATAAAGCGTGAACTGTTTCCAAGAACGAAAACGAGGCCTAAAAATAGAGTGGTAAAGTAGCTGCGGACGCCAGAAAAGGCGTGACATGTCGACTGTAGCTCACTGATTGCTGGCTAAGTCAATAACTTTGCCTTTTCTGTCTTCAATCATTAGTCGTACCCTCACTCCTTCAGTTTATAATTATGCCGATGGAACGCCAGTGCATTTTCCAGATAATTACTGCGGTGAGGATCTTGATGCCGGCTTATTCATGCGAATTCCTGATAAGTTATTACGCGTAGCATCGTTAGTAACTTGAGATCCGCTCAATAATGACTAGTTCGTTAAAGCAGCTAAGGCTTAGCCGCATTAATTAGCCTTGGATAGCTAGTTCGGTAATTAGTAGTCATCACAAACTTTCTATAATCCGCCGCAACATGAAATATGTCTCGATAAACCTAATCATTTATCTCTAATGGGCTGCCGCCAAAACATTTTTGCCCCTATAACCCATGAAAAAGATCGCACACAGTGCGTCCCAACTGGCCTGAGCCAGGGGTATTAAAAAGAAATAGAAAAAAAAAAAAGACGGATGCTCACTGCGCCAAAGTAACTCAAAATCCATTACTGGCACTCGTCTAAAGGAAAGGGCTGTATATGTATCACGCTTTAAATCAAACCGTTAAACCGCTGCAGCTGAGAAGCAAGTTTGAGCTCGAAAGGTCAGGACTGGAAATGAGCCAGAAACGGAACATTTGATGTCTACCGCGCTGTTAAGGAACCACGCGAAATTTGCGGAACAGAAGATTTCTTCCCCTCAGCCACGATGATAGCGACTCCGGCTACGTGACGAGTATTTTGGTTCGCCCCGTCATCGACTCTTATGATAAGCCTATACTTTAGCAAGGGCAAGGTACGAAACTAGGAGAGTTGATTTTAGTTGTACAAAATGCGACGCTCAGTGGCAGAAGGCAAAAAGAACTAAGTGAGGCGAGCTACCTACCTACTATAGCTAGCACTCGGTCCGTCTCGTTCCTGCTGCACCCAGTTGTTTTGCGCTGGTCTTAAATAGGCAAGTCGAATTTAAAGTACCAGTGCCGTCAATACAATGAAACGAATTGAAGAAACACATTGCTCCAGGCGACTGCTAAATATCCCCATTTGGTCATTCCTGCAACGTGTATTGGTTTATTTTTTTAAACATTCGTGCCCGTTAGCTAAGACAAACATATAAAGCACCATACCTTTTCGAAATTCGCTAACACTTTTTTGTGGTTGTTGTTCTGCACACTCAAAGGAATCTGTTTAAGCGGCTTACGTGGTGAGGAAGTTGCCCTCCTAAAGACATGCACAAGCGTAATGCCTTGTATGCTTCCCAAATTCACTGCCTGTAACAACAAAAGCGTAGGCAAAACGCAGTCCTCGGCATTATAAAGCCAACTGGTATGTCAGTTTTTATTCTCAAGATTCTCATTTGCCTGCCGTTTTGGATTTACAGGCAGCAAAGTTGTGAAGACTGCCATAAAGCGTAACACTTGCGCATGTCTTCAGGACGACCGACGTTTAATGTGTCTGTCGCCATCTCCGAGAATAAAGTACGATGGTGCTAAAGGCGCCAACAAAAGACATCGCACGACATATAATATATATATATATCTATATATTTGCTTAGACACACATGAAGATGAGAAGTACAAAACAAGAACGCGCGTGATGATGTCTCTTCGTATGCGGGGTGAACCTGTTATGAATACATCCAAAATCGACCTCTCTCGCTTTTGTGCCTCCGAAGGCAGCTTGAAAAGCAGGGCACTGTATCGATGCTGCAATTTTCAAGAACGCGAGTCGTTACGCTAGTTCGGTGAAGGCTCTTCAAAGTTGATCACATGTGGCACATTTGGTGAAAATAGATGTAAAAAACAAGACACAAAAATGCCGGAATCTTTCCGGCACTGGGTCATCATCACTGAACTGAGCGTCCTCATTGTAACTAAGCATGTTACAGTAATATACATTTCAGAGAGGCGCATTCACACAAGCTGCTACAGTTGTACCGACCTTTGGTTTCGTGCTTCGTGGCGGGGAGTTTACGCGGAAGGGCTTATTACCTCTTTATCGCACTCGTCGAAAGGACGGTGTGCAAGAGCCGTTTTGCCGATGTACCGTTGGATATTAGAATTAATGACAAGCGTTAGACCCGCACACATTTATAATCATCAAAACAAAAATTTAGGTTAGCAGAGAAGACACTTAAAGACAGGCTCCTCCAAGCTGGGCCTAATTTTGATGCGTTTTTAACTTGTGTGAGTATTTCCATTGGCTATTTGTTTGTGGTGACTCTGTAATGCTCCACTGTATTTTGGACGTCTCAGCCATGCCGTCCTACTTTTCCTAGTTTGTTGATCCTAGGCTTTGCCAACCGTGAGGAACTGGGAGAATAAAACACAAAACGAAGGCTACTGCACACCAGCCTTTCCACGGTGGCTCTTACGGCTTAACCACATACCACGCGTTGCTGACCGGCAAATAGCATTGGTACGCCCAAGCAAGTAGTCCTCAAGCCACGAGGGCATTTTATATGAAGTCCATTATCTTTAGGCACTGCTGAAATACGGGGTGAGTTGATCGCCGCGACGTTTGCCGCAAAGCTTTCTCAGATCACCACACGCGACACGACGGTCTGCACTCGTTTCACTTGTCCCAGGCACGGGTCGTAAACTCTGCAGAGCTGAGCTGCGGATGAGCACTGTCCACTAGTTTTCTTCTCTTCTT
This sequence comes from Amblyomma maculatum, assembly GCF_055883805.1. Lineage (NCBI taxonomy): Eukaryota > Metazoa > Arthropoda > Arachnida > Ixodida > Ixodidae > Amblyomma > Amblyomma maculatum. Next base: position 129,797,777 of record NC_139344.1, read on the forward strand.
GATTCTCAACGTGCGAGTCGCGTACCCTTGCTGAGGGCTGACAGAAAGCAGTAGTCACTCCGCTTTTGTGTTGCCACCCTCCGACTGGGCTGCGCTCATGAAACAAAGGGTGTGACGCGAAGTCAGCTGAAAGGAAGCAAAGGTGTGGCAGCTTCTGCGAATGCGTCAGCTGCCAACCTTTCGAAGCCGCTGCAGAAGTGATTTGCTTCCAACGCTGTACATTTCATCTTTCCTCCAAGAAAGCGTAATTTCCCTTGACTTCCAAGTGCAGGCAGCAACCCACAAACTTGCTACCGGTTGAAAACTCAATGTGGCACCAGCTGTAAGTTGTGCATCGCTCGGAGGGGCCACCTGGGAAGGGCGCTGTCTTTCACGTCTTGAAACCAAGGGTTTAAACTTCCTTTCGCAGATCGCGTCCCACGTTACTCTCACTCTATCGAAACGCACGAGGAACCTGCGCGACTTCCACCTTCCTTCAGAGCCGCCATTCTTGTTGCGAAATGCGGAACCTGCACTTCCACCATGTGACGTCGACGCCGTAGCTCCACTTCCGGCGTGTCCGCCGGTACGTATCCTTTCACAGTTCGGAGACCTCCAGCTTTCCGGCCCTGTTTGGCGTTCCCATTTTGGTGAGGAAGACGCTGGCGTAGGGGCAGCCACCATTCTTGTTGTTCCTGCTGTTGAGGTTGTTGCGCTCCGCCACCTCGGGGCACAGCAAGTCAGTCGAACCTCCCACGGGGATGCTAATGTTCTGCACCGTGCCGTTGGAGAGCACGTACACCTCCGAGCAGAGCTGCGCCGAGTCGAACTCGCGGTCCTGCGTCTGGCGGTGCGTGTCCGTCGAAGACGACGTGCTGCCCGAGGGCTCGGCCACTGCGTTCTCGTCGAGCGAATTGCGGTCCGCCGCTCTGCAAATGGAAGTGACGGGCGATTATTATTAGTCTTTTTTTTTTTTTTTTTTTTTTTGCGCCGCGATTTCGTCATTCCGGTGATTTTGAAGGTAATAGGAAGGAAAGGAAGGATGGCTGAAGTTATGTGGAGGTATTTCATAAAGGTAAGTTGTGCCATAATTAGGCGGCATGAAAATACGTGCAAGGGGGCCGTCCGGCCGCAAATACTTTGTGGGAAATAAACATGCACGTGCCTGTGCGCAACATTCAGACAGTTCCATTATGTGCATCATCGATGGCGGTTTCCTCGAATCTACGCTGCGCAGCGCACGCCTCTAGTCGAGGAAATAGTTGGACCGTTATCACGACTACCGGTGAATACACACTTCGCGCGCTTTAATTCTCGGAACGCTCTATTTCTCAGCGGCTATTCGAATTGAGTTCCTCACGCTGGTCTTAGTCGTTCTTTGCATACTTACACTATGCTATCCCCAGTCTATATATAACCTACTTTCGGTGCCAGTATTGTTTGGATTGGACATCGCTTTTACTTCCTGTTCAAGTTTAAGGTTCGTGCATAAATTTCACCTACCTGACGGTCCCTCCAAGAATTGTTTTTAGGCGAACACGGTGCTTCGTTTTAGTTATTCAGTAAGCGACCTGGTCATATTATTTGATAAGTGCAGTTACACTGTAATGGCGCTCAAAAGCGCATGACTTTGACGAGGCAACCAATTCGTGTACCCCAGATATAATCAAGATTAAGGCAGGGCAAAAACGGCATAGCCGTGTTATTTCGACCGCTACAGAATAAAAACCGCGCATGCTCCGTGCGGTGGCCAGCTAGAATCCAGTGTGCACGTAAAAGAACAGGAAGTGAGTTCAGAGCAGACGTGTACGCGAGGGAAAGGGTTCAGCAAGACAGCTCGAATGTATGAAAGAGTGCAGGGCAAACAAGGCGGCGCATCATGCTCGTGGCTGCATTCGTCGTCCTACGGTATATACTAACCTTGTCTCTTCGTCCTCTTTATACCATTCGTTGTCGTACGAGTGCATCCAAATCGGGTTCGACCTACGGAGAAAGGGGGCGTGGATTTTGGTTCGTTTCTCTTCTTTACTTCATCAAATCAAGGGGTCAGTACATTGGCCAAATGTTGTGTTAATACAAAGAGCCTGCCGCGCGTGCGCTTTCTTTTCTCCGAGACGACGCTTATGTGGTGAAACAAACGACTCTGCTGCATGTTCACTACGCGCTTAATCTTTCCTTTTTCTTCCACTTAAGATCTCGTCTCACTTCGCTAATGGGCTGTCTTGAAAACTCGTTAAGTTTACACGCACCGACGTTTCCCTTGTGTAGAGCTGGAACGAATAACTAAGTATAACCTGCACAGGACGCGCAGTCTCTGCTCTCCAAGCGTGATATGAATACGATAGCCACTACCTCTTTCCTGTGGTTACCCTTCCGCCTTGCGGCAAGTTTCTTCGTTAAACGATCCGCTGCAGAATAACATTAGGCAGACATCAAGCGGCTGTTCACGTTCGCTATTGCCACGTTGTCTGTGCAAGCCACTTGTTTTCTGCTCATATATGTGAAGGGTGATTGGATCGGTCATTACTCGCTGCGATACTTTTTTCTGTTTTCAATGGATTCGTCAAAAGTCAATTATAAAATTTATGAACTTGTAGAAACCACAAATTTATGCACATCAGAGGAGCTTTTAAACGATAAAAATAGACAGCGATAACGCGCAGCTCAATTCATTTCGTTGCAAAAGAGCTCCGGGCACCCGAAACGATATCTATGAGGTAGTTCAAGATATTTTTAATAATTCATAACTTGGTAAAATCAGTTTGAAATTTATTCCGCATTGGTGAGCTCTTGATATTGCAACGAATTACAGGAACCGTTTGAAAAATGCACAGGCCTTCTTCGCGCACTGACAGTAACTGAAGGCCTGCAGTCTCCTTAAACTTCAGCCAACCAATAAATAATTCGACACGATCGAATTGAGAGCAAGAGACACGCTTTCACTCGCACTTTTCCTAAACGACTCCAACCACTTTGCTCGAGCAGGCTTCTTCGGTTAATAACGGCCAGGAGAACAACAGATGTCACGTGCTGCGAAAATTAGATTCGCTGTACAAGGCCACGGATCTCCAATGTGAACACGTATGCAAAGCACACTGGATTGTTTGCAAACTAACCAGCAGGCGCAGAGAGCCATGTTACCCGCGCTTCTTGCACGTGCGCTGGAATGTGGACATCGCCAGCAAGTGGCGCTCTGCGGAACTGTGATTAAATCCTTTTTTTAACCCCCGTGTTCACTTCAGAAGTGCACGACCTTGTGCCTAACGAAAGCAAGAACAGCCAGCCCTCATAAGAAATAGCAAAGGAATAATTCCTGGTTTTCTCTCCGTTACATATTCTCTTCAGCCACTGAGGCGACAACTGGGACAAACGTTTCTTATACTATCGGTTGTTTTCGGCCGAACTATATAGCTAACCTTACTTGTTACAAAGAATCAAATAGTTTTTTTTTTTTCGTCCACTCAAACAAAGCAAACTGTAAATTCATTTCTAACACGTTTGAATAGCGGACGTTGATCTCATTATGCGATGTTGACAATGGCAGCTGCTCTTCTAAGTATGTTTTTCCTTATAGGCAACTCCCATTCAGATTTTATAGCGCAGCTCATGCGCACGTTCGTTGGCTGGGTCGCGTCGCTGTTGCTGATGACGTAACCAAGCGAAAGAGAGACACGAGCCAAAGAAAATTTCACAGGTGAAAAAAAAAGAAGAGCCACGAGCTCTGCGCCGCCCTCTCGTCGAACACTCCAAAAAGCCCGATGGGCACAGTGCGGGCTTCACCGAGGCTGGCATCAACAAACGCCCTAGACGATCTCTCTTTTCTCTCCCTCTCTCTCTCTCTCTGGCTCCCCGCTACCGCTGTCTCCCCTCGTGCTCCCTTTCGCCTGGTGAAAAAAAAAGCTAGAGCTGGGTTCAAGTTTCGCATTCGGGAATGTCGTAATCGCCCTCGGAATTCTTATTTTAATCAAAGGAAGCTGGCTTCTCCTTCCTGAATTTTCTTTTGGCTCATGTCCACTCTGCGCCTTGTGCTTTAATTGCACGCGAGAGTAAACCTGGTGTAAAGTGGAGATCTACGGCTTCCTAAGCTACCTTATTTCGTTGGGACAGGATAGTGAGGTAAATCGCCTTTCAAAAGAAGACCACGCATGATTGTATGCTCATTCGCGCCTAGCGTTCCAGCAGTCGATGATTTCCTTCTATTTAGTAAGTCCCCCTATTTTTTTTTTTTCTAATGGCAACATACTTCGATTTTTTTTTATATGTACAGTGAAAATTTTGGTAATGTGATGCCGGAATCAACGTTGACATGTTGAATGGATAGCCCTCCTTCTTCATCCGGGCTAATTTTCCATGTTTTCGAGTGTTTTTTGCCTTTACAATCATCCCTATGACCGTCTAAACCAACAATAAATACAGCGCTGCCTAAAAATCTAGCATGGAAATAGAGGGAATCGCAGTAAGGTTCCAAACTGATGGTACCTTAATGGCAACTTCGGGGCTTCTCGAAATTCACGTAATTTAAAAAGAAAAAAGAAAAAAACCTTGTGGGTTCTTCTCTCTGTCCGGGCAATTTCTGGCAGACAACGCAGGTGTGTAGCGTTTTCATGATCTCAGTACAGGCAATTTTCACTGCCTACGTTGCGTCTGTGACGTTGTGAGTTCTTCTCTCTGACCGGGTAATTTCTTGCAGACAACGCAGGTGTGTAGCATTTTTGTGATCTCAGTACAGGCAATTTTCACTGCCTAAGTTTCGTGCACGTCAGGAACACAGAGCGAATATACTGCCCATAGAGTGAAAATAACTGCCTCACTGACTTACATACTCTCCTCAAATTCTTGCGAACAGGGACGGCAGCCTTCGCGGTAAAGACGTTTATATGCAACTATTACTCCGCGGGCCAAAAAGAGGGCCTACTTACGAAGTAGCATCGACCTTTTCTTAGGTACCGCGACTCTAACCGATGCCATATGATGACCTCAATTGCCATGAAACTGCAACTTTAGAAGCGCTCCTGCACGTTTTTAACGTTATTGTCCTGGGCACGAAAGCGTTCCATTTAACCACGTATTAACGTATGTGGAAGCAGTGAATGGCCAACTCTTTATCCTTTTTTTATAATAATCCTCGGTACCCCGCTGGCAGTGCAGAAGGTCCGCGCGACCTCCTCTTCGCGCTTTAGCCACCAGTTCCCATGGCCACACACCGATACCCGCTCCCCATTTTCGGAATATAAACGGACAGGCATGTATTCCGTCATATCAGACATTCGGTATGCAGAGACATCGTTTGCAGTCCCTAATTTATTCTTCCTTCGACTCGTACGATGGATCAGCGAAAGTTTCCGACGTCATCGCTGCTGCATCACGCGATAAACCGCTTCTACCTAAGCAGCTGAGTTGCGGTTTTGATTTGCCATATATGCTATCCAAATTTTATTTGGTACAGTTACTAAACGGCAGTCTGTTGTGACGAAGAGCGGAGATTCAGCTGAACGTAATCAACTCAAAACGTTCAAGAGAAGCCCCGAAGTTGCTAGACACCGTAAGTTTCGCTGGCGAATGCAAATGCATCAGCTGTACGACAGACTAACTGAACAAGTAGCTGTGAGAATAACAAGACAAGGCGGCTGGCTACCCAAAAGCCAAGATGCGGCGCTGGGGTGCGCCACTGTCGCTTACCCTTCGACTGAGTGCTGGTTTGTATTTGGCACGTCCATACGGTTCAACGCAGAGTCCCGAGAGCCTAGTGGGGAGAAAGCAGTACCGGCACAAGCAAAACACGTGAGGAGTCTGCGCTGCCACGTTCCGCAGCGTCGTAAAAGCAGCGTCCCAATCTCAGCAAAATGGCGTGAAGTCCGCATAGCATCTTCACAGTTATTAAATCATACAAGGCATTCTTATTGAGGCATTCTTTACGTGCCTCTCTCTCAATTCTTAGACCGGCATACCACAGCTGAAACTGCCTTTTATCTCTTTTGCATAACGGCATAACTAAAGATCATTTAGTAGAGATTAGAGTACTCTGCGTCCGACATTTAAGCAACAAGGATGTATGGTATGAGAGGACAAGCTGACAGAGCTCTTTGCAGACGCACACAGTTTGCATTTAAAAGCGCGGGATGGCACTAGAGATATCATTGCTGCAAAAATTAATTCGTTCGATAAACTATCGCATTATACTATTAGTATTTAATGATTAATTCTGAGCGCATCAGACAGGCACCCCGCCAAACGTAATATAAAACCAAAATTGGCATTAAGTGCCGCTTTTGAGCGAAATTACAGCCCGAACCCGCGAAGCTAGGCCGACAGAATGTTTTTCTTTCGGTGTGCTCTGAGCGACATTGAGTATACATTAGCATTTCAGATAATGTCTACTAAACTTTGTACTATGTTTTGCATATACATTCAACAAATTTTTCGCCAAACCATCTCGAACAGTCGCGTTCGTTCTAACAAACTCCGTTTCATGCAGCCTCAGCTTAGATTTCAATAACATTTTTGGTTGCCTTCAAATAGTTTCCTGTTAGCACACGAACGCACGACGTCTAAATATTTTAACGAGTTGCCGTCGAAGTGAAAATACATACACTGGAGATCGTCCGTTCTTCGCCGGTGCTAAAAAAATGATCACATTTATAAATGTCGCTACATCCGCAGCGCACCGCTGACTGAATCGATAATGTAAATGGATATTGGCGTGCCGGTCGATATCGCCAGCATATGTAATTCTTTAAATATATGCAGTTTGCTCGGACAGAACTGTTATTCACATTAGTTGTCCAAAGCGTCAGCGTTGGTCATGGGGATCATAGCCTACAGCGCCCCCCCCCCCCTCCCCTTTCCATTTTATTTTATTTTTATTTTTTGTCGGTCTACTACTTGCTGCCTCAGGCCTGCTATCAGAGAGGTTAATGAAAATTACACGCTTCTAACCTGCCACCCCTGATCTTTTGCGTCGGAAACAAGCGCCTTAATGATTGTTCTTCAATTTCAAATTCGCTCATATGCACGATTACTCTCCAGAGCAGTTCGGGGAAGGCTGACAGAAATAAAAGCTAACATATCCAGCACAGCCGTACCAGAACTAATATGGACCTTCTCGGCCAAAACAAAGCTTCTGTAAAAATTGGGCGATGGGAGGCTCCTGGTCATGTCTTGGTGCTAACCAAGTTCTGTATATCGATTTTCACCCATGTACAACCAGCCCCCAGAAGATATATTTAATCTCTTCGCAAGTCGTTTTCTTTTTTTCCTCTCTCTTTTTTTTTTTTTTTTTTTGCGTATTATGTTCAGTGGGGACCTTCGCCGTGAAGACTGGGTGATTTTTGGTGCAATTGTTGTACATCAAAAATAAGACCAAAAATATTGTAAAAGACAACTGCAGACGCGGTTTCACTAGCGCTCTGAGCATCGATTGCGTTCTCGCGCAGCGAAGATGCGCGCAGTGGAGAACACAACGTGTAAAAAGCAAAGCGCGGCCCATGTTTATGCGCTTCAATCATGGACCCGCCCATGTGCCCAACTTTTCTCTCACAGCGGTTACAATCGGAAGGCATGTGCCATAAGAGCTTTTTTTCCTTTCAAGCGCGGTATTTGAATTAGATTTTTCATAGGTAACGTCGACACGAAATAAAGCCTGAAGAAAATCCTCTCCGGCCTGATTTCAGAAAGTTCATTTCTATCTCTCTATAGCGAGCTTGCATGAAGCGATGCATGCTGGGTAATCTGCCATGATGTCGCTGGAAGCAGACGGCGGGCAGCGCAGCCGGGCTGAATTGAACAAGTGCCTTGTCGTTTTCAACGGTCCACCGAGCAAACACGCGGCTTTTTAGTGCGCTGCTCTTGTGTGCATGCAATTGCCGGCAGATGCCTGAGGAACGTACGAGTCGACGCTGTGTCCGAAAAATCGGGAGCGCTAGGGAAAAATGCAAAGCATGTGCGACGCGGACCTTTTCAAGCTACGTACGCTTCTTCAAGCGCGAACGACTGACTGCACTATGCGTCTGGATCTGGCCACCCGTCGACATCACCGATATTCATGATTTTTAGTCCTGGCGGCTAGTTTGATACTTGTCTGGATTGGCGTCGATCTCGATTGCGTTAGCCCGTGCGAGCCATTCGCGTCACCATCACTACAGGAATCATTTGCCTTCTCGCCCTCGTACAGATTTTTTTTTTTTTTTAAATCGTGAAGAACCGACAGTAAGCCTGTTCGATCGCGCCGGCATCGTCTGCGCGCACTACGCGACCATGTAGATGAGGCTCTGTGGCAGTGCCGTGCTGCGTCGTCTGCTGCCAACGACATCATGGCAGATTACCCAGCATACATCGCTTCATGCAAGCTCCCTATAGGCAGCAGAGAACAGGCAACAAAAGGAACGACGGATGTGTATACCATGCACTAGAAACTCCGGGTAACTTCCAGAAAGTGAATTCTCCTCACCTGACTTGCTTTGTAACTGTGAGCGATAGCTTCAACATTCATTTGCTAAATGCCTATTTATTTGCCAATTATGAATTTTCGTCGTCAGCTTTACGGCGCACATACAAGTTTTGAAGTCTGCAGCGCAATGTGAAGCATCGGTCGCATTGCACTGTGCGCGTGATGTTCTTTTTCTATTTTGTTATTGTTTGCTTAAAACACGGAATGCATTCACTCGGTTTGAGCAATTAACTGTGCAGCAAAGCAGATGAAACGATAGGCCCACAAACAAGGAAACGCACTAGTTAAGGCGAGAAAACAGCTTACCAAAAGCAGTCGCAGTGGCTGCTTTTAACTGCCGTTCATACCTAAAAACAAAAAAGAGAATGGACATTGTCAATAAACGCACATTTCACACGATATAAATATAAAGTTTGCATTTCAGTGCAGCGAAAACCTTGTTAATTTGACCTTCGAGGGATAAAAAAAAATGTTAGAATTATCCTGAAGTCCTAATCATCGAATGGCTCTAAAAAACTGCCGGGAACCATTTGCACCACACTAATTATATCTAATGAACACCAGGATTATGGTCGCCTATACACGGAGATAAAAGCTAGCGACAAAGACACTTTTTCGTGCTGTCGTCAAGTGCTTTCATTGCGCACACTGTAGGGAAAGTTGGTGAATCGATCCAGAATCGTGTCTACGCGGCCGTTTTCGCAGTGCAATGCATCAGCAGTGGCACCTGTCCGCTAACGGCCCATTTGCGGTTTGAGGATGCTTCTCCGCGCATACAGTAGACTTTGCGATGAAGCAGCCTCAAAGCGCAACGGCGCACACTATTAGCTTTCCGGTATCCTCATAGGTAGAACCGTTTTTGTTGGCCTCCACGTTTCAGCCCCATAGCTGAGTACCAATAAGATGCAGCTGTTACAATAACAGTTGCATCTCACCGGTACTCACATATGGGGCTGAAACGTGGAGGCCAACGAAAAAGATTCTACCTAAGTTGATGACAACGCATATAGCTATGGAACGGAAAATAGTGTGTGTAACGTTAAGAGATAGGAAGCGTGCAGAGCGGATCAGAGAAATAACTTGAGTTAATGATATTCTAGTAACATTCAAGAAATGCGCATGGGCAGGAGAGGATAACTGATCGTCGCTAAGGGTAAAAAAATGTATTCCAAGGGAAGGAAAGCGTAGAAGGAGGCGGCAGAAAATTAGGTGGGTGGTTAAGGTGAGGTTAAGAACTTTGCAGGGTTGTTGAATTGGACGCAGAGAGCACAGGACCGGGTTAATTAGATGAACATGGGACTGGCCTTCGCCCTTTGAAATAAGTATAGTCCGGCTGATGATGATTCGAAAAGCGGAGGAAGCACGTGGACGCAAATGAGAGAAATATGAGTAGGCGTTAGAACGATGTGACGACGCCACCTAGAATGATGATTATACAAACGTTTACTGAACAAGGTTGGCACATTGACTTAAGCGGGGACCTGGTAAAATTGGAGAATCCCAAAATAAGACTAAAAGGCGAGTTACGCGCACAACAGTGTCTGAAACAGCGTGATTGGCCGATGCGCGCGCCCGATGGCAGTGGCAGAATGGTGTCAAGCTTAGCTTTTTAAGAGAAGCTAAGTTGAAACTATACTGCCAGGCTATATTTCGGCAATGGGAGACTTCCGATCGTCATCGCACGTGCCATAGCGCGCACGCCTGAGATGCGCGGGCCCCACCGTTCGATGCAGTTTCGGTTCGGGGAGGTCTATTTGTACGGTCGCAGGCTTCGCGAGTCGACCCTCGACATGGCTTCCTGTCCTAATTAACGAACATACGATGCCACAGACTGACATAGGCGTCGGCCATGACCACGCTCCTAGTTTGAATTATCAGAATTTTCCAAGTAACGATGGTCGGATTAACGAGATTTTACAGTAGTCTCCAAGCGGCTTTGCGAGTGACCGAAACGACTACAGATCCGCGCGCCCGTACTGACGTCATGCTCTTGATGTTCTAGAAAGTCTATAGCAGTACTCTCAAACTGGGTTCCGATAGCTCCCAATAAACTCCTCCCTCCTCCCCCCCCCCCCCCCTCTCTTCCCTAATATTACCAATATTACGTGCGGACCCGGCGCAGTGCCTAGCTCATTCAAATCCATTTTAGAGCGTTAGTTTTTCTAATCTTAACTCCTTCCTCAGTTTTGCGCCGTCAGCGTAGGCACCGTCCCTGCACACACCTTGGCATCGCGCCAAGATGCTATGCGGTGCACCGCGGGCATGTTGATTGTTTTATTGAACTAGCGGCCAGTCCGGCCAGCTTGGCAGTATGTCAAATTGCTTCGTCATTATACTTATGTCGAGACCTTCAGCGAAAAGTGGTAAAGCAGGCTCATCGAGGCAAAAACGTTTGGTAATCCCTGTCATAAAGGCTTGGGAAGCTTTGAAAACAAGCTTAACGTACGGCAGTTGGATGCCGCCACCTCACGACATGGTTGCCAATACTTCAATAATTTAAAAATGCCCACGGTTTTTGATGTACAGTCCAGGCCATAATAATAATACGGAGCACGCGTCGGGGATAAAAACTTCTGTCACTTGTTAGCTAACCAGAAGCGTGCCCCGTTATATACTGGCCACACATGTACATAACATGTGCGTAAGAGTTAAGACACGGAGGCTACTAAAAGAACCTCCAGACAGCACTTCGCAAACCTTACAGCATCGCCTGCATACTGATTGCAGCGCAAGCAGAATGTATGCATGCCCACTGTTGCGCTTTCCTTATTCCTGTATTAGTTGTCGCTGCAGGAAAGATTCCCCAATGGCCTTACGCTGCGAACGAGTGCGACATGCCCCCCAATGCAGGTTATTAACGCTCCTTCAAACTCCTGCGTATTCGCCGGTTACACTAGGGAATAATAAAATACAGCAATAACTCAAACTCCGCTGCTCACACGAAACGATAATATAGAGAGAGAGGGAGAAAAGAGGTCGATGCTTGTTGCTCGCGCTCCTGAAAGGTTGCGTGCATGTAATATTGGCTGAGAAGTTGTTCACTATACACCTCAAAAGTACGAACACTTCTATTATGGTATTTTGGACACAATGTTTTGGTCATCGCCGTTTCTGTCAGCATGAGCAGAGACTCCACCACCTGATTGGACATTGATTTGGTGCCAACATACTGTGCAATTCCGTCAAAATTATAATCAAAGCCTACACGACAAAGGAATAAGAAAAGGCGCTGCGTTAGTTTAAAGTCATAAACGAAGTAAATACAGCTTAAGTCAAGCGTGAGCTCTCGTAGGCGTAATCGCCCGTAGTTTGGTCGGGCTACAGACGACTGACAGAAGTGGAGGCGGGGCTTCGTGGCAGCGCACTCACCGGCTCCTCTGGGCCAGGCACAACGATATGACCAGCGCTAGCATGACCGACAGGAACACAGAGAGGCCGATGAGCCAAGTGCGCATCTGGTCCTCCTCCCGCTCAGCATCGCTCAGCGCGTCCGCCGGCTGTGGACGACAAAAGGCGAGCATGTGAATGGCGAATACACTGATGGCACGCCCCCCCCCCCCCCCCCCCCCCCCAGCGCTCATTTTCGCCTGCTCTCTTCGAAAATCGGATGACATAGCCATAAATTCCAAGCAAGGGTATTTTTGAACGGAAAATTATTTATGAATGCAATTTTCTCGCATATCGTAAAAATCCACCAGAACAATCAATATAATCGTAAATCCTAGTATTTCTTGATACGGACGTTTTACTATCCTTAAAAGCGTTCCACACTGGTTTTTCTACGGCAATGTTTACTCGATGAGAGAGAAATACAGATATCTATAGAAGTATTTTGCGACGCATAGAGAGATCGGGCCATTCCCTTAAATATTTCCATAACAGTGGCTAACAATATCCCACAGTTGCCTCAAAAATAAAAATCATGTCCGCGAAATCTGGACATGTTTGGGCATTCGAAAAGCGGGCAGCGAGCTGTAAGAATTTCGGCGTAACCGTGTGCAGATGCTAACGCAAAACAGTAAATTCTTTGCAGGTGGGGCTAAATAAGGATACGGCTAGTTTTCTAAATGAAAGGTGCTTCATCCGTTCCGATAGAATGTTTAGAAGTAAATAGCGGAAATAGCTATTATTTTTCTGTGGCATGAAAACTTACCTCGCTGTAAAGCACGTTGAACTCTTTGAATAACTTATCCAGGAACTCAATATTCTTGTCTATCAAACTGGAAAACAAAAATGCCGAAGTATAATATGTTAAAAAAACGTATTCCACTTAGCGTGGCAGCATTGCGAACGTTTCAGTGAATGTGACTCACGTGAGAACGTTGGACACCTCCATGATCGAGTTGTCATCGCGGTTTACAAAGTGCAAGTAGAGGTCACTCCTGCAACACGTGAACAGTTCACTCAATGCACCAAATGTTAGCCCGACTGTCGAATGATTTTTTTTTTTTTTAGAGATAAATAATAATATAAGAAAACAAACCGCAGCGGTAATCATGCGACTGCTGAGGACGCATTTCAGTGCAACGATATCAAGCAGCGAAATCACAGGAGTAATAACTCTGGCACGTGTCACAGTCCACAGTTGTAGCGTTTGCCCGTAGGCACACACTACTTAATATGCCAAACCAATACTTCGGCACAACGGCATAGTGTGAAACAACTAACCGCAAGCTCTTGCACTGTAGCACGGCCGTAACGACTTCTTATGATTCAGAGAAATACGAACACCTTTTTCCGCGGCGCAGGATGCGTATTTAGGCGCTGTGTCTTGTGGCAATTTCAATATTCCCATCCATTCTCTTACTTTGGTAGCCCCCATCTGTGACGTCAAGCAGGTCGACAGCTGGCTAACAAAGCCGTCTGTCGACCTGGCTCCATTATCAAGGGTATGCTGACCAATGGCAAGGGCGTAAACGAAGGAGCAGGGGGAAAAGTCTGGTTCAAAAATATGGCTCCCTTGCCGAGATTTCAGGCGAAATGCCTTCTCAGGCGAATCCTGAGCGAATTTTGCACCCACAAGTCAGCAGCGTAACGAATGACACATGATAAAATTGCGGCGACTACTGCAAGCCACGGCGCCATCGATTCCAACGTCTAAAGTTTCTCACTGCTGTCAAGAGCGTTTCGAGCAGCTTAAAAACGTTTGGCATGTCTACCTACAAATACGAGGAAAGGAGAAAGGCGAACTGCTGTTCTTGCAGCCCTAAACTAGCGTATAACTAACCGTCGCAAAGTCACAACCGCGGGAATTTCTCTGGCCATGTATATGTACAGTCGCGATCAATATGAAGGTGATCGCGCGAGCGTCGACCAGCGGGCCTTTCGAGCTGCATAGCGCCGATATCGGAACTGCGACGATAAAGATTGCATTGTCTTCTTTCACTTGTATACGCTCTTCCGGACTACAACCGTCGGCCCTATGACTACCTTGCCACCTTTTTCCCGTGCTTGCTCTCTGGGCTTCGGGTTTATCTGCATTGTAAATCATTTCTTTTTCATTTTTGCTCATATAGCAGGGGCGGGTTTTTCTGCCGTCACCGGTTTTGATCACACTGTCAATGTTTCTACGGCCCACATGCGCCGGACTAGTAATGCCGGACTGGTAATGCCGGACTGGTAATAGAAAAAAAAAAAAAAAAAAAACAGTCACCGGGCGTCCTCACAATTGATTACGACAAGTGCGTATCTGTCTGATGACGCGTTAAAAAAAAAAAAAAAATGGGACTTGCTAGAAGGGAGTGACAGCAGCTCAAGGAACAGCGAAAAGCGAGAGGGAAGCTACACTGATGTTTCTCTTGCCACGGAGGGCGATGATGTAACGTGGCGCTGCTCCTTGCCTCGGTCGCCGCTCCAGCGATAACCTTCATATTGATCGCCACTGTACAGCCTCGTTCAGTATGGAAGGGAACGGTAAATTTGCACAAAAAATAAAAATCGTTGTTTCTAGAGTAAAGTCAGTAACAACGCAAAAAAAGCATTCCAGTTAGCAGAATAATGTCAGTAATGACGCAAACAGGGATTCTGTTGGCAAAGAGGAAAAATTGTGCTTGTCACACACAATTGCGGAGTGATCATTTATTAAATGCTGAAATTTTGTTTCCTTTCATATTGAGCCACTGTGTGAGTATACCTCTTGAAAGCCTAATAACACAGATATGTTCACAATTATCGACAAGCTACAAGAAAGGGCTTCGATTTGCTTTAGCACTTGCTTGATGAGACGATCGAAGCTTCTGCTGGCAAAACGCAATGCAATGCGTCCTTCAATGATCTTATAGTTCCTCGCAAACGGTCAGTCACAGCATTATTGCGCTAACTGTATGCCCTCATATTTTGTAATCTGGTCACTTACTTTTTTCGGTCTACGGAGCCGTCCTCATTTTCATGAACTTTGTATTCATCAATATTTACAATGGCTCCAGTAATATTGGCAAGGACCCTGTTTAAAGGGGGGGGGGATAAGGAAGAAACATGAGTTAGACAATAAGTTCTCGATCAACGCAGTTCAGACTTAGTGATGGCGACGGAAAGAGCCTTACTCCCTGAATTCTTCCATTTTTTCGCGGAACTCCTCCGGTGTCAGTCGAAGAACGAAACGCACCCGCTGATCTTCCCGCAAGAGGTATATCTGAAAAAAAAAAAAAAAAAAAAAAAAAAAAAGATTGTTAGGTACGACATTACCGCAAAACATGATCAGGTTTTTGTATTTAACAGTCAAAACTCATGCAAATGTACGTTCCAGATAACCATGCTAGCGTTGACGTTTGCGTGATGTTATACGTAAAATGGCTCTTAAATCTGCATTGCAAACATGAATTCGCAGTGTACATACAACGTAAAACGGCATGTTATGGAAACGCGTATTATATTTTTTTGCTTGACAGTACGCAGGACTAATCTGTAAGCCAATATGTCAATCGGCGCCGCATTAGCACACCTTCACTACGTTCTTAAAGTCATTCCACCACTTAAACATTACTTTTTTTGAAAAGAACATGCGAACCATATTGCACTAAAATAAGTGGAAGATAGCAAAGGTGCATGCATAACCTTGCCTGTTCCTCGCTGTTCTTGCTGCATGTCAAATTCAAGGAAACAAACTGCAGCCTATGAGATTCAACTCTAGACACACGGTGCGTGAGAAAACGCAAGGAACTGCAATCCGGGAGGGTTATAAAATGACGGTGTCTACTTCATCACACGAATACAAGGCCGTAAAAATGTTGATGTATACTTACAAATACACTGGCTGTGTCATAGAACCCTTCAGTGTCGTTGGCGATGACCTCAAAGTCAAAATATCCCTTCATGCCTTTCTGCGGGTAGAAGTTCAAGCTCAAGTCGCCGGTGCGGTGGTTAATCAGGAAAGGCGGTCCCGTCAATGACTCCAGTCCTTCTGAAAGCGTCCGACGGATCTCGCCACCGATGTAGTAGCTCACCACGCTGTTGATGCCTTCATCTCGATCGATGGCCTGCGGTGTGCGAGTGCCCGTTTACAAATCCCACCCCAGAACAAACTTGCGCGCAAAACACTGATAATTTTGACACGTCTGAGAACATCGATGGACTTATCTGGGCGGGTTAAATTCTGCCAAAGGCTGAACAGAGGTGGCCACCGCAAATTACGCATATAACGAAGAAAGCACGCTTACGCACCTTGACTGTCATGAAGACGACCCCGAAGTCTGCTTCCATAGTGACACCGCCGGTAAAGACTCGGCTGACGAATCGTGGAGGGTTGTCGTTGACATCGAGCACGCTGATCTCGACTTGAAGAAGCGTGTTGTCTTTGGGGTCGAAGCGGTTCACGGGACGCGGCTCGTGGAAGCAATCGTCCGAAGCGCGTACCACCAGCGTGTAGTTGGCCTGCTCCTCGCGGTCCAGGGGCTCGGTGGCTGACAGCTGGTGCGTGAAGATGTCCAACACGAAGCGGCCCTTCTCGTTGCCCCCTACACAGGTGCAGCGACGAATGCGGCTCTAAGCGCAGCAAGATGCAGTGAGCACTATCTACGTCAGATTCGGTGGGCGATATCCCCGTGATGATGGATTGAACCGCTAGTGTCTTATACTAGGCAAAGAGCTGTGGCTTGCATCGTAATCAGTAAATCGTTGAATTGAATATTACTGGCAGAAATCGATGCCTTCTCTTAGGCTAGCCTACCTGAGCTTCGTGAACTGAATTTAGAAAATGGCGTATATTCATCATTTTCGTCACGAACACATTCTGCACCTGAGCAAGAAAGCATAGATCATTAGTTTTGAGAAGTCGCTGCTCTTGTCCTGTGAATCGGTTGGTGCGCAATTCTTTCCCGACGCCAACTCATATGAAGCTGCATAGAAGGACGACGCAGTTAGAGCAGCCTCTGCTTTCCATGGCGACGAGCTCCTGGCTAGTGTTAAGCAATTAGCCAAATGGAAGCAGAATGTTACCCGCTACTGAAGTAAACGTGCTTGCTAACTTAGCCACTCGATATACAAGGAGTGGCGTTTTGTTCAACACAGACTGCACATTAAAATGTTCTCTGGAGTCCCATTTCTGGGGTTGGTCTATCTGGCCAGGTTGATATCTTGCTCACGCATATTTTTAATTCCTAATGGCTTTCTAAGGCGTTCGCGTCTTAACTATAACTGTACTGAATTAATTGTATCCAATAAAAAGGAATGCTATGTATAGTTTAACATTATAAGCCACGTTTTGCCTTTCTGAAACATGAGTGCCTTTATGTAATCGAGTAAGCATCTAAGGCCTCTTCCTCTATTTCAGAACTCACGGAAAGCCTCTTTCAGCACAGCCTAGATTATACGTCCAAAAAGCCAGAAGAAAAAAAAAAGCCAGAAGTCCAGCCGCACAACAAAACACTGTAAATGCCGCGGCGGTAAGATTTAGGAAGCCTATTAGCAAAAATTTTACTTTGATTCATTCATTTCCTCCTTTTTCGTTTGCGGCCATAACATGCTACATTAGAGCTGATAGCCATCAAGCAATGTTACTCTAAGGTTCGGCATCAAAAGGTGGAGATCAATGAGGAAAGAAAACAAAAATGGAGCGGAGTTATTACAAAATTTGACCGCGGGATTTATTCTTGCTCCGACTCCAACTTCTTTTTTTTTTCCCCATCTCTAAAGCGCAGGTTTCCCAAACATGGGGCTACTTCTGGTGCGCATGTTACCTTAGACGCCATAAACTCGATCTGGCGACAAACGACGCGCGTCCTGAAATTATCACCGTTGCCATTGCATTCTTGAAGCTATCCCTCCGTTCGATTTGGCCGGGGACCTCGATAAAGATGCGTCGGTTAGTTCGGTTCTGGAAGTTGCGAGAAGCAATTCACGATTGAATGTTATTTTAACTCGAAGCAACATTTCAGCACGAAGATTCGGACATTAGTGCGCGCATATTGTAGATTATTGTAATCAACTGTCTAGTTTTGCGTACGACGGTCAAGACACAGCAAATGCTATACGGTCAACTCACCGACAATGTAGTAGCAAGGTATAGGCTTCAGGATACTGAGGTCGTCATCCCTGTCGATCGTGCTTATCAGCTTGTACGTCTCCACTCCTGGCTTGAGATTTTCAGTGAACGTGAGCTGGTGCTGAAGGATCGATAAGATAGATGCATTAAAATACCCACGCGCTTTTCAAGTGGCACTGTCGTGCTGTAGAGACACAAAATATTTTGCTGACGCTCAAATGAGTGCATACCGCGCATTAATTGCATGCATTATGCGCATATTCCTTACTGGAAAAACATGCCTAATAAATTTTGTCTATTTCGTTCAGCAGTCAAACTTAGATTTGCATAGCCAATCTGAACATTTTGCTTTTACGTATTTAGAGGGACAAATACGCGCACGTGCTGTGCATGAAGATATTCAACAAAATATCATGCAGTCTATACAGTAATTCACAATGATCCCGTAATATGAAGGCTATAGTACTAAGAAACCAGCTGTCAATTTCTTACTATCATTGTTCAGGCCAATCTCCTTCAAGAAAAGGAAAGAATATTAAAATTAGGTTCTTACGACGTCTTCCGTGAATTCTGGAGTATAGTCGTTGACATAACTCGGAACCGACTCGGAAGCGAGCGGAACCGACTCGCGTTCGAATTAACGGGCTTTTTTTATACACAGATCTCTATGGAGCTTGGGCGGACCAAGTAGTGTAGTTCGAATTATCCGAAAATTTGAATTATCGAGGCTTGAATTAGCTAGCTTTCACTGTACTAAGAAACCAGCTGTCAATTTCTTACTGTCATTATTCAGGCCAATCTCCTTCAAGAAAAGGAAAGAATATTAAAATTGGTTCTTACGACGTCTTCCGTGAATTCTGGAGCATAGTCGTTGACATCTGTCACAAACACAGTCAGATCCAGGTCGCTGGAGAGAGATGTCGGCTGTCCCAAATCGTAGGCTTCGACACGGAGCTGCACGTGCGGCAAGGTTTTTAATCGTTATTGTTAATAATAATAACAGACAAGTTAACGACGCAGGATCATTGCAAGCCATATTAATACAAACGCACTTAACTGCCGCGATCGTAATCTATATGCGCAGCATATTAACAAAAACGTCATTCACTGAAGTCACCGCCGATATAGCGGGACGAAACGCACCTCGTAGACCTTTTGCGTCTCCCGGTCCAACGTCTGGCGCAAAGTGATGACACCAGTGCGCTCGTCGAGCCTGAAGGTCTTCCAGTGGCCGTTGGGAAGGTCCTTGAGCCGGTAGCGCACCTCAGCGTTTGCTCCGAAGTCGCTGTCCTCTGCACCCACTTCCACTACCACCGTGCCCAAGGTAGCATTCTGAGGGAGAGAAGGACGAAAATCATTCACTTCTGCCTATGCTGTCAGCAACTTGAGATGTCCTCTGCCGAATTCTGAAACTGGCAAAAGGCCTACTTAATAACTTTTGCTTCGTTCGGAGCAACTTTTTGGCTAATCTGTGTTCTATGAAAAAACTAAATTATTGCCGTCTTGCATGCCGCGGCTTAGCTTGAGCCGCGGGAGCTTGAGCTGTTCTCACTTTCCTTTTTCTTTTTCTCTTTTTCTTTTCTTAATATTCGTCTCCCCTCCTGTCTTTTTTTTTTTTTTCGTATTTTGCTTCCTACTCTTGATCAAAACATGTGCGTATATAGCACATGCTGCAACGGCGTTCTTAGTACAAAAGGTTTACTTTCACTTATTGTAAAGCTCATGTTTTACTATGGTTTCCAATCGCCCCCCCCCCCCCCCCCCCCAAAGCACTTTCCTTGTATATATTGCCCCATAGTTCCGCTTTACAGGCATGTCCATATCGGAAAATCTGAGCCGTTTATACAAAAATTTTCGAACTGCAGCACTCAGCAGGACTCCTTTACGCGGTGTTGCATATCAACCAAACTTCTCAGACACTTCTGCACACGACGAAGCGGCCACACCTGCGTCATGTCCGTAAACCAAAAGAAACGCCTCTGTGCGCGTCAAACGGAGAACTGCACAATCTGGTAGCGTACATACTACACGCACATAGTTGTGAACGACAGCTCCCGTAGCCATGACGATATGCTAAATGTACTCTTGTTTGCAACGTCCATGGCGAGCGAAACAGCTCGATTCGTCAGTGGTGACCCCCATGCAGTGATTCAACAGGGATGAATATCCAATATGGGAGGAATTACTCATTAGCGCCCATCCAAGGAAAGCCAAGCGGCTACAAAGCAACGTTATGCAGCTTTTGTAGAAACTTCTTAACTGAAGAGAAATTCGTTCTGATCACGGGATCCAACTCGACGCCACCGGGCTAGTCGTTCCACATTAAGCTAGCCAGGAAGGCTATCAGGTGGCCGGGGAGAGTGATCGATGAACAACTCGAAGTAGAAACAATGTTAGTCCAATGATTCGTTAAAATACGCGTTTTCACGGCTTTCACGAGAACTTCGTAGTTTAAGATTGCGATCCTTGAGATATTGGTGTCGACGCGTGGAACCGAAAACTCAGGCAGCTCAGTTCAGCCAAACAAGGTCAACTAACGACAGCTTACAAGTATATTAGTGTTCATCTCCAGTTTAACTTGCCTTCGCAATGACATTGCCTAAACATCAGTTAAAAGAGCGCACTGACATTAGTTAAAAGAGCGCACTGCTTCTTCTTTTTTTTTTTTTTGTAAGTCTAACCTTAAGCACGAGCACATACGGTTATGTCAGCCTTACCGGAAAATCGAGTACGCTCCGTCGCCACCGTCACAGGCAGAAAAAATTCCGTCGTCCCATATTCCCGTCGAGCCAGTTCGCTCGATAAAAACTAAGTTAGTTTCAAATATACCAAACCCTGATATATAAAGTTATTGTCCTTGTCGAACAGCGAAATCATTCCCTCGAAAAACGTTCTGCAAAAGTATACCGCTGCTATTCGAGCTTATCGAAATCCCGTTCAGCACAACATTCGGATACTATACCGAACAGACAGCACACTGCGCAAAGGGGAGATACTTGTAAAAGCGCTGTCGTGATAATTGTTCACACATGCAGCCGGGTTCACTTCACGACCGGGCCCTTCATGCAAGGGAAGCTGGCGTTCGGTGCACTGGCACCCGGTGTAGCCAACCTAGCTGACCGAAGACTACTCGCGGCTCTCGCCTGGTCAACTTCGCTCGCTCTGGTGCAGAATTAGTTACGGAAGCCGGCTATACCTATTTTTAACTTCCTAGAAGAATAAACCTGTTATAGAAGGTGATGGTCGTTCCAAAGCACCATGCACAGCGGATTGGACCCGAAGCAGGGTAGGCTTGCGACACCCACCGCGTAGCGCGCCGTTAGTGTGGGTGGACTGTATACATGTTTCTAGCCTACAAACAAGCTTAGCTGGCATAATTTCACATCGAATAACAGAATTGCAGAAACATATCGAGATCTGCTTCGAGTTATATTCACGAGATGGAATGCATTTCACAAGGGCTGTGGCTAAAGGTTCTTCGGACTGACCCGGTATACACGTTTTTACCGAGGTACCCCAAATAGATCTAATCAGTGTTTTATTTAATTTTTTTCAGTGTCCGACGCCGTATCTCACAAACGTTTGCCGTATTCGTTTGGTGTCACGAGTACGACGGTGTGTTTCCGTCCCCTATTGTGCATGCCAAATCCATGTTGAAATGATTCGCTGCTCGCACTTAAAAGTGCGCCAGCAATAAATCTGTGCCTGCTATGCGCAAACACCATACATGTTTTTCATGGCTGGTTGGCACATGTCGTCCCAGCGTGCGCATTGCAAAAATGCAATAGCTATATTTTTATGCAGTCTTAGAGCGCATGTAATTTCCTACTACGTACCGCAGTCGGCTTCGAGAAAGTCGAGGCTTTCCTTGCAACGATCAGTGTTCTCCAAAGCATCAGCTCCCTTCTGGAGACAGCTAAAAGGCGTCGGGCCGCTCGGCTGCGCTAGCCTCGAAACTGCATGGATTTTAACTGAATGTACGCGAAATTTCACGGGAATATAAAGCTGGAGGAGGAAACTAGCCTATCGTTTCAAAACAACGTCGCATATACCCGGGAGGAGCTTCTTTACGCTCTTCCAGCTTTCCGGTTGCGCCCAGCACATTGCAGTAGAGCCCACCTTCGCCCCAGAAAGCTCGAAGGCATCGCCGTCGGCGTTGCCTATAGCGTATACGCCTCGAATATATTCAATATGCCTTTTTTCTTTTTATGACTCTGAGGTAGAACCTAAAGACCTTAGTGGTGATCATTATACTTGCTGTCTGCCCGTAAAGAAAGGCTATAGCATAACGTTTTTTACGGTTTACCGATGCACTGAAGGGCGTTCTGCATGCTGGGATGAGTGTTGTGGTGGCTACGCCCGCTCAGTCCCCAATACGGATACCTGCGCTTCGGATGCCAGTGTAGAATCGCAGAGGGTGAAAATGCTAGCGAAATCTTGCGCAAAGTACGACAGATCACAGCTAAAGACTCCGAGACTGTTCATTAAATGTGAACCGAAGCCATTGGGCGAATGCGTATCTCTGCTAATCACAATTTCCTTGTTGATGGTGAAGAAACAATATCTTCCCACTAGAAAATCCACCAAGGTCGACTACAAGCCTGCACATATGCCATAGCCTCCAGTTTTCATTGGGCAACGCCTGAAAAAATGTTAGATGACAATAGCATGCTCCGTTTACTTGTGTCCGCAGCTCTATTATGTGTCATATCTTCTGGTGCCGTCGTTTTAATGCAGCCTGGCGCATGTGGCACTGGTGCCCGCCTCTCCCGACAGGGCGTTAACAAAGTCCGGAGGTGTATAAGAAGGGGCGGACTTCTCTTCGTAGCAGATCGAAAGTCGCGAGCATAGCATGTAACTTGCGTGTGCTTTAGGAGAAGAGCGCGTAGCAAGCAGCATAGCTGGTCGATGAACAGGTGTAAGTTGGATGTCATCTTAAGCCATGGGTCTGCAGCGACGTCCGCCGTACTTTTATGAGAATAGACTGAGTACGTCGGACGTATCTTTAGACACTTCGTTTCGAAAATTGTTCCATAATCATATGCTTCACAGTGAACTCTACCAACCCTAGAGATTTTCTCGCGTCGTGACTATAATAACAAAGAAAAAGGAAAAAAAAAAAGTTTCTCATCGCGTAGTGCGAGATCTTTTATACCCCGTACAATAATGAATTGGAACAGCCCACCACTGCTCACAGTAACTCCAACACACTTGAGGTTTTTTCTTGCGGATATTACGAATTAGCTGGTTTTAAATATTAAGCTGTTGTGTTAGCGCTTATTATGTGAAGTTTTGTTCGGTTTGTGGGGTTTAACGTCCCAAAGCGACTCAGGCTATGAGAGACGCCTTAGTGGAGGACTCCGGATATTTCGACCACCTAGGGTTCTTTAACGTGCAATGACATCGCACAGCACTCGGACGCCTTGCTTTTCGCCACCATCGAAAATCGGCCGCCGAGGCCGGGATTCGATCACCCTTGGGCACAGTAGTCGAGCGCCCTAACCACTGTGCCACCCCGGCAAGGTTGTATTAGGAGTTGCAGCTGGTTTGGTTCGGTTTGGTTTACAAGGTTTAACGCCCCAAGGCGATTCAGGATTGGAGGGACGCCGTACTGGAGGATTCCCGAAATTTCGACCACGAGGAGTTTTTCAAAGTGCACTGATATAGCACAGTACCCCCGGACGCATTTGTTTTCAGCATCCATCAAAACGCGGTCAGAGCAGCCGGTATTGAACCCATGCGTTCCATGCGTTCCATGCGTTCCATGCGTGTCCATGCGTTCAGAAGACACCGCAGCGGGCCAGGATAGAGTGAGAGCTCGTTCCATTACGGAACCGGAAAAAAACTTTGAATTATCCGAGGTTCAAATTATCCAACGACCCCGAAAAACTGGCAAGAACCACTTTCATCGTGGTGAATATCTTTGGCGACAAACTGGACAACGGTCGCCTGCTTTATAGATGAAAACAGCGCGACAGCGACAATTTTTCGCAGCTTCCATCAAGCCCTAACTGAGTGCACATTGTCAGAACAGTCAAAGCAAAACACAGTAAATGATAAGGGCCTCCCCGGCATCCTTCACTGTACGACACAGTAGCGGCGGTGCCCTCTCACAGGCAGCCTGCGTCATGAAGGCTTCATCGCACGACGCATGAACGGTACTTGGCGAGTGCATGGCTGAATGCAGGAACCAGCTAGGCGAATGGAAGCTGGGAAGACGCGCTGTGGCAGCAATGTGCGTCCGTAACAGCACGCAGTTAGCCTACGCTCGGTTGGCTCGGTGACGCACGGCCGATAGCCGCCGTGGGCCTCTGACTGGAGCGAAGCACGTAAACGTGAAACCGAAACTAAGTAGTCGGCCTAATGGCTCAATATCGTCAATGGGGCTGTCTGTCTGTCTTTTTTTTTTTTTTTCATACCTGCCTTTAGGCGCACATCAGAGGTTCGCGGTCGGCTTCGCCGCAAGCATTTAAGGGTTGTTTGGGGCTGTTTTGACGATCGCGTAACATGTTTATCGTAACCGGGCGTGGCCTGGCTTAATTAACCGGGTACAAGACCCGTACCATCCGTCGGGCGCCATATCCTTCCATAGGCGTTGGCCGTTACTACGTCGACAGTTAGAATTACCCGCATTTCAGAATTAAAGAGAATTTAATTAATAGCTCTTAGCTGTAAGTCTCGAAGGTCGCGCGGAAGAGAGACGAGAGAGTGGCCAGTCATAGAGCCACTTATGTTTTACCTATTCCTTCATGGCTGTCCTTGGTTTTACCTTCTCGTTTGGAGGCGACGCAGCCAACGCAGTCTCGTGACTAGACCGCGATAACGCGAGGACAATTCTCCGGACAGACACAGCGGCGCCTAGTTCGCACTATCCGTAACGGAATCGATTCGCATTCGAATTAACGGACTTCTACGAAGCTTGGTTGGGCTAAGCAGTACATTCAAATTGTACAGAAATTCGAATTATTAAAATTCGAATTGACGTGCGCTTTTGTGTCTCCCTTCCCCTCTAACTGTGTAATAATGTAATATGCAGACACAAATGTCCTAGGGGCGTTGAAAATAACAGCAAGTAAATTTGTTCAGGCATTTGGTGTTTTTTTTTTGTTTTTGTTTGTTTTCTTTTTTTTTTTTTTTGCTTTTTTTTTTTCAGAAATGCGGTTCGAGCAGCTCGGCTACTAGACATCTCATTACAATGTTGAAGGTAGGTGATAGTGGCACTCACCTCGGGAATTCGGATGGTGTGGTTCTGAGGCGGCTTGACGAACACTGGACTGTGGTCGTTGACGTCAGCCACGCAGACGCTGAATGTCTGCACCGACCACCGCGGTGGCAGGCCCTGGTCTTGCGCCCGGAGCGAAAACGTCGCGTTGCCCACGCGACCGCGCAGCGAGAAGCGGCTCGACACTCGGGCAGTGTTGTCTGGCAGGGACTCCACCTCGAACAGATCTGCGCAGCGAGAATTGGATGTGAGGGTTTCTTGCCCGATAGTTTCAGAACGTTTTCAGTCAGAGTATTAGTTTGAGAGCATGTCCAGGCGGCAGTTTTTCTTCAAGGAAACAATATGTTCGCACGTGCACAAGTTAGAACGCGTAACTAAACAATTTGAATGACACTCAAACAGGAAACAAATGGCATTCTGAAATTGCGTACAGCTACCTGTGCATTTTACTGGAATACCGGGAAAACAAGACCCAAACTATGTTTATAGAGGCAACAAATGCTGTCATTTATTATCCCTTCAGAGTCACTTTTGTATGCAGCATAAAACATCACTCTGCATTTGTTCGGCTTTTGTCGACCTAGAGAAAACAAAGAAGAATACGTCCCGCGAACCCACTTGGAAGAGAAAGTTGGAAAGAACATATGGTGTGGGTCCCACACCTTATGCTCCAACACCTATGATATTACTCTTCCTATACAATGCTGCTCTCTGATTATATTTATTTTCCTTCCTCTATTATTTTTTTTTCTTTTTTGCACTATGTCCCTCTGTAGGAGTACTGAAAAACGCTACATGCTCGGCAGAGGACATGTCGGGAAAGCGGCGTCTACATGACATTTTTGAAGGTGTCGCAAAAACAGAGATCGCGAATCCGGCCTCATGACCTTAACTCGTGTGATGCGCGAAGAAAACTAAAAATTATATTGTTTATATAGTGCCGTATAATTACATGAGTGGCTGAAATTCATATCTGCTCAAGACCCCCGTTGAATGAAAAGCCACTAGGGGACAAATTCTAGCTCTAATTGCCATTATCGAAATTCGGAAATGTGTAGGTTTATTGGGTACCTGCTTTGCCCGTAGGGTATTACAGCAGAGGGGGGGGGGGGGGGGGGGGGGATACATACGTTAACTGTGACGTTACATATTATTTCAATGCATGGTAAAAGCATCGTTCAACGGAATATACTACACAGTGCTTGATGTCAAACTGTTCCAATCTTGCACAGTTCTGATAAAAAAATAGTAACGCAAAACGTCACCACTTCAAGAAAATTCCCTGACCTTCAAATCGTGGTTTAAATCGCTTCGATTTATAATTTGGTGCCTGGATATACTTTTCGCAGTTGATGACTGTTTTAGATAATAAATGTTATGAAAATATTTTTAATCTAACATTTATTCTAGGGTCATTTAGCTCTTGCCATTTAAGTACATGAGCAGGAAGTCTGGTACAAGAGAAATCAAATGCTGCAAAAGTCTCTGTATCGCCGCTAAACGTATTTGGGCGCATTTAGTGCAGAAATGAAACGCGGATGATTAACTGAACTGCAGCTAACGAGAAACTCTATTGGGCAATGTGCGTCCTGCACTACGCGTTGACGCTCTCACCGGCTTCGTAGCCGGACTGGATGGTGAACACGATCCTGGCGTTGGGCGTCGTTGGGTCGTCAGCGTCAGTGGCCGAGGCCAGGAGCACAGTCTCGTGTGTACGGTGGAATTCAGTCACCTCGGCACAGTGCGTCTGCCGCACGAAGACAGGCGACTCATCGTTCACGTCCAGGACACGTATGCTGATCTGCAGCCGAAGAACACATTAAGGAACGCAACCGAAACTTAGCAATGTAACCATTCCTGTGCCCGCCATTAATGCAATGCTCAGCGACTGGCTTCGAAAACGGGACCAAACCACCTTAAGTTTCAAGGCAGCGGAAGGAGCTAAGAGAACACAATGTTGCAACCCACAGCAAAGCATTTGCTCCTATGTCTGATTTGGCTGATGCAGCAGGGCGACTGGGCCACTGACTCGGCTAAAGAAAGTTTGGGCTCTGTCATTTGGAGTATATTCAAAACGTAATCTTGGATTGTTTGGTGTCAATAAATATTTAACCTAGGGGAAACCGCAAGAAAATACATTGCACATCGCATATTTGCACACGCGCTGGTTGGGCCAGTAAACATTCATCCTTTTGTAGGCACCGCTAATACATCTATAGAATCGCGGACTCACAGCAGCAAATATTTTGTTTTAAAGATGACTATCTACAAGTTTAGGGCATTTGTCTTCAATATGTTACCTGTTTAAATGTCCTTCTACTTTCATCTGTCCCGAAGCCGGCTTCGTAGTTGTCCCACGCTTGAACAATCAGCGAGTACGAGGCGGTTTCTTCCCTGTCCAAAGGCATGGCAACCGTGATGACACCCTGTGTGAAAAAAAGAAAAACAAAACGGGGCGAGGGGGGGAGGGATGCAGTTTTCATGTTAACTTTTTTTTGCTTCCATAACCTTCTCTTTAGGCGGACACTATAACACGCGCGCAACTGGGCAGCCTATAATGACTGAAATTTCCATTTTACCCCTGCCGCATTTTTCGAAATATGCGGAAGTAGCTGTATGTTCTTATGGCGTCACTCGTCTGACCGATTATTCTCTGCTTAAGAACACCGTGAGTTTCTCGGGCTCTCTATCAGTACAACGAGGAAGCTTTGACAGTCTTGGAGGTGGGGTTGGGATAAACATTTGAATAAGACGTATTCAAATGTTCCAGAAGGTGCGAAGGTTGCCAACGCAACTTTGATACACTCAGCAGATCGAATGTCCCATGTGAACAAATTAGTGAGGCTAATTATATGTAGTGTTTCAGTGTTGTACTCACAGTGTCCCGGTCGATCTTGAACTTTCCGTCGGTGCCGGCGGCATCCAAAGCGTACGTGACGCGGCCATATTCTCCGACGTCGGCGTCCGCCGCCTGTACGGCAGCCACCGAAGAGCCCAGGGGCGCGTCCTCCGAGACGGCAAACTCGGACGGGCCAGGCCGGAAGATAGGGTTGTTGTCGTTCTCGTCCAACACCTGTATCTGAAGTTCGGTGGCTCCGGACAGAGGAGGCACACCCGAGTCGGTCGCCTTGAGCGTCACGTTGATCCAGCTGTGCGTCTCACGGTCGATCTTGTCCGCCACGGTCACCTCGCCTGGCAGAGGATGAGAGAGAGATATGTGCTTCACGCGTACACGCACAGCAACTGGTGTGCTTTGCAAGGCAGGATATTATGCCGTTCTCCAAGTCGAATAGAAACGCAAGCCCGGTGTCTTTTTTTCCGGAGCCCTCGGGTATTACTCCAGAGTTTTGCTGCCAACCTCATCGCCATTTATGCTAATAGTACCCCAAAGAAAAAATCTTCTCCCCGGCCAATTTTCACCTGTCGCCGAGAACTGCACATAGACGCGCGGCAACTCTGCAACTACGCGGCAGCATAAGGCACGTGGGGCTGTCAATCGCAAGCAAACACAGGAGAAAATGCGTACCTGTTTTGCGGTCGATGCCTATTAAGGTGAGGTACTCCAGCTTTCCTTCCAGGGAATAAAATACTGTCCTGTTCTTGTCGGCATCTATTGCTCTGGCAGTGACGATCGGTGCACCGATCACCGAGTTTTCAGTGACTGTCTGGCGGTAGTAGGATTTCTTGAAGCTCGGTCTGTTGTCGTTGACGTCCACGACGTTAACAGTAAGTGTCGCTGCAATGGAACGGGACAAGTACATTGTGTTTTCATGCTTCAGTGACAAGTCATATCGGGACAAAGAAGCACGCACAAGGTTTATCAGCAGCCTCGTGATGCAAGGTAATCAATTATAAAGCACGGATATCTAAAACACGAATCCAAAAATAACGTTTCTTTAGCACTGCTTCAGCCATGCTTTATTTCTAAAGTGTGAACGATATGCGTTTAGATGCTCAGCGGCTATTATTTGTGTAGCTTTCCTGTTGGTATTCTAAGCTGGATGAATCTTAAGCCAGCAGATGTGATCTCCAGTTTGTCCAGATTAATTGCCGCTGCTCAAAAAAAAACTAACGCTGAAACAGATAGTGATAATGTATGAGGACAAGGTCTGGTATATCATGCTGGCTTTCATGGCAGGTTATGCTTGACCACTCCGCGATTTCTGTGCGTTTGCATGCTTGAGATGCTTAAGCTTTTCATTATGAGGAACAGCACAAGCAAAGATCTGCTAAATAAGGTTAGCTCGGCATCAGAAATTTCTCATACGTACCAGTAGCACTTTGTCCTGGTGTTGCTGCGGCCATATCTTCGACTTTAACACACAGTTTTATAGATTCTGTTACTTCGCGGTCGATGTTCGACTTGACCATGACTTTTCCGTCGACGGTGTCGATGTCAAAGCTCTGCCCTGCGTCAAATTCACTCACGAGGACGCCGTCTTCGTTCCGGGCTTCGCTAGAGGCTCCATGGCACAAAGAGTACCTGAGCCTCGGCCGGTCGTCCTGATCGGTGGCACGAACAATGGCAACTGTATGACCCGGAACACTGTTTTCTACCAAGTTCACGGCGCCGGGCTCCTCGAACCTGGGGGCCTTGTTGTTAACGTCGATAATGGAAATGTTGACGGTTACCATCGAAGATTTCTGTTGCTCCCCAAGGCCGCCGTCCAGGGCGAGTATCTGGAGACTGTAAAGCACCGACTTGGGGAACGTCCTGTCCGGGTCCATGTTGGCACCGGGCGCCACTGAGATAACACCTGTGAGGGCGTCGATGACGAACTTATCCTGCGCACCGTTCTGAATCCGATAGACCACCTTGCTGTTGCTTGGCGAGTGGTCGCGGTCCTCGGCGACAACCCGGACGACGGCCGTGCCCTCTTGGATGTCCTCGGGAATAGACTTGGATACGAAGTCAGTAGGGAACTCGGGTGCGTGATCGTTGACGTCTTGTACGTAGACAACTACAGTGACGTTACTGGAAAGTGACGGTCTACCCATATCGTAGGCGCGAACAAGCAGGTTGAAGGTTCGGACATCACCCCTGGGTTGCGCGATCCGCTCGAAATCCAGCGGCAACCTAGGCTTGATGCGGCCCTTGACTTCATCAATGGTGAAATTGTTGTCGGGGTCGCCGTGCACAATTTGGTAGCGGACCTGGCTGTTCGGCCCGCCTGCTTGATCGGCGTCCACAGCCTGCGTAGCGATCAGCAACGTGTCAAGTCTCCCACTGCTAGAATTCAGGGTTAGACCTGAATGAAGCGATGCTCTACTACGAAGCCTTATGGCTACGTATTTCTTGTGAGACCCGATACGTTCAAAATGAAAGCTGGTTACTGCCCAAAGGTGGCATCAGCAGCGACGACGATTTATGGTGAGAACGGTGTCCGGGTGTCGTATTGCATGCTGAGGTCAGGTATAATTCTTTAATATACCCGAATGAGAAAACGTCAAATCCTATATAAACGACTATTTGAGATTGCTGAGTGTGACTCCCTAACCATGTAGGGGATTGCAGGATAACATTGCCGAAATTTCGCCGATAAGAGCTAGCAGCCTGATATAAACACTTCAATTGGTTAAGCAAAGTACGATCCGAAAATAATAAAATGGGCAGTTTAGCTCTGAGTGCATCGTTCGCACAAATAAACAGGTTCCGAGTTTTAATTATAGTTGACTGCAACCGTCCTATTCAAGAAAGGGCTCGTGCTCAACACGCTCGTGTGAATGTTCCTCGCTGCCGCTTAACGGCTGCCCAAACGAAATAACGTTTGCATTGCGGTCGTGATTGATGGTGGCCACGCATACGAGCGGCGTGAGTCATAAAAAAAAAAAAAAAGAAGGCTGCTATGGCGTGCTGAGCAAACGAATGCGTCCGCGGACGGCCGGCGATAAAAGAGTAGCCATCACTCATGTTCCTGACGGGAGGCAGCTGAAAAGTTTCTCCGCCCTCCCTTTTTAAAATTTTATTTCGTTGCGCAGAAGCAGCGAACGTTCTTCTGGCGCTTTCTCTGAGAAAATTCTTTCGTTTCTAATTGTAAAGAGGCTTCCTGTACCTGGGATCGATACTGCTTTTGGTGCTTCGATTGTTGCACTTCAGTCGTCCCGTAACCTAACCCCTCATAAGAAACTAACAAGCAATTTAAAATCCCTCATTTTCTTTTGAAGGCAGCTGCTTTCAGCGACGAAACCCTTCATAACAAATTTCTATTTTTCTGTTTCTCTCGGAATACCGATGTGACCGTGACTTATTATAGGTGGTTTGGCTTAAATAAGAATGAAAAAGTACAGCGCTATACAGTGCAGGCGCTTTGTTGGTAAGACCCAGGCAAGCTGGCTTACATTCATGCTCAGAAAAATGGCGCGAACATGCAAACGACACAACACTCGCTGGTGTTGTCATGCGCGATTAATCCCTGCGTTATTGATGTTAAATCAAATGCAGCAGCTCCGGCTGACTAGCCTCGACATCCGTGCTACACTACGCGCCCGCTTCTGTTTCATGGATTCCAAAATGCGGTCAGCAGCGTGTACAGAAACATTTGTATTTCTCCTCGGGGCAGTTTCTCAAATTATTTGTATCGTTAATCAAGGAAGGAACAACATGTGTCCGTACCAGCTAAGACAATATCGGAGGATACATTCCAACTTTGAGCAGCGAAAGCCTAGTGGCAAGTGCGAGTACTCGAACCCGGACATTTGTTACTCACCATGACGACGAGTGGAGTGCGGAAGTCCAGCGCGTTCTCGCGAATGCGGGCCTCGTAGGAAGGAAGCACAAAGGTGGGCGCGTTGTCGTTGATGTCCTCGAGCACCAGGTGCAGCTGGACGGTGTTGCGGTTGCCGCGGCCGTTCTCGTCGCGCGCCTCGACCGTGAGGAAATGCTCGGGCGCCGTCTCGCGGTCCAGGCCGTGGGCTGACGTGGCCACCACTACTTTGCCCGTCTCAGGATCCAGTCGCAGCCTGTGCCACAGGGGAACGAAAATGTAATTCATGCTGAGGCGACAGGGCGCGAAAGCAAAACAACTTGCGCTGCCACTATCAAGCGCATAAAGACACTAGAAAAACATTTTGACCGCTACAGTCACCTTCTGACAGATGGAAATTGGCTTATGGTTGCCCATAAGGCAGAAATGGGCACTTCATCGTTCTTACCGTTGCACCCGAGTGCACGCGCTAAGGTAGCTAGGACAGGCGAACGACTTTCGGCAACATGTCGCTACGCTTCCAAACTTGTACAAAACAGCATAGTAATGTAGTATAGCATATAAGATTTTTGAAGCTTAGGGCTTCGAGAATCTAATGCCTAAAGCTTCGCATGGCACACGCGTGCCTGTCACGCGAAGGTATGAATGCGCATCGCAGTTCTGAGCTTTTCCTACGCGTAATAATAATTTAAAAAATCCTGCGTTACTAAAGCACATCGAATAGGATCTTTAAAAAGTTATTAGTTTCGGCTGCACGTAGGATTCTACACAGCATCGTGACAGTCCATGGTGTTGATCAGCTCGCACGTCAAACGTGTCGTGCTCGCATTTACCGAAAGCTTGCATCTGGCGCTCACGCATAAATGACAAATGTATGGATGGGTGGCTCCAACTATGGGGACCACATTGCGCCATTCGCGTAGACTGCCGAAGCTAGTGACAGACTTTTTTTTTTTCTTTTTTTTACTGGGCATGAATTTCGGAGATACAATGAAGAATTTCTTACTTGTCCGCTATTTGACCCCGAATGCTGGTGTAACGAATACCGGCGGTGCCGTACGCTTCAGAGTCCGCATCTTCAGCCTGCAGGAGAGATGGCGGAAAATAGGCAAACACGTTTACGACAGCAGCCTCTACATATAGACTCACGAGGAAAAACTGCAATACTGACAAATGAAACAGAAAAAAAAAAGCAGCTTCTCAGTGTTGCTATGGACCAGTAACTGCACATCAGCGTCAAAAGTTTACGCGGCACGCCAGACACTCACAGACAATACCCCCCCTTCCCTTTGAAAAATTGCAGGCAGTCTGCCGTGTCCAGGCTGCATATTTTGATTTCAGGTTGCACGCAATGGCTGGAACTCAATTTTCCCTTTTAGCGACTAGCCTAGCCCGCAAACTTTTGAAACCTGGTGTCCATTTATTCGTGAGCCGCTAGAAGAACAGGAATGTTGCTGGACGAGCAGCAGTTTCTATATTTAAGCAACCAAACAGCGGCCCGTATAAATTAAAGGGAGAGAAAGAGGATAGCGAGAAGTACACAAAGGAGTAATGGTGAACAAAGACATGTTGCAGTTATTGATTTCTATTTTTATTTTATTTCATTTTTTTGCGATTGCTTTCAGCTTTTATACGTTAGCCAGAAAGGCCCCAATACTTCTTCAGTTAATTCCATGTAGTGGAGTAAACTGCAGCCTGAATTCCGGTGTTTGAAAGAAAGAAGAATATTGAATCACAAAGAGAAGAAGTTGTGATTGAAGTCGGTTATCTTTGCTACAGAGGCGACATCAAACATCGCAGATCACAAGCTCGAGATACGTTCAACCCGCTCATCCTGTTTTTGTTTTTGTTTTTTTTTTTCTTTTTTACACATCGAACATCTAGCGATCGCCATGCATGTCA
Organism: Amblyomma maculatum; assembly: GCF_055883805.1. Classification (NCBI taxonomy): domain Eukaryota; kingdom Metazoa; phylum Arthropoda; class Arachnida; order Ixodida; family Ixodidae; genus Amblyomma; species Amblyomma maculatum. The sequence goes on from NC_139344.1 coordinate 129,831,508, forward strand.
CACTAATGTCGGAGAGTAGTTGGAGCGGCCATGCATATTGTACCCTTCTCAATTGACATTTACGTGCACGCATTTATTTCCGGCGCTATATCCGCGCTTCTACGATACTGAAGTCGAGCGACGCGTTGCCCCTGAGTGGCGTCGTTCCTTCCGCATCCGCGCAACCGGTGGTACTCACCCTGACCACCGCGACCACAGTTCCTGCGGCCGCGTTCTCAGGAATCGCTGCCCGGTACAGATCCTCACGAAATACAGGAAAGTTGTCGTTAGCATCCTTGATGTGCACCGTCACGTCGGCCGTTGATGTCTTGGGTTGGGTGGACACCATTTCTCGGGCAACGATCTGCAAGTCACCGCAGCGAAAGCAGCCAGCTCGTTCAAATGCATCCCCACACACTGAGAATCCGGCTTCAATTCTCAAACACCGCTCTACACTCCTTTCCGACATCCCCCAATTCAAATGTTTTGAGCTATGGTTAAAACTTTCCCTTGGAAATTATTTACCAGAGGAACCAGCTTTCACATTTCTTACCGCCTCCATTCACTGCTGTTAATCGTCCAAACCCACATGTGGTGCGCAGGCAACACGAATTCGCAAAGCCAGCCACGCTAAGCGTAGTCGCGTTGTTCGTCTAGCCCACCTATGTTACGAGCTGTAACATATTGTCTAGAAACGTTTGACTGCATGAAATCGAAGTCTTCAAGATAGCCCATAAACAATGCGCCATCGCGAAGTGTGGTTTACTGTTTTTAATTAAATATTGATAACAGTTTTGTTCTTAGCACATACACTGTCATATGTTCTCCATACAAAATTTCTGTGCTTTGACTGCATGCCTCCCTCGTTATATGCATATTTAGATAGCTCTGAAGTATCCCAATAGGGCAAGAAAACCGCTTCCGAGCTTTCCGTCCGACAGTGGTAGCCAGCACAGCACACACAGGGGGGAAAGCTTCGAAGTGGATCCATCTAGCGCATGTCACATCACATTTCTGCCTCCACAGTTGTTAACCTCGCCGTTCTGCGGATTGCTTTCCTATCCGGAGATAAACGGGTACCCTGAGCAAACGACGACTTTCTGTCGGCAAGTCACTTTTGGCCTAACGATACTCAACACCATCCGCGCGCAAAACAAAGGATGGCAAAAAAAAAAAAAAGAAAAAAAAAGATTGTGCAATACGAATACCTTGAAGTTCATAACCTTGACTCTTTCGTAGTCTAAGTAATCCGGATTTTTAACTCGAATCATGAATGAAGCTTCGTTGACGCCAATGGCTGGCGTTACGTCAAAGACACTGTTGTCGTCTTGAAGGAACAGTTGGAAAGTACCGTTGCTTCCCTGCAAGGAAACGGAAAGCGCCATTAGGTCAAGCAGTGCAAACCTGGAGAACGTAGCCCTTGCGCTCTGCATTAAACACATCTCATGGATAAAATATGTGCGCCGCTGACATAGTTGCGCTTTTGGAGTTTTCAATGCGCTATTTTTAATCTCAGCTTACAACCTCATCTGGCAAGCGAATTTCTTCCGAAGGTGAGAAACGGAACGCCTAAGCTTTAGACCTCCTGCACGTGCAACACCTTTACTTTTTTTTTATTACGTGCTAAGTACACTGCACTTAAGTACATTTCAGAAAAGGCAGACATGATGCACCAACTGATACCGTGACCGTAGACTTCGATGCGTCCAAACTAACACTGTTCCTGTTTAAGCAGTACCATATTCGAGAAACAGCTACGAACTCTGCAATATACGCACAACGGCAAATCGGTGTAAATGAACGTGCAAACAAACAGGTTTGGCGCACGTGGTATTTACGGAAGAGGCATCCACATGCTGCGATTTCCTATGGACCAGCGTCAAGAAACAACGCGACTTGTCGCAAGGTTGCCCCTACATCCCAAATTGAAACAGTGCACTACGTTTCCCAGATCGCTGGACGGCATGCGGTACTCCGGCTAGCTCACCGCAAACCGCATGATGTAAACGCACCTGGTCGTGGTCGAAGACCTCCGGCACGCTTTCCCCGACAAAGTTCACGGGAACGTTGATCTGGGCATTCTCGTTGATTTCGGCTATGTAGCGCCGGCTGCGGAACGCCGGCTCCTCATCATTAACGTCGGTTAGCAGTACCGTCACCTCAGTCTGAGTGCTTGGCGCCGGCTTCACATGTGACGACACCTCTTGCGCCTGTGAAATTGCAAGTACCACGTGTAAAGGTAAAAATGGCAACGACCGAATAAACTCATCCGCACATTGGTAAACATGTACATTTGTACACCTTCGGGAGTTGCACATTAAAAAAGATTACACTGTAAAGCCAATTCAAGGGTTTTGCATTAATTTGGTGCCACGCAAGGCTACTGGAAGAAAAAAACCTGGAAGGTTGTTTGGTAGAGATTGTTAGTGAACTTTCGTAGGGAAGCCGAAACGTGTTGATTCTTGATCCAAACTTTAGGTCGGTGATTCTTTCGTTGTTGAAATGAAGATTGATTGGAATGTATGTTTACTTTGCTGGAAGTTTTCACTTTGACTTCAGTGCATCTGTGTTATGGGTAATCAAGCTGACGCTGCTGAAACAGGTAACTGGTCTTACATATCCCATAGATCAATTCTCTCTCTGTGGCAAGCTTTTTAAAGGCAACACTGACTGCACAAAGAAAAGCTGCGTGCATCATGGTCGAGACATGGACGGTTAAAGCATCAGCTGCTTACAAGATTCCAAGGCGGCATAGGTGCATGGCATGATTTAGAGCTGCGTACAGGCAAGGTGCGCTTCTACGCAGTTCATCAATCAAGTGAAGAAAAATACTGATGTGAACTATACCTGTACGAGTAGAATAAAGGCTCCGTTCCTGTTTTCGGTAGCTTCCCTGTCGAGGCGGCCTTTAACTGACACGACGCCCATGTCACGATCGATAGCGAACAGTCCGTTTCCACCTGGTGCGAAAAGAACGTGGTGTTAGTTGCCGTTTAATTCTCTGTTCGTAATACAATCCGTCACACAGTGGACCACCGCTTGAACAAAGTCGCTTTGGCCAACTTTTCAAATAAAGTAATTTTCGAGAGAACCACCCGCCGAGACGCCATTTCATTCGAGCACATGAGTTACAGCTGCACTAAGTTCAGGGAAATGCAACTTCCATTTCATTGAACAGTAAAATATTGCTTCGCGCTCAGACTGCGTCATTTCGATGGACATGTAGCAACCTTCGTTCGCGACACTGCGGACGCTACAGCTTCGAAACTGCACATCTTGCAAACCTTAGCAGCGCCGTAATTTCGGTTGCGAAAATCGGGGATTTCATACGTGCTCTAGGCGATGCGGCTGCGCAGTTACGCCGTGGGGCTCTGTATTAGCTCGCGCATTTGTCTTATTCGTTGGCATCGCAGTCGTAGCTGCAGCCAAATAGCAGTCGCACTTAACGGAGCGATGCAAAAGCGTTTATTTCTTTAGAAACAGAATACTTTGTTTTTGTTTTTCAATTCGAGTATTATATGACAAAGGTAAGTAAAAAATCATTGCAGTTCGTCGTAAGAGCTGAGCACAAAATTTCAAGCGTAGGGTTTTCGTGAAAAGCCCAGAGACATAAATGCCTTTAGAATCCATTTCAATGTTACTTTTGCTCGTATAAGTTGGTCACTGCGTTCTATTTTAATTCAGCACGCTTTCACTCAATTGAACAATTCCATAGGTCCCCCGAAGTTCATTGAATTTTATTTCGTGTAAATACCAGTGCCGCACCAGTACGATTCACACACAATTTGATTTCATTTCGGCAGTTCGTCAACGAATATGCGGCAATAATGTAAAAGTAAACGCAGCCGACAGTTCAAATCGTGTTCTCGAAAGAATTTCCCATATTTTCATTGTTTATAACAACAGGCATATATGTCAGCTCGCGACTGTAACGGACAGCTGCGCAAGGCTTGAGGTTCTTAATAGCTTCGGAGTTACCTGAGATGATGCTGTAGTGTATGGCGTTGTTCACCCCACGGTCGCCGTCCATGGCCTTCACCGTGAGCACAACAGAGTTCTTTGGTGAGAAAAAAAAATGAAAAAAAAAATAAATTTGCGGTACACTTGAGCTCCACGTTAAAGGGCAACTCCGGTGCCTTTTTCATTTTCAGTTTCTAATTGCATTAAATTCCCCGGTGTGTCCTGATTCCAACACAAAAAGCCGCTTTTCGTAATTCCAAGTAGAACTTTTTTTAAAAAGGCAAAACAGCAAACTGAAGCCGACACTGCTTTCATGGCCAGAAACGACGTTCCAGTTGACGAAACAGTGACGTTATATACAGCATTGGAAAAACGCTCGCACGTACGTTGGATGGTGGAAACAAAGTATCGAAATCATCACGCAGTACATGAAATGTCTTAGATAGGCTAATAGAGCCCTCGAAATTTCATGATCATACGGCGAGTGGACAGTAGCGCGGGTATAATGTTTGTGACGTCACAATCGCAGTGTTGCCGACAGAAATCCTGTCAACTGACGTCACGGAAACTGCACATTTCAAAATTTTTTTGCGTCCGAATGGATTGTGGCACGGAGCCCAAATCTGACAGAATGCGTCAGGGCAGACAAGAAAACTTGCAGTAAAATTTTTTACCAGAATATTAGAATGTCCGGAGTTGCCCTCTAAGGGTGTGATGCCACAGCGTTAATGGCTACCGTCTGCCGGCTCTCCTTGTTAATCCTCGTTCGCGTGCATGCAATTTTCTACTCGCTTAGCACTGATACTTCATTTTGTGTCTATCTTTCCCGACACTCACTCATTAGCATGCTTTCGTAAGATACTACATTACGTCAAAGACCACCCGACGTGGATCATGGATAAACATCCCCGCTTTGACTAAGGCGTACGAAAGTGCCTTCGCGGCTCAGGGGCAACGTGTCTGATTCGGGGATCCAAGGGCCCTGGAGGGTTGGATTCCCATCTCACCCTCCCATCTCAGTGGCGAAGCCCGAGTTAAGAGCGCCTGCCAATTCGGTCACGTCATGCGGTCATGTGGCGTAAGAAAAACCACTGGTGAATCAGTGCACGGCCGCGTCACCTGTCAATTACCACCTGTCAACATGGCCGTAATTTGTTTCGCTCACAACGCCGACAATAACGGATTTCCTGGAGAACGGGGGCGTCTGTGAGAAATAAGTCGGCGCAAAGCAAGTCAGACTGCAAACTGGACACATGTAATGTAACGCCGCACACAGGCGGCTGCGCATATCTCTCCTCTATGTGACATTTAAAAGCGAAAAGCTCCGCAAAGTAGACGAATTCAGTCGTCTTTCCCTTTCGAATACGATTACAAGCGACCGTGTGCTATGCGCGTTGGACCGTATAGCTCCCACAGCACAGACCACTCTTTCCAGTAACAGGCGCTGTACTCACCAGGGGCAGGTCCTCTGATATCCTGGTGACAGAGGGCACTTGGGTGAAGATGGGCGGCTGATCTTCAACGTCGTCCACCTTGACAAGCACCACGGCCGTGGCCGTGTGCCGAGGACCCGAGTTGGCACGGTCCTGCAACGATCGCGGAATTGCAGTTAGGCGAACGGAAGGGCGATATTTATGTCGGTGATAGCAAAGCTCGTTTGCCGCCGTATAAGGAGCGCCAGTAGCGCAAACGCGCAGCAATGCTAGTGGCACTTATTTCAATGTATGTCTTAGCATTTCAGTCTCAGGATGTATATTAAATAAACGTGCCTAAAATCACATCGTTTAGGCATGAGTGACATGACATCTGTGTTCCCAATTCCAGCGGAACCAACAAAGCATAAAAAAGCCTTACAATGGCAAGAACACGCAGTTCATAGACGAACTTGCGCTCATAGTCGAGTGGCCCGATAAGGGAGATGATGCCTTTTCCTTTATCTTGCTGCACCGAGAATGTCGATGTCGTTTCGGAGTCCGTGTTCTAATGGGGAGAAGAAAGACCAAAGCAACAGCAATGAAAATTTAGACCGGCAATATTTGTTCGTGAATAATTACAAAACTTCTATCGCCTTCAGGGAAACTGAAGCAGTTATAGAATTCAACTAAATTAAAGGAGTTCAGTTTGTCAAGTGTGAGGTTAAATCATGCCAAGCTGGTTTGTGCCAGCATTTAAATTGACGACGTAATCGCTCAATAAAACTATTTCGGCATTCAGGCTTCTCTGCAGTACACGGTGACGAGTAGGGGCGCCAGTGATGACGTCATCTGTAGAGCTGATGCATTTCCAACGGAGAAACGTTTGCTTAGAGGAAAAAAAACCAACGCCAACGAAGTTGAAGGTCGCGGTGCGCTGTTTGGCGGCGTCGGACGACTCACAGAAAGGTTTGGGCGAAAGCTGTTGAAATTCGGAACATAACTCATAATAACGTCATCGTCTGGTTTCTCCGCACTGCTGCCATGCTTTGAGAAAAAGCCTGAGCACGGTCGCGATTTATATAGTAGATATATTATATAGTAGCGCGAAACCACTTCGCGAGCCTAATCTACAAGTTTCATATATCCTAATGAATATATCTCAGATAATTGTTAATAAAGCATTTCAGCTTCCCTTTAAATATTAAGGCTGCTACCCTAAAGTACGCCATGTTTTGTAGAAGGAGGGAAAGCAATTGTTCGCGTCATTGCCATAGCTCAAATTAGACCCAAAATAAAGGTGAGAAGCGTGAGTTAGCTATTCTTCCTCTTAAATATTCATTTACATACAATGTGCATGGAACATTCCGTAAGCTGCATGTAATAACTGTAATTAACAAATAGCTCGCCGGCCCGTTTCGGATTGCGATGCTGTCCCCGCTTAAGGTAAAGTATATTTACTATTAAGAGTTCAAGCTGTTATCTGCAGTCGACATTATGATATTGACCACAATAAAGACTAATATAGTAGGGTACAGATGTAACCTAATTCACTCCATAAAGCGGTATTCTGCTGTTTTTGGCTCTGGCTTGTGGGTACTTCTGCGCGAAAGTTAGCAGGTCCAGTCACACTTGCCTTACAGTATGAAAGGCGCGCAGTGAAGTGAAGAAAGGTTGCCGCGACTGCCGGAGTTCGAGCTATGATGCTAGTATTCGCGCGTAGGTAGCATGGTCGATGCGGTTGAACAGTGATTGTACCTGAGATCGGCATCTTAGGCCGGGTATTGTTCCCCGTGCTCCACAGCGCAGCACTCGCGCTCTTCTTACTGGGTTAGCATATTATATGAATAACGCGTGGCCGATAATCTCAGAATAGTGGGGATACTCGTATCTCGTTTTCAAAAGACGGTCGCGATAGTCGATTTGAAAGAGGTAATATTACGACTCACTTGTAATTGATAAATAACTTGTCCGAAAGGGCCTTGGTCGCGATCAATAGCTTCAACTGTGTCGATGACGTGTGGTAAGGCGTCCTGTGAAGAAAAAGGGGCATCTTTTGAGCAAACACGCACTTTATTGGCACAAGAAATTTTATCACGAGCTGCAATGCATTGTGTTCATCATTGCAAACAGAAACGTACGGACATGAAAAGGTGAGGAAAGAGAAGGGTCACAGGGAAGAAAGAATACTTAAGTACTTATGCACTGACGCAAAAGAAGACGGAACTTAGTCGCGGCTGATGCTTTCTCAGAAGAATGTCACTTAGTTGTGAAGTTTAGCCTTCTGCTCTTTCTCCTTTAATCACGGCTTGGGGTGTGCTGCAGTCGCTACGTGACTTCTAAACGTGAAGTACGCTGGATCGAGCGTATAGTGATTTACGATAAAAAAAAAAAAAACAATAACAAAAAGGAGTTATTTATTGATGATAAAACGCACTTTTTCAGCTTACTTTAAAGTTAAGCTAATATTTTCGAAAAAAAAGAGAAAAACGTTATAAACAGTTTAAAAACCAAACATTTACTGTAAGCGCTTCTCTAGAATAAGCACCTACATAATTACATGTAATTGTCTGACAACCAACTAGTTCAGCAGTTTACTATCTTAAAGGAATAAAACCGGATATCCTCAAATTTTCGTTTTCAACTTTGGTGCACTGGAAAAATAGCTTTTCTAAATGTCTTAAATTTGGATAGAAATCAACTTTAACCTTACCTTCAAGAAAACTCTTCGGGGTGCAAGAAATGATTAAAAACGAAGAGCCCTTATACCACAGTAAATATCGAGCGAAATATTGTCATAATACATGCCATAATATAAACACGAAGTAACTGGTCATAAACATTCTGTCAGGCTGAATGAAACGCCTAAAGATTTGTATTTTCACAGCGACGAGTTAATCTAATCTACCTGATGCTACTTGGAGAGGTAATTCGAAGACCTGTGCCCAGAGAAACGTTATTAATACCAAGTGTATTTAAGAATTTTCAGATTGCATGTCGTGTGACTCTAAACTATGAAATTAGGCGCGGAAATTAAATTACATGGGGCGCAAAACAAAACACAACTTGTTTAAGACTCATTCAAAATAAGGCTATAAAGTTATCCACATGGCATCCCCCTGGTAGTACGCAATAAAAAGTACTCGTTTTGTTTGGACTTGCTATTTATGCCATGTCACTGCCGCCAATAATCATAAAATTATCAATGGCGCACATAATTTATGGAAAATAGTTCCCATGCCCGTGTACGAGAATAGTTTCACATCGGTTTCCAGATCTGATAAGCCTCACTAGACGTGAATGTTTAATTCGACATATTGATAACCAATTTTGAGGCAAGTCCGTACGAACTTCAATGCGAATCCCAGATTGCCCCGATTACAGCTTCGCTATTAAATTAATAAACGGCCTAATGCATTATTTATGGCTTGTAATAGGTGTTCATCTATACGGCTATCAGGGCGAAGCCGTCGCACACGTATACAGCCAGCACAACCACTGCAATGGACTCAGAAACGGACGACATTAAAGAACGTAAACAAAACGTACCTCTGGAACTGTGATGGTACTCCTGTACTGCTTGAATACTGGTTCATTATCATTGACGTCATCGACAATTATCAACATAGTTTGTGTGATCTGCAGCAGAAAAAAGAACGTCAACAAACATCACAAAGAATTCCTGATTCAAGCTCTATCTTCTGCAGTGCATATGTTTGTAAAGAGTGATAAGTAACAATAGTAGAGAGTTAGAGCGCACAGCATATAACCTGTATAACATATATAGAAAGAATAACAATGCTGGAGAGTTGTGCACAGAATATAACCTGCACTCCACCGAGTGCTACATTTTTACGATTGCGTGATTGCTTTGCTAAGTGAGCAGGTTTCTCAAGTGGTTTAAATATAGTATCCATTATTCTTCCTCCTCAATGTAGGTATGCTTTCTTGCGAGCTCATTGCCCCCGCCATCCGTTTTCAAATAGTAACTCGCCTGAAGCAAAGCAGCCACCTTTCAACCGCATCCCAGTTTACCCTAATAGCCAAGGGGCCATTCCTTATATTACCGTACAAAATAAATAAAGGCACGAAGCAAAGAGCTTTCGAAACAAGCAAGCAAAGCGGGTGACTCGTCTCCGCACGGCTCCTCGGAGGCGAGCCAGTTTCGTGACAGCGCGTGCCCATACGGCGAGCGCCAGTGAAACTGGTTCCCCGCACAGCAGTCCACCGGTTTCATGCACGCCATAAACGAACGCTTTCGGGATGATACTCGAACATGCAGGGAGTGGGTAAGCAGGGGTACCGGGAAAGGGGGAGGGGGAGGCAGAGTAGGCCTTGTATACACGCATGTGGCGCTTGTCGGCGTAACGAGGCATGATTTGCATGCTTGCCCTACGACGCACAGGCTGCGTAGACGTGAGTGCGCCCGTAAGCCTCGTTTATAACGGTACAAGAAACGGGGGGAGGGGGAGTAGAGGGGGGATGAGGAGGGGTTGTGGTGGCGGACTTACGTATTGGCCTTCGGGCAAGCGCCCGTCCGTGAGAGTGAGCACTATGGTGTGCGAGTCCTTCACCTGCAAAAGGAGAACGGCGCCGGCCGGCCGCAGAGAATGATGACAGGGGCTTGGATACGGATGTACGCGTGTGCATGCGCGATTTTGTTATGCTATTGAGCTGGCGCCGTGCCGCCATGTTTAGCGGCAAGGCGCCTCCAGGAAGAACGAGGGAATAGCGGCTAACTGTAACAAATGCGACCCTCAAGCCGACATCCCTGTGCCGCCCACTGAAGCCGAGCGTTCAAGACAGAAGCACCCGTCGAACTGTTGCGGCGCCTCATGTGTATAGAGCCAAGGCACGCGGGGCCTCGCAATCGATTCGACCATCTGCTCCTATAGGAAAGTGCTCGTTTCCGAAGAGCGACCTATTTGCCTGGCACGGTTTGAACAAAGTAATACCCCCCGCGACCTGGTCGCGCGTTTCGAACGAAAAGCGCCCTTCGTGACAAGCCTCATTGTACGGCTGTTACGCCAAGTAAGCTCTGCGTGCGCGATAAACGCTCGGTACTTACCCTATTCCGTGTGTACCCTATCATCTCTAGTTAAAAGTGCCAGGTTTTCCGTGCTTCTTGCATTGCAACGTCGGTGTTAGTCAACTGAAATACCTCGCCTGCTTCTGTCCGTATTTTCGTGAAGTTCGCTAATATTCCAAGTAGCCACTGCGTCTAAGTTCCAGGCGCACTTCATAAATCGCGAAAACTGTGATATGTTTTATTATATCTCGTTTAGCAAACGTTTATTTATCTTTTCTTGCCACAATTGCAAGAACTCGACTAGTTACGCTCCTTCCTTTCTACGTAATTTCATTTGCATGGAATCATTACGCGTTTTTATGTAATAAATTTCCAAGTACCTCTCGCGAAGGTTCAATGCACCACCAAAATCTGCTCACACCAATGCTCTGCTTAGCTAATCTTTGATCGACACCCTTTCCTACTATATATACTTAAAAAGTATATATATATATATATATATATATATATATATATATATATATATATATATATATATATATATATATATATATATATATATATATATATATATATATATATATATATATATATATATATATATATATCGCAGCCAAGGGAGGCGTCATGGCGCGCGCGAGAAATATGGGCTGCGCGCGTGTACCGTACGAGCCGCTCTCGGTGGACCCGTGGAAATCTCGCGATACGATCGCGAAAGGTCAGCTGAAAATCCGTTGAACGTGGCAAGATCTGCGCTCCAGATCTGCTGCCGTTATTGAGCCTCTATTTTACACGGCGCTGCAACTTCCTGTACAGAAACGATGGTACGTTCTGCACACACGGAGCGCGCCAGCGGGTAATCCTCCCCACCGCGACGCGGACCAGATCTCTGTTCCACGGGGCAGGCGGTCGCAGCTCGATGTTACTCGCTCAGTATAGGTCAACGCAGCACGGCGAACCTTTCTGGCGCAGACCGTTCACTCGCAACAGAAAAGAAAAAAAAAACTGAGCTGTAAATTATTTTCTATGCACAAATTTCGCACACACTTGGATAAGTGATATTTGATAACTTTGTAGTCATACGACTGAGCTTGAGTGAATACAAATGAGTAATTACTTACTCTCCTGCTGAAAATCCACTCCTCCTTCAGGTTTTTTTTTTGTTTGTTTTTTTTTTCCGAAAGCTCGTTAGACTAACACATCTATGACTTTGGTAAGTAAAGAGACAATAAAATAAGACAGAGGAGCAAAGCAGCTTCGCTGGCCATTGCATTCACACAATACGACCATCGTCTTCATCTATTTCATCTGTGCGCCATCTCGCAAGTATGCAGAAAATTTCACAAAAATGCGGCTGATTTAAAAAAACAATTTAAATTGTCATTGACGCAAAATATCGCATGTTGCCGCATTGCAAACTGATAATAGTAATTAAGTGACTGGGATGTTTCTTTTTCTGCTCGCCGCTCGTTAGTGCCGGCAGTCTTTCACTCAATATACGCTCACGCCCTAAAAAAAATAAAATAAAAAAAGCATCATTGCAGGTTGGCAGCGTCAGAGGAGGTACACTCGCTGCCCATCGGGTGGAATTGGTGATACGGATCGGAGGGCACCTGGCTCACCTCTCTGTCCAGCTCGTGTCGCAGGAAAACGTCGGCCTCGGTGGCGCTGACCCGGTCGAAGCGCAAAATCTCGGGCCCCTCGGGACCCTGCGCCCCGAATGTGAGCGTGTCGCCGTCCGCATCTTCGCCCCGAAGCCGATACAAGGGCTGGCCTGCAACCCCAACCGCCACGGTGGGAAAACGACAGTTACGCCTCCGCTCGCCAAGGCCAGATATAGATTGCCCGGGGATAAGCAGCATAGTACTCGTGGTTGGAGGGAGCCGATATATATATATATATATATATATACATAAAAACTCAACAAATTCGTCGCCGTTTCAGGGGCCACCCAAGACCGCACGATCTACGGAAACGGGACTCTAACGCTGGTGGCCCCGTTCTTCTTTTTCCCCGGACCTAAATGCGCTGCTGCACTCGCTGCGTGGTGCCATGAGGCGGTAATGCTGCGTGCAAGGAAGCAAGGCCTAATAAACCCCCCACTGTTTTAATCTGCTTTGTCCCGGTACAAAAATTGCTTGTAACAGTAAGCTGAATATGGTAACTCTCCCTTTTCTTATGTGAGCCAGGGGAGCACATGATACTCTGACAAACGTTCTACTTTATGGAGCGCTGGCACTAAGCGACCCGTAGTACTTACCTAGGCTTCCCGGTCCTTCCTTGATCCTGACTACGATCTCGCTGATGCCTCCCAAGGAGAACCTTGGAAATATGTTGCTCCCACCTGGGTAAAGAAGAGAATAAAGAAGTTGCGGAAAGTCTATTCATGGTGACGACCTCCTTTGTGCCGCTTATTCGATTTGATATGTGTCGGCAATTGAGCATCTTAGCATCATCACTTCAAAGACAAAGCTTGCAGCCAGTCTGACTTTACTTACTCATCTCAGCCCGCTACACATGTTAAATGAGTTTAATTTTTTTTTTTCAATAATTTCTAGAGCAGGGTGCCTAAACAATTACTTTTGTTTAATTATTTCAAGTCACTCGGGTCAATTGGACAATGAGTAAATCAACGAAGCCATTGATTAAACTGTTAATAAAATAAACGGCGGCGTAAACCAGGATGAAAATATTGATGGAGACACATTCTATAGTCACTTCATTTTGTGTTCAAATTTTATAAGCGTCTGCTGACCGCAATCGAAGCGAAGAGTGGCGCTACGCTTTCATTTCATTGTTGTCTTGAATTAGCTAGGATTCGTCGTATCAAAACCACTTTACCTGAAAAGTATGCCAGTCCGGATCATGAGTTGCACATCAATGTCACAGTATATGTACCCTTTTTTTTTTTTGCTTATTTACTAATGATTAGCCGCAATCGTTTTCACTCACCACGTAAATTTCTGGCTGACGCCAATTAACTCCAAAGTCTTATTAATTATTTGCGCGGCTATTAAATTAGCCGCCCGACAAGGTGCGACGACAGGCGCCAGACAACGTTATGAAAGCGCCATGGGGTCTCCGCTTTTCTCTGGACACATATTTAAAGCCGTACAGAAATCACACACCGCGAAGAATGTCATCGGCAATTCACAACATTGAGTGACAGCTCTGGCACCCCTGCACCTGCGCCGAACAATGTGCAATCTAATCAGTAATTCAGTTGCTCTCGCACTCTCTCTCTCTCTTGTGAACACGACAAGGTCTGCAACAGGACACCAGCGTGGGAAGGACGCAACGTAATAAATGCAAGGAGCTAACGGAGGTGGAACAAAGGGCAGACGCCTGGCGAGAAGCGTGCGCTTCACTGGCGTTGAAAATTCAAGGAAGAACAATGGGAGCAGTGAAAGAAGGGGCACGTCCATAAGCGGCAAGCGTCGTCGTGAGGCCGGAACAACAATGGAAAGAACGTCGAAAAGACGAAAAGACGGCGAGACAGCGCAGCATTCGTAACAAAAACTCGTTACGTTCGGAATACCTGACGCAATCTTTTGGCTGCCTGCCTCGACTGCCGCCTGGAAGCGTAGGTAAAGGCCAAGGCCGGGTGCTTTCTGGGAAGTTTAGAGGATAATGGGGGAGGTATATTTTTAAGCTATTTCACACTTTTCAATAAGGAGTGTTCGAAACTGTCACCTGCACGTGGCTGTTTAAAACTACCAGCTGTCGTCGGTAAATATTGTTCTTTTGTCATGCGCTATAGTCTACAGCAGTCAGGGAGGAACAAGACGTTTACACCACTGTTATGAGTAGTTTCCCTCGCTGTCGGTGACATCCGCAGTGAATGCACCGTTTACGAGCATCGTTATTTGCGTTCAGAAATAAGGAATTGCAGCACGACTCTGTCATTATTTCCCGCCCTCCATACTACTCTGGCAACCCCAACTACTGTCCCAGTGGTGGTAATCTGGAGCTGCATTCCAAAAATAATTTTTTCAGGAGCCGCTCGTGATAGGCGTCGTTGAATGGCTCGTTGTTGCCAAGAGTGTTCGCTGACCCGGACATGGAACCAGCAAGAGAATGGTGCCAAAACGAACTGAGGCAGCATCCCCCACCCCCCCTCCTCACAAGACACTACTGTTTCTTTATTGGGCACTTTCATAACCTGCTCAAGAGCCTGACAAGCAAAGAAACGGCTCGGCGCGTGGAACGACTAACAGCATTTCTGAGGGTCTTGTTGGGAACTGTTAGCCAACACTCATAGTGAGCTGAGCGATGATGAGATCAGTGGCCCGCTTGCGCCAGAGCACCGGGCGGCTGAACTCGTTAGGCGCTCCGTGTTTCTTGAGCGAATACTTTCGGCGCAGTACACGACGAGGAGCAGCACACTAGAGTGCGTCCTGCAGAGTGGCAGGAAGCGGCCTGCGAGAGCCCACGTCAGACAAACACGCTCCCGGTGCGCGCGGGGCGGATGAGGGCACGGACGCAGCAGCGGGCGCGCGCATCGCTGTTCCTGACCCGACCAGGCGGGGGCCACACCGACCAGGGAGCATGTGCTGCTGACGCATCCCATTCTCAGGGCGACCACGTCAGCCCACGATAGCGCAAGCGAAGGAAAAAAAAGAAAGAAATGAAAGGGGGTGCTTACCGCGGCTGCATGAAATCGACAAGAACGTTCCTTTTTTTTTTTGTGTGTGTGTGTGTGTGTGTGTGTGCGTGTGTGTGTGTGTGTGTGTGTGTGTGTTTGTGTGCGTGTGCGTGTGCGTGTGCGTGTGCGTGTGCGTGTGCGTGCGTGTGTGTGTGTGTGTGTGTGTGTGTGTGTGTGTGTGTGTGTGTGTGTGTGTGTGTGTGTGTGTGTGTGTGTGTGTGTGTGTGTGTGTGTGTGTGTGTGTGTGTGTGTGTGTGTGTGTGTGTGTGTGTGTGTGTGTGTGTGTGTGTGTGTGTGTGTGTGTGTGTGTGTGTGTGTGGCGTTGTTCTGATGAACGAACCGCAAGGAGCGCGAAAATAGCCAACTGACTATCAATGGCTGAAACCGCCTGTTAAAAGCCTCACTCTCCCGTACGCTACCAGTTGCATAGTCACGTGAGAACGTTCCAGGTGAGCGTGAAGTTGCAGAGATGCAATTTTTGAGCGAGATGAATGCGCTGCGTGAGTGTGATGGAAGCACGCGTGACCTCCGAATGGAGAGCCCGCAGGGCGCATTTCCAAGCCCTCTCTCCCTACATGTTTAATAGACAGAAATCGCTCGAGCACGACATTTTCAGTTCTACTGACTGCGGTTGAATGAGAAAAAAAAAAAGACAATATGGAGCATTCAGTTACGGCGTCTTTCACGGGCTGTGGCTGCTTTGGGAACGGCAGAGTCGGTCGGAACATTAGTGGGTTAAACAGCGCATAATGCCCGTGAAGTAGCACGCGTAACGGTTCGCTAACTACGTTTTAGGATCAACCGCGTTAGGACGCGGGCGCTCCAAGTTTCGTAACGTGTTTCGCAGCCAGTCACACAGCTAGCAGAACGCGAATATGAGCCACGCAGACGCCGCTGTCTCATTCGTCCGCCCATGCACGCACCTGTCTGCCCACGCACCCTGAATATGTAAACGGTGCTGAAAAAACGAACCGCGGGCGCTTGGCGGATAACGCCTGCATAACAGACAAGCATGCACGTTTTCTTGGCGCATACGAGTAGCATACTCAGTCCCTCACTGCAGAGGCGCACCATTTTCAAGCGTTTCCGATGGCAGTAACTGCGGGCTTAGATTTTTCGGGCAAGAGCCGGAGGGCAAGATACACACACACACAACTAGACACAAGGAAGCGTGCTTCCCCGTGACTGAAGTCTGAACATGACGCTCTCTCTTCAGCTGCTATCAGCCGGTTGCGTGGTGTATACGGCTTTAGTGCAGCAAATACTGTGGCCCGTGGTTTCACCAAAGTAGTCACGTCGCGCAAAGAAAACTAGCAGAGTCTTCCTGTCGGTCATCTAATGCGCGAGAGCACTTTTCGTATTTGCATTGAATTTTTAGTTTTTAGACCCTTGATGTGTAAGGGCTTTAAATGTTCCAATTTGAAAGTTGTATAGCATCAACAGCAAAGCCGATCATCGCAAACACCTGGAGCGTTGCCTTAAGTACTGCTCTTTGTATACCCTCTTCTGAAAGTATATACTAATTAACCTTTGAGTCTGGATTAAGTGCGGGCCCATTGCGCCCGTGATCGTTCACGACAGCACCTTACTATGATGGCTACCAGCGCACGCTTTTCAAAGCAATCGCTCGTGATACACACACGTACGGATATTCGCGTGGTCTGGTAGATGGGAAAATTCTGGCGCTCTTAAAGTGCTGGCATAAAGGAGACAGAACTTGTTGTTTCTTTCAACGCGTTACTATTGCGTAATTGGCAACTTCCGCGGAGTTTCGAGTAAGAAATAAATATATTTTTTAATCATACTTAACCATCTTGTCATAGAACAGAACAGACTCGTGAGTGTATTAGTTGTCATTCTTACCATCCTGCGATACAAGCGACAACGCGGGTCTGGATGTGTTTGACCGAATAAAAAGTGAAAAATGAATAGAACTGCAATACAACGGTCATATTATTTCTGTCCAGGTGACCACGAACGATGTTCAATGACTAGCATTCTCGCAAAAACTCTCTTTCATAAAAATTTGCTCTGTGTTACGTGAAGCACCATCTATAATACCATGGATGTTATGAAGTCAGGACGGCTTCTTTCGGAGAGCCCGAAAACAAGGCCCCCATGTGGCTCTGCTGCTAATACGTAGGTTTTGCAGCGGTGGCGGCGTAACGCAAGCGAACAAAAGGGAGGATGAAAAAAAGCCCACTCCGCGAACGAAAGGCGTGGTGTGAAGGGCTGCTGACGCCGGCGCGCAGTCGGCTCGAGCGAAGACGCAGCGCATCCCGCATGCACGACCCGGTGCGGCGGGCGAGGCGGAATCAACAACACGCTCGGACCAGGAAAGAGGAATCGAGGGCATTCAGCGCCCGTATGTACCACTATACGACCATCGGCGGCCTGCCGCGCTGCTTCCTAGCTCTTCCGCGGCAGCAGAGAACCCGTTTGGGGGGCCACCCCCGAGCTCAGCACGTAGCCGCTCCAAGAGGAAGCACCGGGGCGGCCGTAAAAGACGCCGGAGAATAAAGAGTGGCCGCAGGAGCACCTCAGCGCAACAGATCCACCCTGCGGAGGCTCGTGCGCACAGTGCGGTGGACACTGGCATTATGGCACCGACCGCCATGCCTGTGACGCGTGCCCCCCCTCCCTCCTTTGGCTCGAGCTGCGGGCGTGCGGGCTCTACGCCAGTGCCACCCGCGTGTGACGAGTGTGACGCGCACTCGTGATCCTCGCGCATTTTTCTTTTTTTTTCTCTCGCTTCCGTGTGAACGGCTCAGAAGTCGGCTTTCGAACAGCCTTGTGAAATCAGCACGGCATAACAACGTGATGGGATTTTGACAAATGCACGCGCAGAATGTCGGCTGTTGTGTGAAGGACGCCTCTAACATGTCCGGCTTTAAGCTCAGTCCCGTATACTAGACTACCGAAACGGAGTATGGACGGTACTGCGCTCGAGTAAAGCGTTACCGTCTGAGACAAGACCTATGCCTATGGGCAAAGTAACGATTACTGCTACATCATCTGCACAGAAGGCTAGTTAACTGTATTTTTCGTGAGGGCCTCGTCCCTCTACGCCACGTGTATGCGACAGAACACGGTCAATCACCTGACAATCAGAAGCCAAATATCAAAAGTTCTAATTCCCATAAGACGTCATCAGGCTGCGATCACAAGGCTGGGAGAGGCAACCCTGATGCCCGTGCTTAACGCTGGGTGCAGAAATTTTAAATACACTCGCCTCGTTTCTGATTTACAACCGCACGTGATTAATCAGCAACGCCATAAGGGAAGGGGCTCACTGCTAATTAACTATGTTCGTGTCAATGTGGTCAGGTAATGGGGTGATCCAAATTATTACAGTTCGAACGGCGATAGCGGTTAATGATGTACCACTGCGTGAGGATTTCAACCTCGATTTGGTTTTGGTTTTACGGCTACAAACGTTCCAAAGCGACTCAGGGACGCCAAACTGAAAAGTTCTGAGTACTTTCGACCACCTGGGGTTCTTTAACGTGCCTGCCGTCGCACAGTACACAGGTGCCTTGCGTTTCGCCTCCATCGAAAGCCGCGGCCGGGATTGAGTACGGGTCTCTCGGACTTGTAATCGAGCGCCCTAACCACCGCGGCGGAGCGCGTGTTTTTTCGGATGACATTTTTTAACGTTTACACATTTTTGCATTAATAACCCTAAGAGATACATCGGTTAGGTTTTTGCAGGCTGATTTGACAGCAGGACGGACTTTATGCATTACAGGGAGTTGAATAATTAGGTGTTGAAATGTCAGGGAGTAGGAGTAGTTAGGGAATAATTAGTCAACAAATATTCATAAATGATTTTTTTTTTTGCTTTAGGGATCAAATTATATTGCGAAACTGAAGATCAGAAACACGAAAAGTTAGCCCAGTTTTCAAACCTTCTTAACGGCAATGCATTCTGAAATATCGAACCGCGAAAATAGGTATTCAAAAGCCCAGTCGGTTGGCTTTCCAGAGCCAAAGATATCTAGAATGATTTCCTACTCCTACGCAAAAAAATACGCGATCAGAGTCTGTATTCCATGCAGTACAAAGGTGAGATAAGCCCTTTTAACAATGGGCAGTGCAGGAAAACCAACTCAACGAGTTTTCAAATACATATTTTCGAAAAAAGATATTTCGAAGCGCACTGCCAATTACGAAAATATAAAACTGAGCTACCCTTCGACGTTAACGGTTATCAATTTCTCAATAAGATCGTGCTCTCTAAAATAAAAATTGTAGCGTTTATAAGTAAATTTGAAAATAATCGTATAAATATTGATCTTCACCACGTGCATAATGCAATGGCGCAATCCGCCTTCACATACCTCCCTGATGTATATCTTGGAGGTTCTAAAACAAGCATCTGTACACGCAAAAAAAAAAAAAAAAAGGCACCGTGTATACTCTAGCTGGTTAACCGCTACGAGGAGTGAACACTGGATATTAACTCGAGGGTCAAGTACAGAGCAACAGATTGCGATTCGAGTCAGGCGTGAGCCATCCCAGTTCCATGTTCAGTCTAATCGAAGAGATACGGGCCTTCCCACAGACCAGTGCGAGCTCTAATTGTACCGACAGGAATATTTCCAGCTGAACCCTTATTTTCATTTACTTCCCTTTTCTGGCTTTACAGACGTTGCAAGCTTTCTATCGTCTTTACGGCTTAAATAACGCACGTGCAGTATTTCAGCTTATTTTCGCCAATGAAAAAGTTTAACCAAGTGAAAGTAGACTAGGCAATGCATTCTCTTTATCTAATCGTTTAATTTGACACGATTTCAGCGCGGACTAAGGCAGTATGCCTAAATGGCCAGGGCGATGCTTATAGGAAGGCAAACTAGAGGTTGACTAACGGTCGTATCGTATTGAAGAGCGCGTAAGAGTGAAAATGAAGGCCTTAAACCCATCGATAGACCTGACATTAAGTTAAATATCTCCGTGTGTACAAACAGTCGTTTCTGTGAGCGCACACTCGGAGCGGTTGGTTGACAGAATCGGGTCAATCTATAAACACGATCCTGACGCCATAACTTCACGGACGTCTACATAATCGTAGAGGTCTCAGCTGAGATGCGTAACAAAATATTCCGGGAACGCCTCCTTATCTTTAAAAGCTGATGCGATAGCATTGCATTATGGACTGTTGCTATGTAATGGTCTTGATTGGTTGGTAATAGCCATCGTCAGCAGTGCTAATTAGTAGAGCCTCTTAGTAACGCTGATTAGTGATCTTAATTTTAACAAGCAGTTGCTGCAATACACTGTACGCCTGCTATCTACTCTACGGTATCAGGTATCGCATAAGGGATCTAAATTATCGCACTGGACAGACGCGGTATTAAGGTGGACCTCCCAGCTTGCGATCCAAATGGCAGCGGCTCGACTCACTCTTGACCACCTTTCTTTCTTTTAGGCGAAAGTACTCCTATTTCTTCAGCCTTAATACGTAATGATGTGAGGTTAAGATTGTGAAAGTATGAATAACGTCACAACTCTGCAGAGCCTCTTCCCAGAGCTCCATGCCGACTCGGCCACAACACGTGTTCTTGTTACGTCGCACACCCAGCCGGCCAATCAGCTCTGGGTGATTGGAAGTTCACGTGCTAGAACACTTGCCAACTCGGCTACGAAATTCTCCGATTGGTCGAGGGGTTGCTGACGTCACAAGGTCACGTGACTGGGGCGTCAGGAGAACTCGTGACCACTCTCGTTCAATCGGGGATTTTCATGGCACACAACGGTGATGGCGTTTTTATTTTTTTTTTCTTTAACGCGATACCGTTAATGACCTTGTCTCCAGAAAATCTGGCCTCGGTTTTGTCCAGAGTAGTGACGGAAAAATAATGAGCATGCCTCCGGCAGGTAGTAGTTAGCAAGAGACATGACTGGATCCTGATTGGTCGGTGGGTTGTGTGACGTCAAGAGACCACGCGACGAGACCGAATTGGTTGGCGTTGCCAACTCGGGTTTCTTCTTTATTATGGAAGAGTGAGATGGGAATCGAACTCTCCGGGACTCATGGATCCCGAGTAAGGGAGTAAGGCACTCGCTCCTAAACACCGGTGGAAAAATAAATTTGAAAAAGAATGATGACATGTTACTAATTACTTGAAAAATCGCGCAAACGTAACTGAATTGCCAATACTGCACTTGAAAAGTAATAACATTACATTTCAATAGCCTCCGACGATAATCCAATAACTAGATTTTTTTTCTTTCATGCATAAAAAGTATACAGCCGAGCCTGTGTGCTCTGGCTCGGCTATCGAGCACCATAGCCGTCGAGCCACGGCAACAGCGGACGTTGAAGAGATGGTCCCGCTTAAAGCTCGGGTCCTTGACCTTGCGCTGCCACTCACCATTTTTCACAACATTCGCGCGATGGCTATAGGAAGTAAAGATTTACCTCGCCAGAAGTTAAACGTATTTGCTTTTCAGTGGTAGTTGGTGCGGTACAGCAACAACTAGCACGAGAAGAGTGAGCGAAAAAGTAATGCTTAAAACAATAGTTTACTTCGACGTTCTCGATTGCATGATACGGAAAACTGTGCTGCATGAAAAAGAGGACTGCCACAGGAAACATGATTTACGTCCAGGCATCATTTTATGGTGTAAATCCAGCGCATTGCTCAGCAGCTGCCTCATTCAGAAAGAAAGCGCGTGTTCCATAACAAGGTCACTCTTGAGTAAAAGGGAAATGCCAAATGGGTGGTGTGAATTTTATGTGTATGCGCGTTCAGTTGGGAACTCTGTCAAAAAAATACCCTTGCCATATAGCGGCAGCTCACAGGAGACTGACTTGAAGCACTGTTACCCGTAGAGCACCTCTCACCGTAGCCAGCTACATGAAACAGCCATCAAGAGGAATATCATAGCCAAGAACATACCTAACAGAAGACCCCTTGACAGCTGCTTGATGAAACATAATTCTTCTATATTCAGCAATAATGAATATACATCAATTGGCTTCGTGTCAATGCCATCGAAGCCAACAGAAGTGAAAACCGCATGCCAAGAAATATACTCAAACGGTCTAGTCCCACATTGAAAATTTAGAGTCCCAATAGTAGAAGAAGGAATATCGCAATGTTGGTTCGATACCTCTTTTTTTAAATAAAAAGTACTTTAGGGACCTTGGCTTACACGTGAGTCGTGCCGACACCTTCTTTTTCTTTTCTTTTTTTTTCTTTTTTTGCTTGCGGAGCCCTGACCTCACAAATGCACAAGTATGAAAAAGAAATGTTGATAAAAGAACTTTTGGGTCTATCTGCCAGAATAACGTCGCACCCAGAACAACGTAGCTTTTGACTGCAAATGAAATGGACACCACGCCCCAAAAATAGAGGCGCACATAGAGAGCCATGAGCGCCATTTGCTCAGACCGTCGTCATCAGCGGCAGCGAGGCGACGACGAAGAGGTGTGGAACATGGGTGCCACGCGCAGAATCGAACAGCCTCAGCTCGGAGTTTGACGCGGCACTCCGAAGCCGGGTGGAGTTGGCAGCGTCTGCGCCGGGCGTCTGTTGCTGGAGCTTTCTGTCGGTGCGGCGCCATGGCGGCACCGCACGTCTGGGCCCGGCGGCGTCGCAAGGAGAGGTATCGCATCGCCCGGCATGGAGACACAAGCCAGGATTCTGATTCGAGGATCTTCGAGGACTGTAGCGCTGCGGGCGTCCTCCTCCCGGCGTGCGCATGCGTGCCTTCGAACTTCGATGCCCAAGTGCAACGTCACGCAAGTAAGCAACTTCGAATTCTCCGCGTTTCGGAAAAGGCGGTGCTTTTCCGCTACAGAAAGATCGTGTTGAGGCACGCCTCTAACGCCCATTCGTCCGCTGCAGATGCCCTGTGCCAGAGGACACGAGGCTGGGACGACATGATGCGGAATATACGCACAAGGGAAGTCTGTATGAAGCAACCCCACAACAACTTTTCTGCGGTAGCATGGAATATCCCCAGCCGCCTCGGGATTTCACGGCGACAGGGACTCGTCTCCGCCATTGCAGTGATGCCGCAGTATCGTTAGTGCGAGTTGCATTTGCAGCAGAACCAAAGAGCATGGCAGCGTTTTTTTATTTTTTCGTTATTTTTCGCTAGTTTTTTTTTTTCTTTTTTTTTTTTTTTTTTTTGGTCGCGTGTGACGACGGAACTTTCTGTCCCTCAATGTTAACAGTATAGCATTGTGGTGCATGTGTGTGTGTGTGCGCGCGCGTGTTTGTGTGTGCTCGTGTTTTTGTGGTGTGGACTACGGACCACGGTGTTATAAATCATTTGCTGGGTAAGCCGAGAGCATCACGAACCGACGACGACAAGACATCTACATTTGACAGCAGCAGGACTAGGAGGAGCAGAGAGAAGTGGATGGTAGCCATTTGGAGAGAGCTGAAGGTTGACTAACGGCAGATGCCACTCAGAGGTGTCAGGATGAACCTGCGCCCAACCAGCAGTGGCAAGAAGCCAAGTACAGTCTTCACATCTGACTTTATTTTGCCCATGGCCATTGATGGCCAAGGATTTCGTGGAGGGAGGAATATGCAGCAGCAGCAGCAGTGGTCGACAGAGGTTATGCGTGTCCAAAGTGTGGTGGTGGTGGCGGCGGCGTATCGGGGGTTGTCAGGATGAACCTGCACCCAAAACAAAGATACAGCCCCGTTGCACATGAGCGTATTCGCTCTTAACTGTACTTCTGGTATTAACCAGGTGTCTTCGTGGTGTTGCAAGCACTACGTCTTGCACATTTTGACCAATGTTTCTTTTTTTCTTTTGCTAATAACGCTTTACTCCATTCTTTCTTTTTCTGAGAGACTTTTCTTCTGTATTTTCTTGCATTTTTGCTGTGTTTTGAATAAAAATAAAAATGTGCACATATGCGTTTCAGAGCAATCTTTCAGCTGTGTGCACTCATATTCCAATCGCGGAATATCACTCAACACTTGTTTGGGGGTGCCATGGTGGTCGAGAGCTGCTATGGGAGACATGACCGGACCCTGATTTGTCGGTGGGTTGTATGACGTCAAGAGACCGCACGACAAGACCGAATTGGTAGGCGCTGCCAAATCTGGCTTCTTTATTATGGAAGAGTGAGATGGGAATCGAACTCTCCGGGACTCATGGATCCCGAGTAAGGGAGTAAGGCACTCGCTCCTAAACATCGGTGGCAAAAATAAATTTGAAAAAGAATGACGATATGTTACTAATTACTTTCTTAAAAACTCGCGCGAACGTAACTGAATTGCCATTACTGCTCCCCAAAAGTAATGACATTACATTTAAATAGCCTCTGACGATAATCCAATAACTAGATTTTTTTTTCTTTCATGCATAAATGTATACAGCCGAGCCTGTGTGCTCTGGCTCGGCTGTCGAGCACCATAGCCGCCGAGCCACGGCAACAGCGGCCGTTGAAGCGATGGTCCCGCTTAAAGCTCGGGTCCTCGCGCTTGCGCTGCCACTCACCATTTTTCACAACATTCACGCGATGGCTATAGTTGTCCCTCCCGCCTATTATAAGAAGTAAATTTTAACTAATCAGAAATTAAAACGTATATGCTTTTCAACGGCAGCTGTTGCGGTACTGCAACAACTGGTTCGAATGAATCAAAGAAAATTGCAACGCTTAACACAATACTTTTCTTCGACGTTCCTGCCTGCATGGTCCGGAAACGCTCCAGCACCAAAAAGAAGACTGCCACAGGAAACATGATTTGCGCCCAGGCATCATTTCGCGGTGTAAATCCAGCTAATTTCTCAGCAGCTGCGGCATTCAGCAAAAAATCGCGGGTTCCATAACAGGTCACTCTTGAGTAAAAGGGAAATACCAAATTGGCGGTGTGAATTGCATGTGCATGCGTGTTCAGTTGGAAACTCTGTCAAAAAAATACCCTTGCCATATAGCGGCAGCTGGCAGGAGACTGACTTGAAGCACTTGTTACAAGTAGTAGCGCCTCTCACAGTAGCCAGCTACATGAAACAGCCATCAAGGGGAATATCATGGCCAAGAACATACCTAAAAGAAGACCCCGTCACAGCTGCTTGATAAAACATAATTCTTGTATATTCAGCAATAATGAATATACATGAATTGGCTTCGTGTAAATGCCATCAAAGCCAACAGAAGTGAAAACCCCAAGCCAAAATATATTCTCAAACGGTCTAGTCGCATATTAAGACCCAAAGTCCCTATAGGAGAAGAAGGTGTATCGCAATGCTGGTTCGATACCTCTTTTGTTTTTTTAAGAAAAATTACTTTAGGGACTTTGGCTTACACATGTGTCGGGCCGACACCTTGGTTTTCTTTTTTTTTCTTTTTCTTTTTTGCTTGCGGAGCCCTCACCTCACAAATGCACAAGTATGAAAAGGAATGTTGATAAAAGACCATTTGGGTCTATCTGCCAGAATAACGTCGCACCCAGAAGAACGTAGCGTTTGATTGCAAATGAAATCGACACAACGCCCCAAAAATAGAGGCGCACATAGAGAGCCATGAGCGCCATTTGCTCAGACCGTCATCATCAGCAGCAGCGAAGCGACGACGAAGTGGAACATGTGTTCCACGCGCAGACCCGAACAGCCTCAGCTCGGAGTCTGACGCGGCACTCTGAAGCCGGGCGGAGCTGGTAGCGTCTGCGCCGGGCGTCTGCTGCTGGAGCTTTCTGTCGGTGCGGCGCCATGGCGGCACCGCACGTCTGGGCCCGGCGGCGTCGCAAGGAGAGGACGCCCGGCATGGAGACACAAGCCAGGATTCTGATTCGAGGATCTCCGAGGACTGTAGCGGTGCGGGCGTCCTCTTCCCGGCGTGCGCATGCGTGCCTTCCAACTTCGATGCCCGAGTGCAACGTCACGCAAGTAAGCAACTTCGAATTTTCCGCGTTTCGGGAAAGGCGGTGCTCTTCCGCTACAGAAAAAAAGCCTCTTGAAGCACGCCTCTAAAGCCCATTCGTCCACTGCAGATTTCCTGTGCCAGAGGACACGAGGCTGGGACGACATGATGCAGAATATACGCACAAGTGAAGTCTGTATGAAGCAACCCCACAACAACTTCACTGCGGTAGCATGGAAGATGCCCAGCCAGCCCAGCCGCCTCGGGATTTCACGGCGGCAGGGACTCGTCTCAGTAATTTCACTGCTGCCACGGCATCGCTAGTGAGGTTTCATACAAACTCCTCGACGGACGATTGCAGCAGATCCAAGGAGCATGGCAGCGTTTTTTCTTTTTTTAGTTTTCGCTCCTTTTCTTTTTGTGTGTGTGACTGAGTGTGTTTGTGTGTTTCTTTGTGCGCGTGTTTGGACTACGGACTACGGTGTGATCATTCATTTCCTGGGTAAGCCGAGAGCATCACAGACCGACGACGACAAGACATCAGGACTAGGAGGAGCAGAGAGGAGTGGATGGTAGCCATTTGGAGAGAGCTGAAGGTTGACTAACGGCAGATGCCACTCAGAGGTGTCAGGATGAACCTGCGCCCAACCAGCAGTGGCAAGAAGCCAAGTACAGTCTTCACATCTGACTTTATTTTGCCCATGGCCATTGATGGCCAAGGATTTCGTGGAGGGAGGAATATGCAGCAGCAGCAGCAGCAGTGGTCGAAAGAGGAGACGTGTCCAAAGTGTGGTGGTGGTGGCGGCGGCGTATCTGGGGTTGTCAGGATGAACCTGCACCCAAAACAAAGATACAGCCCCGTTGCACATGAGCGTATTCGCTCTTAACTGTACTTCTGGTATTAACCAGGTGTCTTCGTGGTGTTGCAAGCACTTCGTCTTGCACATTTTGACAAATGTTCCTTTTTTCTTTTGCTAATAACGCTTTTCTCCATTCTTTCTTTTTTTGAGAGACTTTTCTTCTGTATTTTCTTGCATTTTTGCTGTGTTTTGAATAAAAATAAAAATGCGCACATATGCGTTTGAGAGCAATCTTTCAGCTGTGTCCACTCATATTCCAATCGCGGCATATCAGTCAACACTTTTTTAGGGGTGCCATGGTGGTCGAGAGCTGCTCTAAGAAAACAGTTGACAAGATGCAAAATCTTGATCCGCAAACTATACCTGCATATGGCGCCTTGAGGTAATCCGCCGCACAGGCTGGCTTTACAAGTCGCACTGGGTGGGGAGTCGATAAAAATATTCATCCTGCTTCTTTTGCGGGCACTAATGGGGATTACCCATGTATTTCTTTTTGATTTTTTTTAGGCAATTTTAATTTGGTGTAGCGACTTCATCTCTTCTTTTCTACCCCTTGTCCCACAACAGCAGGTGTAGATAAATGTCCTCAGCCCTTTAACTGTGAGCCGCAGTACCTATGGCGGACATCCACTAGGGTATGTTCTCCACTTAGCTGATGAACTGTGGGCTGGGGGCAACCGTTGTCCTTTTTTCTGCTCCGACTACAGATGTTATTTGTGCGGAATGAGACTAGAGCTTTCACTCAGCGGAGACCCAGGAGGCCTATTCTGCAAATTCTTCGTTAAATAAAGTTTTTTCCTCCTCCTCCATTTGAACATTTGTACGACGTCTGAAGCCTATAGGCTGTGCAGCAGTGACGCTCGCGAGACACGATTATGACAGAGGTTTGTGTGACGTCACGCGATCACATGTCACGGCTGAACTGGCAGGAACCGACAATATAGCCACATACTTTTGAAATGGGAATCGAGGTCGTCGGGATACATGGATCACGAGTCAAACGCTACACGTAGGCCAAGCAGGCACTTTATTACGCCTTGGTTAAAGTGGGCTTCATATTGATGTCGGGTGGTCTTTCACACAATGTGGTAGATTACGACTACGCACTAATTAGTATGTCCGACCCGAATCCGGAGTGAAAAAAGAAGTGCTAACGCACCTAATTTGCAATTGGCTTAACCACATTAAATCGTCCCTTGGTTTGGTAAAACTTTATTTCCCACAGTAGGGGTCCTGGAGGACACTCGGCTAGGCGCCAGGTGTAGAGGGCAGCTCCCACGTCGGCACAGAGAGCCCGAAGCTCTCCGCCGCCGCGCGGGCCTCCTGGACAGCCCGAAGCTGCCTGGGTGACGCACAGTCGGTCATTCGCCCACGTTTAAGACTTCTAGAATTGCAGTGACCGCTGCGTGGTGATAAACTGAGAAAAGTACTATTCGGAATATGATCGAGCGTTTGAAACATGGCGCAGACACGAAGTATAGACCAACACCGATCTGTGACGTAAACACGATGCGGTGGCGCTTCTATCGCCAGCGTGGGACGACTGGGTGTGAAAAGTAGGCTTAGAGCCCATAGGAATACATGGAAGGGAAATATTCCAAAGCAGTTTTCTAATTTCATGGGTCATCTGTGATGTCGTTATTCCGTACAGAGCAACCATGAACGCCCTGGAACAGATAGTGGAAGTGTGAAATCTCCTTACCGAGGCGAAGTATTGTTAATACACCGCGAAACGTATCAGCGTGCGAGTTGAGAAGGCGATCCCATAGAAACACATGTAAACACAACTTACCGCAACATTTTGATCGGTTCAGCAGCGTTGAACCCTTCTCATTTTCAGGTGAACGTCTTGTACGACGCCCCGCCGTCATGTTGCATGACACATTACATTCTCTTGCAAGTAATGTAAGTCTGACGACTTGCACGACCGATCACATTACGATAAACTGGCAGCGCACTGTTGCAGACGACCATGCACCACCGGCGCTGTCGCTAGCAGACGCTCCGGGGCTGGAGGCGGCCGCGGTGGGTATCGCCAGCTACGCTGTCGTCTGCTGCAACGCGCAAATCTCGTTCGGTTCATATTGTCGTATGGCGTTTGACAACTGATTTTTATATGTAATTCTGTCTAGGACGTATCACTGGAGCGACAGTATTATCAAGCTTATTTATCCTATGCGGCAGCATATCTGACTGTAAGGAAAACTGCGCGATTCGCGAACACCCAGCTTGCCTTTTGGCGGTGTCTGGATTCATAACACACGTCATTCGGGGAGTAGTAAAAATTGACTGCCTCCGTAATGACGCACCATACTTTATCACACACTTCTACAAAGCGCTGGTCAACGTTTAACGACCGTCCACCACTTCTGATCCTTTGCGAAATGAGAAAAATGTTCCGGTAAGTTGTGTTTACATGTATTTCTACGGGTCGCCCTCCATGCGACTCGCACCCCCACATGTTTCGCGGTATTTTAAAAATAATTCGCTTCGGTAATGAGATTTTATACTTTCGCTATCTGTTCTAGCGTGTTCGTTGTTGCTCTGTGTCGAATAACGACATCGTATATGCCCCGTGAAAAGAGAAAACTGCTTTGAAATCTTTCGGTTCCATGTATTCCTATGGGCGCTAACCCTACTTTTCACCCCCAGTGGGCTGCCGCGCCGTGAGCGCCCCCTTTTGTAAACACGATGTGGGTCTATAGTACGTGTTTGCGTGACGTCTTTGTGCCTTTTCCCTGCTCGTCCAGCTGTAGAATTGGTAGGTAGTATTATTTTTGTTTCAGACTGCACTGTATAGAATGAATGGCCTCGATAATACACTCACACTTTTACGGACAGTGACTGCATTCCTGTCATTTCTTCGCATCCTGAAGAGCTGAACCACGAACATTTATATTCTTCCCATTTGTCATCCCATAGCAGGAAACGCAGGACTTTATTCCACACCAAAGCTAGCGATTACATACGCAAAAAAAAATAAAAAAAAATCGGTGTCATCTTCTATCATCCGGCATCTGTCGGATATAATTCGTTTAGTCTCAGTCTTGAGCGGCGACTAGGTACGGCTTCAAGGAAAAAAAAATTACAAGGAGTGGGACTGAGACTCTATGCGTTAGGAACATCCTTGTTTTATTTCAATACTTCACCGCTTACCGCTTCAGCTGTTTATTTCCTTCACACACTAACTAAAAGAAGAACGGAGTTTTCAAGCTGCGTGATTTTGCACGCAAATCTTCGGTGGCAAAATTCATTTCCGCTGACCAACTAAACAGTGCGCAGAGTTACACTTGAAACACTGAAGTGCACGAACAAGTTGACGCTATCCTCTCCCGACAGTTCTCGATAAGCTGTCCCGAAATGACAGAACCTATGTCTCGTCACCAGTGCGTGCAGCAGAGAACTGCATGTTCCTGAACTTCCGCGAAATGGGCCCGCTTTCTGAGTTCGTCGCGGAGTCAACGTCCCGCGAGGGCACTGCACAAATACGCCTGCATAAGACTCTCACTTTCTCTGATCGAAACTACTCCCGACGGCGTGGCCACGTAGTCATGGTAACCTCTCCGGGATACCCCCCTCAGAT
Organism: Amblyomma maculatum; assembly: GCF_055883805.1. Lineage (NCBI taxonomy): Eukaryota > Metazoa > Arthropoda > Arachnida > Ixodida > Ixodidae > Amblyomma > Amblyomma maculatum. The sequence goes on from NC_139344.1 coordinate 129,861,807, forward strand.
CCCCCCCCTCCCCCCCACCACCACCACCACTGCCAACCCGCCCGCTACGTTTTCAACTTTGAAATGGCATAATTGTATTTGGAATTATTGTCCCAAACAGACGCGGAATGTGCAGGATTCCGTAATGGAGTCCTTCGAATTAATTCTAACTGCCCGAAGTTCTTAACATCGCACATTCCACTGGCGCCTTGCGTTTCTCCTCCACCGTGGCAGGGATGGAGCCTGTGTGCTATGGCTCGGCTGTCGAGCACCATAGCCGTCGAGCCACGGCAACAGCGGCTGTTGAAGCGGTGGTCCCGCTTAAAGCTCGGGTCCTCGCGCTTGCGCTGCCACTCACCATTTTTCACAACATTCACGCTATGGCTATAGTTCTCCCACTTATTATAAGAAGTAAAGATTTAAATCGCCAGGATTTAAACGTATTTGCTTTTCAGTGGTAGTTGGTGCGGTACAGCAACAACTAGCACGAGAAGAGTGAGCGAAAAATGTAATGCTTAAAACAATAGTTTACTTCGACGTTCTCGATTGCATGATACGGAAAGCTGTGCTGCATGAGAAAGAGGACTGCCACAGGAAACATGGTTTACGTCCAGGCATCATTTTATAGTGTAATTCCAGCGCACTGCTCAGCAGCTGCCGCATTCAGAAAGAAAGCGCGTGTTCCATAACAAGGTCACTCTTGTGTAAAAGACAAATGCAAAAAAGGTGGTGGGAATTTCATGCATATGCGTGTTCAGTTGAACAGAGGAACTCTGTCAAAAAAAAAAAAAAAAGCATTTGCCATACAGCGGCTGCTGACAAGACAGTGACCTGACGCCCGCTTACCCATATAGTAAGGCTTCTCACCGTAGCTAACTACATGAAACATCCATCAAAGGGAATATCATGGCCAGTATACATACCTAATAGAAGACCCCGTCACAGTTTCTAGCTGAAAAGTAATTCTTGTAATTCAGCAATAATGAATAATTCTTCGTGTGAACTCCATCGAAGCCAACAGAAGTGAAAACCGCATGACAAGAAATAAATTCAAACGGTATTGTCCCAGATTAAAAATCCAAAGTCCCTATATCGTAATGCTGGTTCGATACCCCTTTAAAAAAAAAAAAAAAAAAAAACTACTTTAGGGACTTTGGCTTACACGTGTGTGACGCCGACACCTTCGATTTCTTTTGTCTCTCTCTTCTTTTTTCTTTTTTTTTTTTTTTTGCTGGCGGCGCGGTTACTTCACAAATGCACTAATATGAAACAAGAAATGTTGATACAAAACTTTCTCGTTTTATCTGCCAGAATACAGTCGCACCAAGAACAACATACCGTTTGATTGTAATTGATATGGACAACGCGCCCCAAAAATAGAGGCGCACAGAGAGGCCCATGAGCGCCATTTGCTCAGACCGTCGTCATCAGCGGCAGCGAGGCGACGACGAAGAAGTGTGGAACATGGGTGCCACGCGCAGAATCGAACAGCCTCAGCTCGGAGTCTGACGCGGCACTCTGAAGCCGGGTGGAGTTGGTAGCGTCTGCGCCGGCCGTCTGCTGCTGGAGCTTTCTGTCGGTGCGGCGCCATGGCGGCACCGCACGTCTGGGCCCGGCGGCGTCGCAAGGAGAGGTATCGCATCGCCCGGCATGGAGACACAAGCCAGGATTCTGATTCGAGGATCTCCGAGGACTGTAGCGGTGCGGGCGTCCTCCTCCCGGCGTGCGCATGCGTGCCTTCGAACTTCGATGCCCGAGTGCAACGTCACGCAAGTAAGCAACTTCGAATTCTCCGCGTTTCGGGAAAGGCGGTGCTCTTCCGCTACAGAAAAAGGGTTTTGTGGCAGGCCTCTAACGGCCATTCGTCCGCTGCAGATGCCCTGTGCCAGTGGATACGAGACTGGGACGACATCATGCGGAATATATGCACAAGTGAAGTCTGTACGAAGCAACCCCACAACAACTTCACTGCGGTAGCATGGAAGATGCCCAGCCAGCCCAGCCGCCTCGGGATTTCACGGCGGCAGGGACTCGTCTCAGTAATTTTACTGCTGCCACGGTATCGCTAGTGAGGTTTCATACAAACTCCTCGACGGACGATTGCAGCAGATTCAAGGAGCATGGCAACGTTTATTTTTCTTTTTTTTTTTAATTTTCGCTCCTTTTCTTTTTGTGTGAGTGTGTGTGTGTGTGTGTGTTTCTTTGTGCGCGTGTTTGGACTACGGACTACGGTGTGATCATTCATTTCCTGGGTAAGCCGAGAGCATCACAGACCGACGACGACAAGACATCTATATTTGACAGCAGCAAGACTAGGAGGAGCAGATAGGAGTGGATTGTAACCATTTGGAGAGAGCTGAAGGTTGACTAATGGCAGATGCCACTCAGAGGTGTCAGGATGAACCTGCGCCCAACCAGCAGTGGCAAGAAGCCAAGTACAGTCTTCACATCTGACTTTATTTTGCCCGTGGCCATTGATGGCCAAGGATTTCGTGGAGGGAGGAATATGCAGCAGCAGCAGCAGTGGTCGAAAGAGGAGACGTGTGTCCAAAGTGTGGTGGTGGTGGCGGCGGCGTATCGGGGTTGTCAGGATGAACCTGCACCCAAAACAAAGATACGGCCCCGGTGCACATGAGCGTATTCGCTCTTAACTGTACATTTTCTATTAACCACGTGTCTTCGTGGTAAGCAATGTGCCTTGCACATTTTGACAAATGTCTTTCTTTTTACTTTTGCTAATAACGATTCCTTCCATTCGTGCTTTTTCTAAAATAGTTTTCTTCTCTATTCTCTTCTGCTTTTGTGCTGTGTTTCGAATAAAAGTAAAAAAAAAAATCACATGCGTTCCAGCGCAATTATTAAGCTACGTACATTGATATTCCAATCGCGGCGTATCACTACACTTTTTTTCAGATAAAATGCTAGTCGAGAGCTGCTCTGAGAGGATGGTTAACAAGATGCGAAATCTTGATCCGCAAACTCATCTTCCTATGGCGCCTTGAGGAAATCTTCCGCACAGGGTGGCCTTACAGGTGATACTTTGTGGGGAATCCATAGAAATATTTGTTGTGTTTCCTTTGTAGGCAATAATCAGGATCATCCATGTTTTATCCGAGAGAGAAAAGAAACCTTTATTTATGCGGATAGTTATATAGGGCCGAGTTACATTGCCCTACTAGATGGCCAGCAGGTCAAGCCTGTTGGCGACCTCATAGGCGCGCTTGAGGACCCGGTCTTGTATGCTCGGGTCCGAGCTGCGCAGCAGGGTCTGCAAATCATCTGGATGCAGTATTTCTGCTAATTCTGGAGGTGGGGGGTCATCCTTGCATCCCCAGAGTATATGGTTGAGGGTAGCTCTCTCATCGCATAGTGTGCAGTCAGGAGAAAATTGGCTGGGGAAAATATGTGAGAGAACTACCGGGTTTGGAAAGGAGTTTGTATGGAGTCTCCTCCAGGTAATTTCGTGTTCTTTACTAAGCCGCTTGTGCGGGCGCTGAAACTTCCTTCGTTGAAGGCGGGAGTAGTGGGTTAAGTCGTGAAATGGTATCAGGCTATCCTTGGCTCACCCCAGAGCGGAGGTGGTCAAAGCCCGGCCGACTAAACCTCGGGCTGTTTTTTCCAAAGCAATTTTATTCCTTGGGTGTAGCGACCTCCCCCCCCCCCCCCCTGCTCTCAAATCTCTTCCTTTATATTGCTACGTGAAGGTGCTGTATGTGACATTTACCTACCATTCTTGCAAGCACGACACGACGGGTTATTCACCCTTTTTCCTGCTCGGTGGCAGTGAACCCACTTTATCTTGCGGAAACGAAAAGGCAGATGGATGACGACGAAGTAGTATTGGTTCCGGGGTACTGTTCGCTGTTATGCCAGTTGCAGCTGTCTTGTAAATATACTGTAGATACATCGAATCTTCACGTAACAATATACACCCCTGTTTCCATAACAGGAGGACCAGATAAATCTCGTCAGCCCATTAACCGCGCATCCACAGCCGCATTTCCTATGACAGACATCCACCACTGTGGCGTGGCTTACACTTCGCTAATGCACTGGCCGCCGTTGCCGTGTTTTCTGCTCCGACATCCGAGGTTATTAGTGCGGTATAAGACTAGAGCTTTCACTCAGCCATTTGAGCTTTTGCGTGATGTCTGAAGGCTGTGCAGCAGTGACGCTCGTGGGACACGGTTGAGAAAGCGGTTTGTGTGACGTCACGCGATCACATGTCATGGCCGAACTGCGAATACAGCCACTTACTTTTGAAATGGGAATCGAGGTCATCGGGATCCTTAGATCACGAGTCAAACGCTACACGTAGGCCGAGCAGGCACTTGTTTACGGCTTAGTTAACGCGGGCTTCATTATCGACGCCGGGTGGCCTTTCATATATTGTGGTAGATTACGACTATGAGCTAATGAGTGTGTACGGCCCTAATCCGAAGTGTAAACAGAAGCGCTAACGCATCTAATTCGCATTAGGCCTAACCACAGTAACTCGCCCCTTCACATGTTTATCCTTTTTTTTTTTTTTTGTCACTCTGTCTGGTTGACGCACAGATGGTCATTCGCGCACGTTATTGGACTTGTAGGAATGCAGCAAGTTCTGCTTGCTGTTAAATTGAGAACAGTATTATCCCGAGTTTCCAATATGATCCAGCGTTTGCAACACGACGCAGACAGGAAGTATAGTGGGTAATATGTATTTCTTTTTTTTTTTTTTTTTTTCAGATTGCCCTTCATAGAATGAACGATCTCGCTAATATACTGAGACTCTTACTGACAGTGACTGCGTTCCGGTCATTTCTTCGCGTGCTGAAGAGCTTAGCCACGACCATTTAAATTCTCCCCATTTGTCCTTCCACGCACGACTTATTCCATAGCAAAGCTAGTGATTACATAAGCGCTAAACCAAAGTGGGTATCATATTCTGTCATGCAGCATCTGTCGGCTATTATTCGTTTCGTCTCGGTCTTGAGCGGCGACTATAGTACAACTTGAGGGTATGAAATCACACGTGATGGGACTGAAAGACTCGACGCATTAGGAACAGTACTCGTTTCATTTCATTAGGTGGGTTGCAGAAACCTAGAAGTCAGCTTCTCTGCAGAGTAAAAACCCCTTCACCATGGCAGCCAAACCTGTTTTGAGGGCCGAAGTTGGGTGCAGCGCAGAATACTTCTATGTCCAGCCCGATGTCATGCACAAACCTGTTGAGCAGAATTCCTTCACTATTGAGAGCCTGGAGGAGGTAGGGGCGGGGGAGGCGTTATGAATGGCACTCACAAACGGAGGTGTTCTTAATCCCATTATTGCGACAACAAAAAGAGGAGTGCAGGAAATGGACGTGGCCATTACTGCCACAATAGACGTATCCTGCACTGCACCTAATTTCTGCCCCCAAAAACAGGTTTGGCCGCCAAGGTGAAGGGGTTCTTGCTCTGCAGACAAGCTGACTTATAGGTTTCTGCAACCAACCTATACTTCGTCGCTTACAGCATGAGCTGTCAATTTCCTTCTCGCACAACCTAAAAGAAGAACGCACTTTTAAAGCTGCGTGATTTTGCACACAAAAACTTCGGTGTCATAATTCATTTCCGCTGACTAATTGCAACAGTCCTAGAACAATGTGCAGAGTTACACTTAACCATCCAAATGGTCGAACAAGTTGACACTATCCTCTCCCCGGAAATGACAGAATCTGCGCCTCGTCACCTGTGCCCGCAGCAGAGAACTGCTTGTTCCTGGGCCTCCGTGAAATGGGCCCGCTTTCTGCGTTCGTCGCGGAGTCAACGGCCCGCGCGGGCACTGCACAAATATGCCTGCATAAGACTCTCTCTTTCTCTGAAAGAAACAACTCCAGACGGCGTGGCCACGTAGTTATGGTAACCCTTCTGTGGCCGTGTGTGCGCCTGCCTTCGCCTACTCCTCCCCTCCTCCCCCCGCCACGTTTTCAACTTTGAACTCTGCGCGCCTCGCTTTGTGATGAGGCGGACTGGCGTGCGTGGAGGCCACTCTGCTCTCAGTCCAGCGCTAGACTCGTCTCCCAACGCTTCCGTCCGCTCTCGGCGCTCTCGAAGAAAAGGCGACACGTACTTCGTGATCGCGTGAGTGAGCGACCGGCGATCGCGCTTTGAATGCCGCCGCCGCCGCGGAGAGCGCCACTGCGGATATATAACCCCTTATTTTACACCTGAGCACACTCCGCGCTGCATGCAGGACTGAAATGCAAGTTTGCCGGCCACTATTACGTGCTTTTCTTCTCGCCGAGCATTTCTTTTTTCTTGCCGCCCTCCTCAGAGCGTCTGCGGGCGCCCGGTCGTAAAGAAAAGATCTCCGCGGATGTCCTTCGGGAATGACGCCCGCACGCGGCTACAGCCGTGTCCGCCTTGCTCACGAAGAACTGCGTGTAAGCGTCGTAAAGAAGCATTAGGCGAGGAACGTGTTGCGCGATTCATGGACGTGAGCGTGCGCCTTATTAGACTGCACTGCGGCTACGAGCCCCGGAAGGCGGGACATCGTTCGAGGCGCCTGCGCCCCTCCGGGGTCGCACGGAGACCGGTACTGAGCGAAAGGGCGAGGCCGGTTTGCAAGTGTACCGTTTCGTCATCTTATGCATTGATGGCATACCGTACGGCGCTCTCTGGTTCGTCATGATAACTGGTACGTGAGAAGCAGTGGTATACGTCCTGCGCCTATAGCTTGAAGTGAAGCGAGGACTAACAAAGTACAGGTGCCGGTACACGCCCGGTTCCGGATCCGACAAAGGGACGACGAGCCACGTCTGCCGTGAATAACTCTTCTCCGCCCGCGTTTTGTAAACAAGGCGCTCGCGACTTACTGCATGCCGTCCATCTATAGGCGTGCTGAGTGCGGCTTCTCACGGATTCGTATTTCTAGGCTTGTTACTTTCCATGGTCTCATCCGCTCTGCACTGTCCTACACGTCGATTACACGCGCATTCGACGAACTACCTCACTTGCTTACTTTACGCGGGTCCATTCACCGAGCTGTACTTGTATAATCATTTTATAGGCCTAAATATTTCACGCTCGACTCTCTGTGTGGCCGGGTCACACAACAGCAAGCGCGCAGCGCGCTCCTTTTCCCAGTCGCACTCGCCCTTTCTTTATTTGAAACCTGGTGCACGGGACCCTGTCGCCAACACTGTATCATGCATGCAGAAAGTATATATTTCCCGTTTTGTGCTAGGAGAAGCGTGAGTGCCCGTTAAACGCCGCAGCGCGCGCCATTCGCTTGAGCTCACCTGTAACTAGTACACCTCTAGTCTAGATTTCAGTTATAACTGCGTTTGTCATTTTGGCAGATGAAAAGAAAAATGATCGAAATCAATGTATCTGTTTCATATTTGTGTCTGTAGAGCTTTCTTCAAAGATATTCATGCAACTATGGTTTTGCGGAGAAGAGTATAGCAATTCCTGCTCCATATCTTACAATAGCAACACATGTGCTGCTGTGCCTAAACTCAATACATCTGTGTTTACAAGAAATCGTCATTTCGTTAGCGACAGAAAACAAGCTGTCACTAAAACAGCTCAATGTATCCTTACTCCCAACTTGTCCACTGCCCCGCACGGCTTCTCTACACCAAAATTTCTAATTACGAACACCAACTGAGCTTCAACATGAATCTCTCATCAACAGAAAATTTCTTTATTGAGAGACAGGTGTCTATAAACATACCCAAATGCAAACTAGTTGCCTTTCATAAACGTATTCTTCCCCCTACATAGTTATTTTCTAAATGACACACTAATGCGAACAAATGACTTGAGATATATATCATGGTCCCTCACTGTTAGGAATATTATTGTCGGTGCGAGGCGATCCCCCGCATTTCACAGTGCACACTAAAGTTCGCTCTCACAAAACTAGAAAGTAATGCAGTATACGTAGCTCTCATTCGTCCAAAATGGCATATTCAGAAGACATCTGCGACCCATCCGACACTTACTTCAGCCAAAATTTATTACCCGTACAAAACTGTGCAGTGAGATCCGCCTGCACAGAATATGTGTTCACCCATCGCAAATACCACTGAACTGAAGAAACGCAACGCTCTCACTATTTGTTAATCTCCATGAAGTTGCCAGACTAGCATCGTTTCAAAGTTAATTTAGGCTATTATCACTTTAGCACTAGGTACTTTGGAAGATTAGCAAATTATTATCATTGCTTCATCAACACTTGCACCACGCAGTGGTCGCATGTCTCTTATCACAGTAAAAACACCACACAAATTCCATACCCTCGATGTAAAACCATGGAGAAGACCTGACAATTTTGTATAGACATGCTATCCCTCATCCGTTAACCGTCATGATACATTCTTTTTTTTTAGTTCTTGACCTGCATTGTGCCGTTAAACATTATTCCTCATATCAGCCTATATACTATAAGCCTGATGCTCTTTTAGCCACGCAAAATTACCGGCTTTAGCCTAGTTTGATGGCAATGACTTAAAAGCGCTAACACGCGGGGTGGGAAAGGAGACAGACTGCGCATTGGTCTGCTTTCTCTTCCGCCTCATCTGTTGGCGCTGTTGCGCTCTGGTTGCATCAGTATGTACCAAAAAGCCCGCATCCGTCCTCTTCCTGGCTACTTGATTTGCGCTGCTGATTTTGTGTGACCATTTCAATCCTCGACTCCCTTCAAGCCTCTCCTTTTACGCATATGCATGTCCTTACCGGTGATGGATTTTGACCTTTGTGCTTAGTATTGTGCGTGGTTATGTTTTTGCCTTCTCTGGTTATGTTTTACGAATTTGATGTTTTAAGAAGAAAATTTTTGTGTATCGCCTTTTGCAAAAGTAACCAGGCTGCAAGGTTTGCTTCTCCCTGGTACAGTGGAGCTCACATGACTTCCTGAAAGATGTCTTGACAGGTGAGGCCAAGGGCTCTCCTTATCTCTCAGATACTTAAATATTTTCAAAGCTTGCATAAGCGCTTCACTCTACAATTGAGAAGCAAACCGTGTAGCCTGGTCACTTTTGGCAAAGCCGTGTACCTACATGCAAAATTAATGAGAGGTCTCCTTTTGCGAAGCCCAGCAGCACTCCCGGTGACTGGTAATTTCGACAAAACGACTGCGTGCGTGCTTGCGTGCGTGACTCTTCCGTTCCTTACTCCGTCGCTCTGTAAAAGCTTGCTCCTATATATAGTGAGCCAGAGGTTATTTGGATATTGAGATTCAGCACGGGTCTAAAATACGTTAATGAATTGTTCTTAACGCCATCTCAAATCATCCAAACAGGTGGTCAAAGCACTTGCTCTTCGTCAGACGTCAGGCACAATTCAGGCTTAGCTGCTACAGCTCTACTGCGTAGTCCGTCCTTACAAATTTAAGGTGATGGCAAACATTTATAGCACCCATGAAACGATCTGAGATTCGAGCGAATTAAAGTAACAAAAAATTCTTCTTGTATAGGACGCTATAAAGCTGGGTAAAAATATGAGATAAATGTTTTTTTATATATCCCACATACGAGATACATAACCCCGACGCGGTAGTGCAGTGGTTAGGGCACCCGACTACTGTGCCGAAGGATGCAGAATCGAATTCCAGTCGCGGTGGTCGCTTCTCAATGAAGGCCAAAAGCAAGGCGCCGTGTGCATGCGATGCCAGTGCATATTAAAGAATCCCAGGTGGCCGAAATTTCCGAAGCCCATCACTACGGCGTCTCTCATAGCCTGACACACTTTCAGACTATAAACTCCATAAACTAAACTAATATGATATACATAATGGAAAAGCAAGGGCCATTTCCTCGTATAAGAATATATTCGTTAGTAAAATCTTTTATCCACGAACGTAGTTTAATATAAACCTACTTCACTTTCTATATAATCGCCGCTCAATTTTAGGCCCTCTTCGGAACGCTTCACCAATACCTTTGATGCATCCGCATGCAATTCCCTGGAGTTCAACCATTTGACAACGGCGGTCTTGAGCTTCTCGTCATATTCAAATTGTTCTCCACCAATCCACTATTCCAAGTACAGGAAGAGTAAATATTCATGGTGCAAGGTCGCGGCTGTATGGCGGGTAGTCAAAACGTTCGCAACCAAAAACTTGAATCGTCTACTTGGTTCGATCAGTGATCTAAACACGTGCGTTGTAATGAGGGAGGACTACTCCCGGCGAGTTTTCCTCGCCATATGTATTTTGTATTGCACGTCTCCATTTGATTAGCGTTCCACAGTACATCTCAGCTGTAATTGTTAGATCAGTTCTATGAAATAACCAAAAGAACGTTTTTCCGGCCCAGAAAACGGTAGCTATCATTTTCAGGCTCGAGTAAACAGATTGCTAGACTTTTTTTTTTTTTTTTGGCATTGATCATGTTCAATCCAGCGACTGCATTGGCTGTTGGTTTGTTTCTGCTTTGATGTATGATATCCGTGCCTCAGCGGTCGTAACCATACAGGAAAGTAAGTCATCCTCCTCTTGTCGATAGCAGCCCAAAAACGCTCGTCAAGTTGTCATAATTGTACCCTTTGCCTTGGCCAGTGAGCATTTTCAGCACCCAACTTTCGCACCGTTTTTTACATATGAGCTTTTCCGTATCACTCGCGATATTAGTGGCACGCCCAACAAGAGAAATTTTATTAGCAGAGCACTAATTGTCAATCACCAATCAAATCGCAGTTCTCGGTCCACTCGCTGAATGTTTTCTTCGGTCTGCTGGGCATGCCACTCCGCTTCTTAGTCATCCACATCTGTGCTGCCATCTTTGAAGTCTCAACACCACTGTCTAATATTTATTTTACTCATAATTACAGGTCTATAAACTAGGCACAACGCCCGATGAATTTGAGCGGCTGATAATCCTTTTGCGCACAAAATCACAGCAGTCGAATCACACAGCACGCACTTCGCAGCTGACGGGAGCAATAATTTTATTTTACATTTTCGTCTGCATTAACCGACAGACAAACGACTAAATAATTTCAGAGACTTCGGAAGCAATCAATAGATGTTACTGCATGCGTACTTCTTCGTTCTCTTCCACCGATATTGAAGTATAATCGAACGGCCTTTACATTTCGAATACAGCCCGCCGCGATGGCTCAGGAGTTGAGGCGCACGGCTAAACGGGTTCAATCTCGGCAACGACGGCCGATTTTTGGTGGTGGCGAAAAGCAAAGTATGGTGTGATGTCAGAGCACATTACAGGTCCCCAGGTGTGCAAAACTTTTGGAACACTGCTCATAGCCCGAGTCGCTTTGTGATGTTGAACACACATACGAAACCAAGCTTTTTGAACATTAGGGCGTTAAAGCGAAGCTTCCAAATAATATAAGGAGGTTATTTGTAGCATATTTTTTTTTTCTTCTGTGGCAATGTAGCAGCGCGCATAGAAAAAGTTTTGCGAATCGCTGTAACCAACAAGCTAGTTAAATAGATTCAAAATGTTAGCTATTTAACTATAACAGTTAGACTCCTGGTCATAATTAAAGTTACTCAGGTGAGCGTTTGTGGCAGGTATATGAATATCTAAAATTATCACCCCCCCCCCCCCCCTCACTCCATGCACACGAATCCAGCGTAACCGATCCGGCATTCCAACCTAAAATGAAGCCGCCCGTAAGTGACCGTCCACTTCCAGAATGCTATGCACGTAATAACGAGGTGCTATTTTCTACACTTCGTTACATTCGTCTAATGTAATACAGACTCTAGAGCACGAATCAGCAATGAACTGCCCAAAATGCATCGCTCTGGGTACTTCGGGGCAGGGTTCTTCATGGGTAATTCGATATTCAGTTCCGTCTAGACAATTTAAGTTCAGTGTGCAGGAAAGAGAACGAATGAAAAAGAAATGTACAAGCACTAACAAGCTGAGCATCCTGCTTTCTACACAACGCTGTGCTGAAGGGAGATGGGACGCAGGACGAAAAGAGAAAGACAAATTAGGAGTGTGCGCTCTCAGAGCATCATGGCGCACATTCAGATTTGTTTCCGCGGGATAGCCGCCTTCTAAACGCGTAGCAGAAGCTTACAGGCCTTCTGAGTCCAAACGCATTGAATTCTATGCTGGCTGGCACCACAGGCAGTTTTTATCACATATGTACTACAATGCATGTCAAATTGCAAGGTTGAAGAAAGGGAATGAGATACATTTCGGCCCTCAGATACTGTCGAAACATAAATGAATGCGATGAATACATCACTGCTGAATAACTAGGGGTGTACGAACCATTTTGCAGACAGAATCAGACACAAATTTATTAGCTACAATACTGAATCGAATCCCGGCAGAGCCTAATCAAATACGACTCTAATATTAGCTCAAAATGATCTCCACTATAATGGGCCGTAACACGAATTCAGTATGTTAACTATATAACCGTCAAACTATACTAAAAAATAAATTACCTTTTCCCAGTCATGAATAAAGAGAATAGACTAGAGCCGCACCTCAATACATGAGCCGGGCAATAGCTACGGATGACGAGGAGGAGGAAAACCTAGTTTATTTAAGCTATGACTTCCGTGGTCGGAATTCAAGATAGGGTTTGCAGTTTGCTGTAACCCTGCCGCGTCGTTCCAGCCTCAGTGGTCATTATGAACGCCACCACGTAAATTAATCGCATAGCAGCGCTGAACCTTTCATAGGATGCATGCTGATCGCTGCAGAATAGTACGCGGCGTCTTTGTGGCCACGCTTTTCTAACAGTCGTCGAACAAAGATACTAACAGCGCGCCTTATCTGAACCTAGTGCCAATTTTTCGAAACGCTCAGTGGATATTCAATAGTTTCGAATAGTTTTGAAGGTACACTGTTTGGACTTTTCGAAAAAGACAATACGAGGATATTCGATTCACTTTTCGAATGTTTCGAATAGCCGCACATTCCTATAGAGATACCTTTCGTCGCAGGGTCGAATAACTCGAGACAAATATTGATATTTGGGTTTGAAATTCTGCGTGCATGCTATAAGAAGAACTAGCCAGTTGCAACGCACTCTTCAAAACGAAAGCGCTGTGGATATAGCCGCACTTATACAAGCAGTATAAGTGCACCTATATCCTCACACGCGAGAGATAGTGCTCGCAGCACGAACATCTCCAGCGACAAGCTCAGTTCCGAGCTCGTGCAACCCGGAGATTAGGATAATCGCATCCTGAAACAGTGTACAAGCCTTCCTTGGTAGGGATCAGCGCACTTCCTAGCTACAGAGCTACAGATATCGTGATTCTTACACGTTACGCAGCGCACCACACGTAGTGCAACGCAGGTCCACTCTCGAATAGGGTATTGCAACAAAAACACTCCCTATCAACCAAGTGCAAAGTTCAGACAGCGCTGTGGGAAAGGCTGCTTTCGTCTGCTGTTTCGGTCTGCCAAATATTTGCTTAACACTTAATGGTCCAATGTGCAAGGAACGGCTTGGCGTCACACTTTTTTCTTTAATTGACTCTACCCAGGCGCATGTGCTATGCGCGTGAAAAATGAGGGCCATTCGGGCTTTGTGCCCAACTCACCTTGCGTGCTGACGATGCATGCGGCCAGGAATGCGACCAGCGGTGTTAACCTGGACCAGGCCCGTGTCGACATCGTGCCATGGCTCTCCGGCTTACGCCACGGCCTGCAAGGAACGTACACAACAGTTCACCCTCAGAACGCTCTTCGCAGCGCCAGCCTTATGGTTGCCCTAATGGCGTGGCCTGCAGTCCGCGCAGGACGTTTGGTCACAAACGAACTATGGTCTTGGCTAATGATTTCCTGCCCTCGCGTTGCCCGGGTCTGTCATCCCGGCATTCAGTAGCGAAAAACGACGGGGCCTTTCCGCGGTATCCGCAGGTGCTCTACTTGCAGCCCTTATAGGCCTGAACGCTTCACAGTATCCGCGAGAAAATAAACAAAACGCAGAGTCGGGTTGCGATACTTTCCAACGAAAGTCCTATCCACAAAAGGAAAGTATTTGGTTCTAACGTCAGCCCGCACATCAGACCTCCGAATAAAGAAGTTCTGGAAAGGTCCACTTGAATATTATAAAATCATTTTTCGTCGTATTATGTTATAGAAAATGTTGCTAAAGCGGACAGATATAACGCATTGAGGGACTCGCAACCCCATTCCAGGCATTCGATTTATCCTTATGCCAACATTGAACAACCTTGCGCCACTTCAACAGCCATGACCAGTAATGAAACAACAAATTCGCGACATTCCAGTAAAAAATAGACATCACAGTCGATTTCCGCCCTTTCTAACTGCAGTGAGATCCACGACGTAGCATTTTGTAAACAGAGCTAGTTGGTCCGTCTTCCATGAAAGGTGAATGGCGACCGTCATTGCATTCTCTGCCGCCTTCGAACATCTGACATGGCGGTAAAAACACCTTTCGCGGGGGAAAAAGTTCAAGAAAACCAGCGTGGCCAATAGTAACTGTGATCACACACAAAAATGTCAGACATTTTCTGGGAAATAGTTTTTGACAGTGAGCGTTGCATATATTGCATAGCTTCGCGATAAAAGGTTTGTTTTTCTATCAGATTTACAAAAAAAAAAGAAAAAAAAAAACGTCCCCATCGGTTTTTCATGGCAGCCTGACTTATTTGTTGTGAGTGCAGGAGAAACTTCAGAAGGAAGATATTGCTACGCCTCGGAAGCTTAGGCCATTAATTTATCAATATGTTCACAAAAAGTATCGTCCAATATTCCCTTGTTGATTCGCAACTATATTTTCAATAACGCAACAAATTGTTCTTCAATGGCAATTTTAAATGCGCGGTACAACCGCAGTAAAAACTTTAAAAGCAAAACTTTTTCCACGCATCGGAAGCTTAGACTATGCCTCATCGACTTGCATATAACAGTGTAATATAGTATATCCTACAGTTGCATCTCTATTAAAAGCTGTCCTAGAATCCTGGGCTTCTGCTCCCCTCAGTGAAAAGCTGACCGCAATTTCAGCACTAATTCACGCTTATATTTACAGGATACAATATATTTTGTTATGGACCTAAGCAAAGCAAGCTGGTGGTGTTTTTTTGCAGTTTACTAGTTTTGATCGTTACAGCTCTGTTAGACTATATTCGATTACAAAATACTAAGGAGTGCGTCATATTGAAGTTTCACTATAATATTAACGAACACTGGTTAGTTTAATTCATTAGTAAACCTGATAATGTATTTTAATATAAATTACCCCCAATCCACAAAAAAAGATCACCGCCTACATGGTTTGCTACGATCTCCACTCTCGTGGTTTCACCCCCTTTCACAGCTTCAGGACAAGGCATGTATGACGCCAGCCATGACAGCATATGATGTCACCTCGCACTGTTCGGTTACTGTCTGGCGTTACAAAGGTTGTTAACTGCGGCACAAGAGTCCTGCTTCAACTACCAGGCATGTCACATCATTTCAGTGGGAGCGAAACGCAAACACGCCCATGCGCTTCAATGTTGGTACGCATGTATAACAGAGCTCTGTCGCCAAGGCAAACAAAGCTCCTCGCCTCCTTTTCCTCGAGACAGCATCCATCACAGCCCGTTGCTTTGCTGCTGCTGAATGCCTGCCACCACGTTCTCTAGACTGAGCGGCAAGAAAATAATTTAATATATTAAGATCAATTGCTATAAGAAGCCTGCCACTATTTAAAAAAAAAAAAAGAAAAGCTTTCGAGGTACGAACGCGGCTTCTGCGGCACAACTGTGTGTCAGAGTTGGCGGACATCAGATACCAAGCGAAAAATTGCAACTGATCAGCTGATCAACTGGTTTCTGGTAATTAACCTTTTATATATTACAGTAAGGCATCTAGTTGGAAATAAGGATTTGTGTTTTTAGAATTTCGAAAACGCGAGCACCCTCAGAGTTGTGGCTCCACACATTTTGGCCATTTGGTTTCAAAAGGCGTGCGCGTTCAAAGAACCCGCGACCTAAGCACCGCCGCGAGCCCCGTCAATCAATGGCGCAAGCGCTACATCACCTTCTTTGTCTACTCTGCGCTCATATGCTCGCCGATGCTTGCTGTCCAGCCAAAGTATTTGCACTTCTCAAAGGCTAAACGCATATGTATATGCAGGGTGTAACAGGGAAATGTAACCAAGCTTTCCAAAATGGCAGAGCGTCGTGTCCCAGTGGAACGAAATGAGGGCTGTTGAGAATCAGCTGGCCTAGCTTGAGCTGTTTTTTTTTTTATTTATTTTTTTTTTCATTATCCCGAGGTATAAACGTAATGAAGGTTAATTAGCCAGCTTTTTAATTTTGCCTCGAGGAATGAAGTGCTAATTGAAAAATCATCTTCACGGGTCACACGACTGTCAACAACTCTCGGCAATTGGTTTCACTGCTCTAGGACCCAACGTATTTTTAAAGACCTGGAAATAATACACGTTTGGACACGTTTGGCTTCTTAAAGCCTCGTCTTGGCCTGCTTGTTCTTGCCAAGACATGCCAATCTTTCGTGTATGCCCACATGCATTGAGGGCTCCTTGACGATGCGAGCTATATATGGCCAAATGGTTGTGAAAATGGCTTTCAAAATGACTGTCAAATACCTTTAGTCGTGTGCTGTGTTGTTTCTGAACGGCTGCTTGCATGCGTGGATCGCTTACGCTCGTTTACTTCCCCTTTCTCTGCGGATTACGCTCGCGCTATTATTGGTTCAAAATTTAGCGATTGTGCAATTTTGCGCGTTGTTTAGGAATGAAAGTTGGCGTCCCTTTTCCGGTTTCCATTCATTTTACTCCTGCTCTTACGCTGGCACGCGCATACGCGAAACGTCTTGGCTGGATAGAGATCTGTGTCATTCTTTATCGCGGAAGCAATTTAAAGGGAACGCTCTCAGTCGCGCTGGCCTATTTTACGCGGAAATGTGAATAATGAGAGCTGTTCGCTTTGATACAAAGGGGGCGTCGATGCTGGAAGCTGTGAGCACGCATCGCGCTCAAAGGAAAAAGATAAAAGCGCCTCAATTAACCGAGAACAAGACTCCTTTGCAGGCCGCGGATACGAAACTCTCCGGCTTGCATAGCGGTATCTGTGTGGCTAGTGTTTTATGGGGCTTTGAGCGCAGAAGTAGAGTAGCTCTTACTCTGAAAGCTCTCGCTAAACGGACGCGGCTTGTATAGGCGAGAAACCTTCGTTTTTGTGACTTCACACAAGAGCGCAGATTGAGGAGACAAATAAAAGTCATAACGGCTGCAGTTCTCACATACACGCGTACTACAAGGCGTAGCATTTGATGAAGACCGATCTTTAAATACGTTAGCAATGATGCATTACTCGACGAATTATATATTCCAAGGCAAGCCGCGAAAAATAAGGATTCAATTTTTCAGCAGCTACAGATGGGCAAATTTCAAGCTGGAGAATTTTCGGCTAAAGTAATCTTTCAAAAGCAATATAAAACGTTCTCGTGATAGTTAAAGTAAAGTAACAGAACTGTACCATAACGTTGTGCTTACTCTAAGCCGTACGGCCTAAATTAAGCTATTGGAACTACATACGAACAAGGGTGGCGTGTGTATGGCACTCAGAGGTTGACGCTTGGATGATTGCAGCTGGTTTCGGCATGAGTCCGAACGAGGCACCAACATCATCCTCGTTCATCTTTACTTCCATTTCGGCTTCCATCCTACTGCTTCTTCTTTGTGTGCGCCCTACGTCTAAGTTCTATGCTATACCGATTTCACTTGTTCAAGTTAGTAACATACTTGAACATCGCCTGCTGCTATCTGGACATAAATTTTGCATTACAGACCGGGATGCATCTTCCGGAATTAAGCTGTTGTTCGCATTGTGTTTTTCTGAAGTATAAACTAAGTCTGAAGCGTATTTGTGATAGAAAAATTGACGAGAGAAAGCATAACGATAAAGACCATCAGCAATGCAATTTGTAACGGTAATCACATGCCCGCACGCTCATTCCCTCACTTAACTCACTCGCACGCTTACTTTCTCAATCACTGTAAGCATGCGCATCTTCCTGCAACAGTGCTGCAATGTGGTACGTGCAGAAGCAGGTTTTAATTTAATAAGTTCCCGTGCGCGGCTAGAAATGCCACTCCTCAAAGAGCGTGAACAAGACCGAGAACGCACATAGGCAGCAGTCCGATTTGAGACACGTGCCCAGAAGGCAAGTAAAACAATAACACCCCAGTGTGCGGGTGTGAAAGCGTGTGTGTGTGTCTTGGGGCGTGGAAGGTTACGTTTCAATATGCCATGAACATCTCAAATCGCTTGCCTGGAAGTAAAGAAAAAATGCCGCCGCTGTAAATATACATTCGTTGTTCAAGTCTGCAGTAGACGGTTCTGATGCTTTGGAGCGGCTCTCTCTCGAACTCTTCCCGACGGGCCGCCGATAGGTCACTTTACTAAGTAACACGTTCTCGTTTGCTTTTTCGAGGCTCGTGCTCGCCTTTCCCGCGGTGCGTTCAGCACGCGTCAATGAGGCTATCTGGCATGCGATCGCAAGAACGCCTGTACGCCGTTTTCTCGACTGGCCCGCAATCGGGGTAGTCGTGGCTGCCTCAACTGCCGGCTTCGCTGGCTTCCTCTAACGAGGTCGCTCTTAACTGCACAGCTGTGCCCACCGCGCAGATCAGCAATGAGTGCCTGTAAGCGCGAGGAACGCCCAGTCAAATTCGAGCTATACGAAGACGCTGCCCGAGTACGCGCCTGTGTACACGCTTCAGGAATCTGCTCCATGAGCTCACATCGCGCAAGCGTTAGTAAAAAAGAAAGCAAAAAAAGGAAGCGGCCCTCCGGAGCCCACTCGTGTCGACCCCCACGTGACCCTAGCGGCCGAAAGTGGGGGTGGAATGCACGCGTACCCGAAGCGAGCATTCACGCCGAATGGCGCGTAGTCTCTAAACGAAACTCGCCTATGCAGACATAAACAGGCTCACACGTACAGCCTGGCGCATCCATCGCGCGCGTACAAACAAGCGGCCGCCTATATGCTGGCCCGAATTTATTCTCTTAGCAGAGTCGTACACGCAGGCGTCTCGCATCTCTCTGCGCCCCGACTAGGTAGGCTATTTGCACTGAGCAGCCTCAGCACCCCCTCATCCCCTGAGAATAGCCACCGACGCCTGAGGCAGCTCGTTGTCCACACGCGAGCCCTGCCAGCTAGCCGCACGTTCAGCCCGCGGTACACGGCCAGCAGACGCCACTCTTTTGTTTAGGTTTATTCTTGCGTAGGAGTCTTCCGCGTGGCCCGTCGCATACACATGTGAAAGGCCACTGGAGTCCCCCTCGTTGTTGCCGCAAATAGCGAGCGAGGTCTTTTGTCTGCCACACGGCGCGCATCGCCTATCCAGGGGCAACAAATTGATTTATGCATGCCGGGGCAAACTGTCCCTTCATTCCGGACAGCAGGGCGGCTTGTGCGAGTGGGGTTTCGGTAACGATGGTCTCGTCGTGGATCAGAGAGACCTGATTCGGTGGTGCGCGGGGGCCACATGCATACGCGGATGTGAGAATGTCAGAAGGTCTCGATGCGTGCCGGTGTCACTTCCTCCTCGTTTGATTGCGCTCCGCAGCTTGCGTTTCGATCGTTATCGCTTCATGCGGTGAGTTCCACAAGTATCTCAAACGACGTGTATCACGCGCAGACCTTTCGGTCCGTTTCCCCAGCGTGTGCGTTTCGGCCAGCACGCGTGCACCTAGTGTGCGCTGCAGGCGACTATGCATTGAATCAGTGCGCCGGGTGCCTTTGTTCTCCGATGTCCTTTAGAAGCATGAAGCTGGCCTCTTAACTTGCGCTGTAACTTGCTCACCGTCTCAGAGTACCAATGCGACTCTGAAGTTCGTCGTTGAAATTTGTCGCTCCGTTTTGCAGAAGCTACAAGACGTGTAGCCGGGTTGATGTTGAGAAAGGTTGAGGGTCACCGGAGAAAGGGTAGGCAGCGAACGCGATGGTTAGATGGCATCCTCGAGGCGCTGCAGATGAAGTTATGTGATGTTAGGAAGATAGTGAGAGACCGGAAAGCGTGGCGTGATATGGTCCATAGGGTCACGAAGAGTCGGACACGACTGAACGACTGAACTGAACTGAACTGAGCCGGGTCATAAAAGCCAATGACTATTTAACTACCGTGCGCTGCCAGACATGATAGACACAGGAACTGCGAAGGTTACCAACTGCCCTGACCTTCCCACCAGGTGTTTT
This sequence comes from Amblyomma maculatum, assembly GCF_055883805.1. Taxonomy (NCBI): domain Eukaryota; kingdom Metazoa; phylum Arthropoda; class Arachnida; order Ixodida; family Ixodidae; genus Amblyomma; species Amblyomma maculatum. The sequence goes on from NC_139344.1 coordinate 129,881,935, forward strand.
CACGCAACCGCTACTCTCTCCCACTTACTCAAGATTTAAATTTTCCGCCTGATCAACCACGGGAGACAGATGTCTCAGTTTCCCCTTGTTCACTGGAAAGAAGCCTGGAACTAATTATAGACATGTGAACGTCATCCTCGACTCTGACAATAACGTGACATTATTCGGGGTGAAGCATTTATCGCCCGCCCTCCATAAGTGCGCCGGTTGACCGTTTAGGTGGGCTTTAACTGTTGCATTTTTCTGCGAGCGAGAAACTTTAAAAACAGCCATCAACTATGGGCAAGGGTTGTTTTCAAAAACAAACTGTAAGCCACAGATCAGACAGATAAAGCCTGACTGGCGGCGTGCGTCCGCTATTAGCGCAATAGCGTTGAAGGTCTCCAGGAAACCCTGCGCCGATGTCGGCTTCGGTTTTGGCGTTGGGAGCTCAACATAATCCGCCTGGCTCTGGCAGGTGGTATGACCGGGCACTGACTACTGGTCGTCGGGTTGTGTCTCGATACCGCATGACATGGCCGAGCTGGTAGGAAGTGCCCAAATCAGTCAACTATAGCTCCTTTAAAACCAAGGGGTGAGGTGGTAATCTAACCGCCCTGAGGCACCTGGATTTCGATTCGTCCATGCAAACACGTCCATGCGGCTTGGCTAAAACCAGCATTTTTTAATACGGTATCGATGTAGGGCGGTCTTTCACATAGTGTGTAAGCCGGTACGGGCGAAATTCCACGGTCCGAATTCTACGTATCTCCTGCAAGTGCGCAGCTGTAGCTTACGCCTGTGTGGTAATGAGTATGTGCGAGATAACACAGGCACCAGTTAAGAGGTTAGTGGTTAGACGAGTACACTCTTAATCTGGTTCCCCATACGTGTCAAAAAAGTTCCTGTTATAAGTGGAACTTCCATTTATTTAGATGAAAGTTCCACTTATAACTGGAACTTTTTTGACACGTATGTGGAACCAGATTAAGAGTGTAGCAAAGTACACGCATCCACGAACGATCACCTGCAAGAGGAGCGAGCCGCAGATGAGAGCCTAACGCTATCGCGACATACCCTTAAGTGACCCCCAAATATTTTGCATCTTGCTTTATTTTTCATATTCGTCTTTCGCGTCAAGCTGCATTTGTGGATAGCGTTAATCAGATCAATATAAGGGGAGAGCTTAGGGCAGAGCTATCAGCCCCCGGCCAGTGCCCTTTAAATCCCCTGCACTCACCCTGGCTCCGACAGGTCAGGAGATCGTGCACGCCATTATCTGGAGTGTTTGTCTAAGGCCCAGCTTTTCAGAAGATTGTTTTCGCAAAGAGATCCGTTTACGATGGCAATACATGTAACAGCAGGCCCTCAGGTCCGCAAATGGCAGACTTGCCTTGTCTTATGAACGGAAATGCGGAAAAGCCGAACGAGAGTAAGGAGGTATAGTGGGAAGGAGAAACGTAATCCTGAAATTTACGGCGTGTACGTGAGCGCCGAAAACGGGCAGTGTAGCTAAGCGAAGAATGGAAGATTCTTCATATTCGTCGAAAGTTCATCATAGCAAAGCTTACATCTTGTTCCGTATGCCAGAACGGCATAGTACAGAAGAAGGAGGGCAGAAACAGGGCCGCCTCTGACCTCTTTTTATCCTTGGCTGTCATCACATTTGTCAATGTGCCAACATGGCGCTCGATCTCCACCGCCCGCGCTCCGTCCAAAACCTCTTATTCCTCCTTCACGTTCTCTTTGCAGATGCCTGCCTGAGTCTGCAACACATAGCACCTAACACGCACTGCACTCGCGTATTGCGTCTTCGTCCCCCAGTGTGTCTCTTTTTTTGTGTGAGCACTATTTCACCAAGAAACCATACATATGAAAATCTCTGAAGCTAGGGGAATTGTCACTTCTTTCGACTGTTCGAAAATGTGTGTCGAAAATATTCGCCCCCTTGTAAATATTTTATCTTCGTTCAGGCGTTCTTTTAGCGTGCATTGAATGCCCGTGCACAGTCCATCACTTAGCAACAGCGCTTGCCATTAGCTTTTGATGTGAAGAATGAATGCTAGTTAAAAAAAAAAAAAAAAAGACGCGAATTTATTATTTGCTGATTACAACGAAGCCAGTCATGTAAAGGAAAATAAAAACTACGGAGCCATTTAAGCTCTGCCTTTAGAGTACGACGCGATAGCGTATGCGACCACCCGACATATAAAGCCTCGCTTTAACCCAGCCGTATGAATGTGCCTGCGTGCCACCTTAGGTGCAGCGTGCCGGACTTGGCATTCAAGAGCACTGTAAGGTTGTTTCTTATTCCACCTTCTAACCTCAAATGAACAACCAGAGTTGGTAGCTCTTCCCAACTTCCCGGTATCACGTGGTCTCGTTAAGTCGCACAAACCATCGAAGAATCAGTGCCCGGCCATGTTAGCTTCCACCTGCCAGCGCCATGTCCGTGGCTTTTCGCCCACAACGACGATGCCGGATTTTCTAAGAAAGAGCAGAGTAAACTTTTGATAAATGAAACCACGAAGAGGAAATGGATATGGGCACGGTTCGTGGTGTTGCGGTCAGATGGCCGATGATGCCTGAGGGTAGTGGAGCGGACGCCACGAGAAGGCTCTCAGTTCCCTCGTAATTATTCGTGACGAAGCCCTGACGAGTACGTCGAAATGAATTAACTTGACTTCAATTCGCCGCAGCTCTTCTGTAGTTTGCCATGACCAATTCTCCCACAAAGGTGACGTGGCGCTCCATGCCTTTTTTTAGTGGCCAGCGATATCGGCTCCACGAATAGCGTGAAAACGCAATTCGCGCCCTCGTTCTTATCTGCGCGATGTAAAAAAAAAAAAAAAAAAAAAAAACGAAACGAAGAACGACTTCGACGAGGCGTCGTCGAGCTAATAAGCCGAATGCTCCCCCACCTCACTCAAACTGTGCGCTCTAAACATACATCCTTGTTCGCGGATTTTGTTTCCTCGTGTTCGGCCGTCCGCACCGCATTTAGACAGACGGTCGCCGACAGCGGCGCCTGCGAGCGAGGGGTGCCCTCCACTCCCCGAACTGGCCCGTTTTCCTCGCGTGGATCCCAAGACTAAAAGCGTCTCTAACCAGCTGCTCTCCAGGGCTGCTATTTGCATTTGCGATAGCATCGTCCCTCTGTAGACTAGAGAGCATGCCGTGTAGTACATGCACAAGGTGTATCAATCGCTGTGCCGCTCTAGCTGCTCCGTTCCCCGCAGATGCGTACAGCGTCAGACGTCCAGCGCGACTGCACGGGGATAAAGCAGATGCCGCACACGATGCGCTCCAAGAAGCCGCGTGTATCGCAAGTTCGTGACACACCCTCCGTGTAGTATACGCTTGTAATTTTCCGTTGGGTCAACTTGTCTTTGTCGCGATCGCGGACTGTCTGCCCGACTTTGTCGACAGCTGAAGCAAGGAAGTTAAACTCTGCTTATCCCATGTAGAATAAAACAAATAACAAGAAAAATAAGATGGCTTCACCGTTGTGTCTCCGCGGTTAAGGCACTCAACTGCTCAGCCTGAGGACGCGGGTTAGATGCCAGCCGCTGCGTCTGCCTTTTGACGGAGGCGAAAGACAAAAGGCACCCGTGTGCTGTACGACGTCAGTGCGCGTTAAAGATCACCAACGCCTCCGGTAGAGCATCCTTCATAGTCTGAGTCGCTTCGAGACATTGAACCCTAGATACTTTATCATGTCTTAGCAAACAGTGGGAACGCGCATATAAGTATTCTGAATCGACTGCCACATATTCACGCACATTATGAACTACCAGTCCTTTTGACATTGCAATTTTGTGCAAGTGGTGCCGCAAGCACTTGATCTTTAGACTGGAGGGTATAGCTACGTGCCAAAGGCTGGTTGTGCCTTAATTCCTAAAATCTCTTCGGTTGTAGATGCGCGCCGCCCACAGTCTAGTGCTTTAAAATACCAAGAACCTTTGAAGCTCTTTTTCGAGAGCTTTGTTCAGATAGGCTTTGCAGAAGTACCCTTCAACTTAACAAGCTATAGCGTGTAAGCGAGGTGTGTTTTGAGCGGTGGGGCAAACAAAGAAAGAGGAGAGAAACCCGAAAACAGATGCTTGAGAAGCGAAATAGGCGAAGTTCACAGCCAACTTCCGCTGTACTCTGCACTTTCTGGCTAACAACCTTGCAAAAAATAGATTTTTTTTTTATTCTGCGGTTTACTTCCTCGTCTGTTCATTCTCTTTTGACATGATAAGCAAGACCGCCTCTTCAGGCTTTCTCCCCTCGAGGATTAACTTATTCAGACTCGTGTGTTTTATGTTCCAGCTCTGAAAAGGAAAATACTGTTTATAGTCGGATACAACTCGATAATGCAGTAACCACCATACCAATCCTTCCGTGACAGAAAGTATACCGCTGTTGAAGTTTTCACTATTACCTAAATAAAATCTAACCATTGTGTCAAGTTATAAACGCTAGAATTTCATTGCCCCTGGCTTGTTTGCGGCATTCAGATATCAAAACCTGGTTTTGTTTACTTTCAGCGGAGTAATGCAGCAATGCCTACCATACATAGTGCATAGTTAGCGAATGCTGTTCATATTTTTAATTTTTTTTTTTTTAAGTTGTATTCTACTGTATAGACAGTTTACAGTATAGACAGTTTACCCGCGATACATTAGTGGTGCGGGCGGAGTCTGGCTTTGGACTCCATCTTACATTATGTATAGACAGTTGTGTCAAGAAAGGCATTGTTACTGAATATTCAGTAATAGACACTGTTTATTTCAAGGCTAATCCTCGTCATACCTTAGAGTGTCGGGGCTTCTTTTCGCTATGTACAGTGCGTATTTAACTTCAGAGCGCTTCAACGAACATAAAAGTTTAAGTTTTGCGCATATACGTCGGCAGGCACAAGTCATAGCGGAGCGCTTGATCTGATTCAGTGATTGTCCGTCCTGAGCGTATACACTCAAGCAGACTACTAAGCTATTCCTTATCGTTCTCAAGAATATATGCTGCACCATTCAATGGCCTCTTTTCTTAAGAAGCAAGAAACATATCGATGCCTATAGCAAGTTCGCCTCGTGTGCTGAGAAGTACACACGTACAGTAGCCCCCTAATCACAGTGTTGGCTCATGGTCCAAAGCGCTTCAAGAGCCCCTGCTTCGAAAATAAGCAAGCAGCAGCGCTCACATTTGAGGCACAGAATTCAACTTTGACGCAGAGCCTCTGATATCTTAGCGGGAACGATCCGTTACCAAAACGATACCCCTCCGTATCACTGCAGCCGACCACCGGAGGCAATTACTGCGCCCTTCACAAAAAAGCAGTGGAAATAAGGCGATACATAGGCGCCGACAGGTACAGTTAGCTGAAGGAGTTCGGCAAGCGATTTTTTGGAAAAGATTTTGCGTGTACATAACGGCCCAATCGAACAAGGCGATCGCATGAACGCGAAGCTCCAGATTTCGGCCGAGGAATTATTGGCAGTTCTTATATGACAGACGGCGAAGCAATCTACTACCCGCCGGACGTAGATAGAGGGCTCTCGCCGAGCGGAGGTCCACCTCTTTGGAAACTCCAAACCGGGCTTCGAAGCAGGCGCGGCGCTGCGTCCTCCTTCCTGAACCCTACCTCTCCACCGCAATGCGGACAGCTTCGCGAGCACTGAAAGGAAGAAAGAAGCATCGCGAAGAGCAAGCAGCCTGATTTCTGAGCTTGTCAGACACGCTGCACGTTCTTCTCGCAGTCCACGCATGACGGAATAATAACGCGCCGGACAGCGTAAATTATACCCTTCTCATCATTGCTCTAATATGGCTCCGCAAGAAAGAAATTGGGCTCGAGAGGCTGCTTTCGGGCTTGTTTTCTTTCTCTTTTTTTTCATATCTTTCACTTCTAGCTCCTTCCGCGAACAGCGGGCGATGGCTAAAACAAAGGACGGCTCGTGCCACTTTCATGCAGTCCCCAGAGATTCTTTTCTTTTCTCTATCCTCGCCAGCGGTGTGGGGCGATCTATATGAAACGCGGTAGCAGGAAAAGAGAAGAGAGCGATCGTGGCTGGGCAGCTAGCAATCCAGATGGGCGGCGTGCGTGCATGCTTGCGTGGGCGGCTCGGCGAGACGTGAGCGAAGCTCGCGATCGCGGCTTCGAGGGTCTCTCGCTGCAAACAGGGGTCTCGGGGGCCCGCGGCGTCCTTTCTACCTGTTTGACTGCTCACTCCAAATAAAGGCGCTGGTGCACGTGGGGAGGCTCTTCGATACGGCGACTACACGCATGCACTGAGGGGAACGGTTCATGCACGCGACTTCATAGCTCTGTTGCAGCACGAACAGTGAGCCTGATCGAGTTGATGGCTCCGCTGTGCCTTCCTCGCGCTTTTTTTATTGTGAAAGCAATACTACGCCAGCTCTAACCGCTCGTCGCTGTTTGCCATGCCGTGGTCCCCGAACCGGTGCTGCGCATAACAGAAGAAGAGGAAGAAGAAGAAGAACGCTCGGCCACCCGCAGATAATGCTTTCGCTCCATATTCGGTTCAGCAGAGTTGAATCTTTCTAATTTTTTACTATTTCTCTATGCCGGACGAAACGAATGCAAATTTCGGCTCAGCTGAAACACAGAAAAAATGAGATAACTATACGCTCACCAGGCATAATTGTTGTGATGGCGACAGTGTATCATGCGCATCATGTGCCAGACAGTCTCGACAATGTGACCCGATTGTCATATGATGAATGCAATGTTAACGCGTTAGATGCGACCATGAAAATCCAAGGGGTGCACTTAAGTCTGCTTAGGTGCAATAATTGGGAAGCATTGCCAGTTGTGTCTTGTCGCCTGGTGGATTCGCCCGACACTGCGTTAGTGAACCTCGGTCGCACTCTGTCAGATGGCGTATGTGTATGGCGATTAACCTACGTTAAATGAAGGATCGACGCATATGGAACTTCATTAAGAGTACAATGGTCACTGTACAGGGACAGAGTGTGTTGCAGTTGGAAATGATGAAGGCGACGGTGTTTTATTCCACAGAGCGAGAATGTGTTGCAGTTTTACACGAGGCGAGATCGCCTGTGGCGATCGCATACTGCTCTCGTACCTAGGTCAGGGAAGGTGATCTGTTCGTTCTGTCGCGGGTTCTAAAACCAGTCGCGGCAATGTTTTTATTTTTTTCTCAACTGACTGTTGGAGCGGACACGCCCTGTCCACAAATCCTGTTCGCACCAATCATGAGCCAAGAAATGCTTTCGCATTAAAACAGTACGGAAGGAAGGAGGCGTGGAGGCTTGAACATCTGAAACCATATGTTGCGCGTAGTTCAGCTATTATGGTACACCGGCTAGCTGCTGGGCCAGATAGGGACGTTACTCGGAATGAGCACTCAATTGGTGATAAACACAAGCAGTCCGAGAGACCTGCCCGTTATTGTACTGCGGCATGAATGCGTACGCATTGTGCATATGACCCTGACATGACCTATATCGCTCTCTATCTCGATCTATCACTCAAGTACCCAAAAACGCACTCGCGCAAGCGTACTCGCAAGTACGCATTTACATGCAGCTTTCATTAGCGATAACGTGCCAGAAGTTTTGGGTCGCTGTCACTAAGTCAACGCATTAGAGAACAATTCTGTGCATCCTCATTTTATCCACTTTCGTGAAAAGCTTGGTATACCGGTAGAACGAAGTCTACACAGCGCTTGAACGATGAGACATCCGCCATGTATAAGAGCGAAGTGTTGGTCGAGGAGCGCGTAGCGTCGTTGCCGACTCGAGATCCTCGAGAAAGCTCGAGTTTGCTCCTCCGCGGAGGAGCGATTCGAGTGTAGGGTGGCTTCTGAAACGAAAAACAGGCCTCGAGGGCCGCTTGGAGTAGACGTCCGAGTGAAGGCGTGTCTGTAAATACGGCGGCATAGCTCCCGTTCAGCGAAAAGCTCCGCTTCGACTTGTCCGGCGGCCTGTCGAGAAAATCCTGATTAGTCGACTGGGAGATGATGTCCCCGCCACATGACCTCGCAATGTAATTTCAAACAACCCACAACATTCACGTGAAACGTAACGTCCCGCGTGGAGCGACATGGAGGTAAACATAGCATGCAATGATAATTAACGGTCACCCGCATGTCTCATTTGAATTATTTAACTTGACGAAGTAATGATTTCTCCTAATAACATTTGCAGGTTTTAGGCGGGATTCAAGAGCGCAACCATTAGTATGCGCGAGCCAGGCATGTTGGTGACTAAGCTACGCAAAGAACGCTTCTATATGCCTTGTTAACAAGCGAAGGTTTATATAAGCATGCCGTATGGCTTTTCATGCAAAGTGGGATCTTATGACCATATGCCAATGAGTGCGTGTGTAACTAGAAAGGAACACAATGATGAGCTTAAGTACCAGGATAATTTTTTTTTTCCTGTTATTGTATTACTGTCCAAAATTAGATTGTCATTAGAAAGGTAGTTGCAGCGAACACAGTAGAACGGAGGAAGTGCACGGCATTGGCATGAAAATTGAAGACGCTGATGCTCTGATGCGGACATGTTCCGCATCGTTAACGGACTTGTAAAGTTACGTCAGCTGCCACAAAATGTATAGGGAATCTCATGAGAGAGGTACTCTGCATGGTCTGGGTATTAACTGTGCTCATCAAGCTTTCTAATCGTGCGATATAATGTCCGTTCTACGTACGATCTTGTGTGTTTAGGCGTGCGTGCGCTCGCGCACGCGCGTGACACTTTTGACGTTTTGCTGTTTCCCTTCCGCGTCCGCTTCGCCCATTTCGTCCCTAGTTAGCACTGCCAGTGGTACTCACTTCAGGGAGGAGGAGAACGAGGATTGAAGGGCCATGCGCAACAGCGAACTCTTGGGGAAATGTTTTAAACCTACTCCGTTTACTTCACCGTTCACTGGCCATCACCGCCTTGCACCAGCTTCGAAAGTCCTCAGATTTTCTTTTTTGTCTGCGATCGCATCTCGCGTGCGTAAGTTAGCGTGACCGACGGCAACAACTCGCTTTGCTGAGCGACAAGCGCGAACGGCACGCACCGCGGCAGCCGTGAAAGTGCGAGCCGAATGGTCTAACGAGCGTCCGAATATAGGTCGCCTTCGAAAGTGTATGCGGGGAACTTGCAAAAAAACGAAACGGCCCCGACAGTGTATAGCCTGTACGAAAAGGAAAATAAGCAAGCAAACGATATTGCGACGCCAAATCGGAACACAATGCATCGGAGTGCGCTGTTTCTCGCAGACACGCATTGTTCTCAAAAACAAAAGGCTTATTCTCCCACGGCGCCCGTCGAGGGTCCGGGCGTCCTAGAGGATGGCGAGTACATATATATATCTACGCGAGCCAGCGTAGTCGGTCGCTTTTCCGTCTCCCAGTAGTAAGTATGTATACGCGCTGCTGGTGACGGCATCCAGCTTTCCGCCGTCTCGTTCGCAGCGCCGTTCCCGATCGATGCAGTGATGCAGCAGCGTGCGCTTGTACAGTGAGGGCCCTAAGCTGCGCCAGCTACGACAGGACAACCGCCCGACTATCCACGATGGCGCGTCAAGGATAGCGGGCCACCCACCACCGTGTTTAAAGCGAACCAATGACTGCGCTGCCGTCGGACAACACACGCACAAAGGCGTGCATAGTATACGTCATCGACTCGACGAAGGGACGCTTAAGACTGCCTGCGCTGCGAAAACGATGGTTTTCACCGCTGCCACGTCGCCGCGACCGTGCGCCCGAGTGCGCCATTAGAGAGGCTCACATTATAGGAACGCGCTGGGCGCCGATTCGGACAATTTTCACCGCGGTGAAAAGCCAGTGGGCAAGAGCCCGGCAGGCGAGGAAAGAGAAATGGCGGAAACAAAGCGCGTTAATCGCTCGGAAACGCGGACGCGCGGTCCGGCTCGGAGTCGCATTGCGCGCGCGTGCCAACCACTCGGATGAAATTGGAAGCAGGAATGTGCGTTTGGGAAAAGTCGGGCCTCCCACCGACGTAGAGCGCGCGCAGCTTGCGCACGCACGAGTCTCGCTGCTTAGGTAAACGGCGGCTTTGTTCTTTCTCTCAGCGCATAAGCGTTTGCTTTTGTTTCACTTCCTAAACAGAGCGGAAGGCGATGCGGCGGAGTACTACGAACCCTGCATGGTGCCACCACGGCCGAGAGAGAAAAGGCGGAAACAAGCAACGTCGATTACCCCGCCGCCGAATGCAATGAATGCACCCCGAGAGGCATGCCCCTGCGAAATAACAGGACGCTGCATAAGTCTATAGTACCGCGCACCCCTCCGCTCTCCCCTACGACCCCAAGTCTGCAACCTTCTGCAGCTGCGTCCAGAAAACGCGTGTCGCTGAGATTGTCGATGTGCTGCTGTGCGCGCATGCTGCGAACGCGTAGTAAAGTGTATATATTGTAGAATGACATCGAATGCTTCGAGACCTACCCCGGCGCCTGTTTCGGAGCCGTAGCATTCCGCAACGGGGAACACCTATAATCTGGTCTCGAACGCGGATTATAGGTGCTCGCGTGCTCGTTATAGTACCTTTCTCAGCCTTTATTCACGCACGCTCTGCGCATCTCCAGAGGCGGAAATCCTGTACCGGTGTAAATAAATGTTCACGGCGAGAGGAAATGAAGATACTTTGTCTACACATTAGGCTATTACTCTATAAGCACTGTAAGCTTCTGCAAGATTGGCGTTTGCTCTTTTTGTTCTGTTTTATTGCGGCCATAAGCGTGTGTTGTGACCCTATTTTCGGGTAGCTGGAAGAGCTTGATGACGATAGCTGAAGCGGCAAAGGTCTCGGACGTTGATGGAAAATGGCAACTTGTGCACGGAATGAGTTACCTTGAATAGCAGATTGAAACATTCTTCCTGAACGAGAGCCATTCTCCGGTGAGAAACATGGGGCGACATAGCAGCGGCAGTCTTCCATCGAAGTTCAATATACAGCTGACACATACAACCATGCTGACTTGACGCAGATCGACGCACGTTTTTTTTTTTTCTTCTTTTTTTTTTTTATGCATACTGTACTAGCCACTCAAGTGGGTGTGGCAGAGGTTGGGGTCACTATACAGAGTCACAATGACATTCAGAATTTAGGTGTATAAAACAAGAATTACACTGCATATGCCAAAGAATTCATCAAAATAAACAATTTATACCGTGTATATGAACCTCTTGGTTCTCGATCTGCATACGGTTCGAAGAAGTCAAATTTCTTTAGCATTTGTAGCATATGTCTGACTTGCCTCAGCATAGGCCAGTGAAACTTCGTGACCAAATTCCACACACATTGTACCGTGATTGGTTCGACAAAGAACAAGCGCGGAAAGATAAATATTCAGGAAGGGTGTTGCAAACAGTATAAGAGGTTTCGTTTTATGTGTTGCCAAAACGCCTTTAAACGCAGACTGCGAAGATTATCGATATGCATGCAGTTTCCCCTTTGTTACTAAGTGCACTTTTGTTTGTTTGTTTTCTCGTGTGAAATTTGCTTCAATCAATGGAGCCTGTCATCAAATGAACGTACGCGGCCACGACCCCTGAACAATAAAAATTGAGTACGTGCTTAGCGTTATATACAAGTGCTTATCGTGAAATGTTACTGCTTATATGGGCACCAAGGCGTTTTCGTGCAATAAACATATAGGTATAGCGCAATGATTTTAATGATAAATTGAATGACATACTCTCCAGCTATAATAAACTCGCGTAAACTTGCACAATTTGACGTCAAGATTGACTATTAATTAGCCAACGTGCAACAGGTGTATAAGACTACGTTAATATCTGTTTGATGCGACAAACAGGCATTCTTGTCAGTTATTTCTTGTGGTAGCTTGAGCAGTCGCGTACAAATGCCTGACTAATCATGGAAGTGTTCTGGGAAGGTAATTAATGCGAATGAGTACTATTATAATGGGGGCCGCGGTACCAAACATTGGCAGAAATTGAATTTCTCAAGAATTACATTTTCTGAAACCGTGTTCATCATGCTCAGTACAAGAACAAAAAGTAGGTTCTATTTAAAAATGAAAACTGAAGCTGACCAGGTTGAAAAAACAAAACAAAAAAAAAAACGCTGTGCGCACGTACTGTTAAACGGAGTGCTGAGCTCCGAAGAGCAAAACGTCAGATTCAATGAAGATGAATTCCAAGTACATAGAAATTAGGAAAACGAGACAATTTTTTGCGTATCAGACGTCCCATTCGGAGCGGCTACATTAAATGTCGCCAAGGCAGTTGCGTCTCTCCGGCTCTTGCCGCTCCTGCGGTAAACGCAAACATTCCTGATGGCCGCTCTGAGTAGTGCGATGCGGGCCCATGAATAAAAACGGACTAAATGGGATCACGCGAGACAGTGATTGGCGTGTGCCTTCCCCATGGCTCGGGGCGAGGGATGCACCGGGCGCTCAGCGACGCGGCGAAACGTAACCGCTAACTCCGGCAGTTGCGCTGCGCGGGAAGACGCGGCCACTGCGTCGCAGACGCTAATTTAGCTGGGGCGAGGCGATGTTCATACAGAATGCATGAGGCCAAATTGCGCAAGGGCACGCGGGTTCAGACGCTGCGACTCTTGCGTAACGTGGTACCGCGCTGGACGAATACGTGAACAGTCTCCCTCGGCCAAACCGCCACAGCGCTTTCGTGTTGTGTGCGCACGTTCAACATACGGCGAATGTTGCGAGCATTGCCAGTTAATAGCGGTGGTACCGTATAGCGGTCATACAAGCCTGATCGTGACGGGCAAGAGTTGATGGTGGCGATCGTGACACACTGATCTCGACGATAGGAACCCACCTAAATTCCATTGGTGCTTAAGACAGGCCTTCTGTAGATAAGTATAGCGCATGCTGTACTCGCTTGACATGGCACGACAGCATGCGTAGGCGTTGTGCGGACGAACAATGCCCACATTTTTTTTATTAGAGGCACTGTAGATTCCAGAAAGCGATTAATCAGGTGCAGTATAGACAGCTTTCTCTTTTGGGCATAGGTTAATTGCGCACCGACTTCCGAAGACGTCTCCTATACTGCTGCTGTTCGTTTGTCGGGCTTTACCCGGGCGACGGCCGCTTCCTACCGAATTAATTCGTTTGTCGAACTTACAACGTGAAAAACGATGAAGGGAAGCCTCAGTTCGCTTTCCTACATATCGACAAGAGAAAGAACGTTGGTTATCAAACTGAGGCTTCCCCTCAACCCTTGTCCTTGTTCAGTGTGCTTTGTGATTGTCAAGCTTTGTGATTGTCAAGCCCTCTGTCATGGTTCCTTGATTTAGAAATTTACAACTTGTGGCTTGAAAAAAAAAAAAGAAAAAAAAAAGCACGCTTCTGCCCCACGGAGGTGTCCGTCCAGCACGAGAGTAAAGACGTAAATAAAGCGCTCATCAGAAGACAATGGTTCGCGAGCTCGACGACTTGGGGAAACGGAAGTGGAGCGCGTGGAGCGCACAATGCAAAGAAGGCAGGCGTTAGCGGAGGGGGAAGGGGGTATAAGCTTCATATCTCCTTCTTTCGTGAGTCGCGCTCCGTGCTCCGGGTGGGGGCTGCAGCCTTTTCCCCTTCACGAGATCTGCGGGATGTGTTTCGCTTCCGCCGACTCTTGAGGGGGGCTAACGGCGGCGTTGAAGCCAATAAAAGCGGGAAATTCAGCACTTCCGACAGCATGCTATGCCGCGTTGGGAAACAGCCAGCGGTGCCCTTGAACGCGCGATAAGCAGGCAGTTCGCGCCACCAGCGATGCCCACGGAAAGGTCAGCACCGGGCGAGTTCTTTTGTCTATCGGCGTGCCGCACTCGTCATGCCAGGAACCGCTTTGTGCCCGGTCGCTAGCCTTTGTCTCTTCCTTCTCTCACTCATTCTCCCTTTCTCTCCCGAACACTTTTTTCTTTTTTCTCTCGACGGTGCATAAACGAGGCAAAACTCGCATACATTGGCTGGAACAAGTTCATTCGGGTCACAGTTCCTGAGGGACAAACATGGGATGTGGACGCTAACTGAAGTAAACTCTACGACGTACACGAATGGATGCACCAAACCCGTCGACGCAGAGACAATGATCGCAGCATGTACTGAACGTTGGCATACGCAATTACAGCCATCACGTCCCCACAGTTTCGGTAAATATCAAGAGACAAAGGAGATATTTTTTGCGAAGTGTACGTACTGAAATTTCCAGCCTCGTATGGAGTTCAGACGGCAAGCAGAGACCATGTCTGCCGATAAGCGCTCAAATTGGTTAAAAGATATTACGATCTTTCAGTCCACATTTTGAAACAGTCTCAGCCAGAAAAAGTCATTGCGCCCAGTTTTGTTATATACGTATTGGCCTTAATTACAACATTCGCCACATTAATAATGAAGGTACAGCGCAGCCTTTCTTTGTTTTAAAGCTGATATACAGGCTAACCAATGAAAGCCTCCCCGAGCCTAACGCTTCGGCATGGCGCCAAAGGCGGGCCCAGACAGCCCCAACTTTACGTTAAGGCTTCGATGAACCCGCTTTCGACAAAGGCCCTTCTGCATTTGCCATTGCACTGACGAAGGCATCTATCTTCTCGGTTGTGGAATCCGGAGAAGCGAAACGGAGAGCGCCCTCATCCTCTGCTCGCCGAGAAATTGTTGCCGCAGAAAGACCACGGATTTGTCAGTGCCCGTTAAGTGACCGAACATTGCGAAACAATTACCTAGGGCTCATTTACGTGCAGCTGGTGACCTGAGAACCTCTGCAGCTGCAACGCTGAGGGCGGCCAAGAAAGGCTCCGAATTCGCCGCACAGTAACTTTGCGGCTCGTAGCCGTTCGAGGGAAGGAGGCTCGAGGCGCGGCGGTCGTTCACTCCGCCTGCTGCTCGCACGGCGCCCGTTGCGGGGCGGAGGACGTCAACGACTGACTGTCCCGCGCGCTCCCAGAGCCGTTCCGCAACGCCGGCTTCTCCAATCTCTCTCGATCATTCATTTGCAAGCGGCCTCCGCCGACGGTGGCACACACGTGCGCTCCCGACTTGTCTCTCTTCGAGACGGACTCACGACGACAACGGCGCAGTCCGTGCGGCAAGCGCTGCTCCGTGTTGGGCCCCGCTGGCAGCATCATTGGCGATCGGCTTTTGTCCCCACCGCGACCCGCACAGCCCCTCAGTCGCTCCACTTTTCCGAACGAGAAGCACCCATTCACAAAGGCTCGCTTCTTCCTTTTGCTTCCTGACCGCAGAGCAGCGCTCTTTAAAAGCGCCATTGAGAGCGCGGCTTCCGCAGAGGTCGCCGTGACTGGTAGCAGATAAGATGGAGATAGCCCCGTTCCAATGCCAAGTTCAGAGGGTTCTCTGCTGGGGAACAAAAGAAGATATTACGTCTGTAGACAAATGGACCAGCGATATACCTGTGAAGCGCTGGCGAACCGTCATCGCGACGGACATCGCGACTGTACAGGGGACCGTTTTCCTGTTACTGACTGAAAGTTTCATTCACTAAGAGCGCGTTTCGGAGGAAATGCGTGGAAAATATGCCGTAAGCATGCGACTTTTCAGTCATAAAAACTTTGCCCATGTCATAGAAAAATGTCATTTTTAGTCGAAACTTGGTGCTTATAACGTAGTCATTCACATAAGGCTTGCCCGTTATTACTGTGATGAAATTGATTAAATTCAATATGGACATAGCCGAAATAGTCTCTAGATTGGAGAGACGTCCCAGTGAAGAGCTTCGGACTAATTTTGACCAACTGGAGTTATTTCACGTTCATATTTAAATCTCGGGATTTAGACGGCACGAGCATTCCTCCTCTCGATCAAGATGCAGTCATCGCGATCAGGGTCCGTGGCCATATTCTAAATCTAAAAACGCTGTAACCACTTGGCCACCTCGACGGGCAGCCCACTTCTCGAGCGCATTTGCGGCACCGGAAGCAACAGCTGTACCAAAATGACGCGCACAGGCGCTGCTCTCAAATGTTGAGAGTATGGTGCCTCCGCTCGTCTTGCTGTCATTGTTGACTAGGCGTCATAACCAGGTCCATAAGTGTACATTGCTATAGTTATTTGTATTCAACTGTCTCTATAGGCTACGCCTGTTATTTCATTATCCGAAATTTGCTCAACGGCTTTAAACGTTCATCTAACTCCCACAGTCGCTGTGCCATGGCAAGTGTGGCTCTATAGATGGCGCGCAGTTCAGCGTCGCTTATGGCAGAACGGAGAATGATCAAGCAGTGTGAATAGATGGTGGGCAGGAACAGTTCCTGAAACCTGCCACAAAAAAAAAAAAAGAAAAAAAAAATCTGCTTTAAAAGATACCGTGCTAACTTTGGTATTCCTTCAAGCAAACACAGTGGCAGTCACATGACATACTTATACGGGGCTAGGTGGCCAAACATGACGAAAGAAGCGCCGCGCGTTGGCCTTGTCCGAGTGCTCACGTCATTTCGGGCTGACTGGCAACGCAGACGGTTTTCTCCCACGCGTTATGAGCACAATTCGTTTTTAAGCGTTCTAGGCCACCGCTTTTAGCCCCTTTTCCGCAGCTTCCGCCGCAATATGCGGGCCTGCCGTAAAGCGTGCGTGAACCGTGCTCGAATCGGCGTTTTCCGCTGCCGGCCGCATCAAGTCTTTCGTGTCGGCGCGCTCTCTTCGCTCCCTCGTGCGAGTTTCAGAAGCACTGACGACCGTTAACGCGGCCTACTGAACCTGAAATTATCTTCATATTCCAGAGGCACTGCGACCTGAGCTCCAAGGTCCACCTGAGAATGGCAGAGACATTGAAGGACATCGCGAATTAGGGTAAACTACAGTCGCAGCCAAGGAGCGTAACACAGCCGCATTGCTCCATCAATGCGTTGTGCGCTCTAGATGCGCAACGCCTTTTCGAGCCTCTACTCACCAACTTGAGGCGGTGACCCGGAGCTGAGTCCAAGTCGCCTAGCAGCGCATCAGCATAGATGCTACCCTCATACAGCGACTTTGAGGAGCAGAGCCGTCAGCATCGGCGCTTTGTCTTTCGTTATGGCGGGTAACGCGAGCATGTATACCATAAATAACGGCGCAAACATTTTCCTCGTGGACAGCGTAGCATGCGCCTATAGATATACAATGTCGGTCGACATCACTGGCATCGTCTGTTTTACGCAGAGTGCCAATCCGAGTTCCTGCGGATTCAACTACACGTGACAAACTGGCATTGACCTTGCATGCTAATGCAATCCGCCGCTCCACATGTTCGAAACTGCGTGCTCGGAAGATGCAAGAAGCTCGGCCGCGGCTATTTCGAGGCTGCACGCCCAGCCGCCGTGCAATGCTCGTGTGAAGCGCATGCTGAATTCGATGCCCGATAAGCTCCGCAGGTGCGCGCGAGGCCGCTTAAACTTGGCCCGGGTTAAACTTCAGGCCAGCTCACGATGGTGAGCGGCCCTTCTCCAGATCGAGCCTCATCGTGCACCACAGAAAAACGAAGTCGTGATTTGGCCGAGCGGCACGTGACGAGACTGCCCGGTGTCTTGCAGGGTCAGCGCGTGGCCGAAGGATGGCTGTCCTCGAGCTCGTTCACTGCATGGCGATGCCGATCTCTCGTGCCGTGGCAGAACGTATACGACTGTCGAACTTCAATCCACTTTTGAGCTCGGCTCGCACACAGCGGCACAACGGGGAAGCATTTTGTTTGTTCTAGCGTCCTTGTGGACGTACACTGAACAGAGAAAAGAGCGCAGCTGGCACGTGAAGCTCTTGGCGTGCCGACCGTTTTCGCGGGCCCTGCGATAGCACCCACCAGTTGCCGTTACTGGAGAAGTAGCATTGCTGTATATAGCCCTGTTTTGGCACAGCATCCATCTCTGCAGCGCGAATAAGGAGATGAGGCAAAGAAGCCCGAGTGCTCAGTCTGGTCATTGTGTCGGTCCATTTCTCCTGTTGCATTGTCCTTCAAATTGCTGCCTCGGATCGATCTTCGTCCCTTGTTGTTTAGAGGCTAAAAACAGACCGCGCGATGATCTCTTGCTTGGCTCGATTCTGATGCACTCTACGCACCGCTTTGAGCGTGTCCATCTAGACAACGATGGCATGCTGCACTCGGACACAGCCGCTTTCGTTTTCAATGTCCATTCGGGGATCAGGATTCTGCACACTCTCCTCGCCTGATCGACGGCGTCTGGGCTTATGCGTAGGAGGGTCTTTCAGAGAACCAAACGCACGCACAAACAATAAAGTGCAATTGCTTGTCGCAGCTAAAGTGCTCTTTTAAGCCGTGCCTCTGTTGGGCGTAAAGAGGATGTCAACTCCGTGCAGCTGTGACACTCTTTGTGTACCTATCTATCCTTGTTACCCGTTAGCAGCCTAGCCCTGTCAACTGCCGAGCTCGAGAGGCATCAGCCACTCCGCGCCTACTGCCGCAGGCCACATACAAACATCTGCTACAGGCCGGCGTCACGAGTTCTGTAGTACATAGTGTGCGCCTTCAATGGCGGATGCCGACCGCCGTACTATAGGGTCCATAAACAGGGACTAATGTCTCGGGCAGCCTAATTCTTTTCTTGCCACCCGGGGATCTTTCTGAATCTCTCTCTCGCTCTCTCTTGTATCTGCGCCATAAGCAATCGCGGTACTATTGCCCGCAAAGATTGCCATAAACTACAGATACGCAATTTTGCTTAATTGTTTGCAGAAATCCTATTGACATGTATTTTTTCTATATCTTTTTTTAATGCAACGCTTATTTGGTAGGATTAAAAGTCATAACAACTTCTTGGGATTCACGTGACCTTGCAGGATATAGAATACCCATGGAAGAAGCTTTTCAGGTTTGTTCTCGCGTGTCTCCGGTTAAAAACCACGCCGGAGTGTGTTATTCTTCCTTCTCAAGATTTAACTATCCCCTGCTGGCCTCATTTAAGTTACTCCAGCTCCAAAAAGGTCTACTCCAGCTCCAAAAAGGTCTTTCGTCATTCTAACATCGGCGTTCTTTTCCCGCCCTGGAATTACGCCGTCGCCGTCGAGGCACAAAGACTCTGTAGAAATAGCTGTTGACACTTTGCTCGCTGTAAAGAACTACTGCCGCAATTGCGCTAAGCATGCGTGGCCGCTGCATGCTCTGCTTGATGGCCCTATCGGTGTAGTACAGAGCACACTGCACGCATTGTCCGAGCGGATCCCCGGGGCACCTCTCCCGAAGAGGCGCGGGCGAAGAGGTGGGTTGGCCGCGACGGCTGCCGACGGATGCGGAGCACTTCCGCCTCGTCGCCGCTGATCTGCGTCGGAGTGACGCGGCTCGTTAGCGCCAGCGCCGATCCAGGCAACGGCGCTGGCTGCCGCCCGCTCCCCTTGAGCCTGCTCGACCGCGTCGTCGCTAGCCGCTCGACCACCCGTGTCTTTCGGTGTCGTCGTCGTAGTCGTCGTCCCAAGCATAACCGCCAGGGCGTCTCTCCGACCCTTCGTGCACGGATCTTCGCATTGTTGACAGCTTGACAATTGGCGCCAGCACTCAGGGTTGCGTTCGTGCCGTACTGACCCATGTGTGAGAGCGCTATTGAGACTTCCCTTTACACACAGAAGCCGTAAATACGAAGCACAAGATGACGTGCATCACCACGTCTGCAGCCGCGGTATAGAGCAGAGCCACACCTTTCCCAGTGGGCCGTTTGTGCGTACAACTGCCCGCTCGCGGCTAATAAAAGCCAGTCTACGCGTGCTTACGCAAGCACTTAGTCATTTCCTTCCCGGTGTGTACATTATCGAGACACGCGTTATTTCGTTTTCTTTCTTGCAGTGACTGCCAAAAAGAACATTACACGAGTGTGCCGCTATTATTTTCAGCTCCTGCTGGCGCCTGTAGAGAGGCTTTCGCAACTTGCGCGCAACATGGCTGGTTTAACAACGGAAATATTTTACGCGTCAGGCCCAAATTCGTGACTGAAGGGATTAAACAAATGTGGATAAGCTCAAGAAAAAGCTGTGATAATGACTCAGTCAGCATACTTGGCTGCAGGGTTCACATGTACCCACAAGCGCTTTTCCAATGGCTGGAACTCTCTTTCTCAGGTAAAAGGTTAAAAAAGCGTGCAAATGGTTTAATTTTATTTCCTGGATACCGAGCAAAGAACAAAACTGTTCAGTAGAACCCGTTGTAGTATTTCTTGGCTCTTGACGCAGCCTGAAATGTAAACAACCCGATGTCTCAACAACGAACGCCTCTGCTAGGAAATTACCCGTTTAACGAAAGGAATAACTTGACCTCCATGGTTGACCAAAGTGCTTTGCATGCCACAGCAAAGAAACTATGCTACGAGGAAATTACCTATATAAGGAAACGTTTACGCACTCCTCTTTAGAGATCACTGCTTGCTTAGAGGAAGTATCCAGAGACTTTGAGTGGGCTCAGTTGGGGATAAGGGTTGATAGAGAATACCTCAGTAATCTGCGATTAGCTGATGACATTGCCTTATACTACTAAGTAACTCAGGGGACGAACTGCTAATTATGATTGATGACCTTGACAGGAAAAGTAGAAAGGTAGGCTGAAAAAGCAATATGCAGAAGACTAAAGTAATGTTAACAGCCTTAGAAGGAAGAGCAGGACACAATAGATAGCTAAGCACTGGAAGTGGTAGGCGAATATGTCTACTTAGGACAGGTAGTAGCCGCAGATCCGGTCAATGAAAGGGAAATAAGTATTAAAATAAGATTGATATAGGGAGTTCATTTGGCAAGTATTCGCAGATTATGAATACCAGCTTACTGCTATCGCTTCAGAGAAAAGTATATAACTGTTGCAACTTACCTGTTCTCACCTATAAGGCTGAAACGCGGAGGCTAAAGAAAAGGGTTCTACTTTTAAGTTGAGGACCACGCAGAGTGCTATGGAACAAAGAATGGTAGGCGTAACGTTAAGAGGTAGGAAGCGCGCAGAGTGAATCAGAGAAATTACTCGAGTTCATGACATTCTAGTGGAAATCAAGAAGAAATGAGCATGGGTAGGGCATGCGGGGCGAAGAGAGGATAACCGATGGTAGCAGCTAATGTAGCAAATTGAATTCCATGGGAAGGAAAGCGTAGCAGGGGGCGGTAGAAAGTTAGGTGGTCGTATAAGGTTAAGAAGTTCGCAGAGGTCAAGTGGTTGCGTCTAGCACAAGACCGGTTAATTGGAGTAATATGGAGAAGCCTTCGCAATGCAGTGGGTTATAGTCTGGCTGAGGATGATGGCTTTTCTGCTAAGCTGAAGTTAGCAACTCAGCTGGGCAGCAAGGCGATGCTTGCTCTACATTATTATTCGAATGCGATTTAAGTGATTTCTTTTTTCTCATATTATATTCGTTGTGCGACCTCTACAAGCATCGTTTTTAAGCATTCTGCCGTTTGACTACCCAGTGTATTTCAATTTCACCAAAAATGGCATTTCATGTCCTGCAAGAGCATGTGCAAGCAAAAAAAAAAAAAAATCACCACACACAGCTCCTTTGTCACCTACTATCGCTACCTGATTATCTCTTTATCACTTTCTGTCCCAACTTCATTACCTACTGATCACTTTCTATCACCATCTGAACACCCATCCCGTCCCTTTATAATACTTTCCTATCTCGTGATATCGCCTTGCTATCACTCACCAACAGACACAAACAAGGCTCCTCTTTATCCTTCAAGTTACACGGCGCCAACGTGGATATGTCAAGTCAGTGATAATAATAATAAAAAAAAATACCACCGTAGATACGACCAATAAAGAAAAAAAAAACACCGTAGATATGACGTTCCGTACTCGATTTTCACCCGAAATGAATGGGTTCGAATGCGCTGAGATGTAGCTTTTCTTTTTCTGCAAATTTAACGCACTAGGACCTCTGACACATCGCTGAAATCACTCGCCGCGTCCAGTAATACTAGCGCATTAAAGATCAACCACGAAAAAACGCGACTTAGATTGCACGCTTGAAATGTAGCGCGTCATGTGGCTGCATTGCTCAGCCGCGCTGTGCGTGTGAAACGAGCCAAGACCCGAAGCGTTTACCCAGCGTAAATCACCAAGCGCGGAAGCATGAAGATCACGCACGCGAAATTGCTTTCAACGCTCCGGTTTTCGTCATTAGCGAGCGCACAGTCGGTACACCACGTCCCATCTCGCAATGGCTTGGCGATCGCCCCGGCGCTACCGAAACGCGACTGTCCGCGCAGCGTGTAGCGCGTGGATGGCAGCGGGAGGAGCCCAGCCTCGGCATGGGCTAAGTCTTCCGGGCGGTGATGGCCTCTAGGAAGGGACACGCGATGCGGCCGAGCGCTGTTTGCGGGCACCCTAGCTGCGCCGGTCGTGTTCACGGCTCAAGTCACCGCGCGGTCACGCGCCGCCTGACGGCGCGTGGACAGGAGGCCGCGGAGCCGTTCCCTGAAGAACGTCCCTCTCGTCGGTCCGCAATGTCAGGGTTGAAAGGGGGGGGGGGAGCTGGTAGAGGAGAAGAGAAATAGGAGAGGTGAGGAGGGGGGGGGGGGGGGGGGGCAGCGTTGTACGTGTCCTACCATGGCTCGTACAATGCTTACGGCCGTGGATCGATGGAGATGTCTCCCGCCGCGTGCCAGTGCCCCAGGAATGCGAGACCTGGCTTGAGATTCAAGGCGTCCTCGTCGGGAGAGTTGATGAGCGCAGAAACACACTCTGAAGAGATCAACAAGCTTCGAGCGACGACGGTTCCGCTAAGTCCTGTCCCTGTGGCACGGGCTAGTATCGTGACTCGCTTTGTGCCAAGTGCCACCACAGTCCGTTATGCACGTTTAATGCGGCTTCCTTGCAAAACATCTGACCTCTCATACGCCGTGACGGAACGTACGAGCAGTCATTCTACCGGCGGTGACACCCGCATTCCATGGATTCTCGGTGTCTACGAATACGTGCGGAGCTCAATTCTCTCTCTCTCTCTCTCTCTCTCTCTCTCTATATATATATATATATCTATCTATCTCTCTCTCTCTCTCTCTCTCTCTCTCTCTCTCTCTCTCTCTCTTTCACTCTCTCCCACCCTCACTATTTGGCTGGCCCCAGGGTGTTGCCAAATTGTACCCCACATGAACTTAAAATATGGCCCAGCCATGCTGGCATTAGTTTCGCGAAGAAATGCACATTTCTGGTAAATAAGCTTTCACCAATGCTCATTGAGCTTAGTAAACAGGAGGGTGTGCAAAATTCTTGCTCATGATGAAACATGTATTAGTCTCCCTTGCGACATGATGTGGCTAATTAGCTCAATGTTCTATCTGCAAGGTTTCTATTGTACCTTTAGCAGTTAAGAAAACTTTCTTAAAAGCTACGTTCCGGCCTCGAAGAAAATATTCAAAATCTGTCTGTTCATAGCTAATGCACTAAATAAGCGAGGTGCAAACCTTCTCCGTGTAGCATTAAAGCGATTGTCAAAGAGTTCTCGAAGCTTAGGATTTCTCAGCGATAACTTTCCCTTCCTGTGTTGAGTAGTTCCTGACACATGGACATAGGAATCGCAGCTGGCGACTTCTCAGGCACTCAGCTTTGCAACACACGAGATGCTGCTGGAACTAAAGACGTGCACTGACGCACAGACTGAGGTTTCGAGATACCGCAGCGCGTTCACGAATTATGTGCCCCGCGTGCTTCTGCTCGGTTTCCTTTTCTTCTTTTTTTTTTTTTTTTTTTTTTTTTTTAGTGCACCACCCTAATCGTTCTCTACTAATCTACCGCACGGATAGCGAACTTGCTTTGCATCCACCTACAACTTTCGGATGCCTTTGTCTGTTTAATGTGATTTCGCAGCTTTCCTGGTAAGAGTGCTTATCCCTCATTTATAAAATGGCTCGATGTGCTATTTCAGAAATAATGTACGTGTCCTCTCGATCCCGAGATGTCTTTATAAAAAAAAAAAATAGAGCTATATTCAGCAACATTCCTATTCTTCCAACTACTTCACCTATTGCTTACATAGTATTCTGTAGAAGCGTAGTTCGACCTTTTTATCAACAAGCGGCTCCAACCTTTCCAAAAAGCAGTATCCTTCTAACGCTCACTCAAGAAAAGAAAAATAATGAAAGAAAAAGAAGACCAAGCACCAATGAGAGAGGTTGTGCAATTATACTTTGATGAACGAAGTGCTGAAATTGCTTAGTAATAACCATTGAATTCTACCTCCAGTGATGACCTTGACCACCACTGACCACTGTACAAAAAACACTGCACTGAAGAACCTGACAAAAGGACTTCTGTGGTATCCTAGACGCCACTTTCGCAGTAGATTTGTGATCGACTTAGTTTATATTGCATGCAGCAAAAAGTAAGCTGCAATAATTTATTTACTACATAAGAATAATACCTTCTCATGGACGTGCAACCCGCTTGATTGGAGTATTGCGCGTAAAGCTAAAGCCAACAAGTGACGCGAGGACTTTTATTTTTTGCTCTTGCAGGAAAATGTTCGTCATGCACACACTGGCAAGAACTTCTGTGGCGGAAACGAGATGGCTGATACATGGCTATCAATGGGAACTGTGAGGCAGAATCAAGTTTCGTTCGTCATATGCAATGGTTCGTTAAGAGTACTTTATTGTAGCAAGGTCTAACTGCACTTGCACGTGGGGCAACGGTTGCATGCAAAAATCGTCTGATTGATCGTCAGATTACCCATTCTCTACGCTTTTTTTTATTCAATACCATTATACGTCCCTTTGCGAGAAAAGTCAGCGGCGTTCATGTCCGAGAGATAGTAATAAAATTCCAGCGATGGCAAGAAAAATGAATGACGTCTTCGAACTCACGTATGACGTACACAGCAAGCTGAGCATCGATCACAGTGAATCACTGGATGTTTCCAGACCTCTTTGCGACCGAGGCCACAGTCACTTCAGGGAACCCTATTTGTGTCGTTCGTCCGCATATAGTGGCCACCGGCCGACCACCATGTGCCGCCAGGCTTCCCGATATTGTTATCAAAATTGTAACGCAACCGTTCGCCGCACTGATTTCCTAGCGATGTCATACGATTTTTCGTCGTATGTAGCATACATATGCTATTTGGAGGCTAACTTGCGGCAGGGATTTGAATCAACGACATACCACCACCACCAGACACCGCGTGAAGCATGGCAGTCTACGCGGAATACTTAAGCACAAACATCTGATACAATACTAGCAGAAAGGACTTAATACATGTCGAAAGCATCACTGAAAAACATTTCATCCGCGGGACTATAATGATATCGTGTTCATACACGTAAGCAGTTTTAAGTGTCTCTGCCGAATATTTCCTCTTTTTCTCCCGCTACAGATTAATTTTCCACACGTTGTATCGGACACCCTGCCTGAGAGCAGAGAGCAGCGTTCAGCTCACGACGTGTTTCAAAATCAGTGAGATCTCGAGAACCTATATTCCCCCTCAGTGAATCGCGCAGAGCCACGGGTAGGGAATCGATTTAGCGATCTCGCAGCATCTCTGTGGAATCGACTCGGAATGCACGTCGAACAACACTACCGCGCAGCCACCGAATGCGCGGCCGCAGGTTCCAGTGAGCGTCGCGAATTCAGCAGCGGCGAAAGGATGCGTGGTTGAAGTCGTGCGGAGAACGGGGCGCGCACGCGTTTTCCCAGCGCGGCTGATGGCGAGGCATTTCTTTCTTGTCTTTTTTTTTTTTTTTTCGTTCCCCGGGCGCTCGTGCGGCACCCGCAGATATCCATGCTCCTTCCACGCATGCAGCCCGAGAGGTCGGCCGCGGTCGACCGCGGCGGCGCTAAGGGGGAGGCCTATAACACTGATTGCTGCGTGCGCGCGCCATGGCCAAGACGGAAGTGTTATCCGCGCTTCCGCGGACCGGGGCATCGTGCAACCTGATGATGGTGTTCCGCTTTTACGTGCTATACGCAGCCCCTATATATGAAGTCGACGGGGGAAAGAAAAAGATGCTGCCGCGTCTCGTTCGTCAGCCGTAGGCCCTCCCCCATTCGGACCTCCCTTTCTCTTACGGCAACAACGGGGAAGCATGCGCGGAGGAAGTTGCTATGCGGGCGCGAAATCGGCCCGCACGCCGCATCGAAACGTGTCACTGTTTGATCGGCCGGATATGAGTGGGCACGCGTAGACGCAGAGAAGTGCAGGAGATCGATGCTCCCAGGGTCGCCGTGCACTGGAGGGCTTCCCTCAGCGGCTTCCGGAAGTGCGCAAGTGCGCTGAATAGTTAAAGGGGAACCATGCAGGACTTCTGCCACGTCGCCAAAGCTTCGCCAGCTGTCTTTGATAACGCTGACGCCTTGTCACCGCTTTGTCAAACAAAAAATGGGACTTTCGCTGCCATAACTGCGAAAACCTTTCGCATTCGGACCGCCTCGCATCTCTGTTTCCTCTTCAAGCTGCGGAGATAATAACGGCAGCAACAAAGCAAGAAGGGACCCTGAGGTCAACGGGGAAAGGTTCTGCGAAGTATCAGAGCCGTCGTGAAGCCGGCGGCCATTAATGATCCAACCGGCGTTTCTGGCGCTCATTCGCTTCGCTGATATGTCCTGGCGAGGTCCGGCGTATGTATAAAAACGCTCGCAACGAAATGAAGATCGTTCCCATGAGCTCGAGGGTGCACGCCGAGAACAGAACGTAGTTATTCTTCTCAAAGGAGCAGGACAGAGACGACAGATAGATTGAGAGTGATCGATGCGTGGCCCGGCACGTATTCAGCTATTCTTTCTGTGCCGCTGCGGCCGAGGCAAAGCATTGTTCGTCGATGTAGCTGGCTTCCAATGCCACCGTCGGCCTGTCACATTTCCAACAAAGCGACGGCGACAAAACTGTGAGCGCGGCTTGCCGACGATAATGGACCATATGTGGTCAAAGCGCGCGCGGGCTAGTTTTTCTTTTCTTTATTCCGAACGCGACGAAGGAGCCTTAACCAAGTCGGAGGAGAGGAGGCAGGATCCTTCCGCTTTTCCTAAGTCACAAATATGGTCTTGTTTCTCTATGCTGCGTCGGCTTAGTGCCTTAATTGAAGAGCATATACGCTCTCTCTCACCTCACCTCAGCCTGCATTTAGAAAAGCTTTCTCAGCATACGGAGAGGATTGCTTCCAGGATGTAGTTAAAGCAGCTCCGCAGGGTGTTGTTAACTCATGGTATACGCACGGGTGATCTCCGGTAAGAATACTTTATTTTACACGAAATGTGTACCATTTTGCGAGAGCGTTTAAGAGCTTTTAACTGCAGCTAGCGTGTTTTGAACGACGCTGGGTTTTCGAGCAGGCAAACAATGTGTACTCAGTGCACAGTCGTGCGGTTCTTGCCCATGGCGATCATCACTGCATCAGATCACCCGTTCGACTCAAATACATCGTTAATAAAGCTTGTGAATATGATTACGATGCATCTAACTATGCTCATGAAGGCAACCCGGCTATTTTTACCGTCGCCTGAGATGAATGCGAAGTTGCATGCGTTCCGTAAAGTGCTTTATGGGAAAACAGCAACGATACATAAAGTACACCTCCATTCTCCTTACAGCGAGGAAAGTGCTGCAGCACCGACGCCTGAAGGCTGCAACCGAAACCAGTAGAGTGCCTGATGCAGTAGTGCAGCAGGCACTGATGTATACACTCACACGGGGACCAATCATAGGCGCGTTTGATGTAATGTGTTATCAAAATATCGTATGCGCTAATTTTCGTGCCCACTTCTTCGCTTCTTTACGTATTCGCGGTTTTCTTTTTCAGTAACAACAGATGCGATGGCAGTGTCAGCCACGGCACTTTCTCGCATGGAGTATCATTAATCTCAGTGCCAAATTCCACCGTTTCTGTATTCCCGTTGCGAATTCACGGCCCCGCTTATTCTGCATCAGTGAAGCAAAAAAGTAAAAAAATAAAAAAAAAAAGGGGGGGACCACGATATCACACCTCTTCTAAAGACCTGCTCGACGGTCTTCACAGGACGGCCGCAACTTCCGGAAAAAGGGCGGCCCCGGGATACAACTGAACGAGGACGACATTGCTACGCCGCACGGGGTGAGGCAAGGGGGGCAAGGCAGTGGGAACCGAGCATCACACTTTCTACCGTCTGCTGTGCTGCGTAGAAGCCGAAAGGGCGTTCGAACTTTCGTGGGCTGCTCGCTTGGAGGCGCGGGAGCGGTGAGAAAATAAACCAAAGTAGGAAACGCAGCCAAGACGGAACATCTTGCACGGGCCGAGGGCGCGGTGCCGCGATGTGAGGGGGCGATGCCGAGCAGGCCATCACGCGGTGCCTGTTCGTGTCACGCTGCGCCCACCTCGCGGGCCGCCGCTATGGTTCCTGGGCCCCCGGGCGCGTGTGGCGGTGGGGGGCAATGGCGCCGGTGAGCACGTTTCTCTGAGGGTGCAGTCAAAAATAGCAGGCTCACATTATGCGCAAACAGCGATCGCTCTCACTCACGACTTTGTTCCCTTTGTGTGCGTGCGCAAGCGTACGGCTCCTCCGGGTTTGCACGGCGTTGTCCTCGCGCGCTAATGCGTTCGCCCGCGAAAGGCTTATTGCACACTGAGCAAACTAGTCACAGAAAACGAAGAAAGGAGACCACGGCGTTACGCGGCACTCTTCTGAAAGGGGGGAAAAGCGAACACTGTATACAGAGGCCGCCCTCGTCGAAGTATTTCTCAACGCGACGCATTTCTGCCCCAAATGGAAAAAAAAAAAAAAAAAAACGATGGGAAGAAAGAGAGGTGAGGGATTCGCAGCTAGGAGCCAGGCAGGTAGCGCATGCAACTCTGTTGGTTCGTCGCGGGGACGAGGAAATTTGAGAAAAATGGCCCGCAACAGCGTCTGTGTGAGAGCAAGAAAAATATAACGTAAATTTTAGAATGCACCATCGATTTCATGCAAAAACTGCAGCTTGCTTAACACGCGATCTCTTATGTGCACTGCTGATGGTCCGTTGCACTAAAAACAACATGACTGACTCTCCAACCAGCATTGTTATAGTACACATTGTTTGAAGACTGTTAGCCGTCTGTTCGACGGCGTGCGAGTGCAAATACACATGTATCGTTTGAGCTAAGGCTATAGTGATCTGCTTTTGTTTTTTCTGCCGTTGCACAGGTATCTTATTGAAAGCACATACGACTCTGAAAGTCTGTAATCCTTTTTCTCCGTTTAAGTAAGAAAGTTCTGCATCTGTATAGCTCCGCTGAGGAAGTATTTAAAAGGTTCCCATCTTTTGCTCACATGAATTCTAACCTTGGAAATGACGTGTTGATAAGCGGCGCATCTGCGTAATTCCCCTAACAACTGCAAACTTTCGCAATCTTTCTAAGATGAAATTAACGTGACCAACTATGACCAACTAAGATGAAAAGCTAGGCGAGTCGGTAACTATCTATGGTGTAAAACACAGCGCGGAGCGGGATGACGGACAAAAAGTCTGCTTTTTCTCACTCGTCCACGTGCTTCTTTGACCGTCCACACGTTTCACGCTTTATTAGTACCCGATGGTGTGATGTATAATAGGCATCGACTTGCGTTCTTGTTTCCTGAATTACGCCTGACTTAGGTCGCCTTTAATCCGCGACCTAAGTCAGGCCTAATTTGAGATCCAGAAGTCAAGGCATCGTATTAAGTAGTCGTCGTGGGCACTTTACGGCGCGGAAACACTCGTTTGTTGCTCGCGCCCAGGTCATACGCGAACTCACCGAAAATAGCCTGCAACCCTTCGTCAGCGAGACTATGCGGCCATCAACAGGCAACGAATCTCCGTTCGCAAATCACCACCAGCCGCATGACCCGCAGAAGACCTCGGAGGCCTCAGGTTACACGCGCTTCCGCAACTTCCCGAAACATACGCTTCAGGCCGACCGACAGAAGTGATTTTGGAAGACGGCGGAGAAGGAAGCATTGGCACCACGGTCTGCCCGGTGCCTCCGAAGTGTTCGAACGGCACAAAAAGAAGAAAAAGGGTTGACAGTGTGCGGAAAAGGCGACGCCGGCTGGCTGATGGAGCGTCGCGCCATAGACCTTACAGGCTAAAGATATCACTCATGTATGTGAACGAGAAGACGATCATCAGCGGGGCTAAGGTCCACGGCCGCCGTAAAGTCGGCCTTCTCCCGGATCTCGAGGGGTCACGGCGTCAACCTTCTCCGTCCTGACTCCATTCGCCTTCAATGAGCGGTGGCCGAAGGTCCGCCTCGTATCGAACAGGGTCGCAGGAGGGGCCGTCTTCGCGCACGGCCGGACGCTGACAACGGTGCCGAAAAGACAAGTCGTCGTTACGCGCCGGCGTTTCGGCGGCAATGGCTAGCGGGCCTGCAGCACACACTCGGCATGCTGGCGCTTCTTAGCCCGGCGCTCCAAGGTGGCGGCCGCGCCACCAACGCCGCACACGTACCGCGCGAGGGGCGCGCGCAACACGTGCTCTCTCGCGAGGAGCGCACGGACGCTGCGAGGATGCACAATGCAGCGCCGAGGTCCTTCGGCTGGCCATTAATTTAAAAGCAGCCAGACCGCCGCTGCTCACGTCGGACGAGCGCCGGCCGCCGCCAGGGCCGAACGGGGTCATCTCTTCAGCGCTCCGAAAACAATAAGCAGCGTTCGAAGGAGTGCGCGCCGTTGGTTCTGTTGTCTTTCATTGCCGGCGCCACGAAACGAGGGCGTCTCTCCGGCTGGAGAGCAGCGGCCAGCCACACGGCGTGCGCGTTATGCGCCATCCCGCGAAGGTCCCCGCGTAGCGGAGAGAGTGAGGCCCTGAGCGAACCGCTGCTTCGACTCCCCCGCGCGAAGACACCGTGGGAGAGGAATCCTTTCCGCCGCTCTGGCAATCAGCCCTTTGTCCGCGCGCTTCTTCCCTTGTTCTAGCGCGCCGGCAGCGCTGCACGCTTCGATTGAGCGAGCGAGCGACGCCCGTGGGGAGTAGCAGCGCGCGGCTTTTCGCTAACGGTTGTCTCTGTAATTGATCTGCGCGCGCCTCTTTTGCTTTGCGGACGCTCCGTCCGCGCGCAGCATCCTGGGCACCATGGAAAAAGGCCCCGTTGTCCCGACTGCGGTGCGCAGAGCAAGCGTGACCATGCGTGCGCAGCGCTCGTCAGGGGAAGCCGCAAGAGACGGACGGAGCGTTGTGTGTGCAACGGACACAGGCTGTCGCTCTAACGAACTACTCGGAGTTGAACTTGCAATGCGCCACGGTGGCAGCCAATGCCCTCCTCGCCGAGCGGCTGAACTTGCGGCACTTAGCCAGCATTGCTGTGACACCTGGTCGCCACTTCACACGCACACAGATTCTTTTCGTTCTTTTCCTGTTCTTTTTCTTTTCTTCTTTCTTTTTCTTTTTTTTTGTCCGAAAAAAAAGTTTGTTCATCAAGCGAACGCCATATTGGAAATGGCAAGACTGTTAGCTGTTTCCACGACAAACGCAGTGTTCAGGCGGCTCGGTGCCATTGCGACAAGAGCTAATGCGCTTGTGTCGTGTGGAGCAAGCGCTCTGAAAGCTACCTTCGAATTTGGCTATGAAGATGCCAATTACTGTTCTCAGATGGGAAGGCGACTTGGTACCCAAAAGCACCTTGCCCCAGGGTCCCACATAACTCATCGATCCATCATCATCCGTACAACACCTCCGGTAACCCCCCCCCCCCCCTCCTTCTATGTGGGGCTGGAGGAGCTTTTGTGTTCGAGGTGAGGGCCCGACCCGTGCACGGGGGCTGTCGTGCGGTGACACGCTCAAGGCGGTTGCACCATTCACAGAAACAGCCGTAGTCGCCACTGTGGCAGCAAGCCAACAGGGTGACCGGACCCTCATTGCACCCGGAGTGCCTCGAATGGCGACCAATCCCTTCATCATATTAGCACAGACAGTTAGTTGACCAGCATAAACCGAACCAACCACAGGCGGCTGACACCAAGGGGTCGTGAACCTCTGCTCACTATACAGACCGTTGCACGGAGAACCAAACTTCTTTCCGCACTTTTGCAAGTGCTTCATGGAAGGTCGGGACTTTCCTGTTGTATGCGGTACCGCATGTGCCAACCATACTTGGTATAAGCACTCCACGACCAGGAGGACGAAATGATTGACTGCAAGCCTGGGTAACGGGTTCAGGTATCGAACCATCTGATATGGCACACATGGCAGCTGGAACAGGTGAGCTACATGACGCAGTAAAGCTGCAGCTAGAAGGCACTGCGTGAAGGCATGCACAGTGTCTTCACGGTCAATGCACTTTGGACAGATTGGTCGCAAGCCAGCTCGTCTAAACGCTTTTGCCTTAAGAGGAAGTACTCCCCTGGCAAACTGATACATGAATGAAGCCATGCTGGCTTCCAAGAAGTCCGCAGTGACATACTTTCAACTAGGATGGACATTAGCAAGTTCGTGATGGCGGAGATGAGGCGGAAGGCTGGGAGTAAGAGGCCTGACGAGAACCTTTGGGTGAGCTGACACGACACTGATGTCTGTCTGCTCCTTGTTGAGACGCTCAAGGCTGTTTGCTGCCTTAGCGTAGAATCAAAACGGAGAGCCAGACCTATAGGCACGCAGTGTGAGTACGCGCTCTGAGCGATTAGATTGAGTCGAGTGCTCAATAAGTAGGAAGAAAGACTACGAGCGAGGGATATGCCCGATTCCAACGCTATCTGGGTCCACCTAACACGCAGAGCTGTGGTTGCAATGCCCAGATCTGCTGTCTCTGGGCAGCTTCACCACATGCAACTTAGTCCGTAGCCCTGTCCCAAAGGCAACGAAAAAAGATTCGTTACAGACGGAGCATGCTACGCATCGACAAAGGTGTTATGCCGGCGACGTAGGACAGAGTCGAGAACAGGAGGGAACGCGTAATCGTAGGTCCGGCTGTGAGCGGACACGAAAGTTTCCCCAACTCTTGCGCCCTGGCCTCGACCTTTTCTCGGGCCTTGAACCAGTTCGCGTCTGACAGTCCTTCCAAGTTAAAATAAAAACCAAGAATTCTAACCTCATCCTTCACGGGATGGCCGTGAGCAGGTTGAGGATTTGGCGGAGGGCGCCCAAACCACAATACCGCACTCTTCAACAGATTTAGCTTAGCCCCATTAGCCCTGCAGTACACCGCCTTGACATCCAGAACGGAAGAGACTGAAGTCTCATCGACGACTATGGTCAGGTCATCTGCACAGGCAAATAATATTTGACGGGTGGTGAGCCAGGGGAAGAAGAAACGGTCTACATCAAAAGCCTCACTAACACGACCCTGTTTGATAACCGAGGAAGTTGGCCTAGAATATACACAACCCTGACCATGCGCTGAAAGTCAGGGCATTTACCACCTTCGTCCAGGACTTGGAACATGTATGAAAGACCGACAACGTCGAAAGCCTTCTCTTGGTCGAATGAACATAAGATGCCTGATAAATTTTTGGAGTCAGCCCACTGGAAAATATCTCTGAGAGCGAAACCATGGAGTTCTGTTGACCGACCAGGGAAATAGCAAGCCTGGTAAGATATGCCCAGGCGAAGACGAGTATTCTTGTCGGAGCGGTGGTTAGCGAAATGAACCTCTCCATCGAACCTTGTTCATTGTGTGTGTGTGTGTGTGTGTGTGTGTGTGTGTGTGTGTGTGTGTGTGTGTGTGTGTGTGTGTGTGTGTGTGTGTGTGTGTGTGTGTGTGTGTGTGTGTGTGTGTGTGTGTGTGTGTGTGTGTGTGTGTGTGTGTGTGTGTGTGTGTGTGTGTGTGTGTGTGTGTGTGTGTGTGTGTGTGTGTGTGTGTGTGTGTGTGTGTGTGTGTGTGTGTGTGTGTGTGTGTGTGTGTGTGTGTGTGTGTGTGTGTGTGTGTGTGTGTGTGTGTGTGTGTGTGTGTGTGTGTGTGTGTGTGTGTGTGTGTGTGTGTGTGTGTGTGTGTGTGTGTGTGTGTGTGTGTGTGTGTGTGTGTGTGTGTGTGTGTGTGTGTGTGTGTGTGTGTGTGTGTGTGTGTGTGTGTGTGTGTGTGTGTGTGTGTGTGTGTGTGTGTGTGTGTGTGTGTGTGTGTGTGTGTGTGTGTGTGTGTGTGTGTGTGTGTGTGTGTGTGTGTGTGTGTGTGTGTGTGTGTGTGTGTGTGTGTGTGTGTGTGTGTGTGTGTGTGTGTGTGTGTGTGTGTGTGTGTGTGTGTGTGTGTGTGTGTGTGTGTGTGTGTGTGTGTGTGTGTGTGTGTGTGTGTGTGTGTGTGTGTGTGTGTGTGTGTGTGTGTGTGTGTGTGTGTGTGTGTGTGTGTGTGTGTGTGTGTGTGTGTGTGTGTGTGTGTGTGTGTGTGTGTGTGTGTGTGTGTGTGTGTGTGTGTGTGTGTGTGTGTGTGTGTGTGTGTGTGTGTGTGTGTGTGTGTGTGTGTGTGTGTGTGTGTGTGTGTGAGAGAGAGAGAGAGAGAGAGAGAGAAAGAAATAATTCCACCTATCTGCCCTCTCTCTGCCGTGAACGTATGCATGCCACAGTTATCTAACGTTTGCCATAATCACGAAGCGTTTTCAGCCATCAAATAGCCGCAACTCGGGAACTTCCTCGGAAAAGAACCGTAGCTCATGTTTCGAAGTGAACGTACAAAAACGTGCGACGACGCTGCTGGTATCTCAAGAAAAGAAAAAAAAAAAAAGACAAAGGAAGACCGCCACAAGAAACAAAAATAGAAAATAAACGCCTACTGTCGCCGCCGCCACGGGAAATTCTATGTTGGGCAGAGCACCGAGCGTTTCATTGGACTTCGGTTCACGCATATGCCCGCTCACTGTAAGCAGCCAGACGGAAGAAGGAGAAGGGAGGGGGGAATCCTTTTTATCCGCCGATCGCGTCACGCACTGGCGGCACTCGTTGCTATTTCCTTCTTTTGGCGAGGGGGACGAAATGCCTGTTCCGCCGTCGCAGAATTCGACTTTCACTCTCTCGTTGTGCATGCTTTGTGCGCTCTTTCTATATTTGTTTTCGCCGTTCCATTTCATTCGAGATTTGTTATTTATATATTCATCTTCAAGAAACTTCGTTTTTGCGCCGTTTGCACGCTACCAGAAGAGAGCAGTTTTCGTCTCCCTTCGACTGCTTTCACTGTTGCAGGCAGGGTGCATTGGTTAAACAATGCAAGAAACAAGCCACGAAAGGCGACGATGGGTGCCAGATGGAGCAAGAACGCTTTCCTGCTTTGCGAAAAAAAAATGCCCATGAAGTTTTCTCAGGCCTTTGTGTTCCTTTTTTACTGCGCTAGCACATAGATGGGTCACTATAGCGAAAAAGCCGTTTCGTTTGCTGGTCAGCCGGTAGTTGGCAGGTGACATGGCCGGGCGCTGATTGGTCGACAAGTTGTGTGACGTCATGAGAGCCCACGGCACGGCCGACTTGGCAGGAACTGCCAGCTCGGGTAGCTCTTTTTAGATGGGTGGCGAGACGGGAATCGAAACGAAAACCATCGGATTTCGAGTAAGGCACGCCACCTCTGGGCCAAGCAGGTTGTTATTATTATTATTATTATTATTATTATTATTATTATTATTATTATTATTATTATTATTATTATTATTATTATTATTATTATTATTATTATTATTATTATAGCCACGTAGGCGCATTCGTACGGCTTGGTTAAAGCGAACCTTTATATCTATGTCGGGTGGCCTTTTATACAGTGTGGTAGCTTACGACTGTGTGCGAATGAACATGTGTAAGATAACGCAGATATTAATAAAGAATTAGTGATTAGGCGAGTAACAAAGGATCTGAGTCACAAGTCAAAGATAAACCAAGATAAACAGAGCTGAACAAGAAGAAAACGTGCTCCCACCCTTAAATCGAATTCTTTTCTCTCTCTCTCTCTCTCTCTCTCTCTCTCTCTCACCGCAATGTTCGCAGTCTCACTCAAGTGGAAATTTGGCTGCCGTGTACTGACGCTGTATAGACATATGTGGTAAATATTCCAACTCATTCCAGAAAGACGTTCTGGCGCATCTGCGTTATATAATGCGTCATTGTGGTGCAGGTGCGTTGAAAGCTTGTCTTCGAGTGTCGCCACCGCTCAGAGAGACGCAGCTGATGGCCCTTTATGGCACGAAGGTAATGAGAGGCTTGTACGTTGATGGCCGCTCTTCCAGTATTTTCTCCTCTCCTTAATCTCAAGACTAGCCTGGACGCACCCAAAACGAACCACATTGGCGATGTTTTGTTCTATTTTATTTTTCCCCTGCTGCGCGTGTGTGTGGGCGCGGCGATGTCTGGAGCTTCTCGAGACAGGGCAAGCTCCGATCAGTGCATGTGGTCATATATTGCACGGCGCGTTAGGGGGCGTTTTAAGTGTCCTTGCCCCCCCCCCCCCCCCCCCAACCACCTTTTTTTTTGTGTGTGTTTTGCATAGTGTCCAGCGACCAAGCATGCAGGGCAGTCGAACTCAGAGCACAGGGTACGCACCCTCGCTTCCGAGAAAGTCCCGGCTGGGAAGAGAAAGGGAGGCCGTTAAGCAATTCGTCCAGACCCCCCCCCCCCCCCCCCCCCCCAGCTGCACCCAGGACCCTCCAGAGGTGGCGAGTGAAAGCCTCCCCCGGGCGAGGCGGGGGCTATCAAGAAGGGGTCCACCAAAACAGGCGCTTCCACGAAGTACCTGGCCGCCTGAGGTGCTCTGGCAGCAGCGAGGCATGGGTGCGCGGCCCTCTTTTATAATTTTGTCTCTCCAGCTTCTTCCGCCGCTGGGCTGCCTCCTCTCCCATCTCTCTCTCGCTTCGCTCGCCGCTTGATCGGCCGAGTGTCCCGCCGCTACCCTGGCCGGGGAATGCAGCGCGGGCCAGGCAGAAGAAACCAGTTCCTCGGGAAGGGGCGGCCCAGCTCAAGCAAGCTGGTCGGGGCTACGGGGGGAAGACGAGAGCGTCGCTGCATCTTTGACCTAGGCCGGGCGGCATGGCCAGTCTAACGGCTGATCGTGCCCCTATTATACTGCGTGCGGCGGATTACACCGACGACGACGGCACATGGAGCAACGCCGCCGCCCTGCAGCCTGCCGGTCCGGCGAAATCACAACGGCAATCGAGCAGGGAGCTTGGTCCCTCTCTCGCGCTTGCAGCCACCACCACCGAAGGCATTCCCCCCTTCCTCTTAAGCCCCGAGAACAGAGCTCTCCGTCTGTCTCGCTGCCCATCACGTCTGTTATCGAGTCGCCCCCTCCTTCCTAATACACGGGCGAGAGCATGACTCGCCATATTCGCCTTGTTATTTCTTGCTCCTTCTTCCTGCATCAGCCCCCCTGCCGGACACGGCGCACTCTCGCTTTCGAAGCCGGTCATCACATTGCCGTCGCTGTCATTCTCGCTGAACGGCGTGTACCCTGCCACCGTCCCTCCCTCGTTCTCACCGCCTCCCTTCCGTTTGCTCAGCACGCTCTGGAGCCAAGTGGCGGACGGGGCTGCTCAACTGCCCACCATTGTGCGAGCTTGGGCAGCCCGCCGCCTGCGCCTCTGCCCGCAGCGCACCAGAGCGCTGCAGTGAAAGCCCCATCTCCACAGCCTCACGTGCTCTCTGTGTGTACCCGGAGTAAACTGTGCCCCATTGATTCGGCACCTATCCTCGCAGTGCTCAAATGCGCTGGCTTGGCTTTGCACCTCCCTGCCAGATGGCTCCGAGCATGCAGGTTTGGGATCGCTCGACCAAGGGATTGCTCGGGACTACTGCTAACACAGCGCCTTTTTCAAGGGTGTGCCTTACGGTCGTTTGGGTACACGGACCTTGAGTCAACAAACGCCTGGCGAATTGTATAAGCTGCTCAGTCGGATCAACAAGACGTAGGCGCATCGCCAGCAAGCAGATGTTAAAAAATGATGCTCCACATGACGACCTGAAGGTGCGCGCCCACGTCAAAAGCACTCACCTCTGCGCTCTGGCACGCGGATTTGTATGGTGTGTACTCGAAGAGTCGTTGAAGTGCCATCGTTATCGCAAGTCTTTCGACATGCCCCAGATGACACCCAGCAAGCGGGTATATGAACGGTATTAGGCTTCGATTTGTTCCTTTTAGGCAGTACTGTCGCGGCGACCACAATTCACTAAAATGACAGTTTAAACGCCCGAAAAACTCCTGAGCAGCGTACGTCCCAGCCTGTCTGAAAGGCATACACCGTTCCGGCCCATGGAACCACACAGACGCTCTGTACAGGGGAGCCTTCAAAAAAGGGAGAGGGACTTCGTCATTCAATCGATAAATTTAACGTAGAGAAACTATGATTAACCCCCTGTTTTTTAAGCGAGAAAAAGCTCATGAAATACATGCTTCAACTGGGAACAAACCCAGCAGCCTCTCCGAAGGGGACCCGTAAATCATTCCTGCCTCCGTGTGCTACGTCCTACTTTTGGGCTTCACATCTCTGCTTGAATGGATGAGCGCCACATACACTTCAAGGCAACACTGGCTTCGGGCAACAGTACCATGTTCTACTTGGAGTTAAATATGAACAAGTATTAAGGCCGAGACCTTAGCTAGACGTCCGAACTTAGGATTCGTTTTCGCCAAGACCGTGAAGCAGTGAGATCCGCTCTTCGAGCAGCACCAGTTGTTCTAGGTTCCATCGCTGTTCAGTGCGGTGAGCAAAAGTTTCCAGCTTCAAATTTCTTGTTGCGTGTAATGGGGATAAGTACAGCGCTAACGCCATCTCGAAATCCTTTCTCTTTTATTTTTCTTTTTTTTTTTAAGAAATTAGGAAGACACGCTCAGTTCATCTAATACCAGCACGGCTTCCACGGAGCACGCGGCGCCGACGTGGCACGTGAACGGCGCAAAGGTCAGTGTGGGGCGCAAACACTGCTGCGGTAAATCCCTAATAAAAGTGAGCGAAAAGTGAAAACGCCGCTCCGCTCACGGAGCATGCAAGGCTGGGATTCGGCGGCTGCGGCGACCGTCGCGTGCCGCTCGGCGAGCTCAGCTGGGCGGCGGCGGCCCTCCTGCACAGTGGGCCGCATCGCGGAGACAAAGCGGGCTAATAAACGCGTCGGGCGGGAGGAGAGGGAGGAGGCGCAGCCGTGCGATGCGCTCCCGCCGGCCGGAAGCGGCCTTCCCGACGCACCCGGCGCGCTGTTCCGGTGGATGCGTGCATGCACTTTCCGCTCGCTGCAGCGCGCGCCGCCGTCGGCCTCGCTCCGGCGAGCGCTGTGGGCGTGCTCCGCTTACAGGAACTTCGGGGGCGACCCCCTCCTCCGAGCCCCAGCCGCGCCACCAGACGGTGGGCAAGCAACAGAAAATAAGCAAAGAAAAGCAGTCGTGGCTCCTGGCCGCTATGCCGTCTTTCTACTAGGCTCGCGTATAACCGCATACGTAGTCCCTGAGGTTTGCCCCCAGATGTAAGCGGCTTGTCATTCACGCAACGCTACTCTTCGTTATCGTTAGGGCTGATAGCCCAGCATGAGGTATTTGCGGACGCTACGAGCATGCATCCCATGCCTACAGTGCTCGTCTTGAAGCACGGCCGCAGACGGGGATGAAGATTCTAGCACAGCGGCATCGGCGACCGTGCACGGAGAAGCCCTGCCAGGCACTGCGCTTATTTTTGACGGTGACGGGCCTGCACAACAGTACATGACTTCGTTTTTCTCATAGTTCCCTTTTCACCTTGACCTTCATATCCTGCCGTCTATTTCTTCTAGCGCAGGATAGCCCCCAAGAAGGTTTTTTTCTTCTCCTTCTCCTCCTCCTCATTATATATAACCGAGCCAACAGCTTAAAACAGTCAATTCATTCGCGGAAAAAAAGGCTAGGAAGAAGCCAACAAGCCAAACGGCGCCTCGTTGTAGCGGCAATGCTTCGATTAGAGTTAACAGTTCATAAGTCATCACTAGGCTTATGACAAACGCGACCCTGTTCGTTACTGTGGCCCAGTGGCTACATACGGCGTTTTCGCAGGGATCGCATCATTGCCGCAGAGGCCCCATTTATATAGGGACGAAATGCAAAAGCGGCTTCCTTAAAGGGGCCCCTGCTTGATTTCGAAGTTGATCCAGCGCCTCCAATACGGCCGACCTCAAAATGCGTTTGTTGCTTGGACACAGTACATGAAAATACTGTATATTATTTAAGGCGAATAAATATCTACTTTCCGACAATGCATCCGCGCTCATCCATTCCCACGTCGTTCTTGGAAAAACCAACTATACTTCTGTCGCCTCTCACAAGACACAATATAGGGCCCAGTCGCTGCTAGCAGTCGCGGCTTCTTCATGCATCTGCTAAAAACTTCTATCTATTTACTTTCTTAATATAGCTCTCGCCACGGCTTCAAGGCAATGTACAAACGACACAATTGCATTAAGCAGTGAACAAAAAGATACGATATTTTCAATTTCCCCCCCAATTCTAAATGTTTCCAAAATAAATACCAATTTGCTATTTCATTTTAAGCGTCGAGTTGCTCGGTGCATAAATGCCTCGTTCTAATTCGTTTTTCATATTTCTCCTTTTAAGGTCGCTTCTCCTTGCTTTCATTCTTCATCCGTCCTAATTATTAATAACACACTGTCACTTTCGAGTGACATGTTCTGGAGCTCATGTATCACTACACACATGTTTATAAGCAATGGGCGATGAGCAGAGTCACCACGACTCGTGTAATGGTACTTATCCGCGGCCACAATTCTAGAATGAAACGCCATCAGCTTTCATTGCTTTTTGAGTAATGCAGTCCTCTGCAAGTTCTGAAGGGATATATGTAGATCCAAAGGAGGATTCGTTCTTATATCTTCACCGGCACAGGTCGTATCGGCTAAGTAGTCGAAAAAGACGCTCGCGCAAACGGATATTTTTCTCCGCTGTGAGAATATAAAGTGACCCCATGGGACGTGAAACGTTATGTGCCATGTGCTGAGCAATAAGACTGGAGCGCAGCTCAGTCAATACCTGTAGACCTGTGATAATAATCGGTATTCCAAGATGATATAGACAAATGAGGATAGGCAGCGGATGAAAACTAGTGATTTCATCAAATCAATCGAAGTTCTTGTCGGGTGTAAATGTTAGGATTCGCTGTATACTTTAAACCAAACAAACTTTATGCGAAACTCATTATCTACTTTCAACGTTAAACCATAGAAGTGGGCGTGCTAAAAGCACGAATACTATTCTCCTTTAGTGGAGTTGGTCTCCTTCGCCAAATTCAAAGTACAATATCAGCGAATTCATCAGGTACACACTGGAAAAATTGTGGCTCCATAGCCAAGCTAGAATTTTGTGCTTTAGATGTGAACACTAGTAGAATGATAACCCGAAGCATTCAACTGCGCCTGTGAGAATTCGGTAGAGGAAATTAGACCTTACGGGGCGGGCAAGCAAAGCCTGTCTACAGAAATTATCCGAGTAAAAACATGTTTGCATAGGCTTCGGGCGTTGTCCGAGAGCCAAAAAAGTCAGCAGCTCCGATAATTTTGACCCACTGCGGCAAAAGAGCAGGAACATATACTATAAATTAATTGGCACCTTCCTGGACTCCATGCCCCATTGTTGTCAATAAATGATGGACGAAAAAAGGCTTATGGCGTACTGACGGCGTTTCGTTAGTGTGAAAAGTTATTTTTTAAAATGGTGTCTGTAGCAAAGACACACATTAGACGGAACATTCGCGCAGCGTGGAAAGCAGTACTTAAATTTTCTGCAGGAACAAATTGCGGCATAGTGTGAATAAAATCAGGACAACCTTGGACTTCAATGAAGCAAAATATCGAGCAGGTTTTTGAAAAGGGTTCGTTTACTTTACTATCGATTATATCCATAACATAAACCAGGTGATAGAAAAATGCTCGGAATATAACCAGCCCTTCTACTTAGCACTCATTGATTACGAAAAAGTATTTGACACGGTCAGGCAGGCGTTGCGAAATCAGGGTGTAGGCGGGCGGTAAGAGAAAGTGCTGGAAGATATGTATAGTGGACAGTCGCTATAGTTCTGCATGAAGCAAGTAACAAAATCCCATAAAAAAAAAAAGGTGTTAGGCAAGGAGACACGATCTCCCCAGTACTATTCATAGCTTGCTTAGAGGAAGTATTCAGAGACTTGGAATGGGAGCAGTTAGGGATAAGGGTAGATGGAGAATACCTCAGTAATCTGCGATTTGCTGATGACATTGCCTTGCTAAGTAATTCGGGGCATGAACTGCAAATAATGATTGATGACCTAGACAGGAAAAGTAGAAAGGTAGGCTTAAAAATCAATATGCAGAAGACTAAGGTAATGTTCAACAGCCTCGGGAAGGAACATCAGTTTACGTTAGGTAGCGAGGCACTGGAAGTAGTAGGTGAATATGTCTACTTAGGACAGGTAGTAACTGCAGATCCGGACCATGAAAAGGAAATAACAAGAAGAATAAGATTGGGATGGAGCGTATTTGGTATGTTCTCGCAGATTATAACTAGCAGCTCACCGGTATCGTCCAAGAGGAAAGTATAGACCTTTTCACGGAAGTGGTTTTGGGTACTGTCATACTGGATATTGGACTGTGATCGTAGCGCAGGGAAGACTGAGGACTATCTCCTCCAAAGTCGGCCCAAAGTCCAGCAAAATCGCATATGCCGACGCTCGTGAAAAGGTCTATAAAACAGTTGCATGTTACCTGTATACTCACCTATGTGGCTGAAACGTGGAGGCTAACGAAAAGGGTTCTACTTAAGTTGAG
This sequence comes from Amblyomma maculatum, assembly GCF_055883805.1. NCBI lineage: Eukaryota > Metazoa > Arthropoda > Arachnida > Ixodida > Ixodidae > Amblyomma > Amblyomma maculatum. The sequence goes on from NC_139344.1 coordinate 129,924,445, forward strand.
GACAACGCAGAGGGCTATGGAACGAAAAATGGTAGGTGTAACGTTAAGAGATAGGAAGTGTACAGAGTGGGTCAGAGAAATAACTCGAGTTAATGACATTCTAGTGGAAATAAAGAAAACGAAAGGGGCATCTGGCCACAGGGCATGTAGTGCGAAGAGAGGATAACCGATGGTCGCTTATGGTAACAAATTGGATTCCAAGGGAAGGAAAGCGTAGCAGGGGGGCGGCAGAAAGTTAGGTGAGCAGATGAGGTTAAGAAATTCGCAGGGGTCAAGTGGATGAAGCTAGCACAGGACCGGGTTAATTGGAGGAATATGGGAGAGGCCTTCGCCCTGCAGTGGGAATAATTCGGCTGACGATGACGGTAATGAAGATTATCGCGTAGAAACCATGACATTTTGTCCCCGTCGAGGCCTTGTGCTAGTTTTAGTGGGACAACAAAGAATAAAGTTGAAAAACTGAAATATATCCTATATTTTTGTTCACAATAGCATGCATTATGCCTTACACAAACCGCACATAAAAGCCGCATCGATTCGTGATAATTCCAGTTAAATATGTATTTCTCAGCTTCTTCGACATTTAACGCAATACGGACAAACATGAACGCTGACCCAAACACTTGTGCGTTATTAAACGCTATGACCGTAGACAGCTCAATCTTTCGTGAAGGAACGGAGACCGTGTAGGCCGGCGCTTGATCAAAGGCTGCCGAGCTCGGAGTGACCGAGACAATGACAGCTGCGACTGCATGTGTGCCGCGTGTCACATTAATAGGCTTCGCCTCTTTGTGTGTGCCTAGACGCGCACACTATGGGGTCCCCGCAGCACGCACCCACTCGTGAATCAGGCTTCCTGTTGAGGTCGAATTATTTGCCCGGCCTCTCTTTGTTTTCACTGCCAGGACAAACAGATGGCCTGACGGGAAAGCACCCATTGTCTTCCGCCGTTCGGACAAAACGCCGCCCGCCGCTTTTGTACTGTGAACTGCGGCCCGGTGAACTCGGCTCGCTGCGCGTGGTTTTCCACGAAAAGCCAACTCGCGTCCATATCTTCAGCACCAAGTCCGAAGAAGTGTAGGGGCGCTTTTCCCTTCAGGAGATGAGCGCGTTTCCCGGCTCGGATCTGCGTGAAGATGGTTGTGTTCAGTCAGCTGGTCCTTCTTACAAGGCATCAAAAGACTATAGAGGCGAGGTGATTCGGTTTCTGCGACGGCGTGCTTGCGCCTTCTTTACTGAATCTGCTTTAGCGCCGTGGAAGACCGAAGTAGACAAAGCTGATGGCATCAGCAGTGCCTAATAGACAATTTGGATTTACACCGAAAAATTGTTTTGTGGAGCTCACTAACAACGACAGCTTTCGCGTTCCGTCACAGGCGCAGCAGGCACATTTGCGAAGTTGGCATTTATGAGAAGGAAAAAGTGTGTTCACTGCGATAGAATATGGGTGCGTTGCGCAGACCACCCTGACAAGAGGCATCCCACTCGGCACTCAAGGCGCGCACTATGCGCGGCAGCGGGAAGTAGCGCATGCGCCATTCGTAGCGAAAGACATCATGACGAGACTTGTAAATTGTTTCAGCCTCTCTCTGTGGGTGTAATTAACCAATAAATGCTCTCGTCATACAATATAACAGTAATCGTGACATCGGCGAGATCGGCTTAATTATCTTCGTGTGTTCTTTCCGAGGGTACCCCCACAACGCCCGCCCTCGAGGGAGGTCCGCGTGTTTTTGTGTATTCACGTTTCGAGACACTCCCCCTTTTGTTCCCTGCCCAGGAGTCCCGTAAGTGCGGCTGTGAGAGGAAGAGGTAGCCTCGGCAAGCTAGAGAGAATACTGCGCGGTGTTCTGCAGCTGCTACAGACCCCCCATTAGCGGCTGACTCGCTGAAGCCGCTGCAGTGCAGCTTCAAAGAAGACATTCCTAAAACCTAACGCCCAGGAGTACGTTGGGGTACAAGACACAAGAACAGCTTTTCCAGCGGGAACAACGCTACGGGGACAACTATAGCTGCGGCAATTCAGTTTCAAATAAAGCTTTATTTTCCTTGAATTGTTCGTGTCAAGCACAAGCTTAGGCCGTCTAATAATTTATTAATGCCCACCAAGAAATCTGGGCCCTTCGTCACACCTCACACAAGTTTGCGATGACGATGTACCTCGCCTACGTCGTAAAACAAGGCACACATCTTTGCAGAGGGAGACTAACGAAATACTTAGTGGAAACGAAAGTGTCCTAGATTGGCAGGCTCAGTCACGCGTCTTGATGTAAGGGTTTCTTAGCGCAAACAAAGGCAAGGACAAGAAAAGCGAGACGTACACACACAAGCGCTATGGAAGCACGTGAAGATACCTCATTTAATAAGTCAGCACGCAAAAACAACGCCCGATAAATCAAACCACATGAGCACCAGGTACGATTCTAATAAGTATACCCATGGAAAATGGATAGATAGCTATCCTGGACCACCGTTAGCAATGAAGATCCACAGAACGAGAAAGAAAAATAAGTCGGTACAACCAGGCTGCATCAAAAGCTGGCCGCAGCAGCTGAGCAGGGCGACGCGTGCCGATTGCCCACTTCCATGAAACAGCCAGAGGCTCCGCCAAAGTACGACGACTTGAGCTAGCACCGTGAAGAAGAAATCACGGTCTTCCTGCGGTCCATTTAGGCAAGCTTGGTTTGGTTTATGAGGTTTAACGTCCCAAAGCGACTCATGCTGTAAGAGACGCTAATGTTAAGCTTGCTGAGACCCCTCAATGCTAATTCCACACTGTTCACCGACGCGTTATCGCCCTCCGTGCTGGGCAGCAGATGCAGAATTACGCACACCTCAAAGAAGTTAAAATCTATAATTCTGAGTATTTACACCAAAGCGACTTCCTTCCAAATATCTGCTTCACGCTGACCCGGATTCACAATCCAGTATGAATACTGTTTTTTTTTTTTTTTTTTTTTTTTTTTTTTTTGACGTGGTACGCAACAGTATCCAGGCCCGAAAAACAGTAGCAGCGCAGGAGCTGAAGGCGTGTCTACCTCCCCTCGAAGGCGACCTTGCTTCATTCCGTTAAAACCTAACTGCGGTCCTCCAGCCTGTGATGTGAAACCGCAATGTACCGTCTTTGCCAAAAGTAACCAGGCTGCACGTTTTGCTTGTCGCTTGTATTGTACAGCAAACATGGCTTTCCGGAGGATCACAACGTGTTGATAAGGAGGACAGGAGCTTGCCTTTCTTTGCACATATTTACAGCTTCGGAAGTAGTAGGAATTCTCTACTGCCCGACTGAGACATGGAACCCGCAGCCTGGTTACTTTTGGCAAAGACGTATGCCGCCTCTGATTCTGGTGTGCGCAGAATCCGCAGGGCCTCCACCCTTATCTACATTCTTAATCTGGTTCCACATAGATTCCAGTTATAAGTGGAACATTTTTAAAAGTTACACTTATAAATGGAATCTATGTAGAACCAGATTAAGAGTGTACGTTTACTGCGCGCTCCCGACAGCACGCCATAGGTGTGCATCCGAACAAATGCATGGTGGTCTCTCCGTTGTACAACGTGGGGCAGCTGAGCGAAACACAACGCAGGGTCTCCCGCGCAATGCGCACGTCTTTGCTTATCGACAGAGATAAAGACAGGTCGGCGAAGTCCCTGCTATATGTAGGCCCTTCCCAACCAAACGCGGTCGACGCCGCCCAGCAGGACATCGGGACAGCGCCGGACTTTCTCTTAAGGGAGCGACCGCTCGTTCTTTGTCTCATGCGCTCACTTAAAACGGAACGGTGTGAAGCGACAGACGCCCGCTCTCCCGTCGTCTCTGCCGTCGCGGACCGAAGATTTCACTGCTGCTCAGGCGCATCCTCTACGCTTACGAAGTGCCTTTACAATCGCTCGTCGGCCGAGACTGCAGGCTGCCCTTGTTCCCCGCTGCCCTTGTTCTTCGGACGGAGAAGCTCGCGCGTGGGAATGATCAGAACACAATGAAGCTATTGGCATAGCGAAGCCAGCATGCGTAGTGCGCGCTAGACGAGGCCAAGCACGGGAGGACCGTCGGTTTGCCGTCGCTTTCGCGACAGGCCTCGTTCTGGCACGCGGCGAGTTCTGTCGAACCAGTTTACTGCCGAGCGATCGGCTGGCTTGCAAACACAGGTCGGCTCCTTTCACTGCTCGGTGGCGGCGCCCGCCGCGAACAGGTACACTTTGGTCCGCAGTTTCTCGAACCTAAGGTGGAGTGCGTGCGATGAACGACAGTCCTTTTGTGGTCCACCTGCCAAACGACCCCTCGCAGGATGGACGCTTCACAAAGATACCAAAGTGGGCACGGTACGTGAAATGACATTGCAGAGTTTTAGCACGTACCCATCTACGCATGCACAGGAAGCATGCATTCGATCATCTTGTATACACCTACGCAGATACGCCTACGCAGTGATAAAACTCTCTAGCCTAATAATTTACGTTCAAAGCGATCGAATACTACGCAAATATGTTTTTAGGTAAACTAATTTCAGCATTCTGCAACTTTCTGTTTAGCGAATGTTTTGGAAGACGCTGAAATATAGCTTCTGGTTCATAATGAGCAATATAGGCAGATACGATGGCATTTTCACCTGCGAAACTGGGCCTTAGCTCTTAGCATTTCTAAAGCATAATCTAAATTGTGTCTTTTAAAAACTTTAAGAGATGCGACTATGACGTTAACGTGTGTGGGGCTTACTATTCTAGAGATGTTACCTCGCAGCCTCATGGAAAAGGGGAGAAAAAAACATGCATGGTTCTCGAAGAAAATTAGAATTTCAGGAAGTGAGAAAGTTATGAACTCGGAGAAGTTGAAAGTCGTCCTCGTCAAGCAGGCATCTGTATTTGAAAAAGCTGTGAAATGTCACCGCTACACTCGCTCAGTTTACTATACGCTGGCAATACTGATTAATGTCATGTTAGGGGGAGGAAATTATACTGCATTTAATGAAAAGTGCTAACTTGCGAACACAGGTTATGAGTTCGCAGCATCATGAAAGAAAGGCTTTTATGAACCATTTGGGTATTCCGACTCATCGAAATAAGTCTCAGCGTGATCATTTCAGTTCAGCGAAGGCTCACTTTAGGGAACCTTTCCTCGGGGCTCCCTGAACATCATGCAAGTGGCATTTAATTATACTTCTCTCCAAGCAAGTGAGTTAAGCAGCTTACTTTTATACTTTTAGGCTATAACATGTCCCAAAGTGTGCATATATGAATATTAATGGCACGGCACTCCTTTTCATTTGTCTTTGTGCCTTTAACCTCATATAATGAAATTTACGAGCAGCACGCAGCTGAGTTATTTAGTGATTCGAAAGATCCGAAATGGGCAAGTACACTTGCACTCGAGAGCCCCCTCTTCCTTCTCTCTCTGACCGCCTGGCAACAGTGAGAAGCACCGAAGAAGCTTCCGCTGCGAGTCATACGACGTGAGCATGCGGTGATCACGCGGCAGAACGACGGCGCCAGATACTCTTGCGCTCGTGTTGCTCTCGTGTAGTACACTCGCTGTCCGTGGAAAACAATGGCAGAGACGACAACCGATGTTAGGTAGCGTTACACTTCCAAGCATGACAAGCGTGCCGTGGTTGTTCTTTTGTTGTGTTTTGTGCTACAGCAGTCTCAATGTGAGGCTGTCGTCGCTACCGCGCACGTTGCCGCTCGCGACATTCACTGTCCTTGGCTCTCTCTCCGGCTCGCCCGATTTATGTCACGCGTGTGTCGTGCTGCCTCTTCGTGTGACAACAGTAACCGAGTCATTCCTGAGCGTCGCTTCCAGCGAACCCCAGTGGCGAAGCAGTGCAGGACACACGGCAACTAAAGTGCAAAGAAACACTGAAGAAGCGCCTACTTAAGTTCGCCAACAAGCGGGGCGATCGCCATGATTACGGGGCCCGCAAGTGGACCGCGAAGGGATAAAGCCCTTCTTTCAACAGAGGCGCAGAAACTCTCGACTCTTCTTTGCCGACGCCTCCAGCGCGTAACGAGCGGCTACTATATCCTCGGCCCGAGTCGCCTCCGCGCGATGCCGCCGAAGAAGGCAAACTAAACGAAAAGACGGCAACAGACTGAAAGAAAAAAAGAAAAAAGAAAAAGAAATCGGGACGTATCACTATGCCTGGACGTCGTTCAGCTTCGGAGACAGCGGAGCGCATTCAGATGCTAACAGGCGCGGGGATTCCAGGAGGCAGGATCAGATGCGTGCGTGCGTGCGTGCGTGCGTGCGTGCGTGCGTGCGTGCGCGGAACAAAAGCGGCCGGGGACACTAATTCAACGACGGCCGCGCCGGCCGGCTCGATCGCGGCTCACTGACAAATCACACGTTGAGGACACTGGTCCCATCCCCATTTCAGGCAAGGCCAACCAGCCGTCATTTGGGACCGAATGAGGGTGCGAGGCAAGGTGCAGAGGAAAGAAAATGCGTACGCGAGTAACACCAGATAACACACATCGGACCGAGAAGTTGAAAACACAAGTAGGCACTGAACTGCAGCTATAACGGCAAGCAAAAATGATCGCGCAACGAACGCGGATACCTAGGTATACGGCCATGACCGTACACCTAGGCGCGTTTGCTGGGAGCCCTACAGGTATACTGTGTTGTTTGCTGCGTACAATCTGCCGACGAGCGGCGGGGAAAAAGAGAGCGATAAAAAAAAAAAAAAAAAAGGAGAAGAGAGCGTTCGAACAAACAGCACGACAGAAAGGGAGAAAAGAATGAAAAAAGAAAAAAGGCACACAATGGAAATGTTATAAAGGCGATTAGGTCAATGCACCTGACGTGCGTGGCGCCATCCGCGCGCCGCTCAGTTGGCGGCTGGTCGCAGTTCACTCTCGTTCCTTCTTTTCACTTCTCTCGCAGGCAGCGTTTACTACCCTCTGCTCGTCTCCTTCCTCCTCCGAAGTATTATCTCTCCGCGCTTATTATTTTAAAAATCCGCCCCGTTTGTGTACGCTCTCGGCTTCCTTCTCTCTGCCTCGCTTTCTGCGTGATCTTTGCAGTTTGAATTTTTTCTTTTTTATTTTACGAACACCCCAGCTACGACGGAGTAAATATAGAGCGTGCCCGGGGCTACTCTCGCGCCTTGCCGTGTATTTATAAGTACATATAATGCCAAATGTACACCGGGAATGAAGAAAAACGAGGGAAAGGGAGAAGGTTATAATGGAAAGCGGACCCCTTTTCTTTCCTGCAACCGAAAGAGGCAGAAAAGAAATAAAAGACGGCCTTTCTCGGGATCCGAGGCGTCATCTCTGCCGTGATTCGAACAAAAGAGAGGACGTCAGGGTGGGGGAGGAAGAAATGAATCGCCGAGCAAAGGCTGCCTTCCTGGCCGAGTCGAAGCGGACGGGCGACGCAGGATGCGCCGCTAGAACGACCGGCGCCGCTCTTTTTTGAGAGGGCGCGATTAATCCGAAACGGAGCTAGATGGAGCCTCGGGCGCGCGCCAACATAAGGAATGGAGGGGGCGAGCCATCGGTTGCACTGCACACTGGCGACAGAATCGCGGAGGGGGCGAGTGCTCGCCAGGTAGGTGCGCGAGATATGAGGAGGAGGCGTAACACGAATAGGAAGGTTTCAAGGCAGCACAAAGAAAAATGGAAAGCCGCATGCGGAAGAGAAAGTTTTGGTGAGTATCTACGCTCAGAGGAGTGGGCGTATGCTCGCGTACACCGCAGCCAGGCCCTATTTATTTTGCCCAGCCGCGACTGAATGGAGAAATCGTGACGCCGAAGACGACGACGACTCCAGCGAGCGAGGTGTGAAAGCTGCCGCGAAAGAATACGCAGGACTATTTTTTGTTTATTCACCCCCAAAGCGAGCTAGCGTCGCCTCTCCTTTTGTGCTCCGTCGGGGTAAAGCAAAGATTAGCGCGCGGGCTGGCGCGACGCGCGGACTTTCTCCTCGAACATTTTTTTTTCTGTCTTTACCCTTATTTTATGCCGGCGCTGGAAAAGAAGAAAAGTGTAAAATGGGCCGTTCCTTTCTCGCTCTATTTAAAAGAAGGCACCCCTCTGGCCCGTCCGGAGAGTGTATGCGAAGCGGGGTATATACACTGCAACGTTATCAGCGCGAGAGCCGAATAATAGAGAAGAAAGGGGACGGGGCGAGCGCAGTGTCCCAGAAATCTGGAATATTCGAGATGAATGGCGCTCCTCTCTTTCCGGCGCTCGCTCGCTAGACGCACGCGACACGTGGAGGCGGAAAAGTGTACATACGTGCGCTCCGAGGAGATGTTCGATGCCACGCATGTTTCCTAATCAGCGCAGGGCTCCTGCCCGCATCAGCTTGCTGGTTTCCTTTGAGAGAACCCTCCGGACCCAAACAACAACTCCCCAGCAAAGGTTTTGAGCAACGTTGCCCTCGAAGCCTTGATCTGTTTCACTGTCGTGGCTCAAAAAAAAAAAAAAAAAAAGAAAAAAAAAATCTTCCAGAGTTCTCGGTTGCCCAGAATCAATGGCACGATTTTGAACGTGTAAGCCCTGAAATTCGGCCGCAGTTCTTCAGATCAGTTTTCGTGACAATGAGATACGCCGAAATGCCGCGCGACTGACATCACTAGAAGAACCAGACGGCACAACGGACATACGTCAGTCAATAAATTAAAAAAGCTACGGTTTTCTGTATCACCTGCCCGTCATTAAACAACGCTACGGCGCCAGAGGCGACCAAGAACACCTCATTCCAAGCGGCCTTTTGGAACACGGATATAAAACCCTTTTTCACATTTCTTTTTTTCTGTGACTTGCAAGTCAGTGGACATAATATGTAAGGTTCCTTTATGCTGATTGCAGGATGCAAAATACACGAGTGCGAGGGACATAGAAAGAAAGGAACAGGCGTCCTTGAGTGTTTCGCGCCGCGCAGTCAACATGAACAATAACTAACAAGCCAACTTCTGATCGTTAATCTCGGAGACTGTGCATTGCCAACTGCCTGGACGCTAACCGCCTTCGCCCCTTACCCATCGTTGATTGAGCCCAGTTTCACTTCAGCAGCCCTGCCGTCATATCTAGCAGAAGTATAGCGCATAATGTTGGCAAACAGCTTAACTAAGGCGCAAATTTATAGGGAGAATGAATGTGAGCTAAACGCAATATTGGTCAGTGGCTCCTAAGTTTATGGCCTTATCTGAGACCTCTTCTAAGATCAGTTATATCAATTTTCAGGCACACCATTGAATAAGCAAACGACTAGCCGGGAGTCGAGAGAATGATTCATTCAACCAATTTCAAGGCACCTTTCCTGACGTTTGAGGTCACTGCTTAGAATTAATTAAATAACTGAACGTAAACTTGATGCAGGCATATTACTTCGAGCTTCGAACAAAAAGTACAAATTACTTTTCGATATATATATTTCGTTCTTAATCATTGCTGATTGCAGGCTCTACACGGGGCTTTCACAAGTCTGAAAGAAACAGTGCCTCAGAGGTGTTTACGGAGGATAGCAAATGCCCCGGTATTTAGCCCTATAGGCAGCATGTGGCCTTGAGAAAGCTTCACTAATAGACCCGCAAAACGTCCAAACTTCGATTTACTCCCATCTGAGGTATTAACATCTCCAAATGCGCACGTGTGCCCCTCGCCTGTGATCCTGTTTTTTCTGAGGAACAGACAACGCTTTACCTTCTAATCACTGCTAGCACTTGACAAGAACTGCAAACCAGCAACCAGAAGAACAGTCGGTGTAATTTAGCATTGAAAATAGAGCCACTTTGTCGAGCGGCTAGCACTTTTAAACCTCTCACCGCGCGCTCTATTTGCCAGCGCTTTTTGCGCGCCTTTACAGGCTACACTCAAACGCTACAAACAAATGCGCAGTGGTATACGAACACTAGAGGCGGGAAAGTTCGCGCTGGAACCGCAAGTTTAGCTCAGGCCGAGCGCACAGTCGGCCCGATCAATGGATGCGCGCGCCGAACTCCGTGGTGGGGCTAATTGCTACCTCCGACGAGAGGACGGCCGCCGACGAAGGCCGGCAGCGTCTCGGCCGGGTCCCTGTTTCTGTTTATTGCCGCCCTCGTTATTCGGTGGTAGCGGCGGCGACAGATTCCCACAACCCCGCTTGGCGATCAGCCGTGACCCCCCTCCCGCGGTGAGAGTGGGCGCCCGTGGCGTGCATCGCGACACCACTTTCGGCTCTGGCGACGCCGCCTCCTCGTGTCGAGCATTGTGCGTGCGCGTGTGAGCAGTGCGGGAAGGAGAAAAGAAACAGCCAAGGAAGACAACCTCATTGGCACCCGCTGCGTGCACGGCTTCTGCAGCGGTTTAGAATACGCCGAAAGCGTTCCGCCTAGAAGATAGGACGCCGCGGCCGCTCCTCCATGGGTGCCGATATGTGGGTGAAATTTTGTCGCTCTTCCCACGCAGTGGCTCGTTAGAAATGCGCACCTCTAGCTTCGTCCTTTCGGTTTCTGGTTTCTGTCTGGCTGCTTCTTTATTTCGTCTGCTTGAAGGACAATAAGTTCCCCCGACACGTCACCCAGGTCAGCTCGAAAAGATGCTATCTTCGACGTCTCTTCGTTACGTCGGTTCTTCGTCACCCTATAAACGCTTCATGAAACCTTCATGTTTGGAAGCATTGTATTTCGAAACAAGAATAAATTATTAAGCCGGTAATTATATAAACACACACACACACACACACACACACACACACACACACACACACACACACACACACACACACACACACACACACACACACACACACACACACATATATATATATATATATATATATATATATATATATATATGGCCCGTCCACTTGGCTTCATTGCACGGCTGGATCGGATGCAATATCGCTTTGAAGACGATGACCGTATACAAAGTAAGAGTTGGACACAATGGTTGCAACACATCGCTACCTAGAGCGCAACACGTACCGATCCTTCCGCTCGCTGTAGAATCACTGCTTAAAATGTTGTGATTATTCAATTAGGAAATTTCAAACGGAGAGACTAAAAATTTGCCTGCGCCGAAAGGGCAGAACGGTGAAGAAGAAAGCCTGTTCATATGGTCACTGTGGCCATGCGGTATAATACACGCTAACCTATAGTCCATCGTCACAGAGACCATGCCTGCCGACGATCGTACCAGGACAGAAAACGCGGTCGATTGTCCCCGTCCAGAAACATTAGCACATTATATGCCCTCAGAAACCAGTGACGATAGCACACTCAGAGTGAGAAAGGCCTCGCACCCTGCCTTTACTGCGCATGGTAATGTGGACCGGTAGAACTCAATGGATGCGGCGGCTTTTGCAGCCATGCGGCCTTGGCTCAGCTGGTTAGGCTCCTCCCGGCCTGCTCGATGAGAACAATCGCCAAGGCAGCAAAGCAAGCGGGCTGGAGGACAGCCGCCCAGGCGGCGACAAGACTGTACTGACGGACCTTCCGTCACGGACCGATTCGTTCCTCGTATGCGCGCGCCGTCACGGGGAATTCAAGGGAGGACAATACCAGGGCTCAACGTCGCTCAGGAAGCTGCATTCGCACTGCAGTGAAGAAGACTACTCGGACACTGCTATAGAAGACGGGAGTCATTTGAACGTTCGGCTCATTCCCTACTGTTGTCAGGATAAGCATTTTTTGTTTTGTCGCAACTATTGAAAAGCTAATATAGCGAGATTTAGGAAAAGGTGACGCTGTCGGTTAGGGGAATATCGGGGCACCGATGCGCATGCGCGGAATGCTGCCGTGAAATAGTGGAGGGTGTGGCTAAGCGGTATCACCTGCGCAACTGGTGCAATGTCACCTCGCTGTTACCCTATCCGCCAAAACTGATAGGATCACCCTGCATGTTCTAAAAGCCGCTAAAAAAAAACTCCATCCTTCAAATAAGTAGACCTCCCCCCCCCCTCCCCCCCCCCCCCCCCCTCCAATCCAACACACACCTCTGTCCTGTTTAACCATTTCTTACATATATGCTGTTATCGTGAGTGAATTGTTCGTTGCGAGAGAAAGCGAATTCCTCTCATGCACGCTTGGGATATCCGTCGCGCTTTTCTTCGCGTTTACAGGCACAGAGCTCGCGTTTACAGTTGCGACACGCGGATGTTAAAGCAAGTAGGCTGTGTCTAAACGAGACTCAAACCGCGACTAAGTGTGCAGTCTCGATCGAAGTGAAGAGGCTTCTTCGCTCCAAAAGACAAAAGGGGGCCCACCGTAGTACGCAACGCGCCCTGTGCTCGCGCTGCCGAGAGCCCGTCACTTTTACCACCGTGCATGGCGCACGAAGCCCGGCCGATGCTGCACGAGGAGGTGTGCGCGCAGGCGTGCATGTATAATCGGGCTCCGCATCCCGTCGTGACGTCCCGTCCGGCTGCCGCGCGAGAGGGGCGCCTCACCATCGGCGCGCCTGACCTGGATCCGCGGCCTCCGCAGCCCCTCTCCCGCGAGAGGGGAGTGCGCGGGAATCCGCCTGTTTTAATTGGCCTGGCCCAAATAAACGATACGCGCAGGCATCGTGGAGCGCCAAGATCCATCGTCGTGTGCTCACAGACGCACGTGGCTCGAGACAGACAGATAGGGCTGAACATCGAACAACGAGACTTTTTGTCTACGCGCTGCCTCCGTCACACAGCAAATTTTCGCCATAGTAGCATACAGCACAGTGTCAGTGGAGTGGTGGAGTTTTAAAGAAATTGGGAACGGACATGTACCACCGGAAACTGATAGCAAGACTAACACGCGTAGTTTGGCGACGCAGGATCCGTACTCGTCAGAGCTGTGACACCAGCGTCCTGTGGACGAGAATTACTTTATAGGCTTTGCCAGAGTTTCGCGTTTCTTTTCTTTCACCGCCAAGCAACCATGTAGCACCATAAAGCCAACCCGACGGGCACCCCGGCTGCACTGCATCAGCCGTCGTGGGTAGGGCGTGCCGCGCTCTGTGCCAGCTGTAGAGACGGTGGCGTATTTCGATTAGGACAGCCAAAGTAATTCCTTCTCGACTGCTTCCAAGTCTGGCTGCTCGTCTCCCGCAACGACGACGTATGGCTTCACTGCAAAACTTGGTTGCTTATGCGGCACCTTCGCGCGACTCTGTCAAAGCCTTCTAGACAACTGCGACTTCCTACGGCGCTGCCCGAAACTACAGAGGCTCAGTGTTGCGATCTGGACGACGCGGATCGCTCAGGCAGGCGGAGAGTCAAGCTAGCTGATGGACGGCAGAGCAACACCGGCAGTGAGAGCCACCCCGGCACCGAAGCATTGTGCCGCCGGCGTCCTTCGCGTCGCGTCCGTCGCGCTCGCTGCCCCTGGATCATGTGCAGCGGTGATCGGTGACCTCCGGCCTCGGTCGTGAGCCATTGCGTAACGGATAATCGCAGCGCGCTGGTCGCCTGTGCGTACAATATAGACGGAGGCGCATGGGGGTAGTACCGACTGCCGCGGCCGTGCGCTCATTGTTTTCCGGAAGCGAGGAGCCGTCCGCGCCGCCCCGACATGTGTGGCCGGGAGACTTCAGACGCAACCTGGTGGGTGGTGGCTGCGCAAGGAGCACTTCCGCACGCACTTCCTCCCGCCTGATGCCACCGTATGCCGCGCGGCCCTCGAATTATCCACGGTGGTGGCCGCCGTGAACGGTCTCCGGAGCTATGCGAGCACGCATGGATTGAACGTCGCCGAGAGTGAAAGTAGACTTGCGGGGATGTCTCCCCACTGAGGCGTCTTGAATGCATTGAAGCACGTCACTGAGTAGCTGAGATTGCCGCACCGCACTGACGCTGTTTGTAGGCATGCTACCGCATAGGCATAATTCCAGTACTTAGACGAAAAGTATGGTGTTTTTGCAGTGCGTGGCAGTTTAAAAAGTAGTCACATGGTGCGTGGCGCTGGTCGGAACTTCCAGGTGCTGCCTCGTAAAAACGTCAATAAATCGGGGTGAAAAGCTATCTCGCATTGCTACGTTCCCTTCAACTTCTATGCAACGGTTACAACAGTCAGTTAGTGAAGAAAATGACGGAGAGAGAAATGCGTACTCTGTATCGTGCGCGTTTTTTTGTCCGGACGTTCCGGACGAGCAATGAGTGTACACTGTCCATGAGTGTCCGCGTCCATTCGAATCGTTGCAAAAGTCGTGATTCACAGTTGCACAGTTTATAATTCCTCATTGCAAAAATAATCGCCTGTTTGCGAGTTCAGCGATATGTAAAAACGCTGAGCAAAATTTAACTATTTAGGAGTCGGTACAAGCATTCCTCATTGCAAAAATAATCGCCTGTTTGCGAGTTCAGCGATATGTAAAAACGCTAAAGCAAACTTTAACTATTTAGGAGTCGGTACGAACATTATGTACACTCACGACTTATAGTGATACTCATGATTCATAACTAAAGTCATATGCAACGTAGCATGACTCAGCATTTTACAAACTAACGTACTGTATAAGGTGTAGAGCTTGTACAAGCATTACGAAGTCATGACTCACAGTCAGTCATTATGCAATGTAGCATGACTCAGCACTTGACAAAGTAAACTGTAAGGTGTAGAGCTTGCACAAACATTACGAAGTCATGACTCACAGTCAGTCATTATGCAATGTAGTATGACTCAGTACTTTACAAAGTAACGTACTGTAAGGTGTAGAGCTTGCAAAAACATTACGAAGTCATGACTCACAGTTAGTCATTATGCAATGTAGCATGACTGAGCACTTTACAAACGTACTGTAAGGTGTAGCGCTTGTACAAACATTGCGAAGTCATGACTGACATTCAGTCATTATACAATGTAGCATGACTCAGCACTCGACAAAGTAGCGCCATGTTCTAAGAGCGTTTCTTTTGGGTTCCATCTTCTCAGTAATTGCGGATCTGGATTGTGCAAACGCGTATCATTGCAAGCATGACGGTAGACTCTAGTAGCATTCGCAAGCAGGTAGCGTTTCCAGAACGCTTGTTTTAATTAATGGTAAGTAATTCCCCCCTTATTAAAGATATATTCCCCTTGGTGGATTCCCCTAAACTTTATAATAACACCATTCCCATTTCGAGCTCTTGGTCAATTTGCTGTCGCAACCCCATCTCATCGCCAGGCCTTCCTTGCTAGCTCAGTTAGTAGAGCGACTACCCCAGACAAGCGGAGGTTCCGCGCGTTCAAAGCCCGCCCAAGGACGAATTTTTCTTCAACTACAGAGTTTATGTGAGGACCGTACAGGTTTGCTTTGTAGCCGTATCTGCTGGGCTTGAATGGAGGCTAATGAGTAATCACTCCCTTATAAAATAAATTAATGTGTCGGTGCAGAGGATCCTTTAGAATTTTTTTTTTTTTTTTGTAGGTAACGATTTGCAAGCGATTTATTGAGCATGCTAGGCTGTTTATCGCAAATATGCGTCCTTTCCGCTATCACACGCGCTATGTGCAGAGGGTAAAACAATTAGTCCCAGCTTCGTGGGGCTGCGATGAATACAGCCGATAATTGCCGAGGGTCGCTTCCCGCTAATCAAAAGTATCGTTACTATACAGTAACTGTTATCAGAACCGCTTACCAGATTGCGCTACCTTTCGCAGCAAGGCATGCACTCGCAATGTTTTCTCCTCTTCTTCGTCTTCAGGCGCACCAGGGCATGGCAGTCATCGCTCGCACGGTATTAATAACAATCCGCAAGGTTGTACATTCCTGCTCACTGTGTTTTCTAACACAGTGAGCAGGAACAAACTATTTGCTGTTCCTGATGCTCCAAGAATATATGGTAAAATAGTGCGTAGTTACTGTTGCTTTAACAAGTATTTTACTATGTTATCTGTTTTAAAACTATGAAATTCCTGAGGTGCCTTAACTTCAAATAACTCGGCGTTACTTATTGTCTTACGTTTCATGCTTCGTAGCCATTGAAGTTTTTGTGTTGTTTTGGTTTGAGACCTTGCTTTCGTATTCCTTTGACGCGTTCTTTCGGTTTTCATTGCTGTTTTTCATATTACAAGCTGCAGTTCTTTTTCTGCCGCTTGTTGTTCAAGGCCATTGTGACAGGCCAGTTCTCTGATTTTAAGTACCTTTAATAAACTCGCAGCTCCCGCTGAGGCCTTAGTTTAAAGAGGGTGGGTGCAAAATGTTTCACATCGGAAATCTTCACAAACGTTGTGGTGCGTGCTATCGTACCAAAAGTGCAACTTTTCTTTTCATGTTGCTTTTGCGTAATTTAAAATATGTGGACACGAACAGCTGCACTTAGGCTGCTTGCGCTCTGCGTAACGTCCTGGATATATCCCAGCTTCGTTTGCACGGCCTATTTATTATTCGCATCGCATTTCACTCTTCCTTCTCTCTAACCTGTAGCTTCATACAATCCCAAATTTCCGCGAGCGTGGAGTCGTCGTTACGGCCACGCTTGTTCGCGGAACAAACTAAGCAGTTGGGATAGCTACCTCGGCCCTCGCTTCGCGGGTCACCGTATGTATATGCATCAGTTTCCCTCCTAACGAGTTCCTGCACACGGTTTGTGACTCGCGGCGAGTATTCTTTAATCACCGCCCTCCTTCCGCAACGCAGCCAACTTCTCTGGTCAAGCTACGTGCGTTTAGTACCATCATTTTCCTTCTCGCTGCCTTGTGGCTCCTTTTAGAGCGACGACTACCGGATGTATCGCGTGCTCACGAAAAGCAAAGGAAGCAACAGAAAATGCCGGACGCGCACGAAGACACGAGCTAAAGCGAATCAAGTCGTCCATCACGCCGCATTGCGTTTCCCTGTCGCGCGGGTGGCAAGGGGTCGAGTTTCTCGTTTGGCCGGCGGTGCAACTCCGCGCCATCTTGTCTCACTCTGCACAGGTTGTGTGCGTGCAGTGCGGCCGACCTTGCGCGGCAACCAGAGGCAAATCGCCTCGATTGGCTCCACGTACGAATGCGGCTGGAGGAAAGAGGAACCACGACAGAGCCGAAAGTGGGGCTCGGACATTCCCACAGAAGACTCCGGCCGGAGGCGTCCCGCTTCATCGCATCCCCGAGAGAACCGAGGCGCCGCGGCGCGGAGCATCCTGCAAATAACACGCCCGCCGCCGCTGCAGTGTAGCACTTACGCGTTGCGCGTATGCATGATCGTAAAAGGCAGCGGCCGTGTTCTTGAACTCGTGCGAAGAGGCAGCGTGCATGCAATGCGGTCACTCGCGCGCTAATGGCCGCGTATGCAGGGCGCCGAACGAAACGCAGGATCAAGACCTCTCCCTGTTAGGCGCTCTACGACCCGAGAGCCGCCGCCCTTCCCGCACGGATTCTGACGTATTTCTCTTCGAAAAATGGACGCCCTACAGCGAGCAGTACACGCTCTGCTTTTAGAAAATTGATATCTTAGCCTTCGACGAGCACGCAACTAAGTGGAGAGGGATTTAGGGATGAAGATGAAGGCGGAGAGGCTATCTCTTTCTCTTGATTTTTTTTTTTTTAAAGTTATGCTTAAAGCCTGCTGGACTCGCTACAGCCGTATTCTCTTGACTCCGCTAATTTAATCCTGAAAGCATTTTGCAAGCGAGGCATGTTACTTCACTGTAACCTGCATGCGCTGAAAGCAATTCGAAGACTAGAATGGCTCAGGAGAGAATCAAGGCCTTGAGTGGCGCCCTGATGTAAGGTGCCCATTGCTCTCGATAAGGCTCAAGAAACCTGACCGGTTCGATAAATCGCTCGTGCAAACATAGTACAGCTGACTTGCACGAGCGCGTCGTGATGAGTAGACAATTTCGTTCCCGCGGTTCAGAAAGGATGAACTGCATGCTCGATATACTGTCCCAAAAGTTCCATGCTCCGCCTATTCTACCAGCTTATATAGACACCGCGCGTGATGTAGCCGCTTGTTCAAAGGTACTGTGCTAATTCTGCTGCTAATGCTGCCATCATCAAACGAAACAGAGTAGAAAGCATTTTCACTTGAACAGACTATATTCCGCTTTGTCCAATGCTCGCTATTTTTCAACCGGATGCAGGCAACAGTTACGGGCTGGATGTTCATGGCGGATTTGAACATCCGGAAAGCAGACTGCTCCTCCGCGTAGCTTACGCAAACACCACATTATTCCGCTTCCTGAAGGCGCCGCGCTTCAGCGACCCAGGATATCATAGTGCGGCTGATTTCTTCCGCCAAATATTCTTTTCAGCTAACCGTCCAGGTCCCCCTTTCACGTATACATCGTCAATACTGCTCAAGCTGTTATCTCTTCTTGCTCGCGCTATGCACATGTTAAACCGGCAATGCCGTTCTGAGCACTTTTACGGCCATCCTCACAGAAATAAAAACTGCAGCAGACTGTTTCGATTCTTCAGTTTTAAGGATTTCTGCAGGGGCTGCCTGTCAATTTCACCAATGAGCCTTTTTACTGCGAGCGAAAAGCGAAAATTCAAGGTTTTATGCATACTCACCACCAAGTGTTTCCATAAATCTCTCGCCGTTCCCAATCTTTATTTTATTTTGTTGTTGTTGTTGTTGTTGTTGTTGTTGTTGTTGTTGTTGTTGTTTGTTGTTGTTGTTGTTGTTGTTGTTGTTGTTGTTGTTGTTGTTGTTGTTGTTGTTGTTGTTGTTGTTGTTGTTGTTGTTGTTGTTGTTGTTGTTGTTGTTGTTGTTGTTATTGCTGTGGTCTTTTCCTACCGGCATATATTTTCGGCTTCAGCTATCAATCGATACTACAACAAATTACGGCGAAGCGAGTTCCATTACCTCCTACTAAACTTCGTTGCCACCTTGTACAAACCAGCAAAATTGCTTCAGCCTAAACACACAGTCATGGTGCGCGGCGACAGTTTGGGACTGCGTTAAAGTAATTAGGCCTTGCGCGTGCCTCGCTCTCTCTGGTATGCGAATCACTTAAGGCGGCGCGTTGAGAGCTCACCGCACGCACAAAGGCGGCCGGCGCGGGTGGCGATCAGCCGACGCGTCTTGTTGCGCGAAAGGCGGCGACCAATTTTGCACGACCCCGAAGGGCAGCGCCAATTTGAGCCCTGCTGCGCCGCCACGCCGCGCCTTGCACGCAGACCATTCGCTCGGACGCGTGTAATACACGAGCACTCCGTTTCGCGCGTCAAGACGCCATTGTCTGCTCTCTCGAGGGCGCGACCGCGCGCCATGCGGCGTCGCGGGGACCGCGCTTGACCCGAAAACCCTCCCCGCACGCGCCCTCGAATCATTGTAGTACACGACTCGAAAGTTTGTCTTTCACTAATTTGTTCTCCTGTCTTTATTACGCCTCCCTGCGCGGGGCCCAAGAGGTCACGGGTTTCATCCCGCGCCTGCGTTCGTTGCACATCATCTCATTTAGTGCGAACCGCAGAACGTACTGAAAAAGAAAAAAAAAAAGCAAAATTGGTCATCTGTCGCTGCGAGTCGTTAACCGCGAAGTCGCCATCTATGCGGTGCCCCTCATGCGCAGTGGCTCGTGCGTTACAGTGAAATGCGAAGTTTCGTTAGCGCGGATTTCATGTTTTCTTCTTAAAATGCGTGGCAGCTCATGAGTAAAATTCAGATATAAGCTGCTTGATGAAATGAGTGCACTGCGCTACCAACCAGGTTCTCGTATCGCCAACGCTCCGATGACTTTCGCCTGGTAAGGAAGAACTATTTACAGGACCACCGGAGAACGCGATTTTAACTAGACCGGCAAGCTCCCGCGTGCACACTATGGGCACGTACTACGTTACATTTTCCGAACATGATGCGTTCTAACATTTACTCGCTTTAAGCGAAGCGGAGGCAGCGGTGCCACCCTGACCCACTCACGGCGCTGAGCCTATGGCATATATAGGAAACTAAACGGCAGAGGGAGTAGGCGTCTTTTATTCGATGAGATTTGGCATCTCTTTAGAGCGCGCACGGCACGTGTCGACCGCTATTTAGACACGCGCCTTCTGGACGCATCCCGGAGGAGGCTATACTACTCATGGACTGCCTGAGCGTATATATGGATCCTCGCTGATGGCCCTTCTCGAAATAAAGCCTCGCA
This sequence comes from Amblyomma maculatum, assembly GCF_055883805.1. Lineage (NCBI taxonomy): Eukaryota > Metazoa > Arthropoda > Arachnida > Ixodida > Ixodidae > Amblyomma > Amblyomma maculatum. The sequence continues at coordinate 129,944,402 of NC_139344.1, forward strand.
ATAAAGCATCGGCGCGCCACTCAGCGGCACCTCGAGAGTGAGATACAACGCGCCCGTGACTCGAATGAGATGGTCGCGATGCGTGCGTGCGTGGCCGCCTTGATCGGAGAACCTGTTTAATAGCTCACACCCATATCGTCTCAGTCGCGCTGATCAGGCGTCGATGATCAGCTGCCGTCGGTGTTTATGCGCCTCTGGCGAGATGCCGCAAAAACGATTGCCTTGGTGGTGTACTGCATTATGAGCCTGAAAAGTTTCGGCGCGTCAGTTTCGACCCCCCGCCGTGGTTATAGAGGCGGGGATGTAGTTACGCGGGAGGCCGTGTATAGACACGTGAGGCTTGCTTGTCGAAAATACCTCGTTCGCCTGAGCACTCGAAAACAAGTTATGCGCTCTGTAATATGCTCGGAAGTGAATACCCGCGTAATTTAAGCGGAAATTAACTGCGAGATAACGGAAGCGCTCAACAAGGCGGCACACTGAGCGGTCCCGCGGAAGAGAGAGGTCTTCAGCGCGCTGCCAAAACCTGTCAAAGCCCGACAGAAAGCTTGTTATCATCATCATCATCATTAGCCGGACTATACCCTGCAGGGAGAATGCCTCTCCCATATTCCTCCGATTAACCCGGTCCTGTGCTATAGCTGCATCTACTTGACCCCTGCGAACTTCTTAATCTGATCCTCCTCACCTGGCTTTCTGTCGCTCCCTCTGCAACGCTTTCCGCTTCCCATGGAGTCCAATTCGTTACCCTTATCGACCATCGGTTATCGTTTCTTCACATGATGTCCTGCCCATGCCCATTTTTTCTTCTTGGTTTCTACTATACCAATTACAATGAGTGTACAAGGCTTATCCAGCCACTGAAAAAGAAAATGGTAGACGTCTGGCGGTATTACGGGTGGAAGCCAGAACTCCATACATACAAGGCGGAAGCTCTTACCTCCAGACCACCGCTGCGCAACGCTCACACGCTGCACCGGCGAACAGAATGGGCGAATATTCTACCGGTATTACCCAATATTTCTTTGTGATTGTGCTTCATCACTTGTCCCGTTTGTGTCCAGCATCGCACAGTCGTATCAGTGACGTTGATAAAATGCGGCTGACATCGGAGCCGCAATGTTCCTGCGTATAGCATTCTCTTTTCCGGAGCACGGCTACCCCCTTGTATATGTTAGAATTGCGCTATAGTGGGTGTGTCACGCAATACGCGTTCGGTCAGCGAACAGGTTGGTCAAGCGGCGTGTGAGGAGGCCTAAGACGAATCGTCCACCAAGCCCCCCTACAGCGCACGAGCGAGATTAATGCCGTACACGGCGAAGCGACGTCCCAGAAACCGGCGAGCTCCAAGCGCATCGTAAAAATTCGTGTCATCAGCACTATATCGTACGTCGTGAACACTCGGCGTGCAGCTCACATATATATTCCGTTCGGGTACAAACACGGGCAAATAGCGGGCGCGTAAGCCATGTCTCCTCTCCACTGGATTCTCCTCTCTTGGGTGCCTTCCATCACACCTCAGCCAATTTCCAGAGCAAGCGCACGACTTCGGAAAAGAAGCGTGCAGGATCCAAGCACAGCCCGGCGATAAATACGTGCGTACGACGAGCCCAATTTCGGCATCGACAGGCTGCTCCCGTTGCGGCGTCCCATCGCACGTACCCGTTGCATTCGCTCGGTATGAGGCGTGGGGAGGCGGCGAATAATAAAGGATAGCGCACACCACCACGCTGCGGACAGGGGTGCAGGTTTTCGCCGCACGCAGGTGTGTGCGGACGGGCCATGGCCCCTCCTCGGTCGAATTTAGTTCCGCACAGCACTTGCGCGCCATGCAGTTACGAAATTTCGCTGCTGCCTCGGTTCTTCCGCGAGACATTACAGAGTTCTAGCCGCGTCGTATTGTAAATATACAGACTACTATGCAAATATAGCTATACAATCCCTGCAACTGTAGCAACATCACTGCAGTACCGTATTGGCCATACATCTCTTCAGGTATGTGAAAGCCGTCTATTAATTGATGACAAGCCAGTACCCAGGATCCAGCCTTCACGTATAGGAGACCGTACGTATATATACACGCAAGAATGCAACCCTTGCGAGGCCCAGCAGGCTGCTCGGTGGTAGATGTCCAGTGCGATGCGGCGCCATCGGCCGCAGGTTGCGTCCCACGCCGAGGGCTGCACGTAACTGAGTCGAGTGGCGCCAGCCTAATAAGAGCGCGTGCACGCACGCGCGCGCTTCTAAACGCCGGCGCGAGGCGGCGGAGACGCGGCATCGGGCTTCGTCGGAGTCGCGGCCGCCGAGAAGGCCGCCTCGGCCCGCGTGAGAATCCAGGTCGGCATGAATATTGATGCGCGTCGCAGGGATGCCCGAGCGATGAGCGCCGCCGTCTCGCGAAAGGGACGAGGGGGACAGCCGCCGAAGAGCGTGAGCTGCTCCTCTGGGCCAGACATTGTCTTGCCACCCCGTAAATTCACGGGGCGTCCCGCGGAGCAGCGAGACAAGTCGCCGAAGGAGAAGCGCGCTCGGTATGGTCTGGACAGCGAAACGCGGGCGAATGCACGTTGCGTCAGACAAGTGCTGTCAGCCATCGCAGCGTGTCCGAGCTGCCACGACGCCTTTTCACGCCGCGTTCGCTTGACGTTTTGCGCGTGCGCTTAAGACTTAAAAATAACTCGCACGCGAACCGGAGAAAATGAGTCCTCAAAACGTCGAACGGCCGAGAGAGCTAACCTCCAGGCGAAAAATTGGCGCCTCGCGTGGGCGGTGAGCCTGGCGGCGGGGCATATCGAGTCGTGACGGGAGCTTGGCACGGTGCGGATATTTAGTGTGATTTTTCCTTCTCCAATCGTCATTGGTCTTCGCCTGAGCATGTACACGTCTATTAGCAGACGTTTAATACAATTTCTTTTCCTCCTTGAAGGAATGTGCTCCACCACTTCCTCGGTGATTGTATCGTTCGCGTGTCAGCAGAGAAGCGCTACCTGCACTGTAAAAAAAAATTGTGTTGAAAAATACAGAATTTTTTTTAGCAGCTGTCCTGTCAGAAATTTTCTGTTTTGCCATATATCCTGTTTTTAATTTTTTCAGTTATTTTACATTTTCTTCTGTTTACAACTGATAGAAAATTTTTGCATATTGATAAAAGTTTTCTTTTATTGAGAGCTTTCTGTTTTTAATTTTTCGGATGTTTTTTTTTTTCTGTCGCAGTTAAAAGAATGATGCAAATATGTCATTTTTTTACTCGTCTTTCATTCCACATGTTTTTCTGACCGCAACAACAGTAAAATTGCGTTAAGCGGCAATTTCTTCAATGAACACCATTTTTAAGGCGAAAACCTTGCTAACTCCATCTCACGAATATCTCGGCGCTGGCAATACTCGATGGCACCCACAAAGGTGGCCGCGCAACAGCCGTTGTCTAGCCACCCAAAAGTCCAAGTGGAAAGTCCATAACAGATACCACTGTAGCAGGGAGCCAACCTGAGGTCCCTTGTCGTTTGGCTTAATACGTGCACACAGTCACCAACAACGGACCTCAATGTGGCGTCACTCGTTATCTTCTTTCGAATCAAAATTGTTACGCAACCGATCATCGGACAGCGCCTAGGGTGTTATACCATTTCGCCTTCTATTCGGCATCTACCTACTATACGAGTAAAAGTGAGTTCGCGGTAGAAAATATAACAGACGACAAAAATATATCGAATTATTTGCCTTCCAGTCACGGTTTCGGCTGGAAAACAGACAGTTACTATTTTTTTCGTGAACGTATTTTGGTCGATAAAGTAGAACATATACTTGTACGGGGACAGAATATTTCTTTAAAAATGCCTGCAATTTCACACACACTTCTTACAGTGTGCCTTAGCCTGTACAGCCACTCACTGTGGAAAAGCTTCCGGAAGAGGATAAATATGGGAATAACAAGAACGCTCTGTGTAATCCGCTTGAAAGTTATTTGCAGCTCTCGTGCAAAGCAGCAGAGCGCCCGGTTCGTTACCGCGGCAGCTAACTCCAGCCGTAGTATAGAGCACTTATACCGATTGTACTGCTCACAATTTACCGGGCAGCCCGTAATAAAACGAAAGTGAGAAAAGCATGTCCACTATTATGTGTAAGAGCTCTGCAATTGTGACTATGTGCATGGCGAACGAATGGACCAACTGCATCGATCGCAGCATATACCTCCGGGCGGAAACAGACGGAGGAAAACGCGGAGTGTAATCAACTTAAATTAAGACCATAGAACTGGGCGCAAAATAAATAAAAACAAAGTCACTCTTTTTCACATGCCTGCAGCCCACTGACTAAAGGAACCCTACCTCAATAACGACTATGACCGACTCCGTAGAGCCAGGTGTCTAAAAGAGGCACTCAGCTCGACAAAGCTGTTTGTCGCGCGTGACGTGGTGTGATTCCTCAGCCGTATTGCCTGTACGGCGCTGACTCTCCCGCGGGTACCAGGTTTCCAACGGCAGCTGGCCCCTCTGTGCGCACGTTCACACGCATGCATCGGATGTGCCGCACGAAACGTCTACGTGACGATGCGACGCTCTTCTCAGCCGAACACGTCGCGTAAACAGAGCTGTTACGCGCAGGCAGCGGAAGAAGGCGCTGGGAAGTGATCCGCATGCAACGCGCAACTCCCCGCCGCGAGGTGAACGAACGCGGTTTATCATTTCCGTCTGTCTGGCTCAGAGCGGGCACAGACGATATGACTGTGTACGATTACGTAATATATACTGCGCAAGCGCGAGCGTATACGTGCCGGCAAAAGCTTGCTGTCTGTAGCTTGCTTAGCGTGTTCGCCGGCGAAAATGGTACCATATATATTTATCCGTGCCATGCCGTCTAGCGCACGGTTGTGCAAAACAAACACACACAAAAAAGCACGTGTGAGTTCAAGAACAATTAGTCCGGGAAATATGATGGCAACAGACGCGTCCGGCTAATTAAGGTAGAGCTCACAAAGCGACGAACTCAACTCCGCGTTTTACAACGCAGATCGAAGAGTGGGGCAGCTTTCGGCATTCTATTAGTCTTTCCGTCAGCACGTAGGCTAAGTTCGTTAATTAATTCCGCCTAATGACGGGCAAAATGACTCAGCTGTTTCTTTTTAGTTTTTTTTTGTTTGTTTTTTGTTTTTCAGAGTTGTGCACTGCAATATATTGATGCTGCAGCGTGTGAACTCGGCCCAGCACGGGTGTTTCGAGGCCGCAGAACATTTACGTTACAGCGACGGAGCCAGGTAGGCTGAGCGGCGATCCCGGGTGCACCAAGCACATGGCTCCGCGACATCCGGGTCGCCGCATGCAGCTGCACGCTCCCGTGGAGCGACGACGCGTACTGCAGCTGCCGTCGGCCCCGCCGCGCACCCGTTGCTCCCGCTACGCTGTAGGACGGCATGTGTATGAAGGAAGCTCCATGGGCGTGAGCAGGCGTCCGCCACGGACGTCGAAGCCGACACCTGGCGCTCACCGCTGGGCCAGCGCATTTATCGAGCCCGCCTTGGACGCGGGTAATATAGTTGCAATACAATCCTGCGTGGACAAATTTACAAACATGGAGGGCAGTCGGGAGAGAGAAGGGTCCCAGTGCAGTGCTTTTTGTGAGAAATGTGGTGTTCTCTCACAGAAATTATCTTCTTCGAGGAAGAGGGTCAGAGCCCTTTGGTATATTTGGGCGGTACTGGTAAGAGCATATTATAGTAAGCGCAATTTGTGACCAGCCAGTGCATGTCTTCTATACCACCCCTTAATTCACACCGATGATTACCAGTGCTCGCGCGGCAACAAATCACAGGAAGCGTTGGTGGCAGTGTGCATGCAGCGATTGGGACACAGGAAGGCATTCCTAGGAGCTTGTAGGCAACGTCGCCTACCGAGCTTCCTCGCGCTGGTTGGGATGCTGAACGGGGGGGGGGGGGGGGGGGGGGGTGAAGCACCCAAGACGGACCCTGCAGCTATCCACAAAAGGTGTCATGGAGATGCAAGGGAATTCACTTGTCCACGCACTGCATGCGTTTTCCTTGGGCACAAATACGACTTATTCCAGCCAAAATCGTTACAGCGCCAAGAGTAAAGTCATGAACGACTTTAACACCAGTTCGCTATGCAGGGCAGTACACGCGGCGAATGACGCCCGCCAGATATTTCTGACCGGTGGTGACACGCAGGGGCGACGTACTGCAACAGTTGGCAGGGATTATCTCTTAGCACAGTGAGAGTTTCATGGCTGGTCACGATATAACCGCAGTTCTCTGTGTTGAGGCGAATACGAACGAACATTCAGTTGGGCTTTAGAACAGTCTCAGATTGAGCCATCTACTCCAGCGTCCCTCACTGCTCACGGCGATGACAAAGAGGGCACCAGCTCCAAGGGCTCTCATCGCGGAAATGACGAACGGATACGCCAGGGAGAATCTCCAAGGACGCAGGACACGCAAACCTTCGTTCTCATGGCGGCCGGAAGCGCGGAAGGCGCACACCTGGTGAGCCGGACTCGTGCATCGGGCTGAGACGGGCTCGACCGGCCGCCGGTTGAGGAGACGGCCTTGGGGCCGGCGCCGATCATTTCCGGTCCGGCTGCTGCCACCACCAAGCATGCGCGTGCGGCCCAATTGCAACACAATGCACTCCGCTCGGGAACCGATGTGCCGCGTCGAACAGAATGATCTACGGGGAGCACGACAAAAGGCTTCAACTCGGGACGGAGCAACCTGGATTGTTATCGCGCTGCAGCCGCGCGTACATGTGTGTGTGCGTGCGTGCGCGCGTGCGTACAAAGACACAAGAGCCGAACTGCAAGTGTGAGAGCGCCGCGCCGCTGGCGCGCCCTTGTTGTGAGGCTGTTGCATAAAACAAGACGTGGCTCGAAGATCTTGACCCCTTGGGCGCCCCTCCCCGATGTCGCTCCTGGGAGCGTGAAAATAAACCTTAGCTTGCGAGAGTGTTCGAGGATAATGACTATAAACCCTTTCAATGGCCGTCTTCTTCGAAGCACGCTAGCGGCTCAAACTTGCGGGGTCTTATCAAGGCGAAGAGCAGAACTAGCTGAAGATATCGCAATATGCTTGTCACAGCTCTTAATGTAATCGCGATTTGTTTTTACTTCCTCTAAGCGCAAACACTCTATTCGCCTATGTAGCATGGTTATAGAAACTATGACAGCGGCCGCATTAAGAACTCTACGTCCAAAGGCTGGCCGCAGCAGATCCCCTTAAGTGAGCTTCTCCTACAGCCTTAGCGCTAAGCGCCGGTCTATTGGCCAGTTATAAGAAGGCACAATCGATGGTGTGACCCATTGGATAAAATGCCGGCATTAGATCTGTGCTCCATGGGCATCAGCAGGCAAGCAAATTCACCAACTGAGATTTACTTCGATGTGCACAAGCATATAATCCTTTTTAACTGCCTTCCCATAGCAGAGTATCCTAGTTGAGGGTGCACTATGCGCTACGAGTAGCTTTCCGATAATACTACTACTATTAATAATAATAATAATAAAAAAGCAGGTTAACGTTGAGAGGTCATCATCCTCTCTTCGAATGCTTGAAAGCCGTTTCAGAGAGTGAGGCAGGGTGGTTTTTTCATGCAAGAGTCATATCTCTCGAGCGCAAAGCGTGTTTCCACCAGCGCGGTCTACACGAAGCCGCAGGAAAAAAAAAAAAAAAAAAAAAAAAAAAAAAAAGAAAAGAAAAAGAAAGAAGGAAGAGAAAAACCTGGCGTTGGCCGGTTCTCTCCCTGAGCAGCGCGGTGGCGGCGCGACTGAACAAACGGCGCGCGCATGCCGCGGCCTGTGCAATTATTGCCGTCGCAGTCACCGCCGCTCCAATCGTCATGGGAACAATGCCTGAGCAAACAACACCAATCGACCGGCCCGTGGACCGACTGGTTCACTCCCTGGTCGCGCGTACGCAGCACGCGATCGCCACCCCCTGCCTCCCCGAACTGCCACGACAAGCACAATTCAAGGCAGGGAGAACGGCGGCCACCCGAGATGGAGCTGCGTAGCGGAGAACCTATTGTCTGCGGCCGCTGATCAACGCCGTCGCCGTGTCCCAGTCCTGTCACAACGTGACTTCATAAGCCACTCCGAGAATATAGAGAGGCAGCAGTAAAGGAAAATAAAATAGAAACGTAGTCCCAGGGGCGAAAATAACGACACGACAGGCGTTTCGAGGGGAAGGCGAGAGCTCGCGCGGCTGCCGGAATTAGTACGGGGCTGCCGCCGTGGCCCTCCCTCGTCGTGGATTACAACCTTCGCGATATGTCGCGGTTGTCGACGAAACGCTGCACGGACGAGTGCAGCTTCTACGCTCTCTGTAGCGAGAAGGATATCGCCGAGGCGGAGCTCAGAGTTAGCTGGAACGGTGAAAGTACGTCAGCCTGGCTGGCGCGTCCTCGCGTTCCAAAGGTTCCGCGGTGGACATGCGAGCCTCGTCCGACGCAATTGGGTGATGTCAAGAGTCCATGTAGACTAAATAGTGAAAACATATGTTCCGCAGCACTATACGGACACAAACAAACCATGGATACTGATCGCCGCACTGTATTCGCGCTTTCAGTTCGCTCACTGCCAAGGTGCAACATTACACGTTGTAGGTTTAGTGGCTGAATTTTCACCTACGAATGACTCACTTGCATAGCAAGAGAAAAATGATCACAGTTTCAGAGTTATCCAGGACTCTGTTTCCAGCAATCGAGAGCACGGACAATTGGGTTATCACGATGGGCCGGCATGCTGTCCAGCAACAACTTGCCACGCCAAGTGCAGTTATTCTTACACGGAAGTTATAGGGTATCAAAGAACAATCAAGCAAACAAACAAACAAACTGTATAAGCTGGTGTCAGGTGTAAGAGTTAAAAAGCGTAAGCAATGCCAGAAAGAGGTCGCAGTTAGTGAAGTCAGTGACGCAAAAAGCATATGAAGGCTTCCTCTGCAACCCTTGTTTAATGCTACTTATGACTCCCATTTTATAGCAAAAACATTCCCGCGCACACGCGCGCACGGAGGCAGACACAAGCGAAGAAGTCAGTACGAGGACGTTGTTTCCACTGTAATGCGTAAATTAAGCGAATCCCAGCAAAATGGCACAAATGTTCTAGTCGGAAATGCCGTGAGAATTCCGTGCGCATCTAACCGATTCTTGCTCTGACGCCCAGGCGCACGGGAAAATAAAGAAAACGTGCACGAGAGAAGCGCCTCAACCGAAAACCAAACGAAGAGCCAGTGAGAGTCTCGCGAACAATGCGCCGACGCGAACGCTCTTTACGAGGTCGATGCAAGAGCAACTCTGATGATACGTGGAGTGACCCGCAGTGCCACAGATGAGCGCAGGAGGATGAGGAAGTGGGGAGGAAGAGAGTATGTCGAAAGCCGGCGGATCTGGATGAATGAACGCACTTCCGCCTTTGTTCGGGAACAGATCGGCGATCACGTGCGCGCGCCTGCGCGCCCGCGCTAGTTATCGTCGCACCGCTGGCGACGGGCTAGCATCTGCCGCCCGCCGCGTGACTCGATTGGAACGGTGACCGATCGGAATTACACGAGGAAGCCCACCCGCTTGTCCAACGCACTGCTGCCGCCACCCCTCGCTGCTTCCCGCTCCTCGTGCTTGTTCTCCTCTTCCATTCCCTCCCCACATGGCCGTACGCGGCGGAGTGGACCGCGGGACCGAGGCTCGAAATTGCGATCTGACGTGCTTCAAGGCGCCGCCCATCGCAGCGTTGTGCGTATGTACGCGCTGCCCTCCGTGGCAGAGGAAAACAAACCAAAGCCGCATCGTGAACTGTGTCAAGGGAAAATATACGCACGGACGCTGACAGCCCAGCAGCCGGCCTACGCGGGTTGGCCGCTCAAGGGTGTATATACTACTATACTACGCAGCAAATGTGTACTCTGATGCGCGGCTCCTGAGAGGAAGTGCCGCAGGCACAGAACGAGACTTGGCAAAGGCGGGCCTGATGGCGCGATATATATCCACGGTGCATCGCTCCTAGGCCGCCTTTCGCTACGTAGATGGCCTTTGTGTCGACATTACGAATGGGCAGCATGCACAAAATGGCCAATCCCGAGCTCAGCATGTACTACGTCGCATTTCTTCACGAAACTTTTCCCATTCTCGGGGGTATACTGGTAGTGAGCCGTTGAAAAAGCAGGGTTTGTGGACACCCGCACGTATATAGGCGGCACCGGAGAAATAAGAATATGTTAATATTACGGTTGGAGAGGGCGCAAGCGGGCGACCGTAAGAGGCAGGAAAAGACTCTAGCCCGGAATTCTCAAACTTGGCTTTTGTTCAGGAATCTCGGGTATTCTATCAGCAGTAATATATGAAGAGTTGATCCATTTTTGCTTCGTACTGGGGAAAAGTTTTGGGTAGAAAGTAAGAAAGTGTACATCTGGGGTGGCCAAATATTGCCTTTAAAGAGACAGCGTTAAAAGCTCCGTTCTCTTGAAAATCCGGCGTTGTCGGTGTTGTGAGCGGAAAATCACGGACATGTCTCTGCACGGCAGGTGCTAGTTGGTAGGTGACATGGCTGGGGAGGTGAGTGGTCACGAGACTATACATGACATGGCCGGGTTGGCAGGAGCTCCCAACTCGTCTTTCACATAATGCGTTCTCTTATGACTGTATACGCTAATTAATAAGTGTCGGATAACAGAGGCACAAAATAAGAGAGTAGTAACTAATACCTCTGTCACACGAGCAGATTTAATGTCATTCGAATTGAATGTCATTCGATGCATCGAATGTCATTCGGATTCTTTCGGTGCTACACGGTAAAATATAATGTCATTCGCAAATGGTGGCAATTACGATCAGCTATAAAAAAATACTGCACTTAAGGAACATGAGTGCGCATAAAAGGCGTGTGAAATCACTTTGTAACATTTTAAAGCTTATCAAAACATTTCTGTACAATAATTCAAGCGAAAAACATTACTTTTAGCTGTGCTGTAGCACTTTAGCCATAAAAATGCAAGCTAAGTATCAAGTCACCCACAAATTCGATAAATGCAAACAAACAATATGGCTGAATACAGCGCACCGCGGATATACAGTGCGGAGACGCACGGAGACACGTAGAGCATATAATTTTACACCTAAATTAACTGGTTTTAAAACAAAACTCTAGAAATATAATTTTTTTATTTCTCTGTGCGCAGAATATGTTGTTGCGTTACTTGTTTCTGCTGCGTATCTGGTGTCAAGAGCACACATTCGGTTCGCAATGGAATGCGAATGAGTTCCCCAAACTCATTCGATGAAGAATGTCATTCGAACCTAATGACATTAAATTTTCTCGTGTAGCAAGGGAATAATGACATTAGATGCTAATAATGTCATTCGATACGAATGACATTAAATTGCTCGCACGCACAAGAAAGAGGATCCGCAAGGGGCGCTGACAAACGCGCTGTCGCAAGTGTCTGCCATTTTTTTTTTTTTTTTATTGACGTGGTTATAGAAACTTTCGTTTCCAGCAAATACGATCTCACTTCTCTTTACGAAGTGCGAACGTGCTGATGTGACAGTAAACCCGTTGCACAGTTGGCAGGGCAAGCAGTTTTCAACAATGACCAGACTCATCAGTTTGTGCAGGCATGGCCAAGCTGCAGATGAAACAGCCGAAAGTGACCGAGCGTGACATGGAAGTTGGTCGGAGTTCAATGAGCGCCGAAACTGCATGCGGTGCTCATTGAACTCCGACGACTCCGAGGAAGAGGGCGCACAGCGAGTCTCGGCATACGGCGCCAAGAAACAGCCTCTTCACAAATGTTTGCCAAGTCTCTACAGACGTTCAATGGTCTCCTATCGGCCTTGAGATGAATGTTGACGCGATACTTCTTGAGAGAAATAGGGCTGATGCCCTCCATTGTTCAAGAGCCAGGCTTGCAATGCAGGCGCTTTGAAGCCCATAACAGAAAAAACATGCACCCCCCCCCCCCCCCCCCCCCCCCCCCCGGCGTTCCTTCCTTGCCTTGATAAACAAAATTTAAAAAAAAAATTAATTGAAGAGACTTAAGCTCCACCCTTACACACGACAGCATTAGTAGCTCTCGTCCAGGGATGCAGATCATCGTTCGCGTACATGCACTTTGCTACTCGCTCAATCACTAAGCTCTCAAGTGGGGTTTCTATTATCCCACACATACTTATTACCGTACAGTCATAAGCTACGACACTATATAAAAGACAACGCGATGTAGGTATCTATACAGCTTCACTTTAACCAAGTCTTACCGACGTGCCTGTGCAGCCTAAATGTAGCTTGATTATGTCTTGCTCACCGCCCCAGGGCCCTGGAAGGTTCGATTTCCATCTCACCCGCCCATCTGAAAATGGGAGCCCGAGGTGGCAGCTCCTGCCATGTCATATGGTCTCGTGACGTCGCGTATTTGCCTATTAGCTACTCAGTATACGCGGCAACGTCACTTGTGAAACTGCCAGAGACATGCCCGCGATTCCTCGCTCCTAACAACACCTTTCGAAAAAATTAGTTGTGGTTTAGCTCTGGTTAACCCTGCTGAATTGCGAAAGCAACGGCGGAAGCTTCTTTTGCCTGCTACATTGTTCCCCTATCACGTCTTATCAGTGTAAGGTGCTACATTATTGGGGACACTTAGACTCATCCTTTAAGGGTATGACGCGAGAGCGTAAGATACCACCAAACATATAAAGTCACGCTTCAACCAAGCCGTATGGACGTGCCAGCTGTCGTAGGGGTAACAAGAATGCAAACGGTTCTGGCAGGCTGGTTCTGATATCACCATTCCATATGGAAGGTGCGACCCGAGTTGGTAGCTCCTGCCCGTGGCATAGGGGCAACGTGAATTCAAATCTCATGGCAGGCTGACTTTTTTTTTTATGAGGAGACCGTAGCTACGCCTCTTCACAGCATAGCTGCGGCCACCCGAGGTCTCGCTTTGGCTATTGTGGTATTGCTTTCGCAATAACAGGATGTTTTTCTCTACCACCGTCAGGTATGCCAGGCCTGCTAGAGATGACACATGCCGCACGGACGGTCGCCGCCGCGTCGCGATCCTTCGGTTTACAAACAGTCGAGAAAAGCAAGGGATGGAAAGCGAGCGGAGGGCATCGTATTTAGCACATACGACACCTGTGCCGACCAGTGCCCTATCAGCGCGCGCAGCGTGGGACCTAGTTGGGGTGGTGGATGAGGGGGTGGAGCGGACCCCATTCCAGAGGACGGCGCGGTCACGCTTTTGCTTTCCCGCTGGAAAACGTGAAAGAGCAGCCAACACACGACAGAGCACGACTCCATTTGCTCCGGCGTCGACTTACACTCGCGACGGCAGAGGAGCGAGCTCTTTTTAGAGCAGCGGTTCGCTCCAAGCGTCACCGCGTCGAGCTGCGCAAACATTAACGCTCCGAGAACACACCCTGTATACCCCTCAACTGCAGCGCACACTCGCACGAAGGGCGTGGCACTCTCCAGAGCATGAGCGCTTCTTAGTTCGGTGAAAACCAACTGTGCGAACTGGTCGTCAGCTTGTATACCTCTGGTCACCGCGTACTTTTGCTATGCGCATACCTCTGACCGCCATGATTCGGCGTACAAATCCTGCTCCTATATTCTAACAACGGTAGTGAGTTGGCAAAAAACTTCTGCTCGAAGCAGTTGAGAAAACAATAAAAACAACGGCTGTAGTTACGGTGCATATCACTGTTCATGCAAATAAATAAATAAATAAATAAATAAATGAATAAATAAATAAATAAATAAATAAATAAATAAATAAATAAATAAATAAATAAATAAAGACAGAAAGAAAGAAAGAAAGACAGGAATCGCTTAGTTTTTGAAATGTTTACTATTTTGCCGTGACTTACCAGAGCGGGCAGTGATCGCGTCCTCGCGGCGCTGCTCGCATCTATATTTGGCTTACGTGCCCACTTACAGTAGCAGACCGCGCGGGCCCGAATCGGGAAAGGCGAGTGCACTTTTTTCTCGATCACTCGCCGCTCACCTGCTGCGCGCAGAAGCATACGAACCGCGCCCAGCTAATGGAGAGTGCTTGTCGCATCTCCCCGTTCACACGAGCGAGCCGAGGCGAACCACGCGCTTTGGCCGAGTTTGCGAAAGAGCTCAGGAACCTCTTGGGAGCAGCGCGCACAAAAAGATCGACGAGGAGAGAACCGGCGGATTTTCTCTTTCATCATTTTCACCCCTCCTCCGTATCACTGCTGCCTTTGCCGCACAGCAAGGAGGAGAGACACCCCCATGGGAAAGGAGGACAGAACGCCTCCGAAAAGGAGGCCCTCGCAAACAGCATCGTGGGAACTGGGGGAACCGATTAAACGCAGCAATTCTTTCGCCTATCTTCTTTTGCTGGATTATTTGCCTCTGCCGCGTTTTGTCGGTCGGGATGACGTGATGACGGTGGCCGCCAGATGAGCTGCGCAGCGGGACAGAATGTGATTCTTGAAGGGGCGCCCGTCCGAGCGAATGGCAGCGAAGGAAGCGCTCTGGCTGTGGTGCCGCGTTGACATCGAGGTACCCTAGGCAGCGCAGAATGCGGATTTCGCGGAAGCCGACGACAAGCAGTGGAAAGTCGACCGCTGTGCAGCCAGACCGTTGCAGCCCTCCCTCCCCTTTTTTCCCCAGATGTGGTCACGCTGCTTTGTTTCCGCGTTGGCAAGCGTGAAACGACGTCCCCGCGGACCGCTGGTCGCTGCGCTTTTCGCCTCACCGACGCCGCTCGTCTCTTGCACCTCGTTGTGGCCGAATCGCTAAGCCGTGCCCGGAGTTCTTTTCCTTTATTTGTTTCTTCTCCCTGAAGGACCTAGCCCAAGCAAATCGCGCTGTCGGCTTTGTTGATGTTTGTCGAGTGCGCGCCCGCTGGTCTGCCTCATGTTCAAGGTTGCGTCGTCAGCCCGTTGCCCGAAGGGGTCCAGAGAGGAGACCGCCAATGAAGAGCTCGCCTCCAAGTCAAGCTACTTTAATTTCCATGCAAGCATGTTCCCATTTATGCTAATGTCTCCCGCTAATGGGGATTAGTATAATATATTTTCCATTTTAAACGCACGATTGAAAATTCGCGCTCTGAGTTAATTTAACCAATTCTGGGCCTGCTGATTCTGTAAAAGAGAGAAGGGCTAGCTTCTTGACTTCTCGAGAAAGCAATTTTGTGTAAAAAATATTGTCACGTGTTCCTGTCCAACACAACCGTTTATAAACCAAACGGCATCAACAGGTGGCACAATTATTTGCAGCACCGTATCTCTAGGTCACAAGGATATAATTACTTTAGCAGATTATCCTTGTGCAGGCGCGCATTCATCATAGTCCTACTATGACCCAACCTCCCATGGGCCCGTCGCTAACACGCTCCTGCGCGCAACCACTCGACGCCCGCGCTTCCGACTTTCAACTCTCCACGGACGCGGATGACCACTGAGAGGAACGCGCCTACATGAGTCACCTATCTACGCGCTGCAAAAACATCAAGGTGCGAGCGACTCCGACGTTACCGTATAAAAGCAGTGCCGCATTAAGTATATGCTTAATGCGGAACCGCTTTTGTGCAGTAACGTGGGAGTCTATAAACTAGGGTTGTAAACTGCAGAGTTTCGCTGCTTGTTACCCCTTGTATACGACAGGACTTTGCGTATATGGTGCCTGCCATTTTCGCCTTTGAGATTTTACGCAATGCCGGTTTGCAGGGGCCGAAGTGAAGGACCGCCGGCGTGCTCTTTTTTGTTGTCGCAGGCGATGTATCATTACAGTTACTTCCCAGCTGCAGCTATCGAGTCCTGACCTGCTCCATTTATATCTTACTTGCATATACAATTCGTGCTACCTGCCTAGAATTTCAGTGCATAATGCACAAGCCAGAAGGCGAATGTGTCGTCTGAGGAGAACAAGCCGCAAGGTAAACAAGCAAGACGCATTCCCGCTTTTAAGAAGCCGCGACGCTGTTTCAAGCATCACTAAACTACTAACCGAAGAACATAATCGGCGCGCGATGTTGTCGCCGGACGTATGTTGCACGCGCCGCCGTCGAGTATGGTCGAAAAGAGACGCGCGCAACGGGCGCGAGCAGCACGCGGAGAGAGAAAGCGGACACAGCCTGTCACGGCGCGGCGCGCCCGACTAGCGCTGCTGAATTTCGCAGCTTAAGGAAGTGCGCGCTGCAGTCGCGCAGGCAAACTTGAGGTTGGGTTCCCTCCTTCGTTCATATCTTTCTCTCGCTGTTTTTCTAAACCCCCCTCCTTTGGGGGACTTGTATCGTTCTTTTGCCGCCACGTCCCAGTCCAGACGATTTGCGGTGGGTCGACCGCGCTTACGACAGCTCTGTTACCGACCAGGTCGTCCGCTAGCGCTACACTCGTTCCGAAACTCCTTGTTTGGTGCAGCGGCGCGGCGGAGCAAAACACGGGTTACCGCGTTAGCTCAGAAGTGGCATAACCATCGGTCGCTGCAGTTAAACGCGCTCGTCGCCGCTCTGCAGTCTCGCGGTCAAGGCCAGCCCGCTAACTGTGCACCCTCCAAGTATATAGGAGCATCCTTACGCAACGAGCGTTCGCGGTCGTCATTCGTCGCGCCCGCGGCAAGACGCAGATCGCTGTAGAAACATTAGCCCGGTCGCGAGAGTCGCCAGAAGAGATCGTTTGACAAAAAGACAATGTTGTCACCGTTTCGCAACGCTTGCCTCAGGCAAGGCGCCCCGCGGTACCGCCGCTGATTGAGCTGCTGGTTGTCGTTGCTACTCGTACGTCCGACCCATCTCCGGGGTGCTTTCGTCTCTCCATCGTCGACTGTTTGCGTCTCTTGAAGAGCGTTTGTGTATTAACTCTATGCGTCGAGGTGCTAGCTCTCTCTCTTTCTCTCTCTCTCTCTCTCTCTCTCTCTCTTTCTTTCTCGCCCGAGAGGTCACTCGCTGTCGGTTCCCTTCGAACTGCCGACCACCAATACGGGACCGCACTCATTGCGCTATCATCGCCGCGTTGTGCCAGCTGTTTACGAAGAAAAGAGCGGCAGCTACACGTGCCCAACATTTCTAATCAGACCCTTGTCGCTTTTATTGGTGCCTCATCGCCATTAACCACCTAATATTACCGAGTCACAGGAGCCATTTTGCACCGCACAAAAAAAAAAAAAAAAAAAAAAGAAGGAAGCTAGGATATATAGAGAGTATAACGACTGATCCAGAGTCCTCCACTACGGCGTCTCTCATAGCCTGAGTCGCTTTGGGACGTTAAACCCCACAAACCAAACCAAAAGGACTGAAATTTATTTCTGGGAGCTCTGTTGAACTCACCAAGACAAACAACAAGGCTGCCCGGAGATATTTTCACGGTGTCGTTTCGGCGTTTCCGAGTAAAAAGTCACAATTAAGTTGCTTTATTTTTCTTTTGCTCCCTCTCTCATGACAATGCCAGTCTCGAACCTAGTACAATATCCGTCTCGGAGCAGTCTCAGCTTTGTCTGAAGTCGACGACAATGCATTGTGTAATCCGTTTTTGCGTGAATTTGGAAAATCTGTACAGTTTTCAAGATTCACGTAAATAACGGCCGAATGGGACGCGTTGAGAAGAGATGTCCATGAGTCGCGGCTTCAGCTTTTCGCTGTACTCTGTCCCCGTATTCGACAATTTGAATGTCAGCAACGTTGTGTGCCCCCGGATTTCTGCGCTAATAAAGGTATAAGGTATTGGTTGCTTGGCGCGCAAGTGAAATGCGCGTGAGCGCAGTGGAGCACAATGAGGCGCGCACCTGACTGTTGACGAAGAGCATTGACACATAGCTCACGCCGTGAACGCCGATGTCACTGCTTACTAGCAGTGTCGGAGGCAACGCCACATTATGACTCGATTACTGACCGCGGACAGGAAAATAAACTTCAGGGCGAATGCTGTGCAGCCAACCGCGTACATGAGAGAGGGAGTATAAAACCGTCACACAAATGAACAAATAAGAAACCGAAGAATGTGCGCCACTTGAGAGATTGTTTCAAACGCCTGTTGTAAACTATACCTGTAGTAGGACACAATTAAAAAAAAAAAAAGAGAGAGAGAACACAGCGGTTGGTAACTCTTTACCATAGTACGCTGCGTGATTGTTGCTCTGTCAAAAGGGAAACAATGCCAGTTTTTGATATTTTACTACACCAAATAAGCCAGACGTCATAAAAATCTTTGAGCTTATAATTTGGTCTGGTGGTTAGCTTTTTATTTAGGTAACAAGAAAACCTTTAGCAGCAGACTGTTTTCTCTCACGGGAGATTTCTGTGTGGCGATTGCTGCACACCTGAGTTTGATCAGACTATAGCAAAGAGAAATACACACTGCTTCCTCAATGTGTAGTAGACCTCGAACCCTCTTCTACGAATTGCCGTAAGAAATTAACTTGGTAAAATATTCCGGCACGTGGAACATGAAACAATACCGGTGGCTCCAATAAACTCAAGAGGCTCCAAAAACACTCACTCTGTGGGATATTCAAATATTTTTTTTTTTTTTGCTTCGTTTGCACTCCGCCTTAACCCCTCATTACGTTCCCCTCACTTTTCTTCACTCTCAAGCTCTACGCCGGCACCTAGAGTCGTGAACTTGGACAGAGTTACGTCACGACTTTTACTCGCGCAGGAGAATTACTACAAAAATGCCGTGCATAGAGTTTCTCTTTGTATCGCTACAACCTTCATGCTTCTTTCTCCTTCACTCCCCGGTACCACACTCGCCTAGGTAATCAGCGAATTTCGCCCCAACCACACGCATCGGGGCGGTAAGCGCTCTGTCCGGTAGAAAAACGAAAAAGAAACGTCGGGCGCAACTTGGACTGAAATGGTCCCCTCCACGGCGCCCCGTGCAGGCAGGCCGAAGGCTCTCTGGGGTGGGGCAGCTGACCCAAGGTGCGCGCCTTTCCTTCCGAAGGGGGCCGCGCGCTCGGCGGCAGCTGCCCGTCGTGTCTGGCGGCGGGAAGCAGCCGTCGCTGAATGAAGAATCGGCCTCCCAGTCGCACGGCCGGCGCGCGTGGTGCGCGACGTGGAGAGGCCGCGCAGAAGCACGGTAATTATTCCGCCGTGCACCCCGCAGCACCGAGTTCCTCACGACGCCGCTTTCGCCCACTCCGCGACTAGGGTCGCCATACTTGGGCGCCGCGCGCACCAAAGTCATGTGCGACAAGCCAATCGGGGAGCTTTCAGGCAACTCGGTTAGAGTGCGTGACCTTTGAGCGTGACGTTGCCCCAGTATGCACGAGAGTTTAAGAACCGACTATAGGGGGTATTCACTGATGCGCTGTGCGCGGTGCATTGTGGGTAATTGAGGCACAGTCGGCCATTTTTGTGTCCACGGAACGAACAGGGCGAACGTGCGTATCAAGTGCTGTCGTGCGGTTCTACAAGCAGGGGCACCCGCAGCTATATGTTGTTTATTGAGCTATCATAGACTGTAATAGACGCGTGCACAGTGTGAACAACGGAAGCTGAAGAGCTGTGCGAAAGACCTCGGCATTTTAAGGTTCCGGAAGTACACACGAACAACTCCACCCGAACGTGACACTTCCCCGAGATGCGACGCCACGTATGGCTGGCACGGCACAACCGCACAATTATCATGGAATATGAGAAATGTGTGTCAAAATGGGCTGGACTGGAATCTTCCGGATGTGGCCTAGCAGCCAGCTCTTGTCACTATCTGTGCACGACTGTTCTTCACGCACTCGGAAGACACATTCCCGGTAAAAGAGCAGCGCGGCAATGTCGCTTGCAGTCATGCGCATGCATTCAGTGCGCCGCCAACACCTCCTCGTCGTGTTTTGTTGAAATAAAATCCTTCAAAGAGGACTCGCTAAACTTTGTGTTGCCGTACTTGCCTCATTCGATCAGAAGAAGTTGGATGTTCGCATCGTCTGTGTCGGCTGCTAATCAAAGCAGACCGCATGCAGATTCGGCGAAGGAACGTAGGCGGGCAGAGTTGTTTTGCAGAAGGTTTGAAGAACTTTATAAACAAATTTATCTCTAATAAATCAAGTTTAGCTTGGCCAAAACTGCGCTGTATTTCAAGAGTTTTGTTGCAAAAGGTTATTTCGAGCCCGCAAGGCAACGAGGTGGCGCTACCGGTGTCATCGCTGTGGCGTGTGGCAGCGGTTTCTTTTGCTTCCTTACCGCCACAGACGATGCAAACATCCGATTTCTTCTGATCGATTGAGGCAAGTACACCAAACAAGTTTTGTATAAAAGATACTGACTACCAAACGCCATTCCTATGCAGAATATCAGCTACAAAGTCTCAGCGATTTAGTTGGTATAAACGTTGGACGGCACGCACGTAATTGCACAAAGAACGAGTTCGTCTGCTTCAACCGCGGCTTTTAACCCAGCCGCTTGTAACGTAGTTGCATTCTTCGAGTGGTCGGTAGTCTTTCGATTGGTTTCTTGTGATGAAGCTCGTCTGTAGGACAAGGAATTCATGAATGTCGCACATATTTATGCGTGGGCACAGGCCGACGCTTACCGTGCCGTTGCACATATCGACTGCACACGGGTTGGTACCAAAGTTTTGTTTCGTACAGGTCTCTGTCCGCATCGCGCACACTTCGCCGATAAATCGAACTGTCACTCATGATACCGATTGAGTTTTCATAACAACGGTGCTGGCATGAGGCAGAGTGACAGAGCAAACGGACGCGCACGAACAGCTAACCTAACCGCCGCCCCGTACTAGTACTAGTCAAAACAGGACGCAAAGATGGCGTCGGCTGCATACTGACGTCAGCTGTGACGTCATGTGAATACCTCCTATACTTGCTGAGTGCGCGAACTTGAAAACGCGGATCTGACGAGTATGCATCAACGGCTGCTTTGCGTTTTGCGGGCGCAGGCAATGGAGCTGGAGAAGTCGAATGAGACGAGCAACCTTTTTGCCCCTGTCATGACTGCTCAGAAGCGCCAGACGACACCTTTGCAAACAGAAAACGCCGGCCGCTGTTTCGCTGACGCAAGGCTTGGAAGCAAATGATGAGAACGGCCGTGGAATAGCGTCAGCGGTACAACATCGGCATCTGCGCTCTTGGTGGCCTTCTGCTGCTGCGATGCCTACTGGAAGCACAATAAAGAAACTAGCGTGACCTAAAAAAATTCGTCCTGTTCAACTCGCTTAGAAGAGAGCTGCTCGCACTTTCGATTCCAAAAGAAAAGAGTTAACAAAATAGGAATGTTAGGAAAACAGAGGTGAAATGCGCAAATTCTTGTTCTCGCGAGCTGGCATCAAACTCGACCTTACTGGCTTACATTATAGTACATTTTCTTTGGGAGAGTTGGAGAAAAAAAATATGATTTCGAAAACAGACCATTTTTACCTCTCGTGAAGATAAAACAAAAGAGGAAAAACATTCCAAGCATGAATTCAAGCTCTGTACTTGGATAAGGTAAGTGGCACCAGTTGTCGCTATATCTGCTGATGAAAATTTTAGGACTTTAAATTGTGAGCTAAGAAACAGAAGCTCCTCAGCAATGCGTTAGAAAACAGTCGCAGATAGTGTTTATAGAGACTTGGTATACCGGAAAATATATATATATATATATATATATATATATATATATATGTGTGTGTGTGTGTGTGTGTGTGTGTGTGTGTGTGTGTGTGTGTGTGTGTGTGTGTGTGTGTGTGTGTGTGTGTGTGTGTGTGTGTGTGTGTGTGTGTGTGTGTGTGTGTGTGTGTGTGTGTGTGTGTGTGTGTGTGTGTGTTTCTAACGTATAGAGGATATTCCTCAGCCGCTCTGCCGATGCCGACACCCGTCGCACCTGTCGCACACTTATCAAAGCTACAGCCTTAAGCGAGGCTCAGAAATAAGCTGCAAATAACTTTTCATAAGAACTACTCTCGAAATAACAGCATGGAAGAGAATGCTGAACAACTGCACGACGGTTGACCCTACACAGATCCGAGCTGAAAACCGTACATGCGCATCATTGCCGTAGACCCATCTTCTGTTGGTGCTGACGCCTGAAATCCTTTGTACGCCCGCGAAGAGAAAGGCCACGAGGCTCTGAATACACATGCGACCTTCCAGAGCGTCAGTGCCACGCCCATGTGCCTTGGAAGGGTTCCGCCCGCACCGTGGCCCGCTGCACGGCGAACAGACGAGAGGGCAAGCGGCGACGGACTGCGTGCTCCACAGCTTGACGGCCGCCGCTGGAGCGAAATGGTCTCGAGGCGGGTTGTCCACGCCGGGAGACTGACCGGCAGGCCAGGTTCGAGGCTGCCCGACTTGATTCGGCCGTCGTGGCTCTCCTCGCCTCTTCCGGGTCGTCCCGCCGCCACCAGCACAACCACGCGCGGCACGCCCGTGTATACTGCGATTGCTCCTCCCAGGTCCGCCGCCGGCAGTTCCAGTAGCACCCCGTGGGCACCTCTCCTCGCTGTGCGGTTGCGGCACCAAGGAGCGGTGAGCGCTCGTTGGGCACGCACTCCGGTTCAGAAGTTGTTCAGCAAACATGCGCAGTCATTTGGAAAGCATCGCTCTGCTTTTCCAGCGCGAAAGCTATTCACTCTGAAAATGGACAGGTCACAATATTTCCTTCCGACGCAGTTGAGGCGAAGGGTTTTTGGGGTGAAAGATTGAGTGGGGTCAGAGCCACTCTTTACCTTCTCCCCCTCACCCCCTCCCCGATGCCTGCTGGTTCCATGCCCTTCAAGCGCGCCTCGGCTATTGGACGGACCTCACAATTGACCATAGATCATGCAGTTTACAAAAGCTCATCCGATTATACGCAAACAAAACTCGTATCGTGGGAAAAAAGTCGGTCACGAGGATCTTCGCGGAAGTCTTGGACGATTCGTTCCCGCTCAGGACAGTCATAGGACGCTGCAAATACCCCCGCGGACATGCGGCGCACCCATCTGCCGGCAGTCTCCGCGAGACCTAGAACTGTCAGGACGACTTCGCTATCGGGCCGAAGCAGTAGTGCACGGCTGTCACGAGGACGTGACATGTGCGCGCCTCGACTCTCGGCGACGCGGTCGCACGCGCGTGCCGCTTGAACGGAGGCAGATGCGGCTCTGCAGCGCCACCCGTTTTGCAGCACTTTCCCAGCGCTTCGGCGCTCCTACTGCTGTGTGGTACCTGCCTGCCCACGCAGTGGGGTCCGTGTAACGACGCACACCGGCGCTTTCTCACCTGTTCGAGCGTAACATTTCTTCCCAACAGGCGCACGCGAACACGAATCGGAAGAGCTCTCGACCGGCCATCGGATAGCGAAGACACGGCAGCTGAACTGCACCAGAGGGAAGGCAGTGCACGGGATTCGGCGCTCCGCGTGCCCTCAGCGGCATTTAATTGAAAATTGAGAGCGCATTCATTTGAAAAATGTTTCTCCAACCTATAGACGAATTCGTTTAAGCACTGCAGAAGAGGAGGCTGACTGCAAGTAAGGAGAAGACGAACCTTGAGGATATTTCGTACACATGCAAAGAGTTGTGCGCAAGCCAATGCAGTACCTAGAGCGCAATGAAAGCCTGATGGAGCTAAGTCAGGGCTCCTCGTGACATTTGGAAAGGTTCAAAAGGCGACGTTTCCAACGCCGGTGCACAGAGCGCTAGGCAAGTGCAGCGACTGGTCTACCATTCGCTCGCTGAGCATGGGTGGAGCCTCCCGATAAGCTTCGTTTCCATAATTCCACTCAGCACGGCTGGAGCTGGCTGAACGAAAAAAAAAAACACCCGATGCCACCTCTTCGTGACACAAGGCGGTCTTGCGTCGGCGTATAACTACCCTCGTCTTGTTTCGGTCCTCTTTATTATACGGGCCGTTCGCGATGCCTTGCTTCTTTGACGAGTGTACAACGACGCATCGATGACGACTCGGAAACGCACGAGACAAAAGGGCAGTTAGGCGCGTCGTTGTAACGTCTTCGTTCTCCTCTTCGGCCTGGCTACCACTGCACGCAAGAGCGTGGCGGAGAGCTGGGAATTTCACACGCGGATGGTCAGGCCGCGCGCAAGGCCGCCCAGCTCGGAGTAGGCGCCCGATGCGATCGGGCCGCTCTGGACGCGCATAATTGGTTGCCTCCCGTCTGGACACCGTGCTGCGAAGAGGCCGATAAATCACCTCGACTGCGCTCAGTCGGCCCTTGGTGCGGGTGCGCCAAAAAGAACCCAGCGCGGACTGGTTCTTCTTCGCGCGCACAGCGTGCGACGCCTCGCCTTTTTTTTTTTTTTTTCTACTCACCTTCTATCGCCGCTTCTCGCTCTTATTATTCCCACGCTTCTCCCTGGAAAAAGAAACGTCCTCCGCTCGGGGTGGTGCCTCATCGAGAATGTATGGCAGTAATCTGACCTTAAGCAAATCTTCGATGGCGGCCGACACCCAGTCCCCTTTCGCGCACACAGTGTATGCGCGCCTCTTATCGAAAACCGACGGAATCTCCGTCGTCGGATATTAACCGGCTGCAGCTGCTGAACACTGGACCACAGGAACACGCCACGCATGCGTGATGAATAGGGTTACGGTTCATGCTAGCTGAGAGTCTCCAGCGTAAGGAAGTAAAGGAAAGATGCGCCTTTCCTTCCCACACCCAAGCGTGTGCACAAGGCAGAGACGATCTGAGCCTTCTTGTTTCTGTTAACGCCGAATAACCATGCAACTTTGTGCATTTTATTAGCCTTGTGAGCGTTTTTTATGAGGCATAAATAACCTTAGTCAAACTGTCACGTTAGCATATCTGACAAGAAATTTCAGGTCTGAATGCATTGTAAAAAAAAAAAAAAAAAATGGCTTGACGGTGCCATTGAATTGCAAATACGTAAGAGGAATGCTACTTGCAGAGTGACACTGGCACCGCTGTCTGCGTGGGAACGACTGGAGTAATAATCAACAAACATGTTAGTTTACTGACAAAGCACGGTAGGCGGAAAGGCTGACCAAAAAGTTGTTATTGCTATGCATGCGTGCACTTTAACTCAATAACACACCACCAGCTTTGAGGGCTCTTATTCAGGAAATACTCATTTTCAGAAGACAAATCAGCTGTTTACTTGCTGGAAGTGGGTTGGTTACAACATTCAAAACCTGGGCCGGCTTGCACGATAAAGTCCGAGCTAAGTCCAGACTTAAATGGTGTCTTTAGAAAGACCAAGCTTATTTAAGACGGCTCGTGTTCCGAACGTCGAACGCTTCGGGTTCATATTCACAAGAGTGGCTTTCCAGAACGGCCTCAGCAACCACGTGGGGCATTTTTCCTCGTAACACAATCTTAAGCCGCAAAAAGCAATGGCACGGATTTTACACAACGCAAAATTGACGGAATGTGTACATCTTACAGCAGGGACAGTGCCAGCGCATCCCTGTATTTCCCTAATTTCTCTACTTAGACACCTGGCGTCCTTGTGTCTTAACCAAGACAGCACTAGAGTCGTAATCATACAAGCGACTTATCCAAGTCAGGAATGAAGCCCAGTCTTGACTCCAGTCTTAAGCGGCCATGCTAGTGGCCTATTCTTTAGACTCCAGTTAAGTCTGGACTTAGCTAAGACAGTCTTGAGATTGTTTTGTGCAAGCGGGCCCTGGTGAAAGTAATGCATAGAAAGGTGGTAAGAAATCGTGGGAACACGTACGCTTAGTCTTTAAGGTTATGACGCGATAGCGTATAGGCGACCACCCTGACTCGGTATTGAAGAGCACTGTAAGGTTGTTTTTTATTCCACCTTCTAACCTCAAATGAGCAACCAGAGTTGGTAGCTCTTCCCAACTTCCCGGTATCACGTGGTCTCGTTAAGTCGCACAAGCCGTCGAAGAATCAGTGCCTGGCCTTGCCAAAGCCATTCCCGTGATTTTTCGCTCTCAACGACGACGCCGGATTTTCTGACTATCCAGATCGCGCGTTAAGTAATACACGAAGAAAGCGCCTATAATCAGTACAGGTTGCCCCCACAATGACCTAGCTGGCTCTCTTGCAACTTAGGTATTTGCGATCGTGAAATACCACTCACTTTAATTATGCATTCCAAAAGCAAAATAAAGGGACGATGTTGTCACAACCACCATTATTCTCACCCATACAAGCCCCAACTCCGGCGACACCCCAACGAATATGAATGCCACGTCATTTTACTCGGAAGAACTTGCATCCACTCCAATCTTATTCTAAAACAGAACTGAAGGACATTTACAACCTCCAGCCTTCGTCCACAGGGAACTCAATACTGGATTTTCATTCGAGAATATGTGTGCTCGTAGAGCCCCGTAAACTTCGGTATGCGCGGTCGTGAAACATGTCGCATCGCGTGTTAAGGGCGTATGCAGATTATGCAGAGCGTGCTATATGTTTTCAAAGCGTTATTTAATCTTTTTGTTTTCAATACTGCAAAATATTCACGAGGCCCTTGCGGGTGGCGTATCTTGATAACGTTGCCCAGTTTTCCTGAAGCGAGTGGCTCACGCGACGCCTGAAGCGAGTCGCGTGTGGACACGCACACTTCCATCGTGCCTCTAAATGTAAATTACGTAGTTATGCATTTGAGTTCTTCACGAATATGGAGTCTACATGTGCGTCAGCCCGGGAAATGATTTCTTTCGTGTCGTCGTGGGCCCTGAAAAATGCAAGAATTTCGATCCACTTCTTAGTGCGCGAAGCTCCGACTAAATGTGTTTGACAATGTACACGGGCAAATCTTTTCCCGGCGGTTGTCAGATTCCCGGCTCTCACATGCGCTAAGCTCGAGGTTTTGAGGTAGCTAACGCATTTGCAAGGTAGCACGCTTCTGTGACAAAATAGAGAACGAGGAAGTGAAACAGAGAACGGAACTTGGAAACCATCCTCTGCGTAGAAACGAAGAGCTGCCATGAACGACACTTACGTTTTGTTTCCTCCACTGAATGAGAGCGTTGCGCAATGGAATTGTATTCTTGCCTCGCTACAGCGATTCATCATATATATATATATATATATATATATATATATATATATATATATATATATATATATATATATATATATATATATATATATATATATATAATAAAGTCTGACACCTTTGCTAAATCCTTTAACTCTGGCATCCACCGCGTCTTGTGGGCTAAACAAAGGGCATCAAGCAGTGAGTCTCGATGATGCCCACAATTTCGGATATCGCGAGGAAGTGGCCACTTCCTCCCCTTTTTTGTACAGTCTAAAACGAGGATTTTGCGTGAAAACGCAAAAGCATCGCTCTAGACTGACGCAGCACGAAAGTTTTAACACATGTATTCTTCTACTGCGACCACATCACATCCCTCCGCGGTCCTCGTTCTGGGTACTTACCTTTCCGGAGTTTACATATCTAACCATGCGTTCTCCTGAACGTTCACAATTGGTCTATTCGTGGGATTAATATGAGATATTATCATCCACTACATTAGAGGCTGCTGTAGTACCTTCACTGCGCTCGTAACTGCCCGGTAATTGACGCGACACTGGAGGCTACAAGTATAATGCGTTACCCACGGATTCGTTAATAAAGCACCCCCTCTAGCTCGTCATGCACAGCATATGTTTGTACAATATGTCGTAATGGCGAGTTGTGAGGATGTTCCATAATGGCCAATTTGGATACTTCCTAGCTGGTGCGGCTTTTCTTTCTCCTTTGCGCCATGTTCCAATGGCCGACGCGCGCGCGCATAGAGCTCCCCAGTAGAGCTATGTGGACACAGGTTTGGTTTTCTTGGAAATAATATGGGCTGCTGGCTAATGTCACCTTCCAGAACAAAAACAAAGGCTTTCATGAATGCACCAACCACATTGGGAGGTGCAAGTTTGGCGTAGAATTGCTCTATCAACCCGGCTGTACATTAAGTATTCAATTCACGGCTTCAGAGAGCCAGGTATAGCTTTCTTTCTTTTCTTTTTTTTAATATATCATCGTGATCAGATTCGTAGAAAACCGAAATTAGGTTCTTGTTTTTCTGCGGACCAGAGCGTTTTGCTTGTCTGTTTCGGTCATATTGTTTTGCGACGTGGATTCGTCTACATTCTGAGGCAAGCTCGTTCAGAGGCACCAAGAACGCCGCCGCGATATTTTTCGCTTTCTCGAGTTGTCCAGCTCTGCCAGGGCCCCCTTGGGCGTACAAAAAATAAACCTGAACTAGTGAACGCCGTCTGGCACGACAGTGGTGGGGGAAAGCGCCCCGGAGCGCATATCCGGCGCTGACTCCCTGGTTGATGTCACGGGACGTTGACTTTTTTCTTTCTTCCTCTCTTTTCACCACGCGCGAGCACCCGGGGCACGAACGCAGCGACGACCCCAAACAGCGCACAAGACTCACCGAGAACATGAGGTGCCGCATGGGCAGATCCGACGTGGGCGACATCTCACGACGTGGCCCCGGGGGCATCCAGAAGCGAGCAGAGGCGACGCGCTATCCACGGGCACGCATCACACGGGCGGCAAACAACTGGGAACGAGCAGACGACGACGACGTACCCGAAAAAGAGGAGCAGACCGGCCCGCTGCAACGCTGCCACTGACAATGGTAGGCCGGTCCACGGCTGCTATCTGCGACGAGGGCCCGTCGGAGAGGAGGACCGAGAGAGGGGCCCGCAAGGGAGGAAGAGCCCGTTCGCCTCCTCTTCATTCTTTTTTTATTTTTTTTTCGCCAAGAATTAGTTTTTATTTCGGCGCCGCTGCTTTGCGTAGCTTTTGCGCGTGTGAGTCCGGGACAGCGGCAGCAGCTTCAGCCGACCGCCGCTCCCCCCTCCCCCCTCCGTGAACTCACCTGGTGGGAAAGGTGGTCTCGTCAGCGAGGAGGGAGAGAGCACATCTGCTCTCCCGAGAGAGGAGGGAGGGCAGCGAACGCGTTTACGGCGAGGGCAGAGTGTACTCGGTCGTCGTCGTCGTTGATTTGGCGAGGGCAGCTGGCCTGCGCGTAGGGAAGGGTACACGCGAAGCGCTCGGAAGATTAAGAGTGAGGAGACATGTTGGGGAGTAGCCGCAACCAGTACAAAGGCCGCGAGGATGCAGCGCCATCCCGGGAACGCCACACAAGCGAGAAAAAAAAAAAAAAAAGTGTAGTTTTTGGTAACCTTGGCGGATTGGATGCAAAAATAATACCAGTAGTAGGTGCACCGTTGTGAACGGAGAAGTCTGGGAAGAAGAAGTGGTACCCTCACTGGTGATGTTGGTTAAATTTTTAACACATGTAAAATGGCGATTGAACCTCGGTAAAAATTTCCAATCAACGGCTTCAAAAACATGCATCTTGGGCAGAAAATTTTGCGCTCACTTCATTTTCGCCTTATAAATTATCTTGCTCTGAACATTTGGAGATGTTGACGGAGGTGGAAAACTATTTCCGTATACTCGGCACAAATACCGGCCCCTTCAGGAACTACGCAAAGGTTTTTTCTCAAGCAAAATGACCGAAGGCGGGGGGGGGGGGGGGGGGGGGGGGGGGGGGGGGTATAAAATTTGTGACTGACATATATGATGTCTCTGTGGCTTGTCCCAGTTATTTGCAGTTGTCCGATAATACCACGCCCTGCCTTACCTTTGCTTTATCATCGGGCAACGGTCACATTATCTATGATAGCCACACAATGCTTCGCGCACAATGATGTTAGTTTGTTTCAACGACCATCAAACAATAAAAATTTATTCAGAGGTCCGCAAAGACATCTAGTATTAGACAGCTTTAGAATAAGATCACAGCGGATAGGTCGATCCTAACCACACTCAGCCACTCTTTTCGCCGTGCCATCGTAGCAATGCCCCGTTATTCTTCTATCCCCATAAACGAAAAGGGTCCCCATATAGCGAGGTTAGGAAGTTTAGGAGAGATCCAACCGGGTAGGGGGACAGGGCGACCACATGCAGGCGCTGAATGCTGCGATGGATCGCCGAAGGGTACCGCAATTACTCTGAGCATGCGTACTCGTGCCCCGCTATTCCTTTATTCCCCCATAACCTATTGGGTCCCTCTATTCTAATGAGTAGAACATCTTGGGCTAGTTTTGTGCAAGTGCACCACGTACGGGGCACACTTGCACAAAGAAACATCTTCAGTCCCGAGCCCTGTTTTGTGCGTGTTCTCACGAACAGCTTTCTTGGGCATCACTTTTAATTGTGAGGCAGATTGGCAATAATGCTGTTACGAACATATTGCTACGTGGCGACAAGCAAGAAGACGACACAACATGGCCACAGGATGAACGATGATTTAATGGCTGACCTAGCGCGAGTGCTCCTTTCGCGCCGCTGCCGATCTTCTCCTTCGTAACAATATGATGGTAATGGTCTAGCCTTCCAAAGCATAGCAAACTCTTGCTTTTAAGGATTGTATGCGCTCGCACCGAGTGAGAAGTGAAGACTGCAATAAAAAAAAAAACAAAAAAACAACGGGCTGCGTTTTCGGCAATGAATACAAGAAAATTGCAAGTGCCTCAACAGAAGATTGCAATATTGATTGGTGTGGTACAATATCTTACGTTATGCGAAAACACTGCGCCCATAGACAACTTCCGGGTGGAACAATCGCTGATCCAGAATTCCTGGATATACGTTTTTCAGCAGCTTTACCATGTTTGAAGAAGAGTTCTTTCGGTAGTAAATATCTGGTGACGGAAGAGTTGTTATTCCGTACCTTTTGACATTGTCCGACCTGCGACTGTATAACTATGGGCGGCATTATATGTATTATTCTGTGCACGATATCAAGCAAAGAAATTCTACAACCACCGCACCCGTGTGTGAAATTCAGCCCTCCTTATTCCTTACTACATGGCGACCTTGAAGGCTTAAAACTGGAGTAGGCGACTTCATACTTGAAACAGGGCCCATGGAGCACGTGCTCTGCTGCGGGCTACTCCAACGCTCCGTACACACAAACATGCAAAAGGGTACTCTGTTGACGTAGTCAGCACATGATGAACGCCAAAGGTAAACAGGACGAATGAAGCAGACGAACACAGCCCTGTGTCTGTCTATTCCCTTCGTTCTGCTTCCTTTGAGCTGTGCCTATACCATTACAGACTCCGCTTATTATTGCTATTATTAGACTCCGTATCTTCCATTCCATTTTCCTTCTCTTCTTTTTCAATCAATGCACAGCATCCACCACCTTCGGGAAAGAAAAATGCACATCGATGGAATGCAACTTAAGTCATTACTCATTCGTAACATTTGGAGCTACGGCTTCTGACTGCAGGAAGACTGCGACAAAGGATACTCACTGCATGACCACAACGCTCAAAAGTCGACATAAAATTGGGGGGGGAAGGAGGGGGACATGTAGACATGCTGAAAAATTACAGTCCTTGCAGAATGACACGATGAAGGAAGGAGGAGAAATTGGCAGTTTAATCGCGAAATGCTCGCAAAAAGTACAAACTTTTAGAACGAGTGCCACCATCACACCAGTACGCTGCGTCAAGGGCGTGCATATCTGAACTATTACATAAGTATAACACATGTTTTTTCAGCATGCCAATTGAACTCTATAATTGTTGAACGTGGAGGGCACCCTGGTTAGGGAAGAATTCCCTTGATTCTATGGGTGAATGGTGAATCCTGTTTTCCAGTCGAGCCATGACTGAAAGAATGATAGCGGGGCGTCACCGTGCATGTAATACCGGTTTTCACTGGGCGAACAGGAGCACTTTTAGCTGCACTAAAAGTGCTCTCGCGAGTTTCAGCGCCTACCAGTGGTCGAACAGGAGCAGTAGCGTTGTGTTCCATTGGCAGAGGAGGCGCGCTTTTGGTGTCCCGGGAGCAGCCGAGAGCAGTCCTCGGTGCTCCGTCTTCAGCGGCGGAGTACAGGGAGAACGGAGGAAGTCACGTGACCTTTTTGATGTCCCTTCTGGCACGGCCGGTCTCGAGTCGGGACCGGCCGTTCTTCTGGTTATTCGCCGCCCGGAGCCCGGGCAAGACGGTCGAGAAAAATGGCGGAAGACGGCAGCGGTGGCGTTCGGCCGCCAGATACGGGCAACGCAAGCGCGGGAAAAGTTTGATCACATGACGCCTGACGTCACGCGTTCCGCCTCGGTACGCTGCTCTCCGAGCAGCGTGAATGTTCCATTGGGGAGGCGAGAACGCGCGTCCCCAGTGCTTTCGTACGCTGCTCTGGCTGACGTTGCTCTTGCTCCTGTTCGCCCAATGGAAACCGGTATAAGACAACCAGTTGAAGCACCCGCCTAAAGTGCCAATGCGCAGCGCAGCCAAAACCTCCCATCGACAGCACATATGAGTCGTTATACAAGATCGAGGCCACATTCGAGACTACATACACGAGGAAGAACGCCTGACT
Source organism: Amblyomma maculatum (assembly GCF_055883805.1). NCBI lineage: Eukaryota > Metazoa > Arthropoda > Arachnida > Ixodida > Ixodidae > Amblyomma > Amblyomma maculatum. Next base: position 129,976,661 of record NC_139344.1, read on the forward strand.
GGTTGCGTTTTTGTAGAGAGAGCTGCATTGGCCACAGCCTCGCCATTTCGCCGTGTCTGTCCGTGCCTTACCGAAGAGCAAAGAAAGAAGAAGACGAATTCGTGGGAGGCGGTAGCTAGCAGCTGACATGGCCGAGCACTAACTAGACGTTGGGCTTCCTGACATGACGTTTGGCAGGAGCTGCCAACTCGGGCCTCTCCTTTCATATGGGAGGGTGATATCACAAACAGCCTGCCAGGACAGTTGCATTCACGTTATCCCTAGGCCACGCAGGCCAACACCCTCTAGACTAGCTAAGGCCTCTCCGCTCCTCCCTGACGTCATCACAGTACGACGGGCGCAGGAGCTGGGGTTTTTCATGAAGGCTGCTGCGCGCTCGTTCGTTCCCGTGTATCTGCAGCCCAACGTGAAATCATTCTCTGAAAATTTTGGCCACATGGTTTAATGGTGACGCATATGTATAATATAATTTCCGGTATACAGTTCGCGGGCAATATGTTTGAAAACTGATAATTAGCAGTTTTCGGATTATGAATATATGTTGGCTATTCAGTATTTTTTACTATCACCTAATATTGCCCGAAAGTCCGCAAATTTGCTTTTTTTATTGTGTCGTGGGGGGGTATTGATTTTCCGCTGTGTCTTCACATACATCTTTATTTTTTTAATAGCTCGTTGCCTGGCGCGTCTAGAGGGTGTTGCGCAGGCACGTTCAAACGGCTCAATTAAAGCCGGGCTTTATATGTTGGCTGGTAGCTAACGCTATCGCGTCATCGCGAAGGTGGGAGTGAAAACAAAGAGAAAGAGATGCCGTAGTGGAGGGCATCGGACAACCGCGCGATAGAGGCATTTGCTTTATCTCACGTGGTCAAAAGTGCCCCCTAAGACATAAATAAAGCTGAAGCTTAGAGTAAACTCATCATCATCATCAGCCTGACTATACCCACTGCAGGGCGAAGGACTCTCCCATATTTCTCCCATTAACCCGGTTCTGTGCTGGCTGCATCCACTTGACCCATGCGAACTTCGCAATCTCATCCGCCCACCTAACTTTCTGCCGCCCCTACGACGCTTTCCTTCCCTTGCAATCCAGTTTGTTACCCTAAGCGAGCAGGTCGCTTAGAGTAAACTATGTGCAAAAGTCATATCTTTACTTCCAAGCCGAACCTAAGCGTAGCTACGCAGATAGCTCTCGCGTAACTCCAGGTTACGCGAGAGCTGCTGTTAGCTAAGCTCCTTGTCTTCATCGGAGTTCTACACCGATGAACACAAGGAGCTTAGCTAACAGCAGGAGCTCGCCTTCAGTGAAACAACGTGATTCAACCTAGTCAAGGACACCCTTTACTATGGCCGTGATGATCATAGACGGCATTTTTCTTACGTTCGTCATCGTGGCTTGATTGCGGCGCTGCCCACATTCGCGAAAGTCGCCAATAGGGACAAGAATCGTCCTATACGCCAGGTTTCCTCACTCCAGCGTTCGCTGACTGCTAAAAGCCCGGTGTATCGCTCGCATCGAGGGTGCTTCAGCTCTCACTTTAAGATACTTGTTCACATGCAGGAATAATTTAACGATATTCAGATCAACCCTAGACGGTGCAACTCCCAAGATTCCGAGGATAACCCAGCCATCTGCTACCGATCACTTTTATTGCGAAAGCAATACTACTCTAGGCTTCGAGCCTTCAGCGTGGCGCGGCCGCACCCATGTGACGCTGTGACGTCACACCCAACGTGACACTAGGGTGAGAGCTGGACTACCAACTCAAGCGGTCGGCGTAGCGCGGTCGCAGCCACGGCGCAGTGCGTGACGTCACATTCCACGTGACACAAAAGTCGTCGGTGTGGCGCGCTAAAGGCGCAGCTGGTGCTCACGTGATACGTGACGTCAGGCACGTTCATACGGCTTGGTTAAAGCGGGGCTTTATATGTGGGCTGGTAGAAGCTGCCAACTTGGGTCTCTCGTTTCACATGGGATGGTGATGTCAGAATCAGCCTGCTAGGGAATTCACGTTACCCCTACAGACCACTAAGACACGTTCATACGGGTAGGTTAAAGCGGGGCTTTATATGTGGGCTGAGGAAGAAGAAAAAGAGAAGAACGCTCGGTCACTCGCAGCTAATGCTTTCGCTCAATATTTGGTGCAGCAGCGTTGAACCCTTGCAATTTTTAATGTCCTCATTTCTACTCTCCCGCATCTGCTGAGGTGCGAGAACCCTTTTGTGAACACTTACCAAAGAGATGATGAAAGCTTGGTTACTTTTGTGCGTCATGTAGTGTGTCACTATAAAGAGAATGAACTTTAGTCGTCCTCAGTCGAATCCTCCTCAGAAAAATGTTTTTGTCTCTATTTCTTTATCACTAAATTACGATACCTTTGCTGCCAAGGGATTGGTCCATGGGGATTTTCGCGGGGCTTACACATTATCATTCCGTGTTTACCGCCTTGACTTTCTCAATAGTCGGGGCTTGTTGGCCCTCGGTTCACACTACAAAAGGGATCCTTTTCGGTGATTCTAGCCAAAGGTAAGTTCTCCAGAATCCAGGCTCGGTTCACTCAGCCGTGAAGCCTCTGCGGAGCACAGAGATCTTTGAAATAGTAATCCAGTGCGCCTGAGTGCTGCGCCCTTCGAAACGAGAGGGAAATCCCGCGGAATGAGAAGACTTTGTTTTTGAATTTTCGCCTCTTCTTTATTTGCTGGATTTGCCCGAGTTCAGTCTGGGCCATTCCATACCTGCTCCTGACAATGGGCATCGTGTGGCATCGTGCGCAGTGCTCACAAAGCCGCCGAGAGTTCGCCGCCGACTGTCCTGGGGATATGCGAAGCCTACAAGATCGGCAGAAACACACCCCGACCGCTGACTGTGCTGCTGGATGTGGAAGGGCAACCAAAGTTGCCTAAACAGGAATCCTTTTCTGAGTTGAACGTGTTATATTACCGATCAAAAGAAAACAAAGAAATACAATGCAGGCATAAAGAGGCATACAGATATGCTTGGAGTGGTGAGCAGGAGCTAAGTCAGATTTACCTTCCAAACAAATTGAATTCTCCCAACCCCGCACCACTAATCTGTCAGTTCAGGTTCAGCCTCCCGCTCTTTAAACAAAATGCGGTGATTGACACCATGCACCTGCTGGATGCGTGCGTTCACCTCGATAAGCAGTCGCTTGCTTCATTTTGCTGTTCTTGGTATGAGATTCGCTTTTGTATATAACAATATATTATATGAGCCCTGTTTGTTCCATACAATATCATGTGGTTTGATGCTGTCATGACTCGGTTCAGTTAGAAGGCGTCGGGACATGGTTTTGGAATTCTAGGCGTCAAAGCGTGGTTTACGAATCTGCAGATTTGCATCGAGAGCTGCCAGTTCGCCGTTTCTCGTGCCATCCTTTCTATGCCGCTCTAATGAACCAATCATGGCTCGCTGCAAAGAAATGCAGTGTTTTTACCAATCGAGCATTTGAGAAAAGTTGAAAGCGAACGTTCATCTGTGGAGTCAGTTTAGGAAAAACTGAAAAGCGACTTGCCTGTAACAGTGCATAAATGCTGTACACAGGAATTCGCATATTTCAAGAACGCTAGTAGTGCATTCGGACTGGCTTCCCAAAACGCTAAGCTCTTACAAGAGGCATTTTGTCTTGAGAGCTATCCGGTGCGGCTCACGCAGTGATCCCGACGTTTCTACTCACGGATATGCACAGGACAGTGACTTAGGCGTGGTCATCAATGTGGTCCTTTGGTCCAATTAGGCAGAAGCTGCTACGCTCACGTTTGACAAACCATTGTGAATTACATGCCACGCCCAGGAAATCAAAGCCCAGCACCAAGCGAAAGAGCCGCCGAGGACCTAGTTAGGACGGCCATATATGTTTATGTTATCCAGGTTTCCAGACACGTAACTTTTCCAGTTGATTACCAGCAACAAAACTGGTAAGCTATGGAGCTTCTTGGTCCTACGGTCATGAGTAGAGAAAACTCTGACAAACGCGTGTGTACTGTTGAAATGTGGAAGGAGGCGCAGATGATCATCAGTTGGTGGCTTCCAAGATCAAGATCATACTCGAACTGAGTGATTCAGTTTCAGCATTGTTTTTTTTTTTTTCTCTTTTTTTTTAGCTTTTGTGTTAATCAGATTTGAGCGGTCAGATCGTCCGCAGCTCGATACGCTACTTCTTTTATAGGACCTCGACATGCCTGATTGACTCTTCAGCGGTACACGCGCAAGCACAAAACAGCTTCTTTGGGTGTTTTTTTTTTTTTTTTGTTTGCTTTGATTTTTGTCGCCGAACATTGTGAGTAACATAAAACTACGTCGCTAAAAGGTTAGTATAGCGTGCGATATTAGTGTGCTACAAAATATCAATAAACACTTCGCATAAGATTAGATTTCCTAGTTTCGCTGCAGTTCTCAGTCTGGGAAGTAAAAAGACCACGCGGCATGATTGAGGCTTGAAGATTATGCGCGCTCTGCGCGCCTCCGCATTCGAACACTCGTGCCTCTCCAAATCCTGAACATGGTATAATTTTGTAGGCGAGTTTGGTAAAAAGGCTCTCTAGTTCACCCGAGAGGTGAAAGGAGTCGCGGGTTGTCCGCGTGCAGGCTCCGAACAGTCTGATTTATGTACAAAGAAAAAAAAAGAAGAAGAAGAAGAGGCTGCTGGAACGGCAAGCAAAAAAGCAGAGAGAGGGGAGAGAAATGGAGAGAGTGAGCGTCGTGCCAACCTGTGGGCCAGGAATGTCAGGCTTGTAGTAGTAGCAATGGTGGTACTTTTTAAAACCGTACACAGAAAGGAAGGAAACGACGTTGCCGGTAGCACAGCGGCAGCCGTTTTCTATGCCTGAAGTACCAGACCTGCGGTTGATGGAAATAAAAGGGACAGGCCGAGGATAGAGAAAAGTACGGCGGGAAAAATACTCAGAAAAGACGGAGAATTCGCGGAGTTCTGCACGTACTTCTCAGCCCCGGGCAAGGACAAAGCGGATAAGGGCGAAGGTGCAGCTCACCACGTCCATGCGACAATTTAGGTGTCTTCAACAGAATTTCCCGGCATCTATACAATCTACTTGATTCTTGGAACACTTAATTTCTAGAAAGTTTACTCAATGTCAACGTACACTGAATTATAATTCAGCTCGATGCCCTTGTGGCAGCACGTGGCGTCGGTCAGGTGAAGCCACCTGCACACGAATTCAGCACATTCACCGAAGAATTGCGCAGCGACACGAACAAATTAGCTGCTTTTCGCCCTTACACTGCGCGGTCACACGGATTGCATTCACTATATGCGAAGTTCGCAATAAATGGACTGCCCATCCTACAGACAATATGAAAAGTCTACCAAAACTGGCACTTGCTTCTTCAAGATGTCCGATATAGGGCTCCCAACCTCAGGTTTGGAAGCGCAACAGCAGCGCCGAATGGGCGCGAGGCGAAATTTAGGGAGCTGACAGCGGAGATGTAGTCAGGTGTGGCGACGCTTTTAGCAATGCGAAACGTGCATCGCGAGTAAAGTTATTCAGGTTTTTGCCATCAAATATATTATTTCGTCTTTGAGGAAAGCAGGAAGGCATTACTGTTGTCTCGTAGAGTGACCACCACAGCGTGCGCAAACGAAGAACTGGGAACCGTGAGGAAATCTTGCCGCTTCCCATGAAAGCGATATGAGAAGTATACAGGCGCGAAGCGTAGATAATAGCAGTCCGCCGTATCAAGTAGTGTCTCGTTTACGGCAATATCAACCTAATTTGTATCTTGAAGCAGTACCATCGCAGTAGTGGCTTTGAGACTGATTCTATAAGGCTAACCCACCTCCTAAAATGAAAGCTTGCCGAGACTATAAAACCGATTCGCTCGCCGTTTTTCACGCGTTATAGGCAATGCGCATTTTTAGTATAGCAACGTTAAATATAGGCTGTGGCTAAAGGTACGTCCGACGGACCCGGTGCGTTTTTCTTCGGGATACGACGGACGGATCCAGGAAATATTTTTCAGAGGTACGGCGGACGGACCCGATCGGTAGGGTTCTTCCGACGGACCCAACGCATTTTTCTCCGATATGGGCCTTGGGATCCGTCGGGAAAGCCGGACGGATCCGAGATCCCCAGATGTGGTTGTAGCAACAACATGGTAGCCATATGTAGCCAAATCGAAGTTGGTATGAGGTGTACGTGCGAGGTTTAGGAAGTATGTACTACTGCATGCGTGAAATGTGAAATTACAAAGAATAGTACAGTGGCAAGAATAGTGCCTAGAATGGGTGATATACTACTTGATGGCATGATGATAGGTTTACGTGAGTTGGACCGCGGCAGGGTCGCAAGCGCATGTAATCGCGGTGTTGACGGCCAGCCCGCGGCCCGCACGCCCGCTCATTTGGTCCTCGTTATCATGTGCATTAACGTCTACGACGGTCGTTATGTAGTTATGTAGTTTTGATTCTTCAAAGTTTCCTCACTTCTATCTGTGATGAGATGCGTCACGTAACGCATCGCTTTCTGCTCGCATTGAGGTTTGGTGCTGCAAGTTCTACGTAGTCGCTGAAAAAGCTGGGTGCCGCCGGCGTTTCTCTAGCCCAAGCATCGCGTCATTCGTGTTTGTTGGAGGTGTGGTTTGTGCTTACCGTGAGATGCCCAAATGCCACCAGTTTTTGTAACCCATGAGGGTATCAGCAAACTCATTGACAACCTTAAGTTGTCAAGCGCTCCTGGGCCGGACAACATAACTGCAAAAATATTGAAGGGAACAGTGAGCATTTCAAGCCATTTCTTGCAAATTATTTTTAATCAATCCATTTCTTGTGGTGAAATACCAAACGATTGGAAAACTAGTAAAGTAACTCCCGTGTTCAAGGCAGGTAATCGATCCGATCCTTCCAATTACCGCCCGATCTCATTAACATCCATTCCATGCAAGCTACTGGAGCACATTTTATACTCACAGATTGCATCACACCTCGACAATAATTCTTTCTTTTATGAAAAACAGCACGGTTTCAGGTCAGGCTATTCATGTGAGTCCCAACTTTTCCAATTCACCACAGACCTTCACTTAAACCTAGATTCTTTATTTCAAACTGACGTTATCTACCTAGATTTTTCCAAAGCATTCGATCGCGTTCCGCATCGGCGTCTAATGGCAAAGCTCTCGTCCGTCCACATTGACCCTTTGACTTTATCATGGATTGATTGCTTTCTTCGCGACCGCCTACAATATACAGTTATTGGCAACCACAGTTCGGAAAATACTAAAGTTATCTCTGGTGTCCCTCAAGGATCGGTGCTGGGACCACTCCTTTTTCTTATATTCATCTACGATCTTCCTAATGACATTTCAGCTTGTATCCGCCTCTTTGCCGACGATTGTGTCCTTTACCGTCGCATATCTACTAACGAAGATCAGTCTCTGCTTCAACGTGACTTAAATCTCATAGAAACTTGGTGTTCCACATGGTTAATGCAACTGAATATTTCTAAATGTAAGTTTATGCATGTATCAAGAAAGCACAATAACCTCAGCTATCCGTACTCATTAAATTCTATACCACTCTCCGAAGCAGAATCATACAGGTATCTTGGTATCATTATAAACAATAAACTAACCTGGTCTGAGCACATTGAAAACCTTTGTAAGGATGCTTCCAAGTTGCTTGGTTTCATCAGACGATCCCTCGCCTTTTCACCCCGTTCTATCCGCCAACTCGCCTACGAAACATTCATTCGTTCCAAACTCGAATATTCCTCAGCGATCTGGAATCCCTATCAGACCTATCTAATCAATCAGCTCGAGGCCATCCAAAATCGCGCGGCCCGTTTTATCACATCGCAGTATGACAGACGACATAGCGTAACTGTTATCAAATCATCCCTCTATCTTCAACCCATGGCACTTCGGCGTAAAATTTCACAGCTTTGTTTATTCCACAAATTATATTACAACTTTCCACAGCTAAGATCCTCTGTCCTCCACACGCCGCTTCGCACTTCACGCCGACTCTTTAACTCTTTAAGTTTACAACGCATACACGGCTCCACTAACTCTTTCAATAAATCTTTCCTACCCAGCGCTATTTCATTATGGAATGAACTCCCTGATGCCATTGTCACTGAAACAGAACCAAATAAATTCAGGCAATTATTAACAGTACATTTCAAGTACTGAATGATTCTTCCGCGCTTCTTAGTGCGTGTTGTTTTTTCAGGTTGTTCTTGAGCAGCGGTGTCTTTTATGTTGATGTTTAACGTTGATGTTTTGTTTATAGAATAGTTACAAGATGAACCCTGTACCATGTATTTCTGTTTTATATTATTGTATTATCGACCAATGTATTATGTCACGGTTGTTCCCCCCCTTATGTAATGCCCTAACAAAAGGGCCCTTAAGGGTAAATAAATGATGATGATGATGATGATGATGATGATGATGCTGTGATGTACGGATTACGTCCTACTAGAGTGCTGTGTGAGACTACGAAGAGTGCTGTGATGAGTGCGCCGATGTCCAGACGGACATCAGTGTGTCCGTTTATGATCGGCGATGTTGCACGTGCATGTCAGTGTTTATTAGGTGCAGTGGTAATTTATTTACACGCGCTGTGCAACAATCAGACGAAAATAAGTCATCGACAATTTGTTAGCCTGCACTACAGAGCTCAAAACTCGGAAAATGGGAATGCACATGATGCAGTTTTCGCATGTTGGAGCTAGTGGACCGAAAAATAAGTTCCCAGCCCACACCACCGGGATGCGCATTACTACAGGTGAAATGGTTCAGGTTTCTGTAAAATAGCTGCCTGGCACAGCACCTTCCTAAATGTTCAGGCTTTGTACTATTGTTGAAGGCCACTTTATCATTAATAAAGGAACGAATATGCTTTATGTGTTAATGACTAGTGCTTTTTCAACATATGTTCATTTTTTTTTTTCGTTTTCCTTAGTTTTCTTTGTTTTTCATGCTAGAAAAACACAAATAGTACACTTTTAAACTTGTCAGTCCAAAGCTGAACATGAATATCTGCCATGCATGTGACAGCTTTAATGCTAGAAAGGTTGACGTGTATAGCATGTACGTAGACGCTGCGACATCTTAGTGGCACATTCGGCTACTTGCCCCAAGGTCGTGATGTTTAATGCCAGTGATGGCAGTCGCACTTTGGTGCAGGTGAAATGCAAATGCTTCTGTTTCCTGCAAGATGTCAACGCATAGTACAAAGCCCGGGCAGTCAAATTAGTCTGGGGCTCTCCACTACGGTATGTTTCATAGCTACATATGTCACTTTAGGATGTGAAACCCTACATGCCACAGGTAGGCTGCATTGTTTTTTAGATTTTGTAACCTCTCATCTATGTTTTGCAACATTTGGCTAATTTTAGTTCTCAAACAGTTGTTAAAGATGAAACCAAAGCAGTTCTTGGCATGGTTTCCTGCTTGGATTAATTTGCTAATTGCAGTTCTTTGAAACTTGCATCAATGCTGGACAGTTCAAATAGCAGGCAGTTGAATTACAGAAATGATGTGGATCGTGCATATCAGTTCGGACAAATGGAAAGTAACGGTCCCCTCCTTGCATGCATAGGTGCCCTTAGACAAATACATACTCGGGTGTGTGATTGTGACGCATATCAAGGGTCAACAGAAGACCATGTGGAGCCAGTGTGATATTCTTCATGAAGGCTAAAGTAGAATTGTACAACAGCTGCTGTACCATGCAGAAAAAAATTGATCGTTTAGTGTATGATTAACTGACCATGAATAGCATCTTACTCAGAGTATGATATGATATATATCTGGTTCAGCATCCCAAAATAACTACGGCTATGAGGAACACGATAGTTGAGGGCTCCGGTATAATTTCGACCACCTGGGGTTCTTTTACATGCACTGACACCGCACGGTGCATGACGGCCTATTGTTTTGCCTCTATTGAAATGCTCCTGCTCTGGCTGGAACCAAATCTGCATCTTTGGGTTCAGCAGCCAAGCACTAACTACTGAGCCAGCACAATGGGGCCAAGTATCAAAGTGCATGCCATTACATTTCCTTCTAGCCTGTGGTTTTCTTCACAGAACTAATGTATACAAGGAAAAGTAAATAGCAAGAAAACACTAGTTTTATTGCACATTACAGTCGTGCCCCGTTAATATGACCCCCGTTAATATGGACGACCCGAATTATGGACAGTTTTTCTGGGGACGAAACCTTTTCAATGTATTTATGCCTCGTTAATATGGAAACTTGCTGTCCGGACAATGGACAGGGGAAGAATGCACGCGCCCTACTTGGGCCCATGTATTTTTGTCTCGTTAATATAGACAGTGCTTGAAAAAAAGCAGAGTAGTCCGAACGCAAGTTAAAGAAGGGCGCGCTGCCTGAGAACCTACGCGACAGCCGATACGGCGGGATGCCTGAACGAGTCCTGTGGGGTTGGAAAGAACCAAAGCCGGCGTGTCGCCGTTTTAAGGAAGGGGGGAGGTGGGGGGGAGGGGAGCGCAAGAATGGAGAGGAGCGTACACAGCAAACCGAGGACCAGCGTAAGAAAGACCCAAAAGGGGGAACCAGGAGGCTTCTGGGTGCAGCGGAAGTGCAGCCGCAGTTGGGAAAACAGCAACATGTGGTTGCAATAAATTCTGCTGAACGTGAACAGAGAGGTCGGTAAAAGCGTAAAAAAGAAATGACAGGAAGAAAGACAAGTGCCTACAGTGGCGGTGGGAACTGAAGTTTTCTTTCCCAAAGCGCAATGTGTGTTCCATGAAGCCGTTAACGCTTTTCGGTGAGACTTAAGACACGCTCACAAAGTACAGCGACAAAAGAGGCGACGTACGAACACGCAACCCGGACCGGGCGTCCCGTCCTGGACGCGCTTCCCTCTCATGCTCCTGGTTTTCGTCCTTGTTGCGCTGTCGAACGGCCAAACTTTGCACACTAGGCGGTCCGTATGTCGGCTTCGCTTTGAGTCAACGATGCTGCCTTGACAAGGTCTGAGCTCTTCGTAGTCGGCTAGCCGTCGCTCTAAACTGTACTTCAGCTTGCAGTGTTTGTTTTATGGGAACACATAAAAACGGCGCCAAGAAGATGGGATGTTCGATAGCCCTCTGCATAGCAGCTTGCCAGCTTGACTCCTTCGCTTTCTTACAGAAACAGTACAAGGCAAAAAAAGAAAGAATCAGAAGAACGGAAAGGCAGAAAGGTTAACTAGGCAAAAAAGTGCACAGCATCAGGAGCCTGTAGCCCTGAATTTGAGTCTGGCTTTTGGCATGGCGGGAGTTAAACGCAAAAGAACAGAGCTGAACGTAGGTGCGAAGAAATCTTTGAATACAAGCGGCAAAAGCCATCTCAGTCAATCCAAGCCGCGAGGGACTAGAATCGACAGCTCAGCTGTTTTCTCGCCTCAGGAGAATCTCAAGCAGCTACTTAGCGGCTACTTAGCTCAGTGAAGAGCACATTTTGGAAGTGGCGGTGAGTAGAGAATCAGACGCTGATTCATCGCCCAGTGGGGAGTTCGTGCTCGAAAGTCCGACCAACACAAAGCCCAACATCACGGGTGTCATGGTAAGCGAGTCGCTTCAGGCTGCACTACAATTTTTCGAAGACAACAATGACAAGGATAATGCACTCAAATGTGCCGGTGTTCTGGGAAACTTTGAGTCCAGTGCACACCGTTATGTACAAACGCAGTCGTTAATTACAATTCTCTTTTCTCAATAAAATCCTTTTTGTTTTTATTCATGACTCGTTATTATAGATGACTCGCTTTATGGACAGTTTTGGTCGGGAACCAAAGTGTCCATATTAACGAGGCACGACTGTATATTCACATTTCAGCAAACATTCTCTAGGAAAAAAATTCTCATAATGTTTGCATGGAAACCATGAACATCTTACAAAAAAACAATGCACTTACTCCACTCCAATTATTAATGGGCAAGGTTGCATCTATGCTACTACACTGCACTTATCACAAAACCACAAGCCCCATCTGCTTTGGCCAATCACTTGATGAAACTAACGGAGACAGATGTCGCACACCACAGACTGGTCGTCTCGCAACATATCTCTGCATATGTTGCATTTCAATTTCATGCCTTTCCACTTAGCTTCAACTGTTGCCAGCATTACTAGTCACCCATCTTTTCTGAAATTCCTTTTTACGCTGTTGGGATCAGCATGCTTGTTAGCGATGGTCTCTGGAATTTTCGATGCTATCATTTTCACATCTTCCTCATCTGGAAGAATGAAGGAAATGACAAGCTTTGAGCAGAAAAAAAAATTAAGGAGACTCCTAATCTCCACCTGTAAGGGTATGGTGTGCCAGCGTTAATGGTTCTTGTCTGCAGATCCCACTGTGGATTCCCGTTAATTTACATGCCCTTTGCTACAAACATAATTACTAATTCCTTAATTCATGTCTCTGTTATCTCAGATATACTCATTAGCATACGGTCGTAGGCTGCCCTGTTAGGTGATAGACAACCTGGCATAGACCTCTGTAAGCCTCAACCTTTCTTAATTGGAGCTGAAACGTCCTAGAACATATTTCAAATATAACTTTGTAAGCTTGACTTAACACCTCCTGCCATGTCGTGTGGCCTCGTGACATTTGGCTCGTGGCACTTTTGGCTTGTGCACAGGGGTCATCTGTTAAATACTGGTTAACATGCATGAAAAATACATTTTCACACAAACTGCTGGCAAATGGTCAAGTGGTGCACTGCAGATTCTGAAATGTATACCTATATGCATGCAAGGATCGCATCATCACATAACATGATCAAGAGTTCTATCAGTACGTGTAGTTACATAGCATTTCAATGCCCATTAAAGGACCACCTCAGACAATGGTTGTTGTTACCACAAGACCTGTTCTAACAGCGTACTGACACCATTCCACTGAGCGATGGACATTTTATTTATTTTTTTTTTATTTATTGCACTTTGTAGCAAAAAATACAATTTTTGCCGTGGGACCGAGGCTAAAGGTGACGTAAAAGTCACCTGACGGGGCCTTCGGCACCACAAATGACATGTGCAACACAACGGAGCAGGCACAGAGCAGCACGAAATAGTCAGTCATATGTGAGAATGTTATACAAACACAAACCAGGGGCAAAATACATAAAATTCAATCTGTAACATACATCAAGGTAACAGTGTCAACAGTAATTGGTATGTATATGCATACCCTAGACAGCTCATGATTGTGGATCTCATTTATTTCTATGACTTCCAAGGAATTCCTGTCGTCAGAAACCCTACACTTTATGAAATCGGGACAGTTGTCTTGAAAGGTGATGAAAAGAAATAACCAGGTTACCTTGACGCAATGCTAAATTACAGAGGGTGAATATGCTGCATGAAGATACCAAGAAGCTTGTACAAAGAAAGGTGAGAGTGAAATGGCAGGATTTTTGAAACATTGAAATAAACTACAAACTATACTTGTCAAACCTGTCATTAAGGAATGGAAATCATGCAGTAATCAAAAACACAACATGGAGGCCATTTTAGGTCATCTTCACAAAACACATACCCACACCTCACACACAGCTTCATACTTATGAAAGAGGAAAAACCAATATGCAAGGAGTGTGGAGATGAACTAACAATAAACCATATTTTACACGTGCGCCAGAGTCGAGAAAATAAGAGGAAACATTTTGTACAATTTTGCAACAGATCCCTTTCCATCCCAGCATGATCCTAGGAAATAAATAAGAGAATAAGTGTCCTGTTTAAGTTGTTGCGCATTTCTCTTATATACTATGCAGAACCAACTAGCCCGACAACACGTTCTTCTCAGCTGTAATCCTAGGAGAGACGTGCAAATTTCCTGCACTTTTGGTTTCTTAAAATGTTCCTAAACAAGCTACATCCTAAAGAACATTTTAGTCTTTACACACAAATAAGTACATTAAACCTTGTTCTTGGTGCATGGCAGCATTAGTCGCTTATGCACCATAAAAATCAACACAATGCTGTAAGGTATACCTTGGTTAGCTGTGTTATATGAGACAAGCTTACGGTCTGGTGTGGTCCTTATTAACGTGAAAGCGCTGTCATGAGGGTCTATGTCCCAGCGATCGGAAAGTGACCTATTCCAATAATTTTACAAACTGAAGGCGATTCTACAGATTTCTAAAGACTGGAGTGCTCAACTGTTTTATCAACGTCCGCCTGTTTTGACAGCCTGGAGTGAAACCGTTGAAGAGAATACATTTTTGAACATTTAACGCGTTTCTGAAGGCGTTGCTTTCAATTACGGGGCCCACAAAAAGCAGCTGAATGTCAAACGCCGCCTAGGTAGGCTTTCTAGCAAGACAGCGGTGTAGCGTGGAAAATCGCTCCGCCGGTCCATCGCTGGCGCCGCTGACTTGGCAGGCGAACTGTTCAAACTTACAGCTACTGACCACACCTGAAACACTGAATTGCGCATGATCAAGGCAGAATTTCGCTAACACTGAGCACTGGTAGCTATCGATTTCGCGCCCAATATTGTGAAAATCTGTCCTCTCTTCGATCATTGATACGTCCACGGTTGAACATTTATGCGCCTCGGGGTAGGCCAGCCGTTGGAACATGGATGTGTGGTTGTAGCAACGATCACTTGCATGGCGCACTCTGCAAAATTCCAAGAGTCAGCTTCTGCAACGAAATGTGCAGCGCACATTTTCTACCGCGCACCCAAGTCCGGCGATGCATGCATATCGATCCCGATCTTTTCAGTTCAGTTCAGTTCAGTTCAGTTCAGTTCACTTTATTTTCCTTTCAAGTGAAAGTGGAAGACGAGGCAAAAGGTGTGTAACCTGACAAGGCCTCGTCTCCCATGTGCAGCTCGCAACAGGCAACACGTTACGAAGCATACAAAGGGAAATGTCCTGATTAACAATACAGCAAATTAAAAAAAAAAAAAAAAAATAGATATACAAGTTACATAGGAACACACAATGCAGTTTACAGTATAACACCACCTTGGAGCGAAACAAACACATAAGAGAATATGTGACAGCGCGAAGATGAGAACAAAAATGCAATAAAAATATGGATCTGTATTTGACAGGAAATAACATGACGACATAGACTGTAAGGAAAAAAAAAATCAAGAAAAACGAAAACTGATCATTTGGATTCAGATGGGTGCACCTATATTCAATAAATATATTCCGTGGTCTTTAGGAATGCTTTATATGCTGATTTGAAGGAATTAAATGGTAACGTAAGATCAATCCTGTGTTCATGAAGGTTTAGTAATTTTACTGCTTGATATTCAAGATCCTGTTTGCCATAATTGGTTCTGGCTTTTTTTGTTTTATGTACAAGGGTTCGAAAGCTATAATGTGGAGATATGTCTGTGTACCTTGTGTACAGCTTTCTTTTATGGATGATTTGCATCAGTTTAAAGTAATATACCTTGTTGGCTGGTAATAAATCGTATTTTAGGAAGAGTGGCTGGGTTGGCAAGTCACTTATTTTACATTTGTAGTTTTCAAATAGACGTAGAATGCGCTTCTGCAGTACAAGCAGCCTATCGTAATTTCCTTTCGTCGTGGTACCCCAGACTAATATTGCATAAAGTAGACGCGAGTAAAATAATGTGTAATACAAAGTTTTTTTAAGCCAGAGAGGGATAAGAGGAGCTATACGGCTAATACAACCTACGGCACGGGAAAGATCGGTTAGAAGGTGATTAATATGCGGAGTCCAGGATAAATCTTCGTTAAACCAGACACCTAAAAATTTTTGTGTAGACACCTGATCAATATATTCCATTCTGTATTTAAGTGTAATGTTTTCTTTAGAAACTTTGTTAACTGGTTTGAATAGTATAAACTTTGTTTTGTGCGTGTTCAGCTGTAAACTATTGTTCTCGAGCCAGATAGACAGCTGGGATAGGTAAAGATTGGCTTCCTTTTCGATCCCCTGCACATTTTTGCCCGTGAAAAATATACTAGTGTCATCAGCAAAGATGGTTATTTCAGGTGTGTGTTTAACCTCAGTTATATCATTTATATACAACAAAAATAGTGTGGGACCTAGTATGGAACCTTGGGGTACTCCAAGTTTTATTTCTAGATTTTCCGAGCGCTCTCCATTGAGATTTACGAATTGGTGTCTGTCTGATAAATTCTGCGCGGCCGTTCAGTCGGGTCATGCTAACCTCGAGCATGCGGGGGTTTAAACTACATGTACGCAAAATTCAACAAGAAAAAGATACAGGCTAAGCACTTTAGTCTAGTCTTCCGGCTTTCCGGTTGTGCACTCTTGCGGTGCGGTGCAGTAGGTCTTCGCCTTGACGAGTCGATGTGCAGCTCGCCGCAGTAGCAGCGCAGGCCTCTAGTAAATTCGGCATGTCTTCTGCCACGGCTCTGAGGTAGAATTTAAACGAAGAATTTAGCTAGAAACATCCTGTTTCCTCGGTCTGCATGTGAGGAACGAGCATAATGCCATTTCACATACATACTTTGGACTGCCGAATGTTCTGCACGGCGAGGTGTGTGTGTGTTGTGCCGGCGCTAGATCTTCGGAGGTCGATGCAGGACCTAAGATAGCGTAAATGCTAGGAGTAGCTCGCTTACATTACGGGCAGATCGAGGTAATAGTTTAGTGCGAAGCGAAAGCTGCTCGTGAATGTGCGTATCTCGATGCCAGCTGGTGGAGCGGGTGCAGTACGTAGCATCGCCTGCAGCTATGTGCGTGACAGCGATGCTTGCCGTACACAACCCTAAGTGAAGACCGTGACCTATGTTAGAACGGATGCACTCTTCGTAGCACCTCATCGAGAGTCGCGGCTAGCTGATATCGTAGAGGATAAGATTCATTCACGCGTAGCAAGCGGAATGTGGCCGCGTTCGACGTGCGTATAGCCATGAGCCTGTATATCGACGTCCGCCGTATCTTTACGAGAATCGAATGGATACGTCGGACGTACCTTTAGACACTTCGTTAAATATAACAATGTCCCGTGCAATTTGCAGGATAGGAATTTAGCCAGTTTTCGTTTTTTTTTTTTTTTGTTAACAATTCCAATAGCATTCCAACGAACATGCCAAACACAGAAGATGAGGCGACAGGCTTGCAGTGCTTTGTATGCATTGCTTCTCGTGTTTTCAGCTCTGCTTTATAATTCACTCAGACACCTAGCGACAGTTTTCGGCCGCAGGTAGTGGTCGTTATAGCGCCAGGATGCCACCTTTGCCTGCTAAGTGCACCGCGAGTACCGAAATCAGCGGTATCAGCTGATTTACATGGGCTTAGCTAGCAACGGTGGGTAAACAGTAAATCGTTGTCATTAATTTTTTAAAAAGCTTTTGCCAAGGTTGTTTGTTCAGTGCTGCAATGACGCGTTAGTTTTAAGGTTTAGTTTATTATTATACCGCCTAGATTCAATTTTGTAGGCCGAAAACAGCCTTCAGTCACAATGCGAAACGCCTGCAGGAAACGATCATTATTAAGTGAACTATAATAGTGCGATGTTCGGAGCAGCTGCGATTCGAAATTTGCATTTTACCATAACATTCACTTTTCAATATTTCACTCTTTAAACATAAAATATAATGTTTGCTCTTTCTACTTTATTCTCTTTGGGTTGTTGTTTTTAGAGCGCAGCTCTTTGGCGTCCGTTCCTGGGTTTCGCGTCGGCGTCGTCGTCGGCCTCGTAACTAGCTCCGCCCCCCTTTCATCCCCCCAGCGCTAGCAGCGACCGACTGATACCGCTGGATGCCGCTGACGCCGCTAGAGAGTCAAGATAACGTGACTGCATAGAACACCGTCGCCGCCATGCAGAAAGAGGAGGGGAGGGTCCCCCCCCCCCCCCCCCCCCTGTTCCTGTGTGGCGGATAGGGTGCTCTTCAGTTGCCGACGCGCCGGTTATTTCACGTAGGCCCCGGCACGTCGACGAATACGTGACCACCTTCCCACGGCTAGACCTGGTTCTTGGCGCTGCGGAAGCGAGGGTATCATATTGTTTGCGCCGGCATCGGCGGCGTTGTCCCTGAAACCAACTCCGCAGCTGGGGTTGACTCACTATCGGCGTCAGCAGCATCAGTCAGTCACTGCTATCTATTCCCTCCTCCCTTTATCGCGTTGTCCGCTTGCTGCGCGCGCTTCTGCCCCCATCGTTTGCCGCTGGGTGTACACGCCGCCCCCCTCCCTCCTCTTCCTGCGAGTCTCCGGTTGTCAAAGCGCCGGCTCGAACTTAATTGCTTTCTTCGCGCACTCTAAAAAATTCTGTGATAGCGCATACATGTGTTGCTCGATTTCTTTGCCTCAATCTATCGAAAAGGTGAAACAGCTTATTTGCTGCGCTCAAATTTCGCATTAGGAAGTAACGTAATCGTCGGTAATTTTTTTTTATTGTTTTTTACTCTTTCTTTCTCCGTTACTACGTTCCTTTCTCTTTTACTCTTGTCTGACTCAATTTCCGATGTTGTAACGCAATGACGAGGACTGGCATTAAAGCCTTGAAACGTTTTAGCACGTTTCTTGCACAATTTTGACGTCCGCGGCTGTTTTGATGTTTGCACACTATATCGACGTCCTTGGCTATTTTGACGCCGAATTGATTTTTTTAACTCGGATTAATTACTCCACAAGAACAAAAGTTTGCATACAGCACATATTTTCACCCTCTACACATTACAACCATTATTTTACTCATCAATTAATTTCTCGCCCTTGACGGTATGACGCCCTCCGTGGACGCACAAATATTGTCTACACTCACGAGTCTGCAAACGCTTTCGCCTTAAAAAACGGATACTGCTTTCACGCGCTAACGTTAATAGGAATCGATTGGCTCATATCATCTCCGGGGGCCAGACTCTTATCGTCTCCGGGGGCCAGATCTGCGATGTTGCAGCGCGTGCGCAGAAACACTTTAGCTAGAATGCCGCAGCGTGCTGAACCGCGCTTATATCACGAGCTTGTAAACGCATGTAACGCGATCCGAAACCATATGCGTCAGAAACAATGAGTTCAGGCGATTAATCCTCGTACCGAGCATCTAAGATAGAGTGCGCAGAATGCTGAACCATTCCTCACAAGCAGTGAAAGTTCATTTATTGCCAGAAAACGTGAGAAATTGTGTGGTTATCTCGAGATGGATATCATAGGTGATGCTATCGCTCACCTGCGACACACTCTTCGCGTGCTCGGAAACATCGCTGTCTTTCTTGTTCCGCTTCATACACGTTAGAAATCAAGTTCCCTCCTTTTTTAACAAAAAACATTCTAGGGGGCACTTTGGATCACTAAACTGTGATGAGGCGAAAGCCTCTATCGCGCGGTGGTTCGAAGCCCTCCACTACAGCACCTCTTTCTCTCTGTTTTCACTCCCACCTTCGCGATGACGCGATAGCGTAAGCTACCAGCCAAAGCCCCGCTTTGGCCGAGCCGTACGAACGTGCCTGTGTGGCCTAGGGATAACGGGAATGCAAAGGTTTTCGCAGACTGATTCTGATTGGAGCGCTGGTGTTAAAAATAAACCGGCCTAAAAAAAATTGATGCGGAGCACTAAAAGCTAGGAAAAAAGGAACATCGGTAACTCCGTCGCGTGTGCTTTCAACAGCACACGCGACAGAGTCACCGATGTTCCCTTTTTTTCCAGCTTTTCCACCGATGTTCCCTTTTGCTCTGTCCGCCGGGAAGCCAGGAGCCCGTGTTCCTTGTGTCCACTGTGCAAATCTTTTCTTCCAGCAACTTCGCGTACTCGGCCTTTGTTCGGGCTTCTCAAGAATAAGGATTTGTAGATGAGAAGAATTCCTAAAAATTATCGGGAAATGTTTCTGATGTGTAGCAGGCTGGGCTGCATCAACGTTCTGCACGCGAGGTCTGTAAAAGTATATTGACTCTGGTGATAGCTGCCAACTCGTTCCTTCCGCGCTTTGGCACCTTTCGTCATGTTTACGCGGTTTTGGCATAAGATTCATTTCTGAGACACACGCTTAATTTGCGTTATTCGAGTTTGCTTCGGGTTTGATTTTAGAGCAAAAAATTCGTCGCTACTGTTCGTGCTGCATTCTTTTGAAAAGAAAAAGGACTTCTATGTTTAACTGACATTTTCTGTACTCGCGTGCTGTGTCGGTGTTTTCCTGCTTGCTTATAATGCTTATAAGATGTCAAAATGGCGAGGCCAGCTGTATCTGTTTTCGATCTGACGGAGAAAAATAAAAATTTCTCAAGCAATCTGGACTCTCTTGCTTTTATCTTCTTTTAGAGCGCTCTAAACGGGCGTTCTCATTCTCTCTCTCCGGCACGTACTCGTCCGCATACTGCTGCGTGGCCTATACATAGGATCGTGTCTAACTGGGATTCATGGCTCCAGGTGGGTTCGAATGCCATCTCAAAGGAGTTGCCCTACTTGGAAGCTCCTGCCATGACACGTGGTCTCGTGACATCACAAAATCCGTAGGCATATCAGTGTCCTGCCATGTCACCTGCCAACCAGCACCTGCCAGGGCTGGTTGCTCACATGCATTGAGCTTTCGTCGCGTTTATTTATAATTCATCAAAGGTCCCTCGCAGGACATTACATTAGGGGTGGCGATAACACAGCAGAAAAGAAATATACATTATTAAAAATTATGGACAGTGGATTACAATGAAGAATACGCTTCCTCGATGGCGGTCTTGAATTGCTGGAGGTTGTTGATGATGGCCACTTCGGTCGGGAGGTTTTTCCAGTCGCGGAAAGTTTTTAAGAAGAATGATTGCTGGAATCTGGTAGTATGAGCACATTCAGGGTACACAGCATTCGGGTGGTTATGGCGGGAAATGCGATGCAAGCGTGGAATGCTTCGATTGACTACTAGCGTGTGACTACTGCGTGTGACTACTACTTATTCACACGCAGTTACAGCGAATACGACGACTGACTATTTTAGAGTTGTTTAAAAGACAATCCAATGGTGGACGCACAGCGGCCGCTCATGTAGCGTACAGGCTGGGACATCCGCTTTCGTGTGTCGTACGTCGTAACTCTGGCAGATGTCCGAATTAGACTGTGAACGTTCGGATCTTGATCGGACGTCTACCAGACGTTGTGCGCGTCTGAGAACAACACACCTAAGGAGGTCTTAAAGGACAAAATGGGTCAGTGAAATAAATCATGGCATAATTAATAAAAATTAGGGAAGGGGGACGCTAAGCTTCGTTTTAAGAGTAGACGTGAAACGCCTTTAACACTGCCTTTCGTTTGCGCGAATTTAAAAAAAAAATGTTCTTGTTAAATAATTTCAGTTTTAATATTATTATTACTGTAACATAATTACACATCCCAAATACACGTAAGTCATACGCAGCGCAACGCGTTCAGTAGGTGCCCATCTAACACGCTTGGTACCAATGACCATTCGTGGCAGACTGCCATATTCTTTCCTTCCACATACTATGCAAACTGAGAAGCATGAACATATCATACGGCACACTCCCTTCGTCCTCTAGACAAAGGAAACGTATACTGTAGGGCGTCATTGGTAGGTCTTTTTTAAAAGTTCGCTGCAAGATATCCGACTGAAATATGTCATTCCAAAGGTCGATGAATACATGGTCAATTGTTTCTGCTTTTGACGACAAACATTCATTTCTGCCGTAGGAAAGGTGTTGGTGCTCGTTCAACCCGTGATTAATTCATTATGAGTATTGCGTATATCAGAGGTGTGTTTAAATATCAACAAGACGTGCCTGCTTGGTTTTCTGTGGTAAATGACCTGTTGGTTATAAAGTGCTTTTAAACAGCTCGTCACTTTAATGGGGTTGACGCTTTTAAAGCATGCACTATTTTTGTTGATGTGCATCTATAGTACAGACCTCAGATTGAAAAAACAAAAAGAACACTCATGGTCTATGTGTTGTGTGCCCGTCTGGCATGCAGAGAACCTAGGTTTAACCCGAATTGTGACAAATTTATTTCGCTGAATTACTTCTAATTTCTGAAACCTCAATTAGAGGAACCTTTTTTGCCAATTCTGGCTTCATTCCGATCCTTCTCCTATTTCGTTATATAGTTTTGTGTGAGGCGTTTAAAACTCCCGCATGAGGTCATGTGGTTACGACGTCATAACCCTGTCGACCAATCATGATTTTTCTGCCCAAATATTTACTACTACCACTACTACTACTACCGCCGCCGCCGCCGCCGCCGCCGCTGCCGCTGCCGCTGCCGCCGCCGCCGCCGCCGCCGCCGCCGCTGCCGCTGCCGCTGCCGCTGCCGCCGCCGCCGCCGCCGCCGCCGCCGCCGCCGCCGCCGCTGCCGCCGCCGCTGCCGCTGCCGCTGCCGCCGCCGCCGCCGCCGCTGCTGCTGCTGCCGCTGCTGCCGCTGCTGCTGCTGCCGCTGCTGCTGCTGCTGCTGCTGCTGCTGCTGCTGCTACTACTACTACTACTACTACTACTACTACTACTACTACTACTACTACTACTACTACTACTACTACTACTACTACTACTACTACTACTACTACTACTACTACTACTACGACTTTTCGACCGGACGAGCTGTATACGCTTCGCGTAAAATAAGCGCCGAAGAATATAATGATTATTCAGACAGGACAAAAAGAACTTGTAGAAAAACCGATGTCAAGAGCACAAAAAGCTAGAGCTAATAAAATCATTAGCTGCAGCTTTTTTTGGAACAGTGAAGCTGGGAGTCAATTGAAACATCACCAAGATATTCACGGATCCCCACACCAAGGTCTTTACTTTCTTTCTAGAGGGCTTGGGTGAGCTTATCCACGTTCACAGTGCAGACTTCCAAGGCTGGCTTTATGTTCTACGAACTCGCCTTTTTATCAGGACGGTAACCCATCTTTTGAGCTAGTTGCAAACGAACATTCAGGAAATCCTCTTTATCATTGGGGACTGTTTTCCTCAAGCTGGTCAGTCTAGAGCAGTAGCGAGGTACATTACTGACCCAACAAAGACTCCAAACGTCTAAGTTAAGGCTACTAGTTCTGCGATACCTTGTGTCTCTTCCATGGTTGGAAAAATATCTTTGCGGATTCGTGATCACAAGAGCCCTGAACTTAAAAGGCATTACCAGGAAGTGATCGTGCCCATTTTCAAGGAACCTCGCAGCGGTAGTACAGTGGCTAGGGCACTCGATTTCTGTGCCCAAGGGTGCGGGATCGAATTCTGGCCGTGGCGGCCGCTTTTCGATGGAGGCGAAATTCTAGGCGCCCGCGTGCTGTGTGATATCAGTGCACCTTAAGGAGTCCCAGCTGGTGGACATTTCCGGAGTCCTCTCCTACGGCATCTCCACAGCCTGAGTGGCTTTGGAACGTGAAACCCCATAAACCAAACCATTTTCAAGCAGATGCCAGCGGAAATGTAGGCTTCATTCAGCATTCTTGGCCGTGAGACTCGGGTACTCACGATGGGCCTTATTCGTAACATCACGCGTGGTCGCGACTTCGTCTCTCCATTCGTCTGTCGCCTGTACACCATACAGAGAACGCAGAGGCAGCGGGAGCCGACAGAGCACGCGAAGCAGTCGCCGCATGAAGAAGAGGACAACACCGAGAACGCGTAAAGCTCTCTCCACGTCAGGCCTTCCCTTGTCTCTAACAATGTTACTATTGTTCGGTGCGAGCGCCAAAGGATTTGCATTGGGTTCAATACGTGGTATTCTCCATGATTACATAATTTCAACTGGTAGGTTGAACTACAACTCTTTTAAATTTCTTCGAGACCTTCTTTTTCTACCAAGTAACTTGTTTACTTTAAATGTTGTGTCATTTTTTCATCAATACATTTTGCAAAATTCCCGCTTGGCGCTAATATTTTTGTTGTAATTGCCTCGGAAATTTTCCATGTATATGCCACTCCTAGGCCAATCCGCCAGTAGGCATATGCCATGCTTCAAACATCCAAGAAGATGAAGGACGTGAACCTCGACGAAGCGTACAGCTCTGTCACTGAACCTCATTCGCTAACATTTCTAATATCTCATTTCTTCAGTATATGGAATCTAAGAAACTAATCACCGCCTGGTCGTGGCCAATCCCGCTTGTGGGTTTGCGCCATTTTTGTGAGGGCAAGTACAGCAACAGCTCGTTGCTGCGCTGAGCCACAGCTCAGATCCATCGCCTGGAGCTGGACCCAGTTCGAGGAGGCAATGACATCGAGCAAAACTCCAGCCCCTGAGGCAGCGGTGCTGAGCTGCTACCGCTGGGCAGTGGAGGTTGGAGGCAAATGCTAGCTCTTCAAAAATGCGAGGAACCCTGCATCTATGGGCAGCAGCAGAGGTGGACCGGCACATGGCCTGCTGGGAATACGATATGGAGACCGGTGCTCTCTTCCTGTTAGGAGAGGCATTGCTAGATCGTGATGTCGGCTGAAATGAACAAGATACCTTCAACAATATTTTTATCATTCTTCAAAATTCTAACAGCAACCAGCAGGACAGAGTATCGCAAACAGGCATTATCAGATATCATGCCCCTCACTAAGGATAGCTCACTAGAGCTCTCGAATGAGATCTAAAGAAATGTGCTGCGTTGCCTCGTCTACATCCTTGAAGAGCAAGTGGTCCTTGTAAAAGTGGCTGCTCAGCGAACTTTGGCAGAGTTGCTGAAGAGGCAGCCCCAACACAATTATGCTGCGCTTACCATAAGCAAGGTATTTGGAACACTGAAACTACTTAAAGAGGTGTGCCATGCTGCTGAGGTGTGCTCCATGGAGGCTGCTGCGGCAGCCTTCCGAGCAGACAATGCGCCGGCTGCACTCGCTCGCTGGAGAATCGGATAACCAATATAATGTCATGACTGCTACCAAGATGATGCCTCGGATTGTGGAGGTGCATTCAAAAAGGGTGACTGTAAAGCTTCTGCATCAAATGATGCCAGTTTTCCTGAAGGCGCACGATCACAATGAAAGTTCTGTTCAGAGGGCGACAATATTCTGCATTGTGACGCTGCACGGCGTGTATGGCTCTGAATTGATGAGGCCACATTTGGTTTCTCTTACAGGATGCAATTTGAAGCTTCTCGGCTTGTATATCCAGAAAGCACAGGGCAGCAGCAGCGCAGGCACCCCAGACTCCTCTTCGAACACCGCATCTTCTTCAAGCTGTACCTGATGACATGAAACAGTACCTAACAAGCCGACGCTCCCTGATTTGCTGGTTAGGTATACCACAGCTGTGAGCCCTTGCCGAACATTCCCTGCTCAGTCGGTAGAAATTAGCTTTTTTCTCGTGTCCCCCCCCCCCCCCCCCGCATTTCTATTTTCCCCCTTTAGCAAATGAGCACCCTCATATGTTTGCCTTTGCTGCAGAGTAGGTCTTCTTCTGGTGAGAGAACGGTGCTCCCATTTCCAGGTGCACACATTGGCTGCTGTCACCCGTTAACAATTAGAAGGTATTATTAACGATGCGCACACTCCCAGACATAAGTGGGGGTAGCTGTTCCGATCGCAAAGGAGATGCCCTCGACCTGCGTGGCAAGCTCAGCCGGAATTCAACTACCTTGTAGTGACAGAAGGGGGTGGCCGTTTGGTGCCCACCTTTCGCCGGTTCAAGTCAGAGTAAGGGTCGGAGTCAGGAGTAATAAACAAAATACACTTTATACACAGCAAGAGACGATACAGAGGAATACGCAAACACTAAAATTGCACAAACGAGAGGTTCACAGAAAAACAAACGCTAAGCATGCATCTACAGAGGTATTCAATAACACAGAGGCTTCACAACACAGATCAAACACGAGAGAGTCACATAAACAAACACCAAATTCTTCACCGGGCACTGTTGCAGTCCGACGCCTTGAGAGTCGCTATGTGGCCGCCATACAAGACGAGCGCCGCTCCTTCGCAGGTCCGTGGGCTTGCCAGCAGCGGGTGATCCCCGGGAGTCCAGTTGTCGCACTTGCGAACACGCCGCAATCACTGACCGACTGACTGACTGACTGACTGACTACACAAGCGGCGCAGCCTCAATAAATAGGGCGCGCCGCGTCTGTCTGTTAAGGCGCGCTAAGGCTAGCGCGCGCACACACTTAGCTTCGCTGGTTAGAGCGCTCCCTTTTCCCCCCGTCGAGCCGCGCGTCGTCATTGGCCACGACCCGTAGAACATTCTGGAAAGATCTGGCGTGTTCCAGAATGATGAATCACCGTCATCGCCGGGTGATGAGAAAGAGGGTGACGGCGACGCGTACAAAGCTACGCGCTCTCTCGCGCGGGGAAGGAGGCTTTTCTCGAACTTTGTGGAAGTTTCCATGCGGCGACACGCGGGCCTCGCGCCGCGCCGGCTTAGTAAAAATGTGCGCCGATTTCGTGACAGCTGCTTTCAGGGATTTCATTGTTATAATTTGTGTGTTCATGCATGTACCTTCATCATGCTCCCTACACCTGTGAAAGCTCACTAGCCAGTAACGGGAGTGCTCATTTGTACGACCACCGTCTCGCTTTCTGTACTCTTAAACGAGCAGACAGGACAACATACACCTGCTCCTGTGCTTGATAGTGAACAGCTATCATGTTCTCTTCATTGGTGGGAACCTAAGATTTTTATCGACCACTGACGCCGCACAGCAAACGGACGCATCTTGGATTTCGCCTCCATCGAAGCGCTGCCGCCGCGGTCGGGTTCGAAGATCAAACCCGTGTGTTCCCGTTCTCTAGCCGAGCTTCTTAATCACGGAGTAACCGTAGGGCCAAGGGGAGGAGGGGGCGAAGATTTTTTCTGATACTTAATGTTTATACAACTTTTGATTAGAGCATCATTTAACTAATTTCACAGCCCCAAAACTACCAAATGACTTAAATATGATTTTACAATCTGCGTCACCTGTTGTTAAAAAAAAAGCTGAAATATCATGAAGCTTCAACTCTGAAGGTGAGACTTTACAATCTGCGCCACCTGTTGTTAAAAATAAGCTGAAATATCATTAAGCTTCAACTCTGAAGGTCAAGGCGTAATTGGCAATCATAGTCGATGCCTACATTTGTTAGTTATAACCCTACTGAAAAACCAAAAGCTCTACGTGCCAATAACCTCATAAAATCTCATCTAATCGCATACACTATCATACGGTTGACATCATTATCATAAAATATCATAAAATATCGTACATAATTTATGATAATGTTCAAGAACCTATGAGACCTTATGCAATTATATGCAACTTGTATGTGATTTCTTATGTGAATTGAGTGAGATTGTGTGAGAAAATGTGAGGTTCTTGCCTCATACAATTTTTTCAGTAGGGAAATGATGCAAAGTTCTGAGGATGGTAACTCTGGCTCTCGCAGAGAAATCAGAAGTGAACCTGCGGTTTTTAAGATCTTTAAAACGTTTTAACTGCCTCCATGTTGTTTTTGTTTTTCCAATATTTGTACACTTTTAAGCCCAAAAAATATAATGTTTTGGCTAATTTCATTGCCTGCATTGAGTATAGCTACGGATAGCTTCAGGAACTGCGGCTTTGGCTTTTATTTTCGACTGTACAAGGAGGGTATGCTAGGTGGGTAGGCTACTCCTCTCCTCTATGACTTTTTCTGCCGAACAATAGCCGGGATTTAAACTCGAAAGGGGAGGGGCGACAGCGGACACGCCCGAAAGCACAGATCCGTTCCTTATCACCCTGCGACCTTGCCGATGCCGACCTCACAATTTGTATACTGTAATATCCCGAGTCATCGTTCACCCACCTGTAATTCTTAGGGGGAAAAAATACGCTGGTCCTTGTCTCGAGGACCAAACCAAGGAAAGTGGAAAAGGATAGAAAATGTTATTGTTTTGCACCTAGCGTCTAGCTTGACAAGATACAAGCTCTACTTTATTCACGGGGTGTTATCTTGCTCGCAAGACTCATGAAACAATATTTTACTCTCCGTTAAATACACTGCTTGCGTCACGCGACGGCAGCACTAGAAGAGTGCAATTTAAAATCACGACTGCAATCACCCAGCGCCCTAAAGGGAGCGCAGTACGAAAACAAAGCAATAAGAATACCGCAAATTAGAAAAAAAAAAGAACAAGAATGAGCAATGGGAAACAGACGAGGTTGCATAAATTGTTTATGAATGTCCATTTTTACACACGTTGTAGTAAGATTTCATTCCTGATCGGCCGAGGTGAAATTTCGGGTGGCCCAGGCCAAATTTCAATGTCACCATCATGTTCGCCATAGTCGAATTATGCTGGGCATTGAATTTAGTCTGAATCGGTCGAGGTAAAATTTTAAGGGTTGCCCGGGCAAAATTTGGGTGTGGCCCAGACCAAATTTGGAGGTCACCATCGTGTTCACTTCGCCAAAGCTGAATTAGGCTAGACATTGATATTTCGTACACATGGCGATTCGCCCGGGGAGACCACCTTGCTACGATGCTGATTCCGCGTACGTGGCTAGCGAATTCATTCCTTCGTTAAAGGTCAAATCCCTGCGTCATTTGGCCTTTCACGATTCCGGTCCGTGTCCGGGTATCACTCCGAGTTCACAAGATGAGGTGAACGAAAGATAAATTTATACACTTTTTACAGTCATGGTGCAAAGCACGACAATACCGGCACGGGGGCCGAAAGTTACAGCGATGGCCAGGGAGTGGTATGGCCCAGGCGTCGCTTTGTCTGGAGCATGTTGAATCATGCCCGTCAGCGAGGCTTCTCCTCAGTGCGCCGAAGCCACGCGACGCAGCACATTGGCTTGTAAAGGGGCATCAGGCGCTCGCCGGCCGCTCGGTTCCAGTCGTCCACCGCTGCAGGAGCCGAGTGAATTGCTACTCGAAGCCGAATCATAACAGCTCATCCGCTGCCCGAAGTGGTATCGAAAGGGGTCACACCTTCGCGGTGTCCCCTGAAGAGACTGTGTCAGCTGGGCTGGTCTCTGGCCCTGTCCAGAAGGGAGATGTCTGCAGGCCGAGGGTCTCAGGTAGGGCATCAGTGATGAGTTCTGCACAATACCTCCCCCCCCCCCCCCAACGGCAAGGCAAGAGCACCACCCCCTCCTCAGCTATGCCTATGTATAACCGGAAAAGCTGAGTACTTCACTTTCTTTGTACCATGTCTCTGTCAACATAACGTCAAAAGTGAACCTCAAGCTTTCGAGGAGGGCGCATACACGGTGAATTCTGTTACGCACAGATCGGGCGTTCAGATGTAGAAAAGAAAAATGATTCCCCTTTGGATTTGTCTGGTTGTTCAGTACGTGCGGCGTTACAAGATTATTCGTGATTGTTTTGTTTAGGTCGCTTCAGGGCTTGACAATGATTATTCCATTTTCGACAGGTGAGCAGAGCGTGTAACCTTGAGCACAAATACGTGACGTCTCGGTTTCGCCCGCAAATTTTTTTTTTTTGCCTTGTCCCCCATGCAGAACGCCATCCCCTTTCCTTCTTGATCGTTGTTCCCAGTAGCTTCTTTAAGGCAAGAAAAAGGTGCTCGTCCAGGAACACAGCGGCCTTATCTGCAAGGCCTTCAAACCCGAGATCATCTGTGGAAATTAGTGTTTCGAGCGCTTTCCAATACCTTTTCGCGTGTTGCTCGGTCGCAGAATTGGACGATGATGTTATGCTGCGATGCGTCTTTGCAACGTACACGGTGACACACTTGGATGTCAGCCTGTTATGGGCTCTTTTACAGCATTTCCGATCTTGTCAAGTATGACAGGCAAATCCTCATTGTCTGAAAACCGGGACACCTTTTTTCTATGTTTTTGTCTCTAGAGTGCTGCTCAAGATTTACAATCCTCTCTTTCTGATCAGCAACTTCACTTTTTAACTGCTCATAACCACGTGAAGCAGCTAATTTTTTTCTTTCAGTTTCAAGTTTTCTTCCTGAAGTTGGTTTGGTTGGTTTGGTTTGTGGGATTTAACGTCCCAAAGCGACTCAGGCTATGAGACGCCGCAGTAAAGGACTCCGGAAATTTCGACCACCTGGGGTTCTTTAACGTGCACTGCCATCGCACAGCACGCGGGCGCCTAGCTTTTCGCCTCCATCGAAAAGCTGCCGCCGAGGCCAAGATTCGATCCCGCGTCATTGGGAACAGTAGTCGAGCGCCGTAACCGCTGCGCCACCCCGGCGGGGCATTCTTCCTGAAGTTGTAAGCAGTTCGCGCACAGGTCTTCAAATTGCTTGTTGAAGAAATCGAGACTTCTCTTTATTTCTCCGTACTCGTTTCTAAGCTTGCGCTCAAAAGAGGCCTTCATATCTCGTATTCCTGCCGCATACCCTTGAACAAGCTGGTTACTTCGGCTGGAAACATTCTCTTAAAAACCGCCTCTTTAGGCAGCAGTGGCAGAAAAAGAACTGACTTAATACAGGATCAAAGGAAAAATGATTCCTACCTGAAATGCACAAGTGCGATCGGGTAACACGTTGATCGCCAATGCTGCCACCGCTGCCAAGTGAAGCGGTAGCTGGCTGATCCAAGGTATATGTACTATGGTAGCGAAGGCTCCATAGACGCCCATACGTACAAAACATGGCGGCTCATGGGCTCCAGCGACCAATGAAAATTGGGGGGCCATGACGTCAAATGACGTCACGCATACGTTCACATTGGCGCAAATTATAAACAAGTTTTGTTTTCTTTTAACCGCTGCGTTGCATTGACGAGCCTGTATCTTTTGAAGGTTGTTGCCTTTCAGCGCGCGCCAACATTTGCCATCTAAAAGAACTCGAGTTTCTGTTGTTTACGCCCTTGTTTATAAGCCGTTGCTCCAGCTCAATGAAAGTGGTTGGCAAAGGTGGCGGCATGGAAAGGCAGCAACACTTCCAAGTAGAGACCACGCATGCAAATTCATAATACAAATACTGCTGCAAGTCATGCAATTACTTTGGCCATTTACTTTGTCCCTCAGCACAGTAAGGTGCGGTCCAGAAACACTGGTGCAACGGCGCAGTCGTGCCCAGTTCGCAACAGAGTGTACTAAGTGAACAATTATGGTTTTCATATTCATGGTTTATTGCATCAACCTATAAAATACAACAACAAATCACAACAATAAAAATGCACCTCGCAGACAGCACAAACAGTAGTGCTGTTTAAGCGGGCTAATCATCTCAATGATCACAGCCGAGGCATGGAAAAGGCTTGAAGTGCCTGCCACAAAACATCAGTTCAGTTCAGTTCAGTCGTTCAGTCGTGTCCGACTCTTCGTGACCCTATGGTCCATATCACGCCACGCTTTCCGGTCTCTCACAATCTTCCTAACATCACATAACTTCATCTGCAGTGCCTCGAGGATGCCATCTAACCATCGCGTTCGCTGCCTACCCCTTCTCCGGCGACCCTCAACCTTTCCCAACACCAAATCTTTCTCCAGCGACTCCTCTCTTCTCATCAGATGACCAAAGTAGCTGAGCTTTAACTTTAGAATTTGACCCTCCAATGAGCAGTCAGGGTTTATGGTCGACAATATCGACTAATTTGATCTTCTGGCAGTCCAAGGAACTCTCAAGAGTCTTCGCCAGCACCACAATTCAAACGCGTCAATTCTTCGGCGGTCAGCCTTTTTCACAGTCCAACTCTCGCATCCATACATCACAACTGGAAAGACCATAGCACGAGTTATACGGATCTTGGTTGGCAGACTAATGTCTCTGCTCTTTACTAGGCGGTCAAGACTAACCATTGCTCTTTTTCCCAGAAGCAGGCGCATCCTAATTTCATGGCTGCAATCTCCTTCCGAGGTAATCTTGGAGCCCAAGAAGAGAAAATCTGTCACAGCGTCCACTTCTTGTCCATTGATGCTCCAGGACTTGATAGGGCAAGACGCCATGATCTTTGTCTTTTTAATGTTCAGTTTAAGCCCAAACTTCTCACTCTCTTCTTGTACGCGCATCAGAAGTCTCTTGAGTTCCACTTCACTTTCTGCCATTAAAGTGGTATCATCCGCATATCTAAGGTTGTTGATACGTTTTCCAGCAATCTTCACTCCAGCTGAAGACTCGTCCAGACCGGCCTTCCTCATGATGCACTCTGCATATAGGTTAAATAGGCAGGGCGACAGTATGCCAATCAGCAAGACCATGCCCAGTTCTGACAGTGACCTCTTGTCCTTCATACAGGTTCCTGAGGAGACAGATGAGGTGAATCGGAACTCCCATCTCTTGGAGAGCTTGCCACATTCTGCTGTGATCTACGCAGCCAAACGCTTTCACATAATCAATAAAGCAGAAGTAGATGGGTTTCTGGAACTCTCTTGCTTTTTCCATGATCCAGCGAAGGTTGGCAATTTGGTCTCTAGTTCCTCTGCCATTGCGAAACCCAGCTAGCACGTCCGGAAGCTCCTGATCCACATACTGCTGCAGCCTACCTTAGAGGATTTTCAACATCACCTTGCTAGCATGCGACATAAGCGCGATCGTGCGATAGTTGGAACAATCTTTGGCACTGCCTTTCTTTGGAATGGGGATGTAAACTGACCTCCTCCAATCCTGTGGCCACTGCAGGGTTGTCCAAATCTTTTGACATAATGTATGCAGTGTGTTAACAGCGTCGTGGTTGAGGTTTTGAAGCAACTCAGCTGGAATACCATCAATTCCGCTTGCTTTGTTCTTAGCAAGGCTGGCTAAGGCCCATTCAACTTCACTCTTCAGGATGCCCGGCTCGAGATCAGTAATCACAACCGTCTTATGTTGGGTTTGCACATTCTGATCCTTCTTGTACAGTTCTGTGTATTCCTGCCACCTCTTCTTTATCTCTGAGGATTCAGTGAGGTACTTGCCTCGTTTGTCCTTTATCACGCCCAGCTTAGCACAGAAGCTTCCTTTGATATCTTTGATTGTCTTATACAGAGCTCTTGTGTTCCTTAATTGGCTGTTGTCCTCAACTGCTTGGCACTGCATGTTCAGGAAGGCATTCTTATCTCTCCTTGCTATTTTCTGAAAATCCGCATTGAGAACCTTGTATCTTTCTCTTTCCCCCATAACTTTTGCCATCCTCCTTTCCTAAGCTATTTGCAAAGCCTCTTCAGATAACCGGTTTGCTTTCTTGCATTTCTTTTGCTTTGGAACTACCTTAGTAGCAACTTCTTGTATTATATCACGAACATCAGTCCACATCTCTTCGGGCTCTCTGTCTTCTAGATCTAATTCTTGAAATCGATTCCTTACTTCCACAGCATATTTTAATGGAATTTGATCCAGATCATACCTGAAAGGCCTTCTAGTTTTCCGCGTTTTCCTCAATCGAAGCTTAATTTTGGCAACAAGAAGCTGATGATCGGTGTCACAATCGGCCCCAGGCCTTGTTTTTACTGCTTGTATAGCGCTTCTCCATCTCTGCCGGCAAAGAATATAATCGATCTGATTCCTGTACAGACCGTCTGGTGAAGTCCATGTGTACGGGCGCCTCTTGTGCTGTTGAAAACGAGTATTCGCTATGGTCAGGTTGTTTTTTTTTTTTTTTTTTTTTTTTTGACAAAACTCTACTAGCCTCTGCCCAGCTTCATTTGGCTCGCCAAGACCGAACTTGCCTATAATTCCGGATATTTCTTCACTCCCGACCTTAGCATTCCAGTCTCCTATGAGAAAAACGACGTCTGATGATGGGGTGCGGTCTAAAAGGCATTGTAGGTCCGCATAAAATCTCTCAACGTCAGCTTCTTCAGCAGTAGTGGTCGGTGCATAGACTTGGATAACTGTTATGTTGAAAGGGTGACCTTGGATCCGAAGTGAAATCATTCGGTCGTTTCCGCGGTTGTACCCTAGCACTGCTTTGCCCATTCTTCTGTTTACTATGAGAGCGACCCCATTCTTTCTCTTGGATTCGTGCCCACAATAAAAGACATAATGGTCGCCGGAGTTAAATTCTCCCATTCCGGTCCACTTGAGCTCGATGATACCCAAGATATCAATATTCAATCTGTCCATTTCTCGCTTGACGACATCCAGTTTACCTTGCGTCATAGATCTTACATTCCATGTTGCTATGTGATATATCTCCTTGCAACATCGGACTTTCCGGTCGCTTCCCGACACATCCACAACTGAGCGTCCTTTTGGCTTTAGCCCAGCCGCTTCATTCGTACTGGAGCTACTAGGAATCGCCCTTTGTTGGAAGGCGTCCCAGTAACATGTGGGACGCCTTCCAACCTGGGGGGCTCATCTTCCGGCGCCATATCATGAATGGTATTGTGACTGGCCATAGGGCCAGTCAATCACATTTTGTCAGAACTCTCTGCCGTGACCTGTCTATCTTGGGTGGCCCTACACAGCAGAGCTCACGACTTATCGAGTTTCGCAAGCCCCTCCGCCACGCAAGGCATGGAGGGGCACAAACCATCACCAAATAAGAAACATGCATGTACAGAAACAGAGCTATGACAGCTGCAACTGAAATAAAAATGTCATGAATTAGTAGGTGCATCAAAACATACGTGGAGCACAGAACACTGGGATCACTCTTCACATTTAAATTCTTCGGCAGAAAGTATACAGCAGTTTTCAAGGCAATTTCAAGGTTGCGCGAGTCCAGACAGCTTTAGAATCAACAAACGTGCTTTACACAGGAGCATTAGAGCATACATTCAGTCTGTGTGCAACCTCCAGATCTGCTCACCGGTGAAAGTCAGCCGGGAAGCGGTAAGACACCGACGGTTGAGTCCACGCTGTCGCAACGTGTCACAGAGCATCGCTTCCTCACTTTGTGCGGGCTCATATTGCAATAAAACGCTAAGCGCAATACAATGCTGCAAAAAGACTTCGCACTGCTCGCACGACGAAGGGGACGAAACCGAAAACAAAAACACGGCTTTAGGGGGATATTAAATCTCACCAACGGCGACAGAGCAGCGACCAGCAAGGATGCGAAATCTTCGCAAAAGAGACGTTTTCAGACTTGCGAACTAAATTACGCTTTCCCGGGCGCACCAAGGCCCGCACCACAGCAGGCGAGCAGCAGACAGCGATAAGAAACCGTTTCGTGCATCGTCAGCTTCGTTATCTCCGTTGCCTTGGT
Source organism: Amblyomma maculatum (assembly GCF_055883805.1). NCBI lineage: Eukaryota > Metazoa > Arthropoda > Arachnida > Ixodida > Ixodidae > Amblyomma > Amblyomma maculatum. The sequence continues at coordinate 130,011,554 of NC_139344.1, forward strand.
CACCTCTGACAGCGCCTCCTGACCGATGCAGCATCAAGGGGGGTGAGGCAATAAGAGTGTTGCAAGTGTAGTAATCCCGATCGCCATCAGCTCGCGCGCCAACCCGAAGAGGTAGACGAGTATATATACCTTGGACGAAGTGGAGCCGGAGCCTTGTTGGCACTACACTGTTGGCAAGCTGTTGGTTCGAACGCTGCCCCCATCGCTTTGGTTTGCGGGCGTTGCATACGGTCTTGGTGCTCCAATAAACACCTTACACTTGGTGGAGGTGTCTCGGTCGTCGCCCCAGTCCTCCTCGAAAATTTCACCCTGGAACTTCGAAACCGCACGCTACCGCCTTCGGTCACAACCATGCAGGACGCTCCCAGCCAACCATCGGCGCCCATCCCTGCCACTCCTACCACCATCTTCTGTCCCGGGGCACAACGCCCCCGTGACCCACCTTTCTTCAGTGGTACCGACGACCATGACGTTGACGACTGGCTGGCCTCTTTCGAGCGCGTCAGCACTTACAACCGCTGGGACGATTCCATAAAACTGAGTAACGTCCTGTTCTACCTCACGGACGTAGCAAATCTGTGGTTTCGAAACCACGAAGCCGATCTTTCGACATGGTCTGTATTTAAGAAGAACTTCGCGGATGTCTTCGGCCGTCCGCGCCGAACAACGCCTCAATGCACGGCTTCAACTTCCCGAGGAAATGTTTACCAGCTACATTGAGGACGTGGTTGACCTCTGCAAGCGGGTCAATCCGTTCATGCCCGAGCCCGAACGAGTCACACATGTTCTAAAAGGTATCACTGATGATGCGTACTATATGATGTCGGCCAGGGACCCTACTTCCGTATCCGACATTATAACCCTGTGCCAGAGGTTTGACGAGCTACGAAAGCAACGCGCTTCTACGCGGCGGGCTGCCGCACCTGCCGGCATTGCTGGCTTGGCACTGGCTACGTCGTCGGCGGAACAGTCTCAATTTATGCAGAATATCCAAGACTTCATCCGCGAAGAAGTTGCACGCCAGCTGTCCCTCCTCCATCCAGTTCATCCGACCGTCTGCTCTTCGCAATTAGCGCCGGCCAACGCGCCATCTATATCGCCGGCTATCCGCCAAGTTATCGAGGAGAAAGTCGCCGAAGCGCTGCCTTCTAGTGTTCCCATCCCTCCTGTGCAAGCCCCACTTACTTACGCTCAAGTAACCGCTGGAACGCGCGGTCCGCTTCCTACATCGTCTTACCAGAACGGCCCTACATTTTATGCTCCACCTCGTTTCATGGCCCCTCAGTCTCCGATCCCTCGACCGCGACGCCGCATTACGAACCCATGGCGAACCGCCGACAATCGCCCAATTTGCTATGCTTGCGGGCTCCCGGGTCACGTCGCTCGCCTTTGCCGTCAGCGCCCGCTTCATCCTGAGAACACAGTCCGTCAGTACCACTACGATCCCGAGCCGCCCTTGAGCAACATCTCTTCTGGATCGTCTCCACCTCTGGCTCAGTACTCGACACGCCGTTCGCCTTCGCCTCGCCGACGTTCCATTTCGCCGATGCTACGGCGACAGGGCCCTACGCAAGGGGAAAACTAAATGCCGCAGTTCCGGAGGCAAGAACTGCGCGTTTGACGAACTCGTTAAGTCCTCCGCCTTCTCCCGCCAACGTCATTGAAGTGTTCGTAGAAGGTTTTCCCATTCTTGCGCTGGTGGATACAGGTGCTGCCGTTTCCGTAATTAGTGATGCCCTTCGCCGCAAAATTCGCAAGGTCACGACGCCGCTTTCAGCCTTTTCGCTTCGTACGGCCAGTTCAGAGCGCATCCCCCCTGTGGCAGCGTGCGCGGTACGAGTTTGCATCAAAGACATTACGTATCTCATCGAGATGGTGGTGCTTTACGCCTGCTCCCACGACATCATCCTCGGCTACGACTTTCTGTTGACTCACAGTGCTGTGATTGATTGTGCCCGTGCTGAAGTTGAACTTTCCCCTGTGTGTAATGTTTCCCTGTGTGACCCGCCTGTGCGCCCTGCTAAACTCCTTGTAGCTGCAGACACCGACATTCCTCCCTTTTCTTCTGTTCTCGTTCCCCTTATTTCGACATCTGCCCTCCCTAGTCCTGTTCTCTTTACGCCCAAACTCGCCTCCGCCCACCATAACCGCCTCCTTCTTCCTTTCGCCGTTCTAACCATTCCTGATGGCAGCTGTGTCATCTATGCTTCCAACCCTTTTCCCTGCCCGACGGTTGTTATTCGCGGGGAGTGCCTCGGCTACATTGAAGAGCTGGACCCTGATCGCACTTACATGTTCTCCGAACCTGAAGTTTTTCCTCACGTCGCTGCCCTGACGTCTTGTGCTGCTACGAGTGATGAGCTTCCTGTCGACGCCCTTCATCGAGCTATCGCGACCGACCTTCCGTCCGCCCAACGGGACCAAATAGTCGCCCTCCTTCAGCGCTTGAGTGCATCTTTTGACGTGTCCCAGCCTTCCTTGGGCCGCGCCTTGACCGTTTTTCATGCAATCGACACTGGTCCTCATGCTCCCCTGCGGCAGCGACCATATCGCGTGTCGCCCACTGAGCGCCGCGTCATTCGTGACAATGTCGCCGATATGCTTCAACGGGGCATCATACGACCATCTCATAGCCCTTGGGCCTCCCCCGTAGTGTTGGTGACGAAGAAAGATGGCACTATCCGCTTCTGTGTGGACTACCGGCGTCTGAATAAGGCAACCCGCAAAGATGTTTACCCACTACCACGAATTGACGCGCTAAATTGTTTGCAAGGAGCGGAGTTCTTTTCGTCGCTAGATTTGCGCTCTGGCTATTGGCAAGTACCGATGGCTTCCGCTCACCGCCCGAAAACAGCCTTCATCACTCCCGATGGCTTGTATGAATTCAATGTGATGCCATTCGGACTGTGCAACGCCCCCGTCACCTTCGAGAGAATGATGGATAACATTCTCAGTGGGCTCAAATGGGAAACGTGTCTGTTATCTAGATGACATTGTCGTTTTCTCGAAAGATTTCCCTTCCCACCTTCTGCGCCTTCAGCGTGTCCTTACGTGCCTTACTGAAGCCGGCCTACAGCTCAACTTGAAGAAATGTCACTTTGCCGCTACCAAGCTCACAATACTTGATCATGTCATATCCAAGGATGGCGTTCTACCGGATCCTACCAAACTTCGTGCCGTCGCAGACTTCCCCAAGTCCACAACCTTGAAAGAACTTCGCAGTTTTGTCGGTCTATGTTCGTATTTCCGCCGTTTTATCCGCAACTTCGCCAGTATCATCGCCCCTTTAACGCAACTTCTAGCCGGAGGCCCGAACCTCTCCTCTTGGTCACCAGCCTGTGATGCTGCGTTCAGTACACTACGCCGTCTACTGGTCTCTCCCCCTATACTCCGCCATTTTGACCCTGCCTGCTCGACCGAAATACACACTGATGCAAGCGGCGTAGGTCTGGGCGCTGATCTTGCTCAACGGAAACCTGGATATTCCGAGTATGTCGTCGCGTACGCTAGTCGTACCCTCACGAAAACGGAATCGAACTATTCTGTGACCGAAAAGGAGTGTCTGGCCATCATATGGGCCATTACCAAGTTTCGTCCTCATATTTACGGTCGCCCATTCTACGTTGTTACCGACCACCACGCGCTCTGTTGGATATCCTCCCTCAAAGACCCCTCCGGCCGCCTCGCCCGCTGGGCGCTACGTCTTCAGGAGTACGATATCCACGTCATCTATCGATCTGGACGCAGGCACACCGACGCTGATGCCCTTTCCCGTTCACTGCTTCCTAACGACTCGACGGCTGGCTTCGTTTGTGCCTACGATATGTCGCCGCTCAACATTGCTAACATGAAATCTGAGCAGCAGAAGGATCCATGGATATCCTCCCTCTTAACATTCCTGTCTACGCCCGCAGAGCTGTCTCCGTCACGTGCACTTCGTCGTCAGGCCCACCACTTCGCCACTCGTGATGGACTTTTATACCGCCGCAATTACCATCCTACAGGGCGAAAGTGGCTTCTCGTGATTCCGCGACATCTCCATGCTGAAATCTGCGCCTCTTTCCACGCCGATCACCAATGCGGCCATGCAAGTGTCATGAAAACCTATTCTCGACTGCGTATGAGATATTACTGGCGCGGTATGTACCGCTTTATTCGTCAATACATCCGATCCTGTACCGCCTGCCAACGGCGCAAGAATCCACCCCCTAAGCCAGCCGCTCCGTTGCAGCCATTGCCTTGCTCCAGCCGCCCTTTTGACCGTGTCGGTATCGATCTGTATGGCCCGCTTCCGACCACTTCAGCTAACAACCGCTGGGTCATCGTAGCCGTTGACCACCTAACCCGTTACGTGGAAACATTGGCCTTGCAGTCTGCCACCGCACGGGATGTTGCTTCGTTCATTCTGCATCGCCTCGTTCTTCGTCACGGCGCACCGAAAGAATAGATCAGTGACCGCGGACGTGCGTTTCTTTCCGACACTGTCGAAGCCCTCCTCAAACAGTGCTAGATCATTCACCGGAGCACCACAGCGTATCACCCCCAAACGAACGGCATGACTGAGCGATTTAATCGCACTCTTAGTGACATGCTAGCCATGTACGTTGATAGCGCTCACTCTAATTGGGACCAAGTGCTGCCTTTCGTAACGTACGCCTACAATACGGCTACGCAGACTACGACTGGGTTCTCCCCCTTCTTTCTTTTATATGGTCGTGAACCCACGTCCACCATGGATACTATCTTGCCCTACCACCCCGACGCTTCAGAGACCACTCTACTGTCTGAAGCGCACACATTTGCCGAAGAATGCCGGCAATTGGCGCGCTCCTTCACAACGGAGAACCAGGCTCAACAAAAGCATAACCGGGACCCTACAAATCCAGCGCCTTCATATCCCTCAGGTGCCCTCGTTTGGCTCTGGGTGCCTTCCTCAGCACCCGGCCTCTCATCCAAACTCCTATCGCGCTATCATGGAACAATCTCGCATTCTCGAACAATCTTCTCCCGTCAATTACGTAGTAGAGCCCTTGAACCCATCTCCAGATCATCGCCGCCGCGGCCGAGAAACTGTACATGTCGACCGCCTCAAGCCGTATTATGATCCCCTTACCCTTTCCTCACCATGAGCCGCCAGGATGGCTCCTTTTTCGCCGGGGGGTATTGTAGTAATCCCGATCGCCATCAGCTCGCGCGCCAACCCGAAGAGGTAGACGAAGTGGAGCCGGAGCCTTGTTGGCACTGCACTGTTGGCAAGCTGTTGGTTCGAACGCTACCCCCGTCGCTTTGGTTTGCGGACGTTGCATACGGTCTTGGTGCTCCAATAAACACCTTACACAAGATTTAAAAAAAAGAAATTAAGAATGTATTTTTAAAATACCTTACCTCATTCACAAGCGAAGTTATCAAAATGTCTATTCTTTTTATGTTGATTGATACTTTTTAATTTGTAGTAGTATAATTTCTTAATCTGGAGTGGTTGGCCCCCCGACCTGTGACTATGCTGCGGTACCGCTGAACCGCTTTTGGGCCCAGTCTTCGCAACCATTCTACTTCCGCCATGGCTGATCCGCCAGCATCTTTTATGCTGTCTGGCGGGCAATGCTGGTACCAACGTGACGTCAAGATCTGGTCGTGTCGCAGGAGGCGCAGAGGCGTTTCCGAAGAGTGTGACTGATTCAGCAGCAGTATCTTCCAGTAGAACGGCAGACCATGTGCTGACTATATCTGATATGCACGTAGTTACCACGTAATTTCTTGCTACTGACCCGCGCGGCCACGGCCGGCCGAGTCTTTAATGCTCGCTAATTCCGCGCAGCAATCTGAATGCTCCGCACCAGGAAAGCATGCTTGCGGAGGCCATCTGCTACGTGCGCCGCGAAAGTCGCAGTCGGCAGTATTTAGAAACTATAGTGTCGTCCACATCTCTCCAAACCACAACAATTTTGTTATGCAGGGCAGAAGGAACTCGCATCAAATCACCCGAGCTGTAGCTACGAAGTGTCGTTTTCTTGAAAACTGTTGCCGACGTCGCATTCCGATTCTGTTACGATAACAACCGCCATCCAGTCACAAACGCCTGCACGGGTAGGTCAACACTGAAAAGGGAGATACTGCTCCTTCATTTTACCAAAAAACAACTGAAACAATAATACAAAAGTTACCGCACAATGAAAAGGCGGTGTAAAAGGCACTTCGCGTGTGGTGTGAGGATAAGCTTGAACGTCTGTATATCTTTTGTTTGCGTTTTTAGCGTTTTCTTCTCGACTAAGGTAAAACGTAGTCTCTTGTAATAGACATGCGTATTGTCAGAAATAGAATGTGGTGAGTGGTTGAATATCAAACTTTCGTTATGTTAGGCGTTAAAAATTGTAACCACATTTTGTTAATGTAAATGTGTTTTCTTCCTTGGTATGCAGCCACTGCAGCTAAACAAAGCTGCCATACGTAAACTTTACTTCGTTTTTCATTGACGGTTACTGCAGTCGTCTTTTCAATGCGAAAGCATTACTTCGCTATGTTCACAGATTTATGTCCGCAGACCGCGTCAGCAAAATCGTGTCCGCAGCAGTTGTAATTGAGAAGTTGTAGAGGTTAATGAGTGGTATCATCGATAGAGGGTGACGTAATGATGTATCCGAAAAATAATTAGGCCAATAAGTTAATTAGGTAATTAATTAGAGGCAAAAAATGTAAAAGTAAAGGGGAAAATGGTCATTAGACAATGGCTTGGCGCCACATTTGAATGTATGAAATATACTAAAATAATTAATTAAGTCAGTCAATAGAGGCTTTACAAAAGTTAGCGCCATCTAGTGAAAGAAACAGAAACTGTGCGCGGCGGCCATGTTTTGCTCAGTCCGCCCGCGCCTCCCATCGAGTACGCTGTCAACGTGCGCCTTCGTAGAACCTGTGCATGCACCGAAAGGTGCATTGGAATGCTCACAAGCGATTGGTTCATCTTTTAACATCACAGCAGTTGCTGTTAGCTCCAAGCTCTATTCGGAATGATGCCATCATATTGTTGCGTGCCCTTCTACAGCCAGCGTACCGTCGTAGACGCGCACGGAATCAAGGTATACGCGTGTATGCGACCGTTCGTTTGCAGTCCTAATCGGCTTTACAAGGGTCACTTGCATCATGTAAAGCATTACTGCACGTCCCTATGACTGGGAGCTAGCTCACAGAATGTGCTATCACCTAAAACAGCAAGGTTGTTTTGCGCGCTATGGAGCCTTGTGAACTTGAAGGATAAGCTTATGCTGCGATGGAGGACACGGGAGAAGGAGCAATGCATGTATAACGAACGCTATTGTGCCAATACGTTCTTTGAAACATTTTGTACATAGGTTGCATTTACCATTTTGTATTGAATTTAAGACACGGGCATGATTACCGAAACTACTTTTCACAGTCGTACGAAATGGTAGTGCTTGGTGCAGAAAGCAATACGGTTGTCTAGTGCGCCCGAGGTGCGTGTTTCACGCTGCAAAAGCAAGCGGCTGCCAAACCCGCGGCGTCTAGAAAAGCAGGAAAAGATGACATCCCACTAGTGTGTCACGTGCAGCCCGTTTCGACCGGTCAACGTCCAGAGCGCGCAGCTCAGGTTTTATACCTGCCAGCGCGGCCGATAAAATAACGAAGCGTGCGCTTCACTTTTGTGTGTTTTTTCGAGTCACCCGATGGTTCGCTAATTCAGAGCTACCTGAAATTCACTGGAATTTTTAAATATGTCGATTTCTTGTTTATTCCCTTTGTCAGAAAGTAAACATTTGAAGCGTAATCTCATATGAAAGCGCTGACATTGGAAGCTTCGAGGAACTCGGAGGAGGAGGAACTCGGCTGAAACGAAAAGAAATTTGAAAAGTCAACTCACATCACAGCGAAGTGTCTGTGCTTTGTGCAACTGGCTGTGTTTATAAAATCAGATTTATATTATATCATATCGTTATAGAAAAATCAGGGGGTCACTTAAGCTCCGCCGTTAAAGGTATAACGCGATAGTGTCTCTCTCTCATACACACACACGCACGATGTTTACTTTCTTCACGTGTTATATTTTAGCTCTTTTATTTATTTATTTTATTTAACCAATTACTGCAAGCCCTAACTGGACCCTTGCAGGAGGGGCGAAAATAATACAATGCAATGAAATATGAATTCATCAAAAGTAACATACTACACACAAGTGCAGTATGTTATATTTCTGTTACGTATGTTATGTTATATTTCTATCATTACTTTATTTTTTTTTTTTCACGTTTTATATCTTTATACACAATACGCATGCGTCAGCAACAATCGGCTTTTGAACACATTCTCGAATTATTTCAATTAATCAATTACACATTCTAAAATTTCTTCCTCAGCATCACCAAGCACTGGTTTTTCACTCTGACACCTCTAAACCCTTACTTTCCAATTTTTTCTTTTTTTTTCGTTTCTTTATTTCACCAATTGATCAATTAATTAAAAAGATTTAGCTCGTCATCGCCTATCGCACACCAAACAATATTCAATCACTGGAAGCACAAATTACCATGGCACTTTTTTTTTACACAGCCCCCGATTATTTCCGAGACTAATGCCAACTACTGCGTCGACGGCATGGGAAGGAAAGTGCTAAGCGCCAGTCCAACTTACGTCAAATTACGCGATCCTTTTATCATAAATAAAATGCATCCTCGCTCATTTCACCAACCAAGTATCTTCCAGTAGGATGAGCGACGGTGATTGCGCAAACCAAGCAAACAAACTCGCGATGATATCTCATAGGCGTTTAAGTAAACAGCAAAAGGCGCACAGACAAAAAAAAAAATCCACATTGCAGAACTCTGGATACTGTACCTGGATAGGGATGACGCTGCGGATTGCCGAGGGGCCCATGCATGACTCGTAGAGCAATTTGTAACTGCGCTCGGCAGCGCGGCTGGTGGGCCCCGCCAGGTCTCGGCTGTCAAAATACGCTTCTAGGCGTCGCTAACAGAAACCGCCAGGGACCGAAGAGAGGTCCAAGCACAGCACACTAGGTTAAAACGTGAAAAGCGCGAACAGAACGGCGAGCGCTTGTGAGGAATTGTGAGGAATTCGTCTTTCGAATTCCTCACAATTTGAACAGGTGGCATCGAAACTGACTACACAGAATCCGCTTGAATGTGTCATACACAAACTACTTCCTACATAAAATAGGCATAGGGAGCAGGCCTCTGTGCTCTACATGTGATGTGTGTGAAAATTTTGAACATTTGGTAACCTCCTGTCAACGGTTTACTGCACATCGCAGGACACTGCGCAATAATTTAAGCTTACCTAAAGAAACAACCTTGCGCCTTGAACATGTCCTGGGTCCTTGGTGCGACGGATCGTCTGCTGCGCGAGCTACCAAGGCCTTACTAACTTTTCTGAAGGACACAGGGTTGATTAATACCCTTTAAAACTCATCTGTGTGTGATTATGTGCGTGTGAAAGTTGACTTTTCTTAAGGACACAGGGTTGATCAATACCCTTTAAAACTCATCTGTGTGTGCTTATGTGCGTGTGAAAGTGTGCGACACCGATTCTCTTTTTTTTTTCTCATTTATTTCCCCTTCCCCTCCCACACTCTGTCACCCTCATCCCTCAACCCTCATCAGGAGTAGCATGCTAGGCTTACCACCAGGCAGACATCTCCTGTTGCCATTAAAATATATATATATATGTATATATATATATATATATATATATATATATATATATATATATATATATATATATATATATATATATATATATATATATATATATATATTATAATAACGTTTAAAACTCAACCCTACAAAGTGTACTTTGACTGTTATACTAATACTTTATATCATGCAAGCATTTTGCAATTTAAATCACATTTTTATGAAATTATTTTCGTCTTCAGTGCTACATCGATGGTTTCGCATCTAGCGCTGAAAGTCGGTTTTGCTGTTGCAGACGAGTTGCTGTCATGTTAGCCTTGAAAAAGCTTGGATATGATCATTGCTCATTCAGTTTTTTTTTTTATTCCTATTCTTGTATAGGCTTGGGAAAAAATCGTATTAAAATGGACAAAAGCAGCTACCATGCCACAATGTATGTCATATGCTTGTCGAACGTTAGCTGAGCAACAGTGTTTTTTATATAAATACTACGTTCACATATGTGTAGTATACGCTGACGACATGCCGCTGCAGCATCTACGTTCTGTGTTCTTTCATTTCGGGGCTGCACTAACCACGAAACCCGCGAGCGACAGCGAGAAACCAGGCAAAAGCCACCCGCCGCCGCTGAAGCAGACGCGTAGCGAACAGTGAGCAGGTCGCGCCCCTTGCGGCGGCGGAAAGCGTAACTTGAAGAGAAACGTCCCCATTGTTCCCGCGGTGATTGAGAAGGCCGTAAGAGCGCGCGCTCTCTCTCGAGACCGGCCGCGCCTGAGTAGAGCCAGAAAAGGGCATAGGAAGGGATCGGCGCGTTATTTGAACGTACTAAAGACTAAAAAAAGTTAATTACGTCAGTCAATTAGTATAAAGTCAAGCATGCGAAGTCACGCAACTGGAAGTAGAGCCGAAAAAGGGCATAGGAAGTGATTGGCGCGCAATTTGAAAGTACCAAAGACTAAAATGGGCAAACAAGAAGTGAATTAACGTCACGCAACCGGAAGTAGAGCCGAAAAAGGGCATAGGAAGGGATTATCGCGCAATTTGAAAGTACCAGACTAATATTGGTAAACAAGAAATGAATTAATGTGACGTAGAAGATGTGACGCTTTTCTGAAGTTTTCGGCCATCCGGCTATGAGAAAACTCGGCGCTGAACAGCGCTTGTAATGTATGCGCGGTCTCATCAGGTTGGTGAGAATTTTACCAGTTACACCGAGGACGTCGTCGACTTGTGCAAGCGTGTAAACGCACAGATGTCAGAGGCCGACAAGATCAAGCACATTCAGAAAGGAATTGATGACGACGCATTTCAGATGCTGTTAGCGGGAGACCTGCGCACAGTCGCAGAAGTTGTCACACTATGTCAAAGTTTTGATGAACTATGCAAGCAAAGGGCCCTGACTCGCGAGAACACCCCGCACACTAAGTCGCTTGATGGCCCGACAATGCAAATGAACAGCCTGCGCTCCTGCTGAAGATCAATAGCTTCATTCAGGAAGAATGCTCTCCCTTATTTCCCGCCCATGAAGCGCCTTCATCACACCTAGCTCCCAGTCTACGCCAGATTATTCAAGAACAGGTAGCTTAAGCTCTTCCTCCAGCCCCTCAACCCATACCTGTCGCGGCCTCGTTGACATATATGCTGCCGATGCTGCCGCGACCACCACCTACATATGCTTCGCCTCGATCACCTGCCTACGTTCAGCCTCCTGGTCTCGCTCGAGAACCCGCCCAGTTTATTCGACCGCCTGCTCGACCGGCAAACGCCAGGTGCACGGTTGACAATCGTCCGATCTGCTACTTCTGCGGCATCCCAGGTCATGTGGTGCGGAACTGCTGCCGACACATGAGCGTCCCTCGTCCGCCTCCCGACGTTTCCGGCTACTGGAACCAACGTCAGTACTCTCTTCCTGTTGAGCCGTCCCAAAGCCATGCACTGTCCCCTGAGCACATCGCCCCCGGTCGCCGTTCACCTTTGTCGCGTCGGCGTTCCATTACTCCGATGCGACGCCGTTTCTCGGGAACCCAAGAGGAAAACTAGGTGCCGCAGTTCATGAGGCGGGAACTGCGCTGTTGTCGAAATTTAAAATGCTTCGGTTATCTGCAGCTAATTTAAGTTTTCGTAGAGGGTGTTTCTGTGATGGCGCTTATCGACACCGGTGCTGCGGCCTTTGTGATGGATGCAGCGTTTTGCCGTTCTTTGAGGAAAGTGAAGACGCCCCTTTCTGATCTGTCATTACGAACTGCGAGCGCACACCGCATTCAGCCGTCAGCTGCGTGTACTGCTCGAGTACTCATCCAAGACATTTTTATGCAATCGAGTTCATCGTCCTTTCTTTCTTATTCTGTGTCAACAAGCTTTCAGCTATTTGGCATATGAATTCATCAGGAAATCCTGCGTCTATAAGCCTCTCATACTGGCTGAAGAAACTTTGCCTACTAGTGTGATGGCATGATTTCTTAAGAGCTGAAAGCAAAGCAGCTTTCGCTATGCCTCTCTTCACTGTCTTCGAATGATCTGACGTATATGGCGGGAATTGCTTTTTCGCTCGGTGCTGATAACTCCAACACAGATGTTCAGCCAAGAATTCGAGCCGCAAGTCCAGGAACCTTAGAACACCTTCTGGGAGTTCCCAAGTGAATCGAAGATTAAGACAACATCTTTGAAAAATTCCCAGCGCTATGTCTGAAGTCTTCAACGTAGCGGACGCTGGTGTAGGTGGGCTGAGCGCGTTCATGTCGAACGGAGGTAATCCTCCGACTCCGTCGGTGTTGAAAACAGAACTGAAGAGCTGCACGATACCGATGCATTCGCCGCGGCGCAAAGCGAAGGGGCTTGAAAACGGGTTGGAAACCCCATAATGAAGTGAGGCCGGCGGATTTGGTGAGCAGGACATAAGACCGAGGCAGGCAGTGGCAGCGAAGAAAAGTATTAGACGGTGTGAAAATCACACTTGCATCGCGAAAAGTCACAGGAGAGAGACACAGCCACAGATGAGCATGCAGGAACTTCATTACTGTCGGCGACAAGAACTTTGGCAGAAACAGAGGTATCCCCAGCGTTGACTGGGCAGCGCAGAGAGCGCTATTTGAGCCCGGGCACAATCTATGATCGCGAAGTGAATAGATATAGCCCAAGATGATAGCATCTGAGCATTACGGCAAAACGATGAACTCGCTGAAGAAACTGCCGACTAGTGTGATGACATGATTTCCTAAGAGCTGAAAGCAAAGCAGCTTTCGCTATGCCTCTCTTCATTGTCTTCGAATGATATGACGTGTATGGCAGGAATTGCTTTTTCGCCTGATCTCTTTATTCGCTCTATTGGTGCTTCACTTTCTGCACCTCAGCGAATCTATAGCTTCTTGCGCTCCTTGAAGAGTTCCGTGCCTCCTTTGATTGCCATCAACCTGTTTTTGGGACGCACGTCAACTGTCGAACACCACACTGACACCGGTGCCATGCATGCTTTTCTACGTCAGCGTCCGTATCGCCTTTCCGCTACCGAGCGCCAAGTTATTGAAGAACAGGTGGACACAACGCTTCAAAATGGAGTTATTCAGCCCTCTAATAGTATGGGCTTCACCGGTAGTACTCGTGAAGAATGGCCGATTACCGCCGTATTAATAATAACACGAAAATAGACGTCTACCCTCTGCCCGCATTGATGACGCTCTGGACTGCCTCCAAGGTGTGGAGCTCTTTTCGTCACTCGACTTGCGCTTTGGTTATTGGCAGGTCCCGATGGCAGCTGAAGATGGGGCCAAAACCGCATTTGTGACCCCGACAGCCTTTATGAGTTCACTGTTATGTATTCAGCCTATGCAACGCTCCTACAGCATTCGAGCGGATGATTAACATTTTTTACGTGGCCTCAGGTTGAAGACGTGCCTGTGCTATTTGGACGATATCGTAATCTTTTCGTCCGATTTTGAGACGCATCTATGTCGTCTGAAGCACGTTTTGACATGTCTCACGAACGCCGGTCTGTAGCTCAACTAAAAAAAAATGCACTTTTGCTGCCCGTGAACTCACAATTTCAGGTCAAGTTGTTTCGAAAGATGGTGTGCGCTCTGATCCCGCCAAACTTCGTGCCGTGACTGCATTTCCCAAGCCGTCGTCCACTAAAGAACCATACGAAGTTTTCTAGGGTTTTTGTTCTTATTTCAGGCGGTTTATTCTCAACTTCGCATCAACTGCTGTAACTTTGACTCAGCTGCTCGGCAGTGATGCCACTTTCTCGGCCTAGTCACCTGCGTACGACGAAGCCTACAACACCCTGCATCGTCTCCTTACGACCCCTCCCATTTTTCGCCATTTAGACCCGGCGGCTCCGACGGAAGTGCACACGGATGCCAGCGGTACTCGTCTAGGAGCAGTGCTTGCCCAGCGTAAAGCTGGATTTGACGAATGGGTTGCATATTCCAGCCGCACACTTAAAAGCAGAGCAGAAATACTCCGTGACAGAAAAAGAGTACCTCGCAATTGTGTGGACCGTCGGAAAGTTTCGCCTTTACGTGTATGGCCGTCCTTTCGAGGTCGTTACGGACCACCATGCCTTCTCTTGGCTTTCTTCGTTAAAGAATCCTTCCAGCCGGTTGGCACGATGGGTGCTGCGGCTCCTGGAATATATGGCATTCACGTCGTCTACCGGTCGGGCCGCAAGCATCAGGACACCGATGCCTTGTCCCGTTCCCCGCTACCAGCAGAAATAGCCAGCGTCTGCAAACTCGAGATTCCTACACCATCTCCCGCCTTCAGGGACATGCTCTCTGAGCAGCGCAAGCATCCTTGGATTAGGGCTCTTCTCGACTTTCTTTCCTACCCTTCGGCGGTTACACCATCGCGCGCCCTGCAGCGTCAAGCTTCACATTTGGACTTCCGCGACAACCTGCTTTACCGTCGGAATTACCATTCTGATGGACGAAAATGGCTCCTCGTCATTCCACACTTACGGGCCTACATCTGCTCATGCTTTCACACTGACATGCAATGCGGTCACGCGGCCCTTTTCAAGACGTACAGGGTCATCCAATTCTATGTATAACACGGTCACTACATTTAAATCAACATTGCACCCGACGCAGGCACTTATCAAAGCAAATCGATGCAAGCAGAAAGGGACCCGCAGGTGGTGCTTAGCATGGTTTGCCATTTATCTGTATTGCGTGGCCGGATTCGACGTAATGGCCTTTATAAAAGCGGTGTCCGTCTTATACCTAGAAGTGAACGAGGCTGTACAGCCTTTGTCAAACGTTTAAAGCCCAGATGGTTTGCTTTTAGCCGTATATTTGATTTGTTTAAGAATCGCGGAAGTCCTAGCTATTGAAGAGGGTAGGACAAAAAATCTTGCCTGCAGCAAGTTTGGAAACGTGGGAATGCATTAACGGATGACAAGTATGGCTCAGGAGTAGACTCCCTGGGCTCTAAGAAAGGGTGTACACTCGCCTGCGCCTCCGATATTACTGGCGTGGCATGTACAACTGTTCTGAAATACGTGCGCTCGGGTCTCGACTGCCGACGCTGCAAGACGCCCACTCACCGTACTTCTGGATATTTGCAGCCACTCCCTTGTCCGCCTCGCACTTTCGACCGCGTTGGCATTGATTTATACGTGTCACTCCCGTACACGGTATCTGGCAAGCGATAGGTTGTTGTTGCCATTGATCGCCTGACGCGGTAAGCTGAAACTACCGCTTTCCCTGCTGCGACAGCCCGGAATGTGGCATTCTTTCTGTGGCGGTTCATCCTTAGACACGGCACCCCTCGCAAGCTTCTCAGCGACCGAGGCCGCGTCTTGAAAGCCATTTAAGCTGTGCTCCGACAAGGCAACGTAATTCATCGGACCATCACTGCTTACTACCCTCAAACGGCCTCACCGAGCGTTTTAACAGCACTCTGGGTGATATGCTGGTTACGTACGTCGGCTCGAACCACTCGAGCCGACGTACGTTCTTCTCTTCCTGGTTCTTCTCTACATTACATTCGCGTACAATACTACCACACTGTAAGGTACCGCTAGGCGCCCCCGGATTAGCGGCTATGTACTCAGTGCCGCGGGGTATTTTTGCTGGTAGCATGAATTGATGCTAGCTGAGCGGAGACAAGAAGGCGCCGCGAATCACCGGATGAAGCAGGGAAAGCCATTAGAGTTATGAGTGTCACCGGGCGGCTGACAGGCAATCGAGTCCCCAAAGGAGGAGGTTAAGCTGCTTTGTGCGTACCTGCAGTATGCTTTTCATACGAGCCGACAAGACACCGCCATCGCGATTGAAACGTCCGTTCACAGACACGCCGCGTCCAGACAGAAGGGTGACATTCGGCGCCGATGGAAGAGTGATGGGGAACGTTGAACAAAGGGAAAGGCGTTCGCGGGAGGACCGATTGACCGAGCGTCTTTTCTTCGCGCCGCCGCTAAGCCAGAGATCACGGACTTTGCAAGTTCTAGGAAGAGCGGGGGTGCGAGACGGCGGCGGTCCGCTAACGACGCTGCTCATTCGCTTTGATGATTTTAACGCGAGAACGCGGCAAGGTGTACAGTAGAATGTGGGCAGCATGTGACATTTTGTGTTTTTCTTTCGTTGTGTGGAAAGGTTTCACTCACACTGCTGAAGTTTCACGTGGCCACGAACCAATCATGTTGAAGTTCGTGGCGATTGGACGTCACTGAAATGTGGGCTGGACACGGAGGGCTTAAAACCAAGCCCGAGAGACCAGTCTGATGTTCTCAGCTATGGCTTGATGTGTACATCTTCGGCTAGGCCGAGCTAGCCAGATCCATGTATCTTTTGCCTAACCTTGCTGTAAATATTGTCAAGTTTTGTATATAAACTTAAGTTAATCTCGTTGTAACTCTCAAGTGTCGTTATCAATATTTGTCGTCTCTGATCACCGTCTTGGACGGGGCGCACCTGTGGTGCAATTTGCCACGTCTTCAAGTCACCGAGATTAACCTAATTTCGAGAAGAACAACGAAAATTCACTGGCGCAGTCGACGAGGACCCTGTGGGAGCACAGGGGAAAGACGACGTTCCTGCAATGCAGACGCAGGAGGGAAGCGGCATTCCAGAAGAGCAGACAAGAGAAGCAGCAGCAAGGACAGCGGCAGCTAGGAGGCTACCGCTGAGGCGAGCAGCGGCGCGTCAAAAGGACCGGCTGCTGAAACGAAGATCCTGAGGTGAAGAGTGCAGCGGCGCGTCAAAAGGACCGGCTGTAGGCACCAAGGGTTTGATTTGGAGCAAGCAGCGGCGCGTCAAAAGGACCGGCTGCTGAAACCAAGATCCCGAGGTAAGCGTACAGCGGCGTGTCAAGAGGACCGGTTGCAGACACCAAGGGCTTAATCTGGAGCAAGCAGCAGCGCGTCAAAAGGACCGGCTGCTGAAACAAAGATTCCGAAGGGGAGCTGCGGCGGCGCGTCATAAGAACCGGCTGCAGACATCGCGATCCTGATCATCAGCTACAAGGAGGCTGGAAACAACGACAGTAGGAAGGACAAAGGATAGGCGACGCGGAAGCCATCTTCTGCTCCGACAAGCGAGTGAGTCCTCTTTGCCCTTCATTTTGGCGCAAGCATTACTGTCTGTGTAGGATTCCGAGGGGTGCATGAACACCCGGTTCGCACATTTAAACGCAGACGGGCGGGGATAATGAGCGCTACAGATGAGACGGTGGTAACTGAGGACAGTTTATCCGTTACTGAGATTCCCGATAGCCAGACGGCTATGGAGGTGAAAAGGGAGGAACTGAGGGTTCGAGCTCTCGAACTTGAGCTTGAGCTAGCAAAATTTTAAGCAAGTAAGGAAGGAAGCGCGGTGAAGAACGCCGCTATTGTGGAGAAAAAAAGACACTCGCGCTGAGTTCGGTCGCTACTCAAAATGGCTATCAGGTGCGATTCCGAAGTTCCCGGCAGAGGCAGAAGTTCCGGTCTGGTTCGAGTCGGTCGAACATACGCTAGAGGCGGTACCAAGTGACTTGTGGGGCTAGTTCCCGCTAGTTGCAGAAAAAGTTCAGTTCCTGTCAACGCGCTTGACACCGGCACAGCATCGCGAGTATGAGGTTCTGAAGAAAGTGGTTTTGGAAGAGCTTAAACGTTCTGCAGGAGAGTACCGCAGGAGATTCATGGGGTATAAAAAATTACCCAATGAAGGCTGGAAAGCGTTCGCAACCCGCCTGCAGAGTTATTTTAACTTCTATGCAGATGCAAGGGGGGGCCAAAACGTTTGAGGAGCTGGCCGAATATAGTGTAGAAGAACGGCTGATTGGGCGAGTTGGTGAACCATGATGGACAGTGATGTATATTGCGCAAAAAGACGAGACAAAGAGGAGAAGTGGACAACGACGACGCAGATTATAAGAATCTATATCAACACATGTAAAACTCCCGGCTGTAGGCACCAAGGACCGGCTGTAGGACGTTGCGTCGTCGTTGTCCACTTCTCCTCTTTGTCTCGTCTTTTTGCGCAATATACATCACTGTCCATCACGAATATAGTGGCCGACCAGTTAAAAAACATGCTGTCGGAAGACGCCCTTCGCTATGTAACCTTGCAAGAAGGTGACAGGTGGAAGAAAGCACCAGAGCTTGCCGCTTTGTTACAAAATTTTGAAGAAGCCCAAGGAAAGAATAACGCGGTCAAAAAGCGTGAACCGGGAGGCGCGGGAGGCTTTGGCGGGCGAGAAGGAAGGCGAGACGCGGGCCCCCCTAAGCAAGAGACAGGAACCGAGCAGCGGCCAGACGTAAAGCAGAGGTACAAAGGGTACTTCTCGTGCGGCTCAATGGGGCATAGAAGGGCTGACTGCCCACACGGCGGGGGACCAACTGTGCAGAAAGCGCCGCACACAAAAGGGGAAAAACTGTCGGCACGCGTAGCGACACAGGACGGAGTTGTCGCAATGAGCGAATTGAAACCAATTTCTTTGGCATGCCAAACTGACAGATTAGCGCAATTCTCGACACTGGGGCCAAAATCACAGTAGTGCGCCAAAGTATAGTACCCCTAGAGTTGGTTAAGCCACATGGAGCCATCGAGTTGGTATCGGCTTTTGGGGAGAAGGTGCAGGTCAAACTTGCTATTGTCCCCCTCAGGATAGACCACGACTCGGGCATTTTCGCCGACATTAAGAGGCAGTACCAGTGGTATGCGCCCTGACCGACAAACTTGTGTCGAGGACAGATTGCTTACTCTCGGAGGAAGCCTGGGAGTCTCTTAGGGCCGAATGTGATATGAAAGGCGTTGTAGCAATGAGTAAGGCGGAAGCCACAGACCAGATGAAAGTCGACCTCACAGAACTGGTGCCAGGCGCGCAGGGAGAAGCAGCCTATGGGGTCGTTATCGCACGGGAAGTAAAGACGGTAACCAGTAAGGAAACAAAAGGCGGTGCTCGAGATACTGAAGACACGACTCTTAGTACAACCAGAGAAAGCAGCGCGTATGCAGTTTTCCAGAAGGATCAAAAGAGTGACCCCACGTTGACAGGAGCTTGGAAACAAAGTATAGAATGGAGAGGAGGCATGGCAGAGATAGATGGCTTGCTCTATCATAAGGAAAACTTGCTTGGACAAAACGTAATGCAGCTTGTGCTCCCGAAATCCCGGCGTCCAGAAGTCCTAAAGTTAGCACATGAAGCTAGCTGGGGGGGGGGGGGGGGGGGGGGGGTGGACACCTAGGAGTCCGAAAAACGCAAGCTCGGATTAAGTACAGTTTCTATTGGCCAGGTATGGAAAGCGACGTACGTGAGTACTGCAACAGCTGCCACGGATGTCAAACGAGGTCTGAGCGCCGGCAGAAAGGCAGTGTACCCATAGAGCCCTTAACGAGGCCGCGGTACCCGTTCGAGCAGGTTGACGTGGATATAATCGGGCCACTGGAGCCACCCTCAGCGAGAGGTCACAGGTATGCACTTTGCATCATCGACTTGTGCACGCGCTGGCCTGTATATATATATATATATATATATATATATATATATATATATATATATATATATATATATATATATATATATATATATATATATATATATAAATTATTTATTTATTTCAAAAAATTACATACAAATACGAACCTGCCCAAGCCAATGGGGCAGCGCTCGGCAGAATGGAGCAAGCCCAGGGGCGGCACAGTAAGTCAATTGCACAAGACTCAAACTAAAAACTAAAGAAAGGCAGTAAGACATGACGGGGAAGAAAAAAAAATAAAAAACAAAGAAAGAAAGAAGGAAAGAAAAGAAACAAAATTACACATACAGATCAAAGATACAAGATTTTACTTCTTTCCGCGTGCTGGAAGATAAAACGTTATCTGGCAGGTCGTTTGCAGGTTTGCACTCCCTCCTGTGACGCCCTCCTGACGGTGTTCAGCAAGACAGGGATTCCTGAAATAGTGGCCTCAGATTGTGGAACTAACTTCACAGCTGAACTCACCAAGGAGTTTTTGAAGAGGTTGGGGTGTTCCCCGAGGTTTTCTACGCCAGGGCACCCGGAGAGTATACCGGGGCGGTAGAGCGGTGGAATCGAACCTTCAAAAACATGCTTTACCATGTCATCTAGGAGGAAGGAAAAGAATGGGAAAAGTTCGTTTCATTCCTTTTGTGGGCTTACCGAGAAGTGCCACACGATACGACGGGAGTCGCGCCATTCCAGATGTTGTACGGACGAGAACCAACTGGCCCATTATCGGTTCTAAAGCGTAGTTGGGCAGGGCAGATGAGCGTACCAGCAACACTGGGGCCGTCCCCATCAGAGTATATGCGACAACTGAAGACGCGCCTAGAGCACGCAGCAGAAACCGCAGAGTTAATAAGCTCGAAACAGCAGAACGCATACGCATTCCAATTCAATTGACGGGCGAAGGAGAAGCCTTGTGAGGTAGGCGACAGCGTGTTGCTGTTTGACGACCAGCGCCCTGGAAAAATGTTCCCTCAGTGGAAAGGGCCTGGAAGTGTAGTGGAAAAGTACCGCGAGCATTCGTACTTCGAGGATATGCCGGGAGGAGGCCAAAAACTGGTGCACGCCAGCAAACTACGACCTTACCAGAGGAGCGTAATGACGCTCGGGGTGATATTTGATGATGATCGCGCGTTCGAGGAAGTGGAATGCGTACCCAGGTCAAGGGCAACACCCACTACGAGTACGACCTTCCCCGAGGTGATGACTGCTCACCTAGAAGTAGAAAGAGGTGCCCTAATTCGCAAAGTGTTTGAGGAGTATCAAGGATTGTTCGATGACAGACCCGGGATAGCTGACGTGGGGGAGCATAAGATCATCTTAGAAGAGGGATTTAACCCTATAGGCCAGGCAATCATTACAGCATACCTGCCAGCTTGAAAGGAGAAGTGGGGAAGCAAGTTGACGAACTGCTTCAATTGGGCCTGATTTTCCTCTGTGAAAGCCCGCACGCTCACCCTGTTGTTTGTGTCCCCAAGATGGTGGTTTGTGGGGTTTAACGTCCCAAAGCGACTCAGGCTATGAGAGACGCCGTAGTGGAGGACTCCGGAAATTTCGACCACCTGGGGTCCTTTAACGTGCACTGACATCGCACAGCACACGGGCACCTTGCTTTTCGCCTCCATCGAAAAGCGGCCGCCGAGGCCGGGATTCGATCCCGCGTCCTTGGGAACAGCAGTCGAGTGCCGTAACCACTGCGCCACCCAAGAAGGACGGAACCATACGAATGTGTGCGGACTTTCGGAAACTTAATGCGGGGGCAGTGGCTAATGCCTATCCTATGGCCCTGCAGCAAAAACTTATAATGAGCGTAGGAAGGGCGCACTATATCACCCTCCTCGACCTTCGGAGAGGATACTGGTAGGTGCCGCTGGCCCGATCCGCCCAGCTGCTCACTGCTTTCGTCTGCCACCGGGGGCAGTTTGCTTGGAAAGCCATGCCATTTGGGCTGAAAAATGCAGCTCAAACATTTCAGCGAGTGATAAACGCACTATTACTACCGCACTCTGCCTACGCGTGCGCGTACCTAGAAGATATCGCTGTTTTTAGTGATAAGCTGACGGACCACGCATGCCATTTGCGCGCAGTCTTTGGAGCACTGCAAAAAGCCAACTTAACGGTTAAGCTGGAAAAGTGCCAAGTGGCGAGAGGATCCATACGTTATCTGGGTCACGTGGTTGGTTCGGGAATCCACGCACCCGATCCCGACAAACTGTCGGCGATTAAGGGACTGAAGGCGCCAAAAAGGAAAAAGAGCTTCGCAGCGTGCTCGGGTTGTGCGGCTACTACCGCGGCTACGTGCCTAATTACGCCGAGGTCGCAGCGCCGTTGACGGAACTGACAGGGAAAAAGATACCGAACACAATCCCATGGTCAGCGAGAGCCGAAAGAGCGTTCCAAAATCTGAAGACGGCGCTCTGTGAAACCGTTGCCCTCGGGACGCCTGATACGTGTAAGCCATTTTGGCTGTACACGGATGCCTCAGCTTTAGCAGCAGGAGCCTGTCTCACTCAACGCGCGGAGGATGGCTCCGAGCGGCCGATCGCATTTGCGAGCCATCGATTCTCTCCAGCCCAGGCGCGATGATCGAATATAGAAAGGGAAACATTTGCCGTGATTTGGGGGCTGGGGAAGTTTGACCTCTGGCTGTTCGGAGCCCAGATTACGGTGATGTCTGATCATAACCCCCTCTCTTTTCTCACCCGGACCACCCCTCAGGGCGCAAAGTTGACACGCTGGGCACTTGCCCTGCAAAGATATAATGTGGTGGTGGAACACCGGAAGGGAAGCGCTCACGGCAACGCAGACGCACTGTCCAGGTTACCAAACGGAAACTGGGAGACAGACAGTGGTGATTGCGCCGGGATGCAGGGAAGGGAGGAAACGTCTAATGCTGACAAAGCTCAGTGAGGTGTGACGTGGGGGACACTGTGAAACTGTGGGACACGTGACGGACGTGCTGCATACCTTACGATGCCAGTGTTTGACGTCGACAAGTGTGCAACCGAATTTTCCAGTGTTTTCCTTTATTGCACGCACTTGAGTTGTGTGTGCTGTTCGCGAGCAGAACGGATACGTGCGTGAAAGTGTGAACTGAACGCCGCGCACGAACTTAGACTTCGAACAAGTGTCATGTATTTGTGTGTGTGCATGCTATCTTTGTTTCTCACCCAGCAAAGTTTTGTTGGAGTGCATGCGTGAAGCTGTAACAGTGGTTACATTCTAGAGCTATACGTTCACCACCCTCAGGGGGGTTTCGTGACCTACGCCGATACCTTTCGTTGGTTGTAATCTTAAAGGTGTCATTTGGGACCCTTGTAAAATCTTGGGAGGAGCGTGTAAGGTATCACTAGGCGCCCCTGGATTAGCGGCTATGTACTCAGTGCCGCGGGGTATTTTTGCTGGTAGCATGAATTGATGCTAGCTGCGCGGAGACAAGAAGGCGCCGCGAATCACCGGATGAAGCAGGGAAAGCCATTAGAGTTATGAGTGTCACCGGGCGGCTGACAGGCAATCGAGTCTCCAAAGGGGGAGCTTAAGCTGCTTTGTGCGTACCTGCAGTATGCTTTTCATACGAGCCGACACGACACCGCCGTCGCGATTGAAACGTCCGTTCACAGACACGCCGCGTCATGACAGAAGGGTGACATTCGGCGCCGGTGGAAGAGTGATGGGGAACGTTGAACAAAGGGGAAGGCGTTCGCGGGAGGACCGATTAACCGAGCGTCTTTTCTTCGCGCCGCCGCTAAGTCAGAGATCACGGACTTTGCAAGTTCTAGGAAGAGCGAGGGTGCGAGACGGCGGCGGTCCGCTAACGACCCTGCTCATTCGCTTTGATGTCTTAACGCGAGAACGCGGCAAGGTGTACAGTAGAATGTGGGCAGCATGTGACATTTTGTGTTTTGTGTTTTTCTTTCGTTGTGTGGAAAGGGTTTCACTCACACTGCTGAAGTTGCACGTGGCCACGAACCAATCATGTTAAAGTTCGTGGCGATTGGACGTCACTGAAACGTGGGCTGGACACGGAGGGCTTAAAACCAAGCCCGAGAGACCAGTCTGATGTTCTGAGCTATGGCTTGATGTGTACATCTTCGGCTAGGCCGAGCTAGCCAGATCCATGTATCTTTTGCCTAACCTTGCTGTAAATATTGCCAAGTTTTGTATATAAACTTAAGTTAATCTCGTTGTAACTCTCAAGTGTCGTTATCCACATTTCGTCGTCTCTGATCACCGTCTTGGACGGGGTGCACCTGTGGTGCAATTTGCCACGTCTTCGTCACCGAGAACCTAATTTCGAGAACAACGAAAATTCACTAACACAATCAACTACATGATTTCCTCCTTCCTTCTTTATGGTAGACACCCCTCCATTCCGGCCTCAATACTGTGCTACCCTAGCACCCCGGCACATTAGAGTGCACCCGTTTCGCAAGCTACCAACTATGCCGAAGATTTTCGCCAGATCGCACGGCCCCTCACTACGGGTATACCCAATGCCTCCAACAAGTTAGCAACGAAGACAATCCACCTGCCCCGCCATTCATGACTAGCTATGGATACCTCCCAGCACGCCCGTCCTCTCCAGGAAACTTCGCAAAAAATTGCTGGGGTTTAGCTTTGTTAAACCTGGTAGGTTGCGTAAGCAAAGCCGACATAGCTTCTCTTTCTGTTCTTTCTTCTTCTTTCTCTCTTTTTCTCCTTCTTCTTCCTTTTCTTTTTCGTCTGCGCCGCTCACGGCGACGGCAGCGACCCCACTCGGCAGCGGCGCCGCTCCATCTGCGGTGCATCGTGTCTACCGGCCGCGGCCACGCGACGACTTGAGCTGGGAGCCCAGCGGTAGCCGCTCCTGTGTCCATGGCGACGGCAGCGGCACTGCTCCATCTAAAGGTCGACCCACATGAAGCGATTTTTCCGCGGCAAACCTTGCGAACTGCCGCCCGGCGGCCGATTGCCGCGGCTATCAAGCCGGGCCATATATTTTCGTCAGCGGCCGTGCGAACGGCCGCTCCTGGGCGCGATCACCGTGAGATGGCAGCAGTTGCTCCCGCTCCGCGCCGGCTGCAGCTCCGAGTCGTGCGCGCCGACGATACGAAAAACTTCAGAAAAGTGTGCTAAAGTTTGTTCCCGTAAATAATAAGCCAAATGTCAATACTGAATCCTTCCTGATGATCGCTGAGCCGTACCGAGTGGCTGATATAGAAGCGACAGCTGCGATGCAAACAAAGCTGTGCTCACAACCAGCTGCCGCCGTTGCGGCACGGCTGCTCCGGTCCGCTTGCACTCCACTTCCGCTAGAAAGTGGAGCCAAAATTAATCACATTTTGCTTTTATTGTTAGAGAATGTGATTAAGAGTTAGGCAGTTGTATGAGTAGACCATTTACTATAGCATGAAGGAATTTCATAGCGCCGTTTCACGTGCCATCGATGCGAAACAAAATAAGCCTAGCAACGACTAGGGAGCAGCGCACGGCAGAACACTGTCGTCCGCCGCACCAGCGGGCGACACCGCTTTGATAAGGTCCCGCCATAAGGTGCTGTAAGCGTTGCGATTTTGCCTACTCTGATGATACAGCTGAAGCGGGACCTTTTTCGACATTTTGCTCAACATTGGCTCAAACCCTGCTTCAGAAAGACGCGCGCCTGCAGTACGCTGTTGCTGCGGCGTCGGACGTATATTCGGAGGCTGTATACAAGCACTGTCTGGCGCAATTTGAGACGCTGCCTATTTTAAGTGTTCCTCTTGAAATGTCATTTAGTGTGAAAAGTGCGTTGTTCAAGCGGACCCAGGTCGTGCGTTTTCTCACTCGGTCGCCGACGCCGCCAGTTTTGCGCTGCATGTGGTTCGGCACGGCGACGGTGCGTCGGCGTTCCGCCGCGCCGCATGAAATTCGCAGAGAAAGTTCGCTCCATCTGGTTGGCCCTTAAGGCGCTCCGTGGCTACCGGCCGTTGCTACCCGACGACTAGAGCTGGGAGCCCATCTGTAGCTGCACTAAAGGTCACCGTGGCTACCGGCCGCGGCTACGCGAAGGGGCTGAGGCCTGGAGTAGTATTGATTACGCAATATTATCATGGTCCCCATCCCGTCTTGAAGCGGACATCACCTGTGAATTACCTTATTGAGCTCGATCTCCGTCACCGCGAGACAGTGCATGTCCTACGCCTCAAGCCTTACTATGATCCCGTGGTCCTGTCCGCCCCTTCGCCAGGTTGGATCCTTTTGTAGCTGGGGGCCATTGTAAAGACGGGCTTCCAATCTAGCCGCACCCACCCATATTGGACTCACAGGGAATGAGATCGCCAACGAGGTCGCCCGATGACTCACACACCGGGCCCCAGCGCGGGCAGACCATTCCCTGTCCAAAAAGCGATACCATAGCCTCCTTTATAGGAGGCTATGACTATACTTAACCACATACAGAGAAATTCTAGAACACTACAGAATGGTCAAGAGGACCCTCCCCCCCTCCCATAGATCTCACAAAGAAGGAAGAAGTAATCTGGCGAAAACTGCAGACGGGTACCTCCCCAAACCCGTATATCCTACAGAAATGGCATACTGAGGTACACTCTTCCAAATGCAAAAACTGTGAAGGCATAGCGACCCTAAATCACATGCTCTGGGCATGAGCAGCACTAAACGCGTTACATGGAAACAGTCATGGGAATCCTCCCTCCATATAGCCAGGAAGAGCAAGCCCCAAAACAAGTCATCGGTCAAGCCCAGGCCGCCACCGCAAGCCAACTGAATCCGGCCGACGTCTAGGATAGGAGATAGATGGTGAAAGGGGGGCTGGTGGTGAAAACTTTAGTTAGAGAAGGCCAAACGAAAATTATGTTGCAGCCGTTCCATGGGTGGCCTTCCGGCTGCTGGTCGTGGCCTCCAGGTCACGCCTGGCGGCGACTTCCGCTGCCCAGGTCGTAAGCCGCTGTTGAATATGCTGCTCCGAGCTGGCCAAAACAGCCTCCCACAGCTGCGGGCTGTTTAATTCCCAGGAGGCGGAGGGAAAGTGCGCCGGACATGAGTATAGAATGTGAGCATAGTCTGCTCGAGGAGAGCTGCATAGCGTGCATTTGGGCGAGAAGGCACCGGGGTGAATAAGGGCAAGGCGTGCAAGGGAGAGGAAAGCATGGGCCTGTAAATGGCGCCATGTATTCTGTTCGATTTTAAATAGGGACTTGTGAGGGGGAGGGAGGGATAAGCAGGAGTTGCGGTAGTCGAGGGTATTGTCATGGAAGTTGAGGAAGGAGTCACGCGTGCCCATCCGAGTGGAGGGGGCCGGCTCATTTCCAGGGTGCCCTGCGTGAGCCGGAACCCAGAAGAGTTGGGTAGGACGGGAAAGGGGGGAGGAGTGCTCAAGAATGTTGGGCGCAGAGGAGGAGATCCTACCCTTTGCAAAGTTGCGGACTGCGGTCTTAGAGTCGCTAAATATGAAAAGAACTGGTGTATTGGCAATTGCGAGGGCGATGGCTGCTTCCTCTGCGGCAGTGGAAGAGCAGGGATAGTGGCAACGGAGAGAGCGGTTCTTGCATTAGAAACTGGCCAGGACATAGGCGGAGTGCGAGAGGTATGGTGCCGCATCAACATACACGGCGTCGGACCATGTACCGTACTGGCACCAGAGGGTGGAGGTGCGGGCAGATCGGCAAGCGGAATGATGCTCAGGGTGCATGTACTTGGGAAGGGGATTGACAGTGAGCATGGAGAAGACAGAGAAGGGTAAGGGATGAGTGACACAGACAGGGGTCAAGCGAAGGGAAGAAGGGCTCTGCCAGGGGTGGTACGAGATAGACGATCGAGTTGTGCCATGCGATGGGTGGACGCCCATCGCCAGCAGACGAGAAGTGGGTGGAAGTGAGAAGCCCGAGAGCAGACTTGTAGGTTTGGCGGATCTCAAGATCCCTCTTGAGAAGGTCGATAAGGTCGTTCCATCCTGACCGTCGTATCGCCGCTGGTGAACATCTCCAACGACTCTGATAAACTTTCACGGAAGGACAAATCCCTCCTCCTACGACTTCGAATAGGCTGCACGTGGACTCCGTCCCGTATGTATGCCTGTGGCCGAGCTCCCAGCCCAGCCTGTCCCTCTTGCGGCAACACTGGCACACTTGCTCCTTGTCTGTCCAGCCTCCACTGGCCATCGCCAGAAACTTCTGACTGGCTACCGGAATCTTGGTCTCCCTGCTGATACGGAAGGGCAATTGCTCTTCCCAGCTCGGAACCAACTTTCTACTCACAAGCTCCTCCTGATTTATCTGGAGGAGACTGGCCTCAGCTCTATTCTGTAGGCCTGCATGGGCCTATAGTGCTTCGTGCGGAAATGGCGGCGTCAGCAACCTCCCCTTCCCCTACCTCCCCCTAATTCCAACTTCCCCTTCCCCCTGGTCACCAAGAGTGATGCCACAAAGATAGCTAACATAGACGTGACCAGTATCCCCACCCCAAAAATAAACCACCACCACCGGATGAGGCGGTTGACCTTGTCTTCCTCGGCACGAGATAGAAATAGAGGAGGGAGTAGACAAGGCGGCTTAGCACAAAGGCCTCCACAAGACGACGGAGGTCGTGCTCGCGCATGCCGTGGTGTCGGTTAGCGACCCGCAGGATCAGCCGTATCGTCTGCTGGACGGTGGTAGTAAGGCGGGAAAGGACAGTAGTGTGTTTATCATTGGATTGGAGAAAGAGACCGAGAATACGAATGCAAGAGACAGAAGGGACAAGATGTGCGTCTACAGTGACGTTAAGGGTGGGAGATGAGGTCGAGCCAGGAGCAGGAGCTCCGACTTGGACGGGGAACAAACTAGCCCAACCGTGTCCGTGCCAGCCTGGAGAATGGCTGCCATCTCTCCAGATTGCCGGTAGTCACATAGAGGGTGATATCATCAGTGTAGAAAGCATGGGAGAGGTCAGGGATGGTAGCTGAGCACGTGCCATAAGGAAAAGGGTGATGTTGAAAAGAAGGAAAGAGAGAACAGAACCCTGGGGGGTACCTCGATTTCCAAGAGGGAAAACGGGAGAGGAGAGGGGGCCGAATGAGATCTCAGACGTGCGATGGGCAAGAAAAGCAGTGATGTAACCATGGATCCGGGAACCCCCATTAAGGATGGAAAGGGCATCTAGAATGGCGGTATGGAGGACGTTGTCAAATGCTTTCGTCTATTCCAGTGCCATGATCGCGCGAGTGCGCTTGGCGTGAAGGACCTCTTAGGAGAGCTGGAGCATGACATCCTGGGTAGAAAGGGTTGGGCGAAAGCCGAACATCGAATCGATAGTTATCATCGAGGAAGCTCTGAAAGTGGTCTAGAACGATATGCTCAAAGAGCTTACCGAGACAAGAGGTGAGGGAAATAGGGCGGAGGTTTTGGATGTCTATGGGTTTGCTGGACTTGGGGATGAAGGTTACCTTAGCATGGGTCCACTCAGAAGGCAGAGCACCTTCGTGCCAATGTTTGTTAAAGAGGTCAGTAATGGCCTCTAAGGATGATGTGTCCAGGTTACGGAGGACCTTGTTAAAGGTTTGGTTTGCTCCTAGCGCGGAAGTGGTGCGGAGCTTATATAGCGCCGCACAAACCTCCCCCAGCGTGATATCTGCGTCAAGCGCAGAATTAAGGGTGCCGATGTAGGAAGGGATCCAGGGGGGACGGAGAGGAAGTGCAGAGGTAGCGATCTCGGAATGCAAGAAGGAAATCGGAATCGGATAGTGGAAAGGATTGTAAGAGGCGCGTCACATCCCTGCGTTTCGTGACTTTGGCATGCGACGGGTCAAGGACACGTAGGAGCGTCCACGTATCCCTCAGCCCGAGGTTACCAGTCATGCGGTCGCAGGTTTCGCCCCACTGCTGCCTGGTGAGAATGAGCACTGCTCCTCAATTTCCATAGCCAGGCGGGCAAGGCGGAGGCGTAGCGAGAAGTTGTTTTTGTGAAAGCCAGCGGTGGTGCAGCGAATTGTGCTCCTCCCATACGTGCAGGAGGCGGCTGTCAGCAGTGGAGGAGTGAGGTGGGGTAGGGACGGTAGAGGTGGCGGATGAAACATTTTTGCAAGGTGGTAGTCAATTGAGAAAGGTCTGAGTTGGAGGTGGGGGCACGTTGCCGTGAGTGGCGGAACCGATCCCAGTCGACTAACTGGCTCAGACGCTGTCGGAAGGATAGGGTGGGAAGAGATGATGGACAGGATATAGTGGTCGCTGCCGAGAAAGCCCCAGGTGGTTGTCCACGCCGCGTCCGAGACATTTTTGCAGATGGAAAGGTCCGGATTAGTGTTGCGTTGGGCACTGGCGCCGATGCAGGTGGGGTCAGTGAAATCATTAAAGGGGCGATGACAGGGTCGTTCGATGTATTGTATTATACTTCTGTGAATAATATACACGTCTGAGATTCTACTCGCAAAGTTTAAGTGCCTAGCACGCGGCGTATATTACAAAAAAGCGCGATAGAAATCGGAATTCAGATACTGCTCCCACAGAGAGCGATCACCATTTTGAAATGCTCGTGTGGCATCACAAACTATACACGATGGAGCGTCGTCTCCATTGCAGGCTGCAATATCAAAGGCCACGTCTTTTTGTTTTGTGACGATTGACATAGTGGTTGTCACTCATGCAGAAGTGCTTGATGACGATGTTACCGCACGAAAGCGATATAGATAGAGCAAGGCATATTTTCAGCATAAGGCACGCTCACAGTCAGTGGGCTTCACGGTTAGATTCCTTAACTTATCGATGCGCCGGTCCGTCGCATTACATCGGCGACGACGCCAGCACGGCCAACGGTCGCCTATCGCCGTAGTGTGAGGTTTTCTACCCCGCGACGCCGACGGAACTGATCGGCGGGCGGTCGTCCGATCTGTTTTGGTCGGATCGGAGGCCGAGTGATAACTTGACACCCGATACTCGAGTGAACGGCCTGAACAGCTGCGCTTGCCTGTAGCTTAACCGAGTTGGAAAAAAGAAAACAAGAAGCTACATTTTATATGCACCCCCTTATCAGCAATGACCTTGGCCAGAAATGTTAGTCGGCGCCGAACTGCCGGCTCGTTCAGCGAAGAATAGGCCTAGCTCGAGTACGCGCGTTCGGGTTTCGGCAATTACGGAGTGCGTATTAACAAGCTTTAGCGGTCGTATGTGGTTATCGAGTGTAGTTCTGGCAGTACCGACCCCAAATCGACGACTGCTTACATCACAAAGCAAGTGCACATTGAGCGGGAAGCGTCGATATATATGTGACCCTGTCTATAGCGAGCGCAGCCGGCAGCTGCCGGCGCCGCATGTGTGTATACCCGGCGCAGGCAGAGGACGTAGCATCAACGGCGCTTCTTGCAGCGCAGTTGCAGTTTGTGAATAAATAAAGTTGCAACTGGTGCGAAAAGAAGTGGATAGTCTTGGTATTGCTAGCTCAGCTTGCATTTTATGCCGTGCGAACGAGCAGCATACATCGGCATTGCAAAAGCTATGTAAACACGCTGGGGGCACAGTCGTAATCCGCGAATCGGCGCATTCCTGCGCGGGAGCTTTGAGTTCACACACTAAATACTAAATGGTGTACGCTTACGTTGAAGCTCTCACGAGTCATTTGCTGGAGAAGCACTAGAAAAACGGAAGGCGAGGCTCGTGAGTCAGTCGCAATCGCGCGCGCGACTGCGGTGGAAGCGAGACGAAGACGGCGGAGACTGGGTGCGGTGCGGGCATGCAGTGAAGAGCAATCGAATCGCGTTGGATTTTTCGATGACTGAAGCGGCGGCGGCGGCACAATTTTTCGTGCGCTGGCCGTGGCCTGCAGACTGAACATATATAGTTTTGCAAAAATGCTTTACCAGCCGAAAATAATTAAGTCTGACTAACACGCGCATAACAGCAATTACGTCACGAGGTAGCGATTCGTTTTTAAAGTTCTGGCTGCTCCTCTAATGTCGCAAGGTATGCTCTCGCGTCAATGTATGCTTGTTTGAGATTTACTCTTAGTTTTTGGTGCCAAAGAGCGACGGCAATAGCTCAACAATCATGAACATAACGCTATCCCCTCTCCACTTTCGCGGCACATGTACACGGCCGAAGGAAACATTGGAAAAGTGCCTTTTTATATGCGGGAGCGCTTGTTGCTAAAACAAGCTAACTCTCATAAGGTAAGAATAATACGCTTTTGATTTCATGCCTAAATTATATAGCATGAGCCCGTTGATTTCAGCCTCCTCGGCAATCTCTAGACGAAGCCCAAATCAAGTCCGAGGATCTCTAAGGTAGCATATTATAGTGAAGACTTCTCAAAGAAAAGAGAATGTGTGAATGAAATATTTTTGCTGAAGAATAAAAAAAACCTCAGTGACCACCATCTACGACGTGCATGCAAGAGCGCAGCCGGCAGCGCGAATAGCATGGAGACGTCAGCGGCCATTGGTGGCCAGAGCAGAAAGCAGTTGATGCCGATATTAATAATAAAAATTAATTTTAGAACTATCTACTGCACGGAATAGGTGGTGTCCAGGTTTTGGCGGACTTTGCGTCACGGCCAGGCTTTGTCACGTGAACTTTGACTTCCGGGTCGTTTTTGTGGTTTGGTTTCTGCTGGCATATTGCTTGCAGGCGGGCGGTTGCGACCTTTCTCTTGATATTTGCGCCCAATTTGCTAGGAATGAGGTGTTGTGCTCGGCTTCTAATTACGGTAACTCAACTAGAACGCGATACAAGATGTTCCGAGTGCCGTCGAGTTGTGAACAGCGAAAACAGTTGGTCGTCGCGATCAACTGCCTGACCGTCGACGGCGAGTTGCATGTGGAACACGAGGCTTTACTTCGAGTAGTTTGTCAATGGGCAAGTGTTGGATAGCGCTGTGAAAGCTAGGAAATTTCGTGAAGTAGGTTGTTTTCTCTCGTTCGAGAGCACCAAGTTATCGCTCGGGCGACTTCGGCTGTGCACTAGAGCTGTTTTCGCATCAGGACGGTAGCAGCAAGTTGTCATTCCACATGTTCAAAAGGTTCACAAATTGTGTTGTTTGGCCTCCGTCTTCACTTCAGGACAGCACTAACATTGTCCAGCTATTTTTCATCTTTCATTGTATGGCACATAGAAAAGCTGACAGCTGAGATACATGGTATAAAACCAAATTTTGCTCTTCAGCAAAGCAGTTTTATAATGGCCTATGTGCTACTAAACTGCATGCAAAAATTAAATGAATATCTACACAAGCTACTAGCGATTGCTGCATATGTGAAGTTTATGTGTTATTTTCATTTGCTGTGTGGCCTTCAGATGGAAAACAATGCGCTGGGACGGGTCATTGGCTATCTAAAGAAGTGCAAAATTCTGCAAGGTAGGCAGGGGCTGGCCTAGCTAGCAGCTTTTATGTCTGTAAGGGTAATAAGTATGGATCTTGCCGGGCAAAGATTTCTGTGCTCTATACATGCATTTTCTTACAGCTTGCTGTTATTTGCCCGCAGGCCTATTGAAGCTAATTTCTACAGCCTCTACTAGGCATTTTGTCACAATTTACTATTCCTTACTCTGCATGAGCCTTGCTTGGAAGTCGATTAATCACATATGCTGTAAAAATGTGCCGCAAAAGTTCTGGTCGAGAAAGTAATATGAGGTGTAATTACAGTACAAGAACGGTTTCCCATTTCCAAGAATCTTACCTCTTTCATGCCTGCATACTAAAGACTAGTCACTTTTATCTTTGGCTATTATCTTGTGCCTGACTGTTTCTCATGGTGCCCATAGCAAAGCTGTGCTAAGCGTTAATACCTTGCTTTCAATTGATGCTTTCATTATGAAGAACCAGACTTTATGCTTGGCTTTTCGTACTTGACAGAATGCAGAAGTTATACATTCCCACATTTCAGTATGTATGCATTAACAGCCTATGTGCCTGCTGGAAAAATCTGAATGTACACAATCTAGTTTTTCTGTCAGACTCCAGCACAAAGTACACAACAGCAGAATAGTTACAGGCTCTTCCCAGTTTTTATTGGAAGAAATAATGGTTCCGCACTCTGATTCTGAAGTTTGTGGAGGTTTCAAGAGATCCCTACTGAAAAACCAAATGTTCTACCGGGCAATAACCTCATAAAATCTCATCTATTCACATAGACTCTCATACGGTGCACATCACTATCATAGAAAATTGTGCATAATTTAAGATAATGCACAAGAAACGATGAGATCTTATGCAATTATGTGACTTGTATGCGATTTGTTGTGTGAATTGAGTTAGATTGTGGGAGAAAACGTGAGGTTATTGCTCATACAATTATTCAGTAGGGATGTCATTAAAACAAAGCTTTTGTTTTAGTACTTCTCTTTTTTGGCTGACATAACGCAGCAATCAGTATTTGGGAATCAAGCATGGGAATTTCAAGCACGGAGAGCTTGCACAGTTGTATGTGAATGGCGTAAAGTGTTCCACACACTATGCTTGGTTAATTTTGTTTATGAGTGGTCTTCTCGCACGCACTGTAGCCTCGGCAAATTGATATGTCTCTCTGACTGCCGGAATAGCTACGTTACTAGCCGACCCAGGCCCTCAACAAACATTAGTAGAGGTTTTCGGTCATACAGTTTTAGCTACATAGTTTGGGGTATGATGCATGCAAAATGAATACAGCACTGCTAAAAATGCAGCTCATACATATTATGCAGAAGTAAAAATCGAATGCTTGAGAGAGATTTTTATTTATTTTGTAATCCTCCTAATGTTTTCATTGACTGACAGTATGATGTTAACCATGATACAGTTCTTTGGCATTCTACCTCCTAAAGTTTCCAGAAGAAAAAAAAAACATGTAAACAAAATCAGTTGAGCTGTCAACAGCATGTAGCTTAAAATAGCGAAGATTGTGCACACTTCTAAGATTGCACACTGGTGGGTAAATCTAGATCTTCTGGAGGAATAGCACAACACACTGTTAGAATCGCATGTTACAATTTTAGCTGAGCAACTAAAACGCGATGTACCGGCCGTGCTTGCAGATAGCTGCAGTACACTGCAAGACAAGAAACCATAGCTGCTCTGACTATATCGGGCAGTGCAGCATAAACCGATAAAGCTTTGTAAAGGCTGTAAAAAAGTGCACATGGTCCGCGTGGTATTTGCATGCTTTCAGCTTTAGTTGTCGCAGCTACAACTTGCTCGACAGTCAGCTCTGACGTATCGTTAAAGTGCGGCTGCCGGCAGTCTAACCGGCTTCTGCTAGCAAAATACCTCTGAGAAATGCTTACTCTAGTATATACTAATTTAGAGATATATGTAGCGACTGCATGATAACATCAACGACAAACAAAATCTGGCCGAATGAATGATGCATGCTAAACTTCAGCGCGAACACACGTTGGAATGGTTGTACTTGCAATGAGTTTTCACCCATTTTCTTCAAATACGAAACATTAAATAGGGTCATAACATGCGTGCAGATCATTGTGACCTTTTCTAGACCTTAATCGCGCTTATATAACACGTGAAAAGTCAAATTTAGGATTGTCGATGCAGAGTTTCAAGCACAGCGCAGCAGGCACGCGTCTCGCCGATGGACCCGGAAGTCGAAATTGCCCAGCGTGCTTTGCGGCTTGTTCAGATTGGACGCCACCTATGAGCTCAAATTTCGAGGATTTATAATTGAACGTGTGAGAAGTGAAATGCAATAAACAGTTTATGCTCAGTTGTTAGCTGTCATGACCCCTTTAAGGACGGATAACTGTTCGTTTTGGATTTAGCTTACAGTTCCTGGGGTAACCCCAGCTGATATATGTGGTGTGCATTGAAATCCGCAATGAGGAGCGCGTTGCGATGTGCGCGAGAAAGGGCATAGCGGAGGAGGAGAGGAGCTGTGGGTGTGCGTGTAGGGCTGTAGACATCTGTCGCCGTGTAGTTGCGCTGAATCAGTGGCAATGTTCGGGTGGGACGGGGAAGGATGGTGGAAAGCAGTGAAGTTGCGCAGCTTAACTGGGACGCCGCCACCCTGCGTCTGAGGCGGGGCCCCGCCATGCATCCCAAGCGACGGAGGGCCGGAGCTCCATCAGTTAGTTTAAATAAAGTTCTACTCTCTCTCTGGGGAGAGTTTCCTGGAGGGCGATTAAATCGGGGAGGAGGAAGGGAGAGATGTTCTAGAGGTAGAGCGGTAGCGCGTTCCGCGGAAACCACGGCAGTTCCACTGCCAGAAACTAAGGCGTGTCTGGCCATCACGAGGCCTGGGTGCCCCTGCTGGTGTAGGGGGATTGGGAGATGAAGAGTGATGACACCATTAGGGTCGTCTGGGTAAGTTCGGCTTCGTGGGCACTCTGGCGGGCCTCACCTCTCTCTACGCGTTCGTTAATTTCTTCTATTTATTTCTGCGTGTCGGTACGTATACGCAGGGCAGAAATTGCGGCCATGAGGTGTTGCTCTTGGGCATCAAGAAACGAGGCTGTGTGGCGGATGACTGTCTCCACCTCCGGGGTGGATGAGGGCTCGTTGGTGGATCGCCTCTTTTGTGGAGGGCTGCAGGAGGAAGCATTCGAGATGGGAGCGGGAAGGGGTGTTTGAATGACAGGTGGTGGGCGGCATTGTGGGGAAGGGGTGGGAAGTTGAGGGTGCCCTGTGTTGTTTTAGCAGGGCAATCTCCCTGTCCTGGGCAGCGTTTGAGCTCTTCTTTTTCGGGGTCGGAGTTGAGAGGCTACAAAGGCCGGCTCACCTGGGAAGATGTCGATGGGGTGTCTTGGCTCGGCAGTGGCGGAAAAGAGACGGAGCGGCGGCGAGGGCTGCGTTCTTGGCGGGTCCGGGAGTTGGACTGTTGGGGGTGGTCTAGATGAGCGGTCTAGATGAGCGGGAGTCTTCGGTGGAGGGTTTTGTTTGCGGTGAGGTAGATGATGACTTAGGGCTGGAGTTGGTTGGAGAAGGATAGGTCCACGCATAGCGAAGTACCCACGGTCGGAATCCCGTGACATGTGTGCCTTGACACAAGATGCATTCGTGTGCAGTCGGGAGACTCCCGAATCTCATAAACGGCTCCGCAGCGGTGCAGCGTGCGGATCTGGGCTGGGTGCATACGTGGGAGCGATGGCCGTAGCTCCAACAATTGGTGCAGGCTTCGGCCTTGCGGCGGAAGGGGTGGCAGATGAAAAGGCCACAGTTCAACACCACAGTGCGGGGTAGTTCCTTCGTGCCGACGAAAGTGATCAGGATGGGCCGCGTGCGTCGTCTGTTTTGCATCGGCAATAGCGTAGGTGCTGCTGGGGTTCATGGCTTGGTCTGCGATGATCTCCTCTTGACACTGTCCACGGTGTTGTAGATTACGCCGTGGTGAGCGTTGTCAGGAACGGCAACATAAGCGCGCAGGGGTTACGGATTGGTTGCGAGACGCAACTTAGAGGTTCGGGCATTAAATTGGGTGCGTTGGTCCGAGGGTGAACTGACAGTGAATAGGTTGTATGGGTTTATACGTACGCGGTCGTTAAGGTGGCAGTCAACTTTTGCGGAGGCACGAAGTCAGGTCAGGAGGGCCTCATTGATAGTACGGAGGTCGAGGCCGCCTTTGGGACGGAACATGATCTTGTAGGAGTCGAGGAAGGGGGACGTGGCAACGTAATCGGTGAGTCTTCAGCGATGGCGGACTTGAGGGGGACGCTTTGAGGAGTAGCGTCTCCTCTCGGGTAGGCCTAACGCTGGGCCTTTAAAATTCGGGTCCGGCGGGGGTCATCGGCAAATTCTTCTCTCGAGTCACGGGCGTACCGTCGACTTGGTTCTCCATGTCGACGTCTTCGAGGCTACGACAGCTGTGGCGATGGCTCTGCGGTGCGACGCCGAGAGTTAGGCTTAGCACGATTGCTTCGTGGCGGGTCAACGCAGAGTTCCTAGTCAAGCGGCAGTCTGTTGGATACAGGCAAATGAAGTGTCAGGTGGACCCTTACACCTTCACAAGTGGTGGTGAACGCTTTTATTACGCCCAAAAACAGAGGACCGGTCAAAGGACCGGTTGCGCTAGCTTAGAGAAGGTCAGCAGGGATCCCTTGGGATGTCGCGGCCTCCATTGCGCGCTGGATAAGCCGGCGTTGGTCTGCTGGCTCGGAAGTATGCAGGAGAGACTCCCACGTCGGGGTGTTTGAGTTGTCTATGTTGTAGTGTGTACAAGTCCACGCCATGTGTATGAGTGGCCGCAGTTGAGCAGTGTTTGCATATGGGTGTTGTGACCGGGGTTCCGGCCAAGGTATGCGCAGACTCCAGCAGCTGGAAATGGAGGCGTACCTAGCGGACGCCGGCGAGCGACCGCCACCAAAGGAGCGAAGTGGCGGCGACGGCAGCGGAATGACGCTGTTTCCGGCTGTGGCTTCCCGCCTTTCGGGCATTAACCCCCTTGGCACCCACGGCGGCAACAGCGGAAAACCTGGACGCCGGCAAACGACCGCCGTCAAGGGCAGCGAGGTGGTGGCGGCGGAGTGACCTTTGTTTTTGGCTCCGGCGACCAACCCTTCCCGCCTCCCCTCTTTCGGGATATATCCTGAAGGCAACTCGTCTCTATAGAGACGAGATGCCTTTCGGGCTTTAATCCCCTTAGCGCCCCAGCGGCGACAAGGAACCTATCCTTGTGCTGAATGGGCAAGAGGCGCGTCGCCGAGCAGCATCGACCCCGCTCGCCGAATTCTCGAGGCAAGCGGGTGACCTCCTTGGAACTGCGCGGGGTAAATGACCACCGCCAAACGGCTCCTCGGACTATTTTGCCCTGGTACCGAAACTCCATCGCCAGCACAAAATCGCCATGGACATCGAAGTTTGCCCTCGCCACCGGAATATGTGCAATGAGGTTCACCCT
Source organism: Amblyomma maculatum (assembly GCF_055883805.1). NCBI lineage: Eukaryota > Metazoa > Arthropoda > Arachnida > Ixodida > Ixodidae > Amblyomma > Amblyomma maculatum. Next base: position 130,049,934 of record NC_139344.1, read on the forward strand.
CGGCAGTGGGCGGCCCCTCGAGTGATCCCTTGCCCCCACTAATTGGATTATATCGATGAACGTTGTTTCCCCACCTAGGGAACTGGGGATAACCATATTTAACTGACGAATTTTGTTTCTCCATTTTACCCTTTTGGCCTGTAAATATCCCATCACGCTTTGCCTCTCCTCCCTGGCTGCTTCTGCTCCATCCCGGCTCCTCATGGTTCGACTGCGGTGAAGCCTAGGCCCCCGAACCCCGGCTACATCATGGGGGCTATCTGTTGCGAAAAGATCCTGTTGTATAAGATGGGGTGAGGGAAGCTGCCGGTTTGTAGTTTGCGCTATTGGACGGATCGCGGCGTGCGGGAGGATATGTGCATCTTTGGAGTCGGTAGCGCTGGAGTATGCCCGTGTATGTGGTGAGAAGAGCGTGAGATATTAGTGTTAGGAGAAAGCAGGGTGGCTGATCATACTCTCGAGCGAGTGTGCGCCTGGGCGTTTCCGCTGAGCGACTCGTGGGCTAGAGCCCTAAGTAAGCGAGATGTGGAAGAGGGTGCTGTAGAACGTAGAATGTGTAACGCCTGACCACCTTGAAGGGCTCGCTGACAAAAATGGGTGAATATCCGAGGCGAAACGTGAAAGCTAGCTAAAAATACGGATCCCATGCGAGGTACGTTCGCACACGTTCCGAGCTGTGGCGTTTCTTCCAGGGGGAGCTGCGTCTCAGCTATACTCTCTGACGAATGCAAAACGTGCTCTCTCGCCTAGTTCGCGCGCCTGGCTGGTTTTGCTGATCGGCGACTGCAGTCACACTGTTCTCAAACGCTTAGAAATAAACCTCCACCCTTACACTAAGGACTGTAGTTCTGTAGGAGTGAACCTTCACATTGTCTCCATCTGACGGCAGCAACTGATTGCAGTACCCAGCACTTTTTCCGAAACTTGCGCATGGTATGGAGTCGCTGCTAAGGCTTGCGGTGCAACTCGCTTGGCCACGTTAACCGCATTCAGTGGGCAATGACAACATACAAATTGATTCAGTACCCCAAAAGGGGTTGGTCAAACAAGCAATGGTGGCAGCAGAAGCCACTGGAGTCCCGTACTAGGAATTCCACTTAGTGTTTCCAAGGTGAACACCAAGCCTGGACTGAGCAACCTCCATGAATCTTTCTAATAAACGTTTTCACCACCACCCTAAATGTAACGACCACCAGCTCACTAGGCCCCTGGCTTCTGGAAATCATTTCCTCTAAGTAAACTGCAGCGGTGGCGTAGCGGTAGAACATCTGCCTCGCATGCAAGAGGACCGAGGTTGAAATTCCGGTGCCGCGCAATTCTCCACCGGACTAAAAAAAAAAAAAAAAAATCCGCGTGTCGATGGAATTGCATGAACAGGCTTGGGGTGCGACCTGATGCCGGTGAACACATCCGGCAACGCACTCCCTCACCAGAACAGCAGTTGGCCACCCTGGTGCAGTAACTGGCCGCAACCACTCATGATAAGCTCCACAAAACCCCGGCCCGCAGCCACCAGCGGCTGCGGAACTGACCACGGCGGCGGTCACACCTGTGACGCAGCAGGGGGTGCTAAGAATTCCTGGCTCCGCTGGACAGGCGGCCATTGGAAACTGACCCTGGCAACGTTTAACGCTAGAATCCTAGCTAGTGAAGCTAGTTTAGCAGTGCTGTTAGAGGAATGGGATGTCACAGGGCTTAGTGAGGTTACGAGGCCGAATGAGGCATATACTGTACTGAAGGATGGGCATGTACTGTTATTGAGGCTTACTAGAGAGGCGACAACTAGGAGTAGGTTTCCTTGTCAATAAGTATATAGCGGGTAATATAGATGAATTCTATAGTATTACTTAGAGGGTGGCAGTCATCGTAATTAGGCTTAATAAGCGGTATACACTGAAGGTTGTACAGGCCTATACACCTACATGTAGTTATGATCAGGCAGTTGAATGCTTCTTCGAAGATGTAGAATCGGCAATGCGAAAAGTAAAGACGCAGTATACTGTAGTAATGGGCGACTCCAATGCCAACGTAGGGAAAAAGCAGGCAGGAGACCAGGCAGTAGGTGACTATGGCATTGGTTCTAGGAATAGCAGGGGGCAGTTACTAGCCGAGTTTGCAGAGCGCAATAACTTAAGAATCATGAATACCTTCTTCAGCAAACGGAAGAACCGGAAATGGACATGGAAAAGTCCCAACGGGGAGACTAAAGATGAAATTGACTTCATAATGTGTTCAACCCCCGCCATTGTGCAAGATGTAGAGGTAATCGGGAATGTGCGATGCAGTGACCACAGGATGGTGAGGTCCCGCATTAGCCTAAAACTGAAAAAGGAATGCAACAGATTAGTAAGAAAGAAACCCATCAACGAATTAGCGGTGAGGGGGAGGGCAGAAAAATTCAGGATCTCGCTACAGAATAGATATTCAGCTCTAACCGAGGATGGCGACATTACCCTAGAATGATATCTCAGATATTACTGCGTGTGCAGTAGAAGTAGGCGGTAGGATAGAGAGGATACCAGTAAGCTGTCTGAGACGAAAGATTTAAGAAACGCCAGAGTATGAAAGCTTCCAATCCAACAGACCAGATCGAATTGGCAGAGATATCAAAGCTAATCAATAAGCGCAAGGTGGCTGATATAAGAAAGTATAACATAAAGAAAATTGAGCATGCTGTAAAGAACGGAGGAAGCCTTAAAGCGGCAAAGAAAAATTGGGCATAGGCAAAAACCAGATGTATGCGATAAGGGACAAGGCAGGCAACGTCATCACGAATATGGACAAGATAGTCAAAGTAGCCGAGGAGTTCTATACAATCTCTACAGCAGTCAAAGTAGTCAGGACCGTAACGAGATTGGCGGCAGGGAAAAACAATCAGACGTTCCACCAGTGACGAAGGACAAGGTCAAGAAAGCATTAGAGACTATGAAAAAGGGAAAACCAGCTGGAGAGGATCAGATAACTACAGATTTGCTAAAGGACCGGGGGGGGGGGGGGGGGGGGGGGGGTATCGTGCTATAAAAACTGGCCACCCTGCATACACAGTGCCTGGTGTCATGGATCGTACCGGAACCATGGAAGAATGCAAACATTACCTTTATTCATAAGAAAGGGGACTCTAAGGACCTAAAAAATTACAGACCAATCAGCTTACTGTCCGTTACGTATAAGGTACTTACCAAGGTAATCACTAATAGAATCAGGACAACCTTAGATTTCAATCAAGCAAAGGATCTAGCAGGTTTTCGGAAACGGCACTCTACTATCGATCATATCCATACCATCAATCAGGTGAAAGAAAAATGCTTGGAATATAACCAGCCCTTATACATAGCATTCATTGATTACGGAAAAGCATTTGACTCAGTTGAAACATCAACGGTGATGCAGGCATTGCGAAATCGGGGTAGAAGAGCCGTACGTGAAAGTGCTGGAAGATATATATAGTGGCTGCACAGCAACCATAGTTCTGCATAAAGTAACAAAATTCCCATAAAGAAAGGTGTCAGGCAAGGAGACACAATCTCCCCAGTACTATTCACAGCTTGCTTAGAGGAAGTATTCAGAGACTTGGAATGGGAGCAGTTAGGGATAAAGGTAGATGGAGAATATCAGTAATCTGTGATTTGCTGATGACATTGCCTTGCTAAGGAACTTGGGGGATGAACTGCAAATAATGATTGATGACCTAGACAGGAAAAGTAGAAAGGTAGGCTTGAAAATCAATTTGCAGAAGAGTAAGGTAATGTTCAACAGCCTCTGGAAGGAACCGCAGTTTACATTAGGTAGCGAAGTACTGGAAGTAGTAGGCGATTATGTCTACTTAGGACAGGTGGTAACCGCTGATCTGGACCATGAAAAGGAAATAATAAGATTGGGATGGAGCGCATTTGGCAAGCACTCGCGCATTTGGCAAGCACTCGCAGATTATGACTAGCAGCTTACGGGTATCGCTCAAGAGGAAAGTATACAACAGTTGCATCTTACCTGTACTCACCTATGGGGCTGAAACGTGGAGGCTAACCAAGAGAGTTCTACTTAAGTTGAGGACAACCCATTGGGCTATGGAACGAAAAATGGTAAGAGATAGGAAGAAAGGGTAATTAAGAAATGGTAATTTATGGAATAGAAATGGTAATTAAGAGATAGGAAGCGTGCAGAGTGGGTCAGTGAAATAACTCAAGTTACCGACATTCTAGTGGAAATAAAGAAAACGAAAGGGGCATCTGGCCACAGGGCATGTAGTGTGAAGAGAAGATAACCAATGGTCGCTTACGGTAACAAACTGGATTCCAAGAGAAGGAAAGCGCAGCAGGGTGCGGCAGAAAGTTAGGTGGGCGGATGAGGTTAAGAAGTTCGAGGGGTCAAGTGGATGCAGCTAGCACAGAACCGGGTTAAGTGTAGAAATATGGGAAAGGCCTTCGCCCTGAAGTGGGTATAGTCAGGCTGATGATGATGAAACTCCCAACAGCCAGAGAACAGTGCCACAAAAGTCAAGGATACCGACAATTTTCGGTTCAAAAACCACTTTTAGTATCAATTTGGCTTACAGTTATCCTTATATCAAGGGAAGACTATCATGGCTACCAGTCAACACCATCCTCTGGCTAGCTATTAAACATCTTCCCAAAACTGAATCTTCAAGAAAAGTTGCCAACATTTTGAAGCAAATGGTGGGTTTGCACAGGAGAGAAAATACCAGGAAACTAAGCACAGGCACTGCCAAGAGTGGTCTATGAATAATTAGAATGAGACATTTTCGATGCACTGTCCAACCCCTAGATATAGACCAAGCTAATTATGCATGCAGCATGAGCTATACTGCACTTTTCTGTAAGCAACACACATTTCATTAGTCTTCAAACAGCTTCAACCCCATTTCCTCATTTCCCATGCACCTGAATGAAAAAAGTCACTGGGCCTCAAACTGAAAGGCAAAACTTCTGCGCAGACTGCATAGCATGCAACAGACCACACGAACTTTTTCTTATGTAGCAAATCAAATAGCAAGGACAGACTTTATTACCTGCCACACTACTTGCTACAGCTGGTATAACACAAAAGGTTTTAAAAAGAAAATGCAATGTCACACACCCACACACAAAATATGCGGCACATGTTAACAGTACATGTACAATATATCAGATATTTTATTAAATACCCAAATAATAAAACATTCTTGTATAACTATTACAACAAAAATACGACCAAAGTTTTCATGCCAAAAAAGCATGATGAAGCCATGTAGCTGACAGCAATGAAAAAAAAGATGTTCAGAAGGCTATGCAGCACACTTCTGATATGCACGACTGAACATCCCAAGAACCGCAATGGCTCATTCCCATTAAAATATGACCGCAATGCATTTAGTTACAATTCCACTTCCACCTGAAGGGAAATTTTAGATTCAGTCATGGAGTTGAAAACACTACACAGACGAACTCCAGCAAGAAAAAAAAAAGAAAGGGCCTTACGCAGTTTAAAAAAAAAAAGAAAAAAAAATTAAACTTCTTACAACCACTGGATGCTCTACTCTGCTTTCAAGTTCAAAACACTCTTGCGCCTTTTCTTTCACTCCTCTTCACACTGCTGAATGGTAGCACTGTCTTGACGCTTTCACATATTTTTAACACAGAACAAGTGCCAATTCCTTTGAGTTCCTTTTCCACAATACATAGTGTCCATTCTGAAACGACAGGTTCTTGCTTTGTTTCTCCTAAGTTCCAGTTAAACTTGATATCTAGCCCTTGCCGTGGAACCTTGTTTAGACTGAGTGTCAGCATGGGCCTAGGAAAGAAAAGCGCATGAAAAATGCCACATTAGCCAAATTATGCAGGTTCATGCCACATCAGTATCTGGTTCATGGAACACTTTTTTTGCTAAATTTTCATTTACTATGTGCCTTGCTCAAGTAAATGCAAATATCCTGCCAGCAGCATCAACCTAATATGTAAAGCTTCTCCAGGTAATTCCACTAAACAAACAAACAAAAAAAAAAGAAACAAGAGTAATAAACAGTCGAACCTGAATGTATTCAACCCGGATAATTCGAATTTTGGTTATATCGAACTCACGAAATAGCCCCTTGAAAATCGCATGTAAAAGTATAGGAAAGCTGCGTTGTATATTGAACTCCGCACCACGCATTGGACGATGCGCCTCCAGACGATCCCATCATCCTCAGCTGTTTGCCATGTGACATGCGACGTTTTCAAACCCCGCGCGGAAGGAATGAGAGGGCACAGTTCGACGACGGCTAGCACCCTCTTCCCGCGAGTGTCTGCGGTGATCACACGCTAGCACGTGACGTTTGCATGTGCGTGAAGGAACAAGCGGGAACCAATGCAGCCGTGGCGTTCGGGAGAGGGGAAAAACGAGATAGAGCGAACCGCAAGGGTGTGCCTACTCTTCTGCCGGCTTTATCTCTCCCCTTCCTCTCTCAGGGTTCATACAGATTCAAAAGGGACCAATTTAGAGATATTCGAAGAATTTTAAGGCCCAGTTGGAGTATTTTCAAGGACTCAACAAAATACACGCAGCAGTTTTCAATATCAGGCACCAATTTTACGTAGGCACATTTTTTCTCTCTGCAAGAAAATGCTTTGGCCACGTCACTGTCAGGGAACAGAGGCTGGAATAGCTGGACTGCTTCTGATGATGATCGATAGGAGAAGTGCGAAGTGACTACCTTCAAAGTCCACAGAATCTCTGCTTTCGTCAAGTCACCAGCTCATGTGCCTTGCAAGCATCGTCTAGCTTTCCCGATTGTGAAGGAGGCAGGGCGGCTGACCTTTGGCTCGTACTTGGAACTAAATACTTTCGCACCGAGCTGTTGGCTGCAATCTTCATGACGCCAGCATGCTTAGCACTCTTCATACGGCTCTTTAACACCGCCTCGCCCATGGTGGTGATATCGAAGGCCTTGCTGCAAGGTCTGCATCTTGCACGGTGCTCACTCGTCGTATCTGGTGCAATCCAGTCTTTTTCAGCATCGTTGTGAAGCCACGCGGCTTGCAATTTGCTTTTCCCAGGCATTTGCTTTGCAGCCGGATGCTTCAGCTGCAACAAGTCGGGTTCAGAACCAACGGCAATTTGGAATGCCATCAACCACCATAACAAAGCGGCAAAGTCGGATTGGATTGAACCGGCTCAAGTTGGCTTCAGAGCCGAGTGGCTTTTTAAAATTCCCTGACTTTTCCAGGTTTTCCCTGACTATTTCCATTAAATTCCCTGACCAAAGTCCTGAAAAATAGTTTTGACTAATGCCATTAAAACGAATATATTGCATAGATAGACATTATGCACAATGCAAAATTTTTTATTCAGGTGTACAAAACAACTGATTTGCTGTCAAAGAGAGAAAAAAACATTGGTCAGCTGTTTTAGGGACCTTGTTTTAGAGAATTAATTTCTTCCTCAAGACAAACAGCCTGCAACTGTGCATCGTCGATGACCTTTTGCCTCTTTTGTTTAAGCTCTTTTACAAGAGCAGCCACTCTCTTCTTCCTTTCGGCATCCGATGTGTCCAACCTCTCTTGCTTCTTTCTTTGCAGGTCTTCCTTCCATCGGGCATTGGCACTGCGGACCATTCGCATCATTGTGTTTGTGACCTGAACTTTGGCCACACCTCCAATAGCCGAGACTGTGTCATACACTACTCTTAGCGCAATTAGTGACTCCTCTTTCAGGTTTTCAACAAGGCACTCTTTGTTGACTGAGAACCCTCGTTCCACAGCTGCATTTCCATGAGACAAGCTAAGAATGATCTTAATGAAGGAAAATAGCTCCTTATGGTTGCGTGAACACAATTCAAACCAGAGCGTGTCAAGCCCCTGCTCATTTCTGTAAAAGTTGGTCAATGCCACCTGTGCAGAGCTCAATGAGCATACCTCAACATATGAACGGTGGGTACGCTCAGCTTCCAAACCAGTCAGCCACTGGTGCTCTGTTAGCACCTCCAGGGCAATGCACAGTTGCTTTGCACCAACCTCTGGAGACAATGCGATGGCTGGATCCACGCAGCTCGCTCCTCTGGTCAACTTGTATTGTAAAGGTGGCCTTTCCATCACTTTTTGTGAACACTTCTTTACAAATGCAATACAGTCTTTTTTGAAGCTGAGCACAGCCAGCTGCGATGGTGTGGGGATCTTGCGAAGCTCATTTTTTGCAGCAAACCCAATGTTGAATGTAGTAGAAGCAATCATGTTATCAGGTTTCTCCAAGTCAATCCTAAGTAGCTTGGTGGAAGTGTTGGCAGCTTGCAGGACTTCCTTCCGGACGATTCTAGCGAGCAATGACCACAACAGGCGATCCAGTGTAGGGGCTAGAAAGGGTGCCATAGGCTTGTCTGTCCAAAATTCAGCCAAAAATGGTTCCAGGTCTTCAGCAATTGATAGCATAAAAGCTCATTTAACAGGCAGCATCTTGTCTCCTACTGCATTTTCAACAATGCTGTAGCTAGCATATGCTGGCGCCTTTTTCGCTTGCTTAGAGCATTCCACGAATTTCACCAAGTTCGGAATAATAGCAAGCGCTCTTGAAATCACCTTGCTATTCTCAAGCCACCTTACCGGGCAGAACTTCAATGGAAACAGGGCACTTCCTGTGAAGTGGATATAGTCTGCACGGCATGCTGGCACATACTTGAATAGATTATAGCTCCCACGAAGAAACGCTACCAGATCCCAGTGCGTCGCAGAGTGGCCTGTTTTAAATGCACCATTGACAACATGGAGTCCACAGCTTCCAATGTCAAGAAGTTGGTGGGTTATTCGGATTCTCTAAGTTCTTGTTTGAGGGACCTCAGAAACTTAAAGTTCACATTTGGCCCGTCCATTGACACTTGTAAAGTATCTTCGTTTGGTTAATACCTTCTGTGGCTTTCCTAAAAGCAACAGCCAAATCTTCTGCGGTGGTGTGCCCCAAGAAACACGAAGTTAGGTAGCGTGTTTTCACAGTGGCATCAGTTGGTCCCAGTACCTGATCAATACATCCATCTGTTCTTTCTGAGTGACCTTGTTGAGCGACTCATCAAATGCAACCACTAAATAAGGAAGGCTAGAAAGGTTTGTCAGCAACTTCTCTTAAAGTATGGACCAATACCATGACAAACTGTGTATCAGACTTTGTCCTTTCCAAGCTGCATTTTAGTGGCGACCTCACATGTAGGGAACATAAACAGAAAAAGCGAGGCAGAGGCTGCCGCTGATCAAAAAGATCCATGGGTCATTACAGTGTTCAAGCACCACATGATCTCTGCCTTAGTAACTTCATTCTTCAGTAGTAAGTTACTCACTGATGTCTTCACAGAGGGGCTAAGTGCTTCCGTGGTGGTGGCTGGACGCAGCTCCGGAGCGCTACAAGCACTAGCGCTACCTCCGAACGAAGAACTCGTTGGCACTGCGGAAGGCGAGCCGCTATTTGTCACAGTCTCGAAAAATGAGACGACCCGAGTCTGGGAAGGGCTTTGCTGAGATTTCATAGCAGCTTTATGTTTCTTACTCTCAGCATGGCTAGTAATTGCCGTTTTCCCCATGTTGCTCAAGGAGAACTTCTTGCAGCACATTGTGCAGCGAGCACTATTTGGGTCATTTGGCACAGGCCTAATCCAATTTGCATGTGCGGAGATTTCTGGGTTTGTCCAGTCGGGGTTGAAGCAGCATTTCTTTGACAGTGACATCGTCACTTCCATACATATGTTCACTTCAGTAGCACAACACGAACTTTCGAACTGAAGGTCGAAGCGCACGTGGTAGGAAAGGTCGTAGCGTGCACGCAGAGCCAAGCGTGCTTGGTAGGGAAACGCAAGAGCGGCAACTACTACGAACGAATGGAGTGCTATGCAAGCGCCCCAGAGGAGAGATGAAAAACAACGATTAGGTGATGATGATGATGATACTTTAAGTGGTGGCGCGCGCCATCTAGTATAGTGCCACGCACCGATGCAACGGGAATCTCCGAGGCCAGTGCGAACACGCCGTCACAGTCACACTTCGCTTTTAAAGCGTTAACTTCATTGCGCTCGTGGTGTCTCATGGCTACGCCTGGCCGCACCTGCGGCTACTGGTACGTGTGGGCGAGTGGGCATTGGGAAATTTCCGCGACTCTGCAATCTTTTTAGAAATATCCGACAATTCCCGGTTTTCCCGGTCGGTAGATACCCTGAATGTGGCTACCCGTCGCGCAACATTGGCTATATTAGCACCACCGTGATTAGCACAAACTGATTTATCACGCTTGAAACGCAGATACAGAAACACGATATAGAAAATACAAATATTTTAACCACATTTTTCCTGATTAAGAGCCATTTGCATGCACTACGCTAGGAATTCAAGGATTTTCATGGAGTAGCAAAAATTCCAGGATTTTCAAGGGCCTTGAAAACGAAATTTTCAAATTCAAGGGTTTTCAAGGACCAGTGTGCTTCCTGCTCTCTTTCCCGGTCTTCATTCGCAGCAGCATGCACTACGCATGCGCAGAAAAGCCAGCTCATCCCGTGGTAGATGCTTCTCCAGTGTGTTTTGAACACTGCGCGCGGCGTTTTTGCCGTCGTGCTGAACATGCGGCGGAAGCAGGAAATTTTTTTTCTTTTGGGAGAGTCATCCTTGTGCTGAACGTGCAGCGCAGCATAGGCTATGGCAGCTGCGGACAAGAAGAGGCAGGGCTTTTTCTTTTTGCGAGAGTCGTCCATTCTTACATCTATAAATCAACAAAAGCGCGCGGTCAGCTGCGATCGTGACGCCGACTTTTAGCATTATTCACTTCAAACGGCATTTGCAGCTATCACGCTTTCCAATGATTTTGTGGCAGTGGACTATGCCCGCGCCAAGCACGGCATGATAAATTGAGCCAGGCTTGTGCAATCAAGCCATCACGGGCACTCTGCCAAGTTCACTCCCTGTCACCGCAGGCTCTATCAAAAGTATAGTCAAAAGATAAACACGTCATGACGTTATCACTGCGTAGAATCTTGGCACACTGCCAATAAATGAGCTGTGAATGCAACCGTCGAAACGAAGAGAGGTGTGCCACCGAAAGATCTTTTTTTTCAACGATCGCAATTGGCATCTCAAGCAGATTTCTATATATCGAATTATCGATATATCAAACTATTCCCGATCCCCTTCGATTTCGACAGATCCGGGTTCGACTGTAACAGCATTACTCTTGCGACACTGAAGCTTTTGCTGACATGGAATAAGAAAAATGCACTGATGTAGGCTTCTCCACAGCGGTAAACCTAGTGTGAAGCATGATCAGTTCCAAGGCAATGTTTTCCTGGTCGAAGAAAACAAGTTTCATACTTCCAGCCAATAGGAAATGCAATGTGCAACTCCAGTGCCATTATTAAACACACATGACCACATTTAATTGGCTTTATGGGGTTTACTGTCCAAGAGCAACTCTACTATGAATAACGCTGTAAAGGAAGGCTTCAAATATGTTGACCACCTGTAATTCTTTGTTCATATTGAAGGTAGCGCAAAAAACGAAGACCAGGGAGTAGAAGGACACAGCACAGATTCAACTCGCCCAACTTTCAACCTTACTTGTTCACTGTAACGTCAGTGCAAAGAGCCCCAGTAGTCGAAGTTATCTAGAATCCTCCACTAAGACGTGCCTAAAAGCCGGAGTCCTTTTGAGACGTTAAAATCCCATGAAGCTAAAACCTGCACATGTGTATGCAAACACAAAGTGCAACAAATGCATACCTGATATGGGACAATGTTCCGTGGATGCATGTTTAACCTCTCCTTTAGAGTCTTCCTGCATAGAATAAATAATAAAAACATGAAAGTTAAAATTTGGCTGCAACAGTCCGAAAACAGCAAAGCCAGTATGAAAGAATACCTTTTTCACTTTTACAAAAACAACAAACATTTCTCAATGTGAGCCGCACAACTGAAGGTACTCCTACACACCTCCTTCACCCTGCAGCATTGCGAAGATGAGGTGGCTCTGGCATCAGTAGCAATTTTCCCATCGTAGACAGGTGCAGGTTCTGCCTATGTGTGCCTACTGCAGCTACTGCAGGGACTGCGCAGCTGAATAGCTCCCCATGCAGCATGAACAGCAGTGACAAGTTGCAGAACTGTGGAATGCACCCAGTTCAACAAAGAGAAATTATTCGATGCTAAATATCACTGAAGCAGACGAATGCTGCAGTAGACAAGGGGGCTACAGAGTAATGTGCGAAGTCTGGGTCTAGACTCTAGCTGTTACATTTTATGCAGCTAAAGCTTCAGAGCTATGGTTTCGTAGCTCATTCGCCTAGATATAAGCATATTTAAAACAACGCTGAAAAAGAGGTTCACCTCTGCACGGGAAGAGAGCCGGCTCACTCGTGGCAAAGCAACGCATTCTTTTGAGATTAAACTCTGTTTCATACATTCAGTGCAATGCTGACAAGGCCAGCCCTCTGGTTTACATAGTGTGCATCCATGACTAAAAATAGTGTTCCTTGTGGTAAATAAAAAATGCTCTGCATGCATAACACATTTGTTGTTTTTGTCCGAGTTGCAGTCAGTTGCAGTCAATCTTATCCCAGAGTGTAGATGTATATATGAAATATGTTGGAGGAAAGGCATACCACACTCAAGGGCATCTCATTTCTTTCTTGGTACCTGTCTTCTGTAAGGGTGCTTTTGAGGTGCTCATCAAGAAGTGAAATAGCTCTGCACCTTTTCAATTTTGTGCCATGTAACCAATGTGGAGCGATATGCCTTTAAACCTTTAAACCGTACATGTAAAAAGTGTAAAAAGGCGGTAGGGAGGGGGTTTTCTGTCCTGCAAGGTTTTTGCTGTACTGGTAGGGTTTCAATCCTCTGATTGAAATTTGGCACATGCTCACTGAGGTGCTGCCACCTCCTAGGGCTTACAAGAAGTGCTTGAAATTTATGGGGCTGCCTTCTTGCAAAGATAAACAGAAGTGATTCCTAGCTGCAGCCTGGTCTGTGGCAAGGGCAACCCTATGGCCCCTTTGGCCCCTTTGGCCCCTTTGGCCCCTTTAGGTTTTGGTTTTGCCATGTGGTCACAATGAAGCCAGGAAGCTTGATTTCTATCTTTATGGGCACTTCCATGCAGGGGATAAACAGAACTGATTCCTAGCTGCAGCTTGTGGCCCAGTCTGCAGCAAGGCCCTTGCATGGTTTTGGTTACCCTCCTCCCTGATCCCAATGGAGGCACTCAAAACTTGATTTTTATCTTTATGGCCACTGCTAGTGCAGGGGCCACAGAAAATGATTTCCATCTTTATTGGAGCTGCTGTTAGCATGGTTACCATCCACACTCACAAGGTATTCCAGCTCTCCTTGTTGTTTACTAGGGTTCCCAAGTTTACCCTCTGAAGCAAGGTTGACTCCAGAGTTGACTCCAGAATACAGTTGCTAATACTTTTCTACAACTTTTCCTTGGGAAGCTTTTTTCAAACCAATTCGACCCTCAAAGCGTCAATTCCTTTTGCAGAATACTTGCATAGCCTTCACCAGTGTTGCACCTCACATTTGAAACTTAGTATAGAGTGACATTTAAACACAGAAAAAATAGCACAATAGTTAGATATACCTGAAATTAATAAAATCAAATTTCATCAAAAATGCACACAACACAGTGTAGATTACTCAGTGAAAGAACACAGATTGTGGAAATTTTTACTAAAGAAACGCGGAAACTTTTCAAAGATTTCAGATTTATATCAAAAGTGCTCATGGCAATCCCTGAAGCAGCAAACAGAACGCCAGTTAAGCTGGCTTTCCCACCGAGCACGGGGAGCACGTAACAACTGCGGGTAATTGCTAACAATGGACAGTGGTAAGCAACATGTGCATATATGAAAATGTGTAGAATATTTTGCTGTTTTCTTTCCTCTTTTCATGTTATATTTAATGTTTCTTATTGTAATTGTTGCTAATTGCATCGTGTTTTTTACAATTGTATCCCCCCCCCCTATGTAATACCCTCCTTTGGAGGGCCTTTAGGGGTAACCTGAATAAATAAATATTACTCTGTTCTCTGCTGAACAGTCAACAGAAACGGTGTTTATTTGGCTATACCAAACAAGCCAGAGGCATCAAAATCATTCAGCTTAAGATATGGTCTCCTAACAGTGAACTACTTTCAGTTATGGAGGAAATGTGTGTGGCAGTTACTGCGGAATTGAGTTATACACAACGTTGGGGTGGCTTTGCCGCATTACAACTGTGCAGCATGAAAACTGCAAGAGCTGTCGCCATTTTCAGACCTCCAAAACAACCAATATGGGCGTGGGGGGATGGTTGCTGCAAACACCTGTGCTGCTTTATGTGGTGCTGTTGAAAGTGCGCATCTCACACCCATCTCACCCACTCCCCTTTCTCCTCAACCCTTCTCCCCCTCGACCATTCCTTTACTTATAGCTGCACGCAGCCCCGAGTCATGCACCCTCGAAGAAGGAGCAGAGACGACTCCGAAACGTCGGGTTTTGTAAAACAAACAAGTGTTGGTTGGAGATATTTCAAGTTTTACTTAGCTATCAACTCAACCAGACAGGCAAATCTGTCGAAATGTTTAGCTTTCAATCTATCCGTGCAGACTTCGGGCTAGAAGCTATGCAGCTTGCAAAGAAGTACATCAAAACTACGAAGAGTATCTCTGTGAACCGAACTATATTCTCAATCGCGATCTAACCCAGAACGGATCGACGACGACTGTTATTGTCCGTGTGACACAGGTATCAGAAAATACCCTTACTATTTTACACTGTTCAATAATTCAACATTGAATTTTATTTACTCTTTGGTCTTTTCTTATGGTCCATGGCATATCGCGATGCCGCAGTAAAGTGCTACGAACGTCAATAGGGGCCTTATGCTTTCGGATAGGTTACGTCGACGTTTCTGCAATTCAGTCATGCTTATTGCTAAGGTGATATATATCAGGTTAGGGACGTTTCATAGCGTCACATATATGCTACAGAAAAGAAGGGCGATCTTGCTTTTTCGTAACATATGGCACGCGCGCGTTTTCAAAGATCGCATTCGACAATAAATACAAGCAGTCTGAATCTGACTTCAGTTTTTGTTCTTACTCTTTATTCATTTGTTTTATTAGCAAGTCACTTAATTGTTGCTTCATACATAAATGATTATTATGCGGTGTGCTTTCTTTTGTAACAGAAGGAAAGGCAAGAAACAAAAGTGGTGATTGTATCATTGATTCTTTTTTACAAAATCTACAATACAGTAAAATTTGAGCAAAAAGGCGCAGCAACAATGAACAAGTAAAAATATAGAAATGCACCGCTAAAGGTTTTGGAGAAAGGCCGCACATATGACACCGCAATAATTTTAAAGTAGTATGATACCAATTTTTTGTGGTATTTTTTTTTTTCACTTGCTAATGATGCACCAGATATTCCTGTATAATTACACGTGGTTTTTCGCTTACCACCGCTAAGTAATTTATAATTAATTTTACATTCTTCACTAGTTTCGGCTTCGCGGTTTCAGCAGCCGAGCAGTTGTACGGTCACAATTGTCTAGGTCACGCGCGGGATAAAAAAAAAAGCTTCAACCGCAGACTCACTTATTAGCGCCTCATTTTGCGCTTTCAATAGAGCCACTTGCTTCTGCGCTCCATGCCAGTTTTCTCTTGGCTCTTCTCAGAGGCGCGAGATATGTTGCAGCATTTCTTTGGCTGGCTGCATGCTTTTTCCTTCTTTCTGCGCATCTTGTGTGCAAGCCTCCGTTGATATTTGCATTAAGCGCAGCTAACCCCTTCAGAGTTGACGGTCAAGCGACACTTTTCCTGCAAAACACATTCCCATGAATGATATGTGCTTCCTGAATCAGCTGGTTGCAGGCCACATCCAGAACAATGACGTGCCCTCCAGTGCACTCTGCCTATATAGCTCTTCAGCTTTAGATATTGTTGTATTGTACGTGCTTGTTTTTTTCTTTTCCGAGAATATACACGGGGGGGGGATAGCGTCCACAGAACTGCGTTCAGGTTTCACGCTTCCTAAAGTTATCATTTTTTCTATGTACAAAGTGGCAAAGTTCTTTTTTTTTTTCGGCACGATAATGCGCATAGGCTACAGAGTCAGCAGGTGCTTCGGTTAATTTGGTCCAAGTTGCAGGGATATAAATTGAGTCAAACGGATCCTGAGGTTCAAAGCTTCACGTCTGCTGCTGCAAGCATGAGTTCTCGCTCGGCTCTTCTGCTGCCGGATCTTTGGAAGCATTGTCAAACATCCTTGACGGTCCGTGGCATGTCGTCTGCACCACTGGCATTACTGGCACTGCGCTTTTGTCGTTTAGTGGCCGGTTGGTCACAGAGGTTCCTCAACTTCCTTTTCGATGTCTTCTTAGGCAGAAGATGGTTCGGATAATGGTCGAATAGCGTTGGCACGGTTTCGGGCTTAATATCTCTAGCGAGCTCGTTGACGATGCCGTTCACAGTCACATTGAACATTCTCTCGATGTAGCTCTCCTCAAAACATTTTTCACAGGCAATGCACGTTGAAGTCAACTTGCGGTCCTGTCTTTTATTCAGCCGCTTCCACTACGCAAGCTGCGCAAGGTCCGATGGCACACCAAACATAGAAACCTATAGTCCTGATTCGAGCGGTAGCCACTCCCAAAGAGCGACGCGAAACATGTCTTTTCCCTGCCCTGATGCTTTATTTTTAGCATCATTAGTCGTTGCAAATTTATTTCTCTCACATGAATGCAAGGAACAGAACGACTAAAACAAAAGAGCAGCGTAGACGCGCCCAAAGCGCTCGAACCACTGATGGCTCGGCCAGCGCAACTGCGGCAAATCAAGGGCGCGCCGGCGGCCGACGGCGTCTTTACGATCAGCAGCGCAAGGCACCGCCGGTGCGGCCACCTTCTCCCATTGAGAGACCCCTCCGCACGGCACACTAGTAAGTATATTCTAGGCACTATACCCAGGTAGTCGAAATTACTCCCCCCCGCCCCCCCCCCCCCCCCCCCCCAACTCTCTCTCCACTTTCTATCCCACCTTCCTCCCTTCTCTTACAGCATGGGTCAGGTGTCCACAGAACAAATGTGATACCGTATTTACTCGCATAATGCTCGCACCCCCAACACTAGGCGCAAAAAATCATTTTTCCTCGCATAATCATCACAACACCAGTATTATCACCGCGAGAGTCGTCTTTAGTAGTAACAAGCGCCATCTTTGGAGCGCTAGTGAACCTAGCTGGCCTCATGTACACGTGCTACCAGGCAGCAATAGCGTGCTCGGGTATATCATCATCATCGATTATGCTCTTTTTTTTTACTTCCATGATGCTCATAGTCGCCATTTTACGAGGTGTCTCAGCATCTCGTCATGGTTCCTTCGTTCCGTCCGTATTACTTGCTTTGTTCCACCATCTACCGTGTTCGTGGTGCGGCATCGCGGCGGGGCAGTACGTAGTTATACAGCTGCTTTTAAGCTGAAAGCTTTCGAGTATGGGCTACAGCATAGCAACCGCGCTGCTAGCAGGCTCTACAGCATCAAAGAGTTCTGCGTAGTGCGCTACTGGAGACAGCGATTGCAATGTTGATATGAACTCGGATCAAGTCTCTGATCGAGAGTAGAACTGTATGGTCTGCAGTGAGCATTATACCACGGAACGCGGGGAGTGATGATGAGGCTGCGTGCGGTAAATAAAGTGCTTTAGCAATTTGTGCTTTTGACGACCCTGTACTTTTTTAACAAGGTTAAGTTTTGCTTGAAAGTAATAGCTGACCTAAGAATCCCGATTCACACCTTTTTAAATTTGCTTTTAGCGCTAAAAAACATTTGCTCATAATTTTCCCCTTATAATTATCGCACACCCAATTAGCATCAATTTTCCCCGAAAAAAAGAAGTACAAGCATTGTGCGAGTAAATACGGTAGATACTGCGCCTTTCCTTTCCTGAGAACCAATTTATTACTATTATTATACTCTGCACCTTGACATCTCCGCTTGGCAAGGCATTCCTTTCTTTGTTCGGGCATCTCTGCTGCTCTGCATCTTGGCGTCTCCACTTGGCAAGACGTTCTTTGTTTGGGCACCACACTTACTCGTGATAGAGCTGTGGTTTCACGCATGCACACTTGCGGAGAAACTGACACACGGTGAAATGTGCTGCTGACTAGCGTAGTGTAGCTCTCGCTACAAAAAATACCACTTAATCCAATGAAAAAATTTTAATCCGTACGCCACCCATGCACGCACACGTTAGTGTGACCCGATACTGCGGGCCGTCAGTGCACACTCAGTGATCGCTCCTGATGCGACACACATCCTTTTGCATTCAGCGACTTTCATTTCCTTGAAGCAAAATTGCAACTAATTTCCTAATTTTCCCAGATAATCCAAATTCTCTCAGAGTTCCCCGTTTTCCAGGTTGGTTTACACACTAGACAAAATGTGAACCAATGTCATGAAATCTGAACACATTGTTATTAAGTCAGCGTGGCACGAAGGAAGCCCGCTCAGCATCAAATCTGTGTTGGGTGTTCCAGCACATTTGAGAAACGCCTCCTCCTCCGCGCTAGAAGAGCTTGTAGCCTTGCAAGCATCGGCGTCAACCCTGCCTACTCCTCAATCGGCTGCGACGGTGACTCATCCAGCCAGAAGAGGCAAGTCTCAAGAACTTTCTACAGCACCTAGCCAATAACTACGCGCGGCTCGGCGGGAGGAAGAGAGGACGCTAAAAGAGCGAAAGTGATGTGTATGTGCGCGCCACCCTTGGAGCATTATAACAGACACACAGCGCACCTTATTTATTGAGGTCGTGTCATTTGTGCTAGCCAGCCAGTGTCAGAGCCAGTGCTACTGCGTGTTAGCAACTGCTACTGCTCAGCTCCCGGGGTCGACCCGCTGCTCGGAAAGCCCACTGATCATCGACTCCATGGCGGCCACATCGTGACTCTCCAGACGTCGGTCTGCGACAGTGCCCGGCGAGCAATTTGGTGTTTGTTTGACTGATGCCTTGTTCATTGCTGTGAAGCCTCTGTGTAATAACACAGCCTCTTTAGTTGCTTGCTTTGCATTGCCTTTCTACAAACAGTGTCTGTGTATTTCCAGTGTTAGTATGTATTCCTCTGTATCGTCTCTTGCTGTGTATAAAGTTTGCTTTTGTTCGTTAATTTTGACTGCGACCCTTACTCTGGCTTGAACCGGCGAAAGCTGGACGTCAAACAGCCAGCCCCTTCTGTCACTATAGGTAGCTGACTTCCGGCTGAGCTTGCCACGAAAGTAGAGGGCATCTCTTTCGAGACCGGGACAGCTACCCCTCCCCCCCCCCCCTCACCCTAAGGGAGTCAGGGAGTGTGCGCACCAATAGTGGCACATCGTTAATATTCTATACAGCAGAACCCCTTTATAGTAAAATCACTGGGGCCAGTAAAAATCTTTACTATATCAGGGTCTTTACTATATCAGTTGTTGGTGATTAAATGGTCCTGAAGATGCTGTCTGGGAGTTAAATGGGCACTTACTGAACATTTCTTGCTGCTTAATGAGAAAAAAACTCTGATATAGCTTTCATCTCTCTCTTATTATCTCTTCGTGCCATTTTTTTCAGTTATAAACATTTTTTACATCTAGTGGAAGTACCTCTTAATACAACAGAGTCCGATTTCATGTGAAAACCAAAGCCTTGCATGAACGCATCACTTCTTGCTGTTTCTGTCTTTTAAAAGGCAATAAATGATAAATGCGCATAGCAGTCAAGTGCTGCAAGACCGCACACGCTGCACCTCCACTTCTTGGCTCAGCTGCCTCATGCTTCGTGCTGCACAGTACTGTGAATACTTGCCCGTTTCTTCCCCTTCCCTATTTCTTGCAGCACTTTTACTCCCCCTTGACTCCTTTCATGTTTGTAGACAGCTTTACTTTTTTTTTCCTTACGCGCTGCGTGCTTTCCCTCACGGCTCCAAGGCCTCCGTAAAGTAGGCTTGTCCTGTAGGCTGCTAAGCTTGGTGGTAAAGCCACTTAAAAAGACGCTCGGTGTTATTTTTCTGTTTTCAAATACAAAAAAAAAATCTTCGCGATTCTAGGCAGTGCGCGGGCGGCGATGCCATATCGTGGGAGTCGTCGCTGCGGCCGGGCACACTTTACTACAACAGATTTTCGCCAAAAATGTCTTTACTATAAAGGGGAAAAAATGTACAGTTGTCTGGAGGATGAACTGGGACTTCAGTTTAAGTTTACTTAGCGGGGTTTTACTGTAATTATTAACGGGTGACCACAGACATGAGGAAAACATCTATCGCATCGAGCGACTGCAGTTGATACAATGCGCTGTGCTACGGCATCTCCGCTGCTTTCCCTACTGAAACATAGCACTACAATAGTTCACATTCAAAAGCAGGGAAAATACCAGGACCACAAAAAAAAAAAAAAAAAAAAAAAAAAAGAAAGAAAGAAAGAAAGAAAGACAAGGGGGGGGGGGGGGGGGGGAGCAGCATGCATCAGCAACATGACCAGCACCCTCGCCTCTAGCCTGCCCATGGTGGCTAGGTAGCCTTGGACTTCGCTGTCAGTCCCACTCTCCCCGTCCTCCATAGTTCCAAAGCTGGATACAGGCCAAGAAAAAAACCGGCAAACAGCCCTCAATGGACCCCCCCCCCCCACCAGCCAGTGGCATTGCTCCAAATGTGTGACGCCGCGGCACACATGGGAAAAGGAGAACAAGAAAAAAAAAAACCAACAGAAAAACACGTTTTTCTGCGCTCACGGTCTTGCGGACTTCTTCAAAATGTCTGCCTCCAGTTGGCGCGTCCGTTCGTCGGTGTTGCCAGCAATGTGACGTCGTAGGGCTCCATGGCATCTGCCACGGAGCCCGACCATGAGACACCACTGATGCAGTGAAGCGCAGAACGAAGCGGTTTCATGAAAACTCGACAGTGCTGAAATTCACCATCAGAATTCCTCATTTTACCTGTTGTACTCTGATGATCAAACGACTATCGATCGAATTGAGTAGTGGTATGCATTTTTGCTGGAACTCACGAAGCATTAAGAAACTATTTGCCAGCAACGGACTTACCAGAAGAAACCATGTTCCTAGCGCTACTCGTAGGTGCAAGGCGGTCGGCCGTGCCGTCATGGTATAGCTCGGCAGCTATTGGTTGGAGTGGGGTCCTTTGATAGCTGGATGCCGCTTTTTTCTCGACCTGTATCCAACTACAGCTTATGACTAAAGTGGCAGCGCCTGCAGTCGCAATTTCCTGACATGTTTCACCACGTTTAGAATGATCAGTATAATGGGGGTTTACTGTACGCATTTTCTTTCTCTATATTTGTTTCAAATTTTGGTTTCTGTTCTGCACTGTCCTTTTGAGTCTGGATGCAAAAACTACATATAATGAAATAGTGTGTTTTCCTTTTTTTTTTTTAAATTTTGCTTTCAATTAGGTTCAACTGTATTACACTGTGCATGAAGTGAGCTTAAGACTGTTGTCATGAAACCAGATATTGTTATCCTACTTGAAATGGCATTAGTTTATCTTTTTTTTTTTTTACACTACCTCATCACTCATCTCATCTTCGTAATAGCCATTTCTTTCTCACATTTTTTTGCTTTCAGTCTTGGAAGGTACTCAGCAGAGTAGCCATTTTCTCTCTAATCTCACTCCTAAGGGATGCAAACGCTGTTAGCCATGGCACGAGCAGGCACACCATTTGCCTTTCGCACACCGCAGGCAACAGGTCCAAAGCTGACACCTGGCCACCTCTGCGCTGCAACAATGCGTCAGGGTTCGTACAGGTGGCAAAGAAAAAAATTCAAGGATATTCAAGGAATTTCAAGCCCCCATAGGAGGATTTTCAAGGCCCCCTTCGAGGGCTTAATTTTTTTTTCCATGTCAAATATCTTCAAACAGTGCTCTCAAAACGTCTGAAATATTTATTCCACAAAGAAAAAAAACATCACTACGCAGATTTGCTTCTATTGCACAGAAAAAAATTAAATATAGCTTCATAAAATATCACAGTGGAAGTTTGGTCATATCCCGCAGAAAAGTGAAAAATCAGTTTTATAAAATTGTTGGTTATTTCCTATACCCTCACAAAATATTGTCCACTGCTTCAACTGCACAAAACAAAAAAAATCCTTAGGAAGCAGCTCCTCAGGGCTAATTCAGGGGAGCTCCAGCAGCTTTTGTTGAATTTGGAGCTTGATGGCGTGTAGCTCCTCACTCTTGTCTTTGGCCGTCTTTCGGAGGCTATTGGACTTTACAATGTGTGTCACATTGTTTCTGCCTCTGCTTTATCAGCATAGGCATCTTCAGATGCCATGAGATCATCAATTGTCAATTCCAGCTTCTTTTTCTTTCTTTTCATTGCATCAAGCTCTTCCTCAATGCAGTGCTTTTTTCTCTGCTTTGAAGCTTCACAGTCCTGCTTTTTCTGGGCTTCCAAGTATGCTCCATACTTTTGCCTTGCTGCTGACACAGCGATCCTCAGTTCCTTGGTGATTGGAATGTTTAGAACACCACCTGCTTTCTCAACCGCATCGCACACGATCCGTTGTGAAACATATGAAAGGTCCATCAGATTCTCAACGCACACCTGTCAGTTTACACTGAATCCACGCTCGACAATTGCCTGGCCATGACTGAGGACAAGCAGAAGTTTCACAATGCTCCACAACTTCGAGTAGGTTGAACTGAACTTCAAGAGATCAGGGTAAAATTCATCCAGTCTGTCAGCGCACTTGTCAAATTGTCTAAGCTGATGTTTCTGCTCGTGCATGTACTCGGCCAGCACCGTGTCTCGAAGGTGATCAGCCATTCTACGTGCAGTGATGAGGGTGTCCAACACTTTTCTGAAACCACATCTGTCGTGGGTCTAGTGAAGAAAGGCCCCTAACAAATGCAAACTTCAAGGGGCTTCTGTCTAGAACTTTCTTTGTGGCACTGATCAAAAACTGTTTACATTCCATCCGGAATTGAAACACGTCCTTTGAGCTCACTTTAGAATTCTTGAGAACTTGCTCTGCTTTGTAGCCTATATCCACCTTTTCAAGTGGAACATGGTTCTCGGCATTATCAATGTCGATCTTCAGCAGACCCACTATCCCTTTGGCAGACAGGATCGAACATTTCAAAAACTTCGTCAGCAGCTTTCTGAGAACAGTTTCTAAATCCCTTGCAAGGAAAAAAACCATTGGTTTGTCTGTCCAGAAAAGGGTTCAGTGCCATCGCCACACATAAGGCAAAGTTCAACTTTGCTGGCAGCAAAGCATCACAGCAGAACTCCCACAAGTTATTGAACGATGCACATTTTGGCAGGTTGACTTCTTTTTTTCTAGCAGCCTCAATGTACTTTTTCATGTCACACCACAACAGCAACGCTCTCTCAATTACAGGAACATTCTCCACCCACCGGTGGGCGACAAACTTAAGAGGAAAGGTATCTTGGCCTGTAACTGCCGAAAAGTCCTGTCTCCGTGCTGGAGCACCTTCAAAAATTGCACTCAGACTAGACAACAAGCAGTCAAGTCCCTATTTAGTCGCTGAAACTCCAGCCCTATAAGCATTGTGCACTGTAGCCCACAAGTGCCTAAGTCCACACACAGAACTTGGTGGTTTTTTGCAAGTGCTCTTGAAGACCTTTGAAGAACTTCAGATTGACAATGGCCCCTTCCATTGATATCTGGAGAATCTTGGCAAGAGGCAAAGGCTCGAGGGCGCTTAGCAACTTTTCCTGAATGTCATCGGCTGTGGAATGCCCCATAAAAACGGAGGTGTAATACCTAGTCGTCACTTGGTGAGCAGAGTCCCAACACCTCACGTGCACATCCATTTGCTTACTTTGCAGAAAGTCATTTGCCGACTCGTCAAACAGTACGACATAGAATTCACACTGTTCTATTCCTCGCTGCACTGCTGAAAGAAAGGCCTGAGACCGTGACACGTCATATAGGCACATTTCTTCTCACCACAAGGAAACGCCTTTGCCACTTCACTGTCCGGAAACATGCGCTGAAATAGCTCCCCTGCTTGGGATGACGACCGGTACGAAAAGTGGGATGTCACAACTTTCAGAGTCCAAAGAATTTCAGCGTCAGTGACAAGCTCATGCACTTTGCAAGCATCGTTTAGGCTTGGCGACTGCGAGGAACACGCGCTAGTAAACTGCTCTACCGCGACCGACGTCAGGTACCTTTTCAACGCGCTCCCTTGCGCCACCTTCATTGCGCCAATATGCTTGCCGCTTTTCATGTGACTTTTTAAAGCGGATTCACCCATGGCAGTCACATCCACAGTTTTATCGCAAAGCTTGCACTTAGCCCGATGCGGACTCGTATCAGGCGCAATCCACTGCTTGTATTCGTCATGGTGGAGCCACGTAGCCTGAAACTTGCTCTTTCCGGGCATTGTGTCACATATGAAAATATCACGTGCGCTGACAGGCAGAAGCCACGCTCATTCCAAAAATGCAAGCACTAGGGCAACGCCAGTGTAGACACGGCCGCACGGCTCGGTAAACCTATCTAAAAACGTTGGGCTCGGTGAGTAATGGCGATGAGATAGCGATGGGACGACGCAGCCGCGCGCCCACTGCAGTGTTCCCAGCCGCCTAACGAGAATGCGCTAAATAGGCTAAAAATCGATACGTTTCCTTCCCCGTAGTTCATTCAGAACTCAGTCAAGAATAAAAGTTTAGCAACAAAAACGTTTTCATGACGAAAAACACCAGTTCAAATTTAGTATTCAAGGAATTCAAGAATCTTTAAGGACCAGTAATAAATTCAAGGTTTTTAAGGGCCTTGAAAACAGACTTCCGTAATTCAATGGTATTCAAGGTTTTCAAGCACCTGTGCGCACCCTATGAGTGTTGCAAAGCCACCTGAGCTATTGGGGGAGGGGGGCCATTTTTCTTTACTTTCAGACTAAATGCAACGAAAGTGCATAGTCTTAATCATTTGTTTTATGCTCATTTCAAATATGTAATCACTGGTTTTCAAAATATTCAACATTTTCAACTCCTTTGTTTACAGAAAAAAATTGAGAAAAAAACACTAAACAAAAATATATACATATATTAATGTGTGGATAGGCAGTATAAAGTATGCAGAATAAAATTTAGGGAACTACTTTTTTGAATAAAGCAATATTAGTCATTTTACAACTTGCTAAATTTTGATGTAGGAAAACTAGAGTGCACAAAAAAATTAGCAAGAACAAAATGCAGGGGTGGAAGCAGGCTCATGCATTTTGGAGAAGCTTTAGAGCAATAAAATGAGAATCTAGAACATAGAAATTATGATTTGGAGCATCTAACAATTGAAAGTTTTTGTTCCTGACATGCCAACATACCAGATTTGATTCCTTTCAATTCAACGTTGAATGCTTTGCTGATTAAACCCGCACCCGCACAGATATTAAAATAACACAACCAACCTGAGGAAAAATTTGGAGAAGACTAGCAGCAAACCGAATGTTTGCCCCCACACTTCATAACTGAAGTAAGTCCTGTTTTGACATGATAGATTGAAACGTCGAGTCCACCCCTTTGATGTGCTCAAGCACCACCACTAGTTTGAAGTTGACATCAATGAAAAGCACATTTCCACTCTGTCTTGTGCATATCTGTTCTGAACATATGCCTGTGCTGAATAATTCCAGGGCACTGGTCAGTAGTGCCTTCAGGAAGGATAGACAGCACTCGAAGGTGGCATTTTCCTCCTCCAGATTCTTTTGCTTCATAGACTCACCAGAGGCTCATCATGTTTTCACCTGAGCGAATCTGGTGCTTCCTTAATTCAAACGGGTTGGCGATACGCCTGTATGGCATTTGAACACCCTTGAGAACATGTCTAGTGAATGGCACTTATGTGGCGTCACCCTTTATGCTTCAAGTATGCTTTTGTCTGATGTAGACTTGACACGTTGTTACTAACAAAGAGGTGCAATAGTGAAGTACCTGCTTGTTTTCACAGCTGAACCCTTAGAACAACTAGAGTTGTACTGTTTCACACAATTTTTTGGAGGAACTATCATAAATAACATCCTATGCTGCAAAAACCCGTGTTCAGCTAAATTTGATGGCAGAACATCGAGGCAGCTGGTTTGGAGAAGTTTTGGAGCAGAAAAAGCAGCTTGGAACAGAATGGAACAAATAAGCAGCTCTTCCAAGAAACCTGCTCCCAACATTGTAGAGTTTAACCACCTAGAAACGTGCTGCAATAAAAATTATTCCTTTATCTGTTCTAGATGTGAAGATATCCTTTTTGTAAACTAGCGAAACGCCAGAAATTTGTGTTTTGAGAAAAAAACAAAAAAGACAGATCAGATTTATTCAGTTCGTTTGCATCTTATAAAATGGAATTAATAATGCAAGGAGTGGTTAAATTAGCTGGTATGTAGGAGATGGGCTGTAGGTTCCAAGATAGTCTCTTTTTCTTTTTCCCCCAGATTTTTCGGCCCACCAAGGGCTCTGCCCCCCTTAAATGCGGCCACCTAGTACTTGTTGAAGTCAATGATTGGGTGCACCTAGCACCCACGCACCTTTCATGAAGTCAGTGGAAGGTGGCACATGCATGATGCCAAGATATCATGCCAGATCCCAGCGCAGGCACTATTGATGGTGCCCTGCCTTTTCTGTAACCCTTCTCGCAGGAAAGCATTCTCCCGCAAAGCAAAGGACTTGCATTGTTTTCCTTTTTCAAGGGGGCTCAACTTTATCTAAAACTGGTTATCTGAGGTTCACTATAACAAGGTTTAACTTTATTCATTCGTTAAGGGGGGAGGCTACCCTTGAACACCAACTTTTTTTATTTCTTGAGGTATTTGAATGAAATTTTCAGGGTATGCTCATAGTACACACATTTGAAGAACTACCAAGTTTCATGGAGCTGGGCTCATCGGTTCTCAAGTTAGAGGAGTATATCAAGATAGTTTACATAGGTCCCTAGGGGCGGCCTGGAGCATTTGCAAAATGTGCTAGCAGTGTGAAATTTGTTATGGACATTCCTGGGTTTCCCCAGGGCAAGACAATTCCCTTTTTCCAAATTTCCTCTCTGAAAAATTTTAGTACAGCCCCAAATTTAGTGTTAAAATTTACACCTGACTTAACGATATTTTAATTGAATGCCCCTAATTACACATGAAATATTTTGAAAAAAAAAAAAAAACAAATTGTCTTGCCCTCAGAAGTTTACTTAGGTATTTAACAAAAAAACCTCATGAAAATCCAATAAGCGGTTCTTGAGCTATGACTTTCCCTAGCAGCCACACAGTGCAAAAAATTGAGAAAACGGCTCTCAAAGGTTGAGAGAACAATTACTTTTTGTTTCTCAAGTTATCATGATGAAATTTTCAAGACAGGCTTATGACATTAACAAATGAAAAATCACCAAGTTTCATAGAATTGTGCACGCTAGTTCTCAAGTAACAGAAGCATATCAAACTGGTTCGAATAGGTCCTTTATATCAAGCCTGTAGAAATTGCGAAAGGTACTGGCATTGTGCAATTTGTCATGCTGATTCCTAAATAGGTTCCTCAGGGCAAGACAAAGCCCTTTTTCTAAATTTTCTTGCTGAAAAATAGCGTAGAACTGGATTTTTTGTTATCAATTAGACCTATGTTGATTAACCAAATTAATTATGACAAATTCCAGACATAATATTTTGAATACATGGGCTTGCCTTGCCCTCAAAAATTTATTCAGGTACAGTCGAGCCCACTTATAACGGCCCCACTTAAGGGGGGACACGGGTCTTTGGGACCAAAAAATCACCAAAAAACCGATTTTCTGAAAATGGCATTTTTGGAATCTGTGGCTATTAATCTACAAGTTCACCAATTTTCTTCTTCCAGAAGTCAGTATTTTCAGCATAATAACGAATTGAAATCATCGCGCGGGCTGAATTTGCGCAGCAGCAGACGATAAAACGGCACATTTTTCGTTGCGCGCAACTGCCGTTCCGCCGGACCGATCTCGGCCATGTTAGGCTCGTTTGAAAGAGCGCTTTCTGGGTTTCAATTTCCCGCCGCTAGCGCTTGCCTGCCCTCAATGGCCACTGAGAAAAATAACCACAAAGAAAAAGGAAAACGCGGCATCTGATTCGCTGCTGAGCGCACGTGACTGCAACTGAGCCATCCGATTGGCTGATTCTATCGCACGTCGTCTGCTTGCGGCGGGCCAGCAGCCGTTGAAAGCGTCCGAGACGCCATTTTGTTCTGAGTCGAGACCGAGGCGAGACGATGCCCCTCAGTAAATTCCGCTCGCGCCACAAATTCGGCAAAAAGAAAAAGAGTGCGCGCGGCGACAACTTTCGGAACCGTCCTGCGGCACCCGAAAGCTCCGAGGATGTGCAGGAGCCAGCGGCAAGTCAAGAAGTCCCCGCGGCCGAAATAGGCCTAGCGAGCTCGGCGGCGCCTACGCCCAGCGGACGCGTCCGCCACGACACGACGATGCTGCAGCCTTCGGACTTGATTGAAAAGAAAAGAAAAGCCGAAGGAATGCTGCAGGAGCTGGGTTCAACCGCAGCGACGAAGAGGAAAGCGGATTTCATCGCCACTTCTGACGCCCGTCTTCTTGACGCGACCGGCGGTTGCCGTGCGGACGATACGACGTTCACTGTTGTGAGTTTGGAGTCGCTGAACGAACTGTTGTCTGCTGTGAAATGTAAAGTGTGTGGCGGGGATGTCCATATTTCAAAAGGAAATCGTGAATATGGTCTAGCCGTTAAACTCTCTCTCGCGTGCGTGATTTGCGGGGACATTTCATCGGCATGGAGTTCGCCGCGCGTGCAAGGCAGCCAGAAGATAAATCCGTTTGCCGTGAATATCCTTGCTGCACGCGCGATGCAAAGTACCGGACATAGGCAAACGGCGCTGAATGATGTGTTTGCGGCGATGAACATATCTCATCGTGGCCTGCACACGAAAACGTGGCAGGACTACGTAAAGAGTAAGCTGACGCCCGCAGCAACACGCGCAGCCGAAGGAGTGTTGAAAGACAGCGCCCGTTCTGTTCGGCAACTCTATAACGAGTTGAACCTTGACAACCCCGGGAACATTTCTGTCTCTTTCGATGGTTCATGGATGACCCGGGGTCATTCATCCCACATCGGTGTCGGCGCCGTAGTAGAACTTTTTACTGGACTGGTACTTGACTATGTAGTTTTCAGTAACTTTTGTGCTGGGTGTGAGCGTGGGCCCAAAGAAGGTGACCCGTCCTATGAGGCGTGGAAAGAAAGCCACTTGTGCCAAAAGAACACGGACAAAAAGTCCGGTGAAATGGAAGTTCAGGCCGGACTTGTTTTGTTCGAAAGGTCACTGGAGAAACATGGCCTTAGGTACACGACCATGCTCTCAGACGGCGATAGCCGCACATTTCTTGCATTGCAAGAATCAGCTGTGTACGGCTACATCGAAATCAGCAAAGAAGATTGCACAAACCATGTGCAGAAGCGGATGGGAACGGCCCTACGCAATGCAATTGCCAAGCATAAAGGTGATGCAAAAGAGAGCTTGAGTGGCAAAGGAAAGCTGACAGGCGACCTTGTCACCAAGTTGACATCGTATTACAGCTGGGCCCTGAAGTCCCATGCTGGAGATGTTGGGGCAATGCATAAGGCAGTGATGGCTACCTATCATCACGTAACCTCCAATGATACCGTGTCAAATCACACCCTCTGCCCGACAGGCGCAAACTCGTGGTGCCGCCAGAATGCTGCTGCAGCCAAGGGAGAGCCTGCTCCCAAGCACAGATACAGTCTGCCACCACATGTGTGCAAAGCACTTTTGCCTATTTATGAGCGTTTGGCAGACCCAAAGCTGCTAGAGCGGTGCCAGCAGGGAAAAACCCAGAACAGTAATGAAAGCTTGCACTCCCTAATATGGTCACTCGCACCAAAGGAGCGCCATGCGTCACTGTTCTCCGTTCAAGCAGCTGTTGCGGAGGCTGTTGTCCGCTTCAATGCAGGAAACCTACTAGCATGCTCAAAAATACTGAGTGAGCTAAATATGAACCCTGGCGTCCAGAATATCAGGAGGATGGCTGAGAAGGACAGGCGCCGAACAGCCGAATCAGTACGCAAGCGTGCCTCTGCGGAAAACATGCATCGGGCACTGAAAAAGCGGCATTCTAGTCAGCCCAAGCAGTCAGATTACATGCCTGGTGCATATTAGCTGTCTGCAAGTGTAAATATGTATATATCTTTTCGAAATTTTGAATAAATTGTGCCTAGTTTGTTTTTTCCCATTTTCTCAAAACTCAAATTTTGGACACTTGGCTGGTTTAGTTCGTCGATATCTCTGCATCTAGGACAGATAGAGATGTAATTCCTTTTTCTACATAAAGCTGAAGGTGCAGTGAATGCAATGATCGAAGCAGAATTCTTTATTCAAGCTTCAAAAATTTTTTATTTTGCCAAGTTAATTGAAGCATGATAGGCACGTCTTGAAGGACAACTTTCAAAGTGCAGCAAAATTGCTAATAAGGGTAAAATGGAAAAACTGCTTTGATCATTGCACTCTTTGGTCATTGTACTGTACCGCCATGCATTAAAAATGATGTTTTATAGAGGCGTTTTTTTTGCGCGGAAGTACTAATTAAATGAATAATTAATATTATTATCTCGGGAATTAACTGACATAGAGAAAAACAAGTTACATTTTTGAAATCAGCATAAAAATCTGAACAAGAGGGTATGATTTTATCAGGATTGGCTTTAAAATAATGAAAATAGCTCTAAGACCAGTGTCCCCCCTTAAGACGAACACTCGCAATTATCACGAACAAGTCCGGTGCGACCGTCAAAATATACATTAGGGCTATGGCGCTCCGTCGATCTCGGCTCGATCGGCTACAGCGAACGCCTTGGTGCCGCGGACCACTTTCCACATGCTGAGATCCGTCGATCCTGTGCTCTGCAAGCCGCGACAATCTGCATTCCCGACTCCCCCGCGGCATTTCGCCCTAGCATGATGGGCAGCGCAGACGCAGCAAGCGGTTTCCCGGTTCATCTCTCGTGGCATCTCGCCGGAGGAACAAGGAGCGGCCCAAACGCGGCAAGCGACTTCCCGGGTTATCTTCCGCGGCATAAGCGCCGAAACGAAAAAAAAAAAAAAAAAAAAAAAAAAAAAAAGCTAGCCAAGTCCGCACTGAACATCCTGAGCGACCACGCAACGTTTAACACGTTGCACGAAACCGCTCAGAGGGAACGACGACAGATCGTAAATTCGGCGATGGCAAAAATGGCGAAAGGCGAACAGAACGCACGAAGTACAAAGACAGCCAACAACGACAGCAAGCAAAGAGCCGTAGCAGACGACGTGGGGAGGTAGCCGGCGGAGACCGACGCATCAGCGGCCGCAGCAGCCAATAGTAGTCGCCCGATCCCCCGCGTTCTCGCGGAGCGCGCGCTTTGCCCAATCGCAGCCTTGAATTCCAGCGCGGGAAACTTAAAAGCCGCCACGAGGCTCCCAATCGGAAGCAAGCCACGCCTCGACCGCGCCGCCGTCGCTGCCGCCGAGGGTGGCAGAAGCGCAAGAATGCACAAACAAAACAAGACCAAGATGGCGGCGCTCAGTTCGGCGGGAGAGGAATGACGCGCGCACGGAGTTTGGGAATTTTCGGCGTTTGCTCACTGCTCCGCGGCTGCCGCCGCTTGTTAAATAATTAATTTCTAGTATTTCTACGGCGAGTTGGGCATTGATAATTACAGAAATGGTAGTTTATAAGACGTACTACTGGAATATATAATCTTTCAAAAATCGACTGTTTCGAGATTTTTCGGTTTTCAATGGTCGCATCCCCCCTTAAGCCAACTTTAGCTAATAAAAAAGCAGAGATCACACTTCACACAGCAGTGGTGTAGCAGAATATAAAGTGGTGAAAGAGCATTGTGCCTTCATATGGATACTCTTCGGCCATGTAATAGCTTTCATTCTGCTATCGGTTTTTACATGAGCTTCTGCGAATGCCTTCACCAAGATAGGCCGAGACGACCTTTTGCAATCACAAATGACCAATTACGGGCAGTATTAAGATCTGAATGCAATAATCCCAGTATAGTTTGGTGAACTCCACAAACAAGGAAGATTGACAGCTTTGAGAAAAAGCAAAAACCATACCCAATCTTTATGTTGCCATCAGCTCGGCGAACATCTGCAGTCCATACAGCAATTTTGTCAAGCTTGGCTCGGATCTGGACTACAGCCCCGCAAACATCATCACTGAACTCTTCGAAGCCCTCTCCTATGAGGCACAGCAACTGTTGAGAAAGAAGAAAGCCAGCACAACAGCTTTACCTACAGGGCAAGGTGTATGCTTTACTTGAATCTGCACAAACAAAGCACAACTTAATAAAAATATTAAGAGAAAGACCATTTCCATGTTAGTTCTCAACATTTTGCATGGCTACTGAAGCTTACTGAATCTTGGCCCATATCCCATGTTTTACTAAAATTAAAATGCTGACAACTCTATGAGTCCCTTATTTCCTTGTTACTGCAACTCAGTTCTAGAATAGGGCACCTAAACTCAGCATCTTCCTTATTTGTGCAACATATGACACAAGAGGTCCAGAATAGCAGTGAGACCATATCTGAATTGCGTTAGCCACTCATGGCTCCATTTCGGTTGAGAACCGATAGACTAAAAGGTCAACTCTTGCAAATATAATTTTACACAATTATTTGTGTCAGCAAAAAAAACGAACCAAATACATCTAATTGCTATGCCTAGCAAATGTTCAAATCCAGAAGCAATCTTGAAATCTGAGATATTTCAATTGCTGAATTTTAGTGAAGCAGGTACCTTGAGACAAATTAAAAGTTTTGCACACTATTAATTTCTTACGAATGTCACACACAATGAAACAGCAGACACAGGTTGGTGGTAAAACGGGCAGCCTACTCTTCAAGGCACGAAATACTACCACGGTGGCTGGAGCCTACCTGGCACACACTATTTTGCCAATTCTGTGTTAGTAATACCCCAAGCTAACCCAAAGATCCAAGGGGTTTCACGTTTTATACATGTGCATTGTGTTTCACGTTTTATACATGATTGTGTGCGCAGATTTTGTTGCATTGAATGTTGCACTGAAAGCAATTTTCAGACGCCTGTCCACTGCATTATTGCCTGTGTGCGGTAGAATCAGTGCCAAGTTATTTTCGTAGTTTCAAGGCGTTAAAAATTACTGCGCTACAATCGGGGGCACGTTAAAATCGTGCAAATACAGTGTACTTTGCAACAACTCCTGGCAAGGGAAGAAAGACTAGAGGAGGGCCGAAACCTGCCCTCTCTTCCTACGTAGCAGAATATAGTATCTGCCTGCAGTTACAATTCTTTTAAAACATAGCACGTCAGCGACATTCATCACCACCTTACTTCGTCAATATTATCGCTACCTATCACAATGAATGTCAAGGAGAAAAACTCGGCCAACCAATGAGATTCATGCAGCATATACGCAAGAGCATTCCTTTTCTACATCATGATACCGTAACATACAGAACAATCACGAAATATTGGGGGGGTGCTTGCTAGGTCCAGGTACGGAAATCCAGACCAAGCACCTGACGTATCAGGCCCCTTCTTGATTCAATGACTGAATATTAAATTCAAGATGGCGACCATCGGGATCAGGGCTCGGTACCGTGGTAAAACCGAATCGAAAGTGGCAAACAAAGGATTCGAACAGTTTTTAGAAACAAAACTTCTGCCAGGCATGGGACCTAATCATGCAGGTACTGTCTTGGTCATTTAGAAAAATTCAAAGTCTTCATGGACGGTTGGAAAAGCTATTCAGTCAGACAGCATGTGCGGACGTTCCATGTTAGGTGGCCGTCAGCCCATGGCTGACTGCGACCTGGACGGCCCACTCCACGGCTCTGGTCTGGACAACAAGGTCTGAGCTGGCCAACATGCTTCCCACTGCTCGAGAGAAGGATCACACATAATATCCACCGCCAGTGCAATGCTGCACTCCCAGAAGACATGGTTATAGTTCGTCAGCTCCTGGCACCATCTGCACTCCGGCTGAATCTCCTGCGAGTATATTTTGCTCAATATGTAGGGATAGAGGAAAGACCTAGTTTGCGATCTTCTCCAGACACATTCCTGTGCCTTGAACAAATGGTTGCCCGGGGACAGATAAATCCTCCTCCCAAGTACATAATGATTTGTGATGTGAAAGGACACCAGCCCAGCCAGTCTCTTGCGGGCCTGACATTTCCACCTCCCTAGCCCTTGTCCCGTGGTCTGATTAAGCACTTATGTGGCTGTAACAGATATTCTGCCCCTCACCAAATTTCAGATGGCTATTTTATAATCGTTTTTCAGACTCGGCGAGACTCTAGAAATGGACCGAATAATCGAGCAATCCAAAAAATCCGTGAACATAAAAAAAAAATGCTTCACTGCAAAATAATCTTTACAAATCACAAACTTCAGTGCTCCCCACATTTCGTTTATATGCTGATAATAGTTATAGCATAGTGCAATCCACTGTGATCAGCTTCGCCGCCTTGCGCGTGCAATCCAAGCAGGCCCGGCCACCAGTGCAAGCACACTGACTGGTGCCGATGCGGTAGGCGGAAAGCATGCAACTCGCTTAAGGCGGTCACCACATGCGCAGTGGTGCCCTACAGAAACGGATCATGCTAAGCTGTAACCACTATAGCCCTACAGTTAAAATATCTCTGCTAGTCATGCTTTCATCATGTCCATGCTACTTCACGACATACTGTGATGCAGCTGCAGGTCATGTTCATGCCGCTAACGAATGCACGTGCCGTGAGAAGCAATAGCCTTCAGTTTCTGTACCGCGAGATAGAACTCAGCCCCCCTCCGCCCTTTCCCGCTGGCAGTGGTGTCAGAGTGCGCTGCGGCGGACGGTGCTCACGCTCTATTTTTCTAACCGATTGCGGGCTCTAGGCTACCGCGATGAAAAGGCCGAACATTCCCTTACTGCCACTGCCTCCAATGGCAACTATGCAGAGAGTCAAGCTTGTCTGTCCGAATGACTCGCTTCACTCAAGTTTTCATGACCGCGCAAAACTGTTGTTTGCAACAACGATGTCCGCGTGCGTCTACTTTACGACGAAAAAAAAAAGCCTTCGGACAAAATCTCCACAGTATTGCTGGCGCCAAATTTGGTCCAAAAAAAAAAACTTTTGGACACCATAGGGTCGAAAATACCTCATGAAAATTTACACGTTCCTATGAGGCATGCGACGGTTTCTGAACGAAGTCCGAAATATTGCGCTATTGGAGTCCTAAAAGTCAGTTGGCTACTGTACGAGATATTGCTAATGCTATAGCTGCCTCCTCTGCAGTTTGAGGAGCGGGTTCTGACTGATCCAGAGGTGACCGAGTGTCCTCATCCGTCCATCTCTGCAACCGCAAACACGTTCTTGTTCTTATACCCTTATACCCTGCGACATCTACATAGACGGCCCCGTTGTACTTCCCACACTAGGCATGCAACGCTCTGGCTCTTGCCTTCCTGCTTGACGAGAAACGCCGCAGACGGGGGGGGGGGGGGCAAAGGGTGGGAAGAGCGGGTACAGTAGTGTGAGTGACCCCTACTGCGTGTTCGCCTTGCATTTCCGCTTTATTCATATCTCTCTGTGTCTCTTAAAGGCTTAGCAGCTTCGTGGTATGCACTTGGTGCTCAAAAGTAAAGCACCTTGTGAGCACCTACTTACCATTGCCTGCTTCAGTTTTAAAGAAAGGGAATCTGGAAATGTGGCTGACACTGAGGGGCCGGGGCATTTGTAGGGAACTCGGGCGGTACTACAAGCCGAGCTGTCTCAAGGCCCGTACTTCAATTTGAGCGAGCGCCGTCAACCCAAAGTATCACGGAGGTTTCAATATTTGAAGTTTTCTTTAGTATCAATTATATCGAGTATCTTAAAATACATGATACTTTAAAAATGTATTTTCGGTACCGAAACTCCGATACTTTCATTTTCAGCACACGATACCTAATACTGATACACAAAATGTATCTGAAGATAGTATCGACGATACATGTATCTTCGATGCTGCCCATGACTGGGAGTGAAGTGCCTCATTAGATTTCTGAGTCTTGCCACGTTGGCATTCGCTGCAGAAGACTTATCAGCAAGGCGCTCGTACACAGGAAATGCCTGAAACACATTTTGATGCAGATTGTACCTATGTTTGGGTGGAAGCTCATTTTTGGCTATGGCTACATTGTGTTTGCATCAAGATTCAGTGCCACTTGGGCAGAGGGTGTGGTTGTGGTGGGCATCATTTGATGTTACTTGGTGATATGTTGCGATGACTGCCCACTGCATCCTGTCAATATCTCATATTTGACTTGAGCGCCCATCCATAGTAGTTAGCTTTGAAATAAGGTTTCCAGTGAGCCGACCCTTGCCACCGATGCGCCCATCAGACTTTTTAGAGCGCAGCTCTTTGGCGCCCATTCCTGGGTTTCGTGTAGTCGTCAGTGTTGGCCGCGTCAGCCTCGTAACCAGCTCAGCCCCCTTTCATCCCCCCAGTTCGAGCCGGCGCTTCAGCAGCCTCAGCAACCGGAGCCTCACAGGAAGAGGGGAGGGGTACACTCAGCGGCCAATAATGGGGGGCAGCAACCGGAGAACACGAGGGAACACGAGGAAAGGAAGAGGGGGGGGGGGTCGCCGGAGGCAGCGCTAGCAGTGACTGACTAATGCCGCCACTAGCGCAACGTGACTGTGCAGACTTCGTGGAACACCGTCGCCGCCATGCAGAAAAAGGAGCAGGGGGTCCCCCTCTTCCTGCGTGGCGGTGAGAGTGCTTTCCGAAATGCTGGCTTGCTGTCAGCGGATCAGGTGCATGCATCCCCGTTCTCATTGGCTTCACTCGCTAGCGGCGTCAGCAGCATCAGTTAGTCGCTGCTACAGTCAAACCTCGATATAACGAACACGCATATAACGAATTATTGAATATAGCGAACTCTTCCGAAATATTTTTGTCAAACACATGTATTTTTAACTTCCCATAGCGAACGCGGTTCGGCATAAAACGGATATTACGAACCTTGCGACGCCAAGCACTACCTCACTTTAATAGCAGGAGGCAGGCTTCGTTGCACTACATGCGTGTTATGCGGCGCAGCAAACGTTCAACATTCCCTCGAAGGCACTGACAGCGCCACAGATGCCACGACAGCATTGGGAGTTGACAGCCGAAGAAATCTATAGCCTCCAAGATTACCCCCCGCGCCTGTTTGTGCGCACGGAGGTGACCTCGGAGGCCATAAGAAATCGTTTGCATCTCACAATCGCCGACAGAGCCGCTTCAGCAGCAGCGGCAGCGGCACGATCGAATGTTGTTTTTTGCCTTTTTTGCATGGAGGAAGGAAACAACTTGCTATTTTGGTCTTTGCGCCATTCGCGTTTTTTGGTTTTAGTGTTGGCAGCGGCGTGGCCGTCGTAGCGTTCGGCGGAGGCTGCGTCGGTCGCCGTATCGAGTGTGGTGCGCGGGTGTGCGTAGTGCTGTGATGGCGGTGAACGTGAAAAAAAGAGCAGAACCGACGTTAAAGACCAAGCTTAAGATAAAGCCAGTTTACAAGAGGGGATTGACACTCTTCTCATGAAGCTTCTTATGAAGCAGGACTTGAAGCTCGACTTGCTGGGAGCATTAAAGCGGCATGGGACAGCGTGAAAGGCAAAACGATTGCCAACTGCTTTCGGCACGCAGCTTTTGTTCCAGCAGAGGCCTGCGCATCGACTATGGGGACAAAGCAGAAGCAGAGCTCAATGAGGTGACATGCCCGCAACAATGACTGTAAAGGACTTTGTAGGCGGCGACGACATCGCGGCGACCACGGCTGTACTGACGGACGCCGAAATCGCTGTGGAAGTTTCTGAACATCCCGCAGACGAAGCTCAGGCTGACCGTGCAAACGATGAGAACATTCAGACTTAACAAGAAGCGCTTGCTGCACTGGATTTACTGCGCCGCCACTACAGTGCTATTGAGAGCAGTGGGTTTGCCCTTGTTGAGCGTTTGCAAACTGTGGAACAGGGCGTGATACGGAACGCGACCAACACAAAAAAGCAGACCGCGATAACGCAGTTCTTTGCGCGTAAATAAACGGACGTGACCCAAGAAGGCACCCTCCGAGTTGCTGTGCCTTTTATGAATTTTGCTGCTCTTGCATGGATTTTCTACGAAATTTTATATTACAAATTATGGATAGAACGTCTGATTGAATTTTGCTGCTCTTGCATGGGTTTTCTACGAAATTTTATATGTATTACGAATTATGGATAGAGCAAACTATTTTCAGATTTTTTAACTGTTCATTATAACGAGGTTTCACTGTATCTGTTCGTCGCACAACCTTCCTATGTGCCCCCGCGCTGCTTCCCGCAACCTTCAGGTAACTAATTGCTCTCATTTCTCCGACCACAAAGCTTCTTTCATGACAGCTAAGAACTGTATGGGGAGCGTTTCTTGATGGAATACGTGTAAAAAATTTAAAAAAGTTGTCTGTAATTGTACATATGTGTCTTGCTCAAAATTTTTGCTTCAATCTATCGAAAAGGTGAAACAGCTGATAAGCTGTGCTCAAATTTCGCATTAGGAAGTAACATAATCGTGGGCAATTTTTTTTAAACAAGGTTTCGAAGTGCTGTGCCCATTCGTTTCTGGACATGATTGACACAGTCCTTCTTATCAGCTGAAATGAACCCATACACTTGGACCTCTTGTACAACAACGTACGACCTGCTGTCACCATTGGACAGCATTGTGGTGTACCTCAGGCCATGACAAGAAAATGATCTTTGAAAAGAATGAGAGCTGCCTCAGCTCCCATTTGGCCTGCCTTGCTTGTTGCGTTTTTCTGGCACTCATGTTTTGCCTTCCACTGAGGGTACTCTTGGCTGTCAGGTCCTGGGGCATATTCAGAACCCACGCAAAAGTTAGACAAAACATAGTCTAGCACATATCCAGAAAAAAGGTCTATCACTGCGGCAACTCCAATGCGAGGATCCGTGTGCCAGGATCCAACAAAGCTTACTGCAACGTTCCCTGGATTCCCGAAGTTCACTGTTCATAAAGCACTCACTCTTTTGCCACACTCATCCAAGCTTTTCCTACAGGCTCATGTTGCCGTCGGGTTTAGTTTGTTTGAGGCAGTCCCGATAGGTTCTCTTATGAAGGCCTCTGTGCAACACTCCCAGATTTGCGAAAAGGTCATTTAGAGCTGTTTGTGCCAGTCCAGTGCTTTGAACAGCCCGCGCCTCAAGCAAATTTATTTCAAAAAGTTTGCAATTTGCCTCCAACTGCCCTGCGACCCGAGGCGTGCTCTATTGAACACCAATTTCACCGCAGTTGATGCATGTCATTCTCAACTTTGCAGCTAGTCCATACTAGCGATCGTCCTTCATGATCTTCACGGTACCGCGACACGTCCAGCACGCAGTATAATGCAGCAAACTGTTCACTGCATTGAGGTCAAGAATCATGAACATCGTTGACAAATCCCCCAGCGCACTAGGTGAGAACTTCCGTTTTTCGCGTGGTCGCCGAAACGGATGCCAGCTCAGCCATTGTCTCCGCCGCTCACTGCATCAGGAGTTCGCAATAAGAAGTGTGCGTCCACTTTTGAGCGTTCCGGGTGAAAGCTGAAGCTAGCCAAAACCGTCGCTTCGGGGACTGTCGAGGCGGCCGCCGCACTCGCTGAACCGCATTCAGGCGTTCGCGGTGGGTCCAAGGCCGCCACACTTGCCAAACCATGTTACGCTGTTGCTGTACACTCCGGCGTTCGTGGAGGGTCGGTGGTTGCCGACAGAGGCACTTAGTAACCCTTTGCGGCACATTTCCGCTTTTTTTTGCCAAATTTATGCACGGTGTGGAACTTTCGAGGCATCGCGCCAATCTATGACTTCACAAGATGGCGCTGCCCGTGTATCGGCATGAAATGGGCAGATACAACCCTGGACCAATGAAGTTGCTCTACAGTGCTTCCCTTTTTTTCTTTGTATTTTGTTTGCCGAGTAGTCTGGAATGGCAAGGTTTGGCAGAAAAGCAAGCCGAAAGGATGCTCCTTCGAATAAGACCAAGATGGCCACAATACGCCGTGGAGTTTTGAAATCTCAGACGCTATGAAACGGGTGATTTTGCGCATTGCTCGTGCACGATCCTAGTCATTTGAGTCATGTTATAGCCAATATTAATGCTAAAACATGCCTTTGGGGGCTGAATTTTCAGTTATAGATGCAGGGAAGCATGAGGAATCCAAAAATAATGAAATTGAAAAATGTTTTTCGCGACTTTTCTTCAAGACTCGGCTTCCCCTTTAAGGGGGGACACGGCCCTTTGGCACCGAAAATCGGATTTTCAATTTTTTCATTTTCGTATTCCTCGCACCATTCCGCATCTGCACGCAAATTTTCATCCTTATACCCCGCGTATTTATGAAGTTATAGCGATTAAAAAATGCAGTACCACACCCACTGCCCTTTAAATTGTGGACAAACGACACCCAATTTCGATCGCCCGGCGCATGAGAACTACAGTTGAATCCCGCTATAACGAAATTCACGGTGCACGAAAAAAAATTCGTTCTCGCGGAACTTCGTTATCGCAAAAATTTGACGTGAAACGCAGAAAGAATTGCCCAAGCAGCAGCAAAGGCGTTTAATGCCAAAAATCTGTAAGCTTGGTTTGCTTACGCTTCACGGCGAGCAACGCCGTCACGCGATTTTCGCACTCGGTCAGCAAACCCATTGCAACATCGTCGTCTCGGACAGCAACGAAATTCCTGATGACATCAAAAGCGTCCATCACCTGTACGGCGGTTGCCGCAGCCGGCGCTTCCTGTACGTCGTCGTCTTCTTCATCGGAAGAGTCCTTATTCCGGGCAGCTTTTATGATCTGCTCATCACTCACATCTTCGTGAACAACAACACAAGCGTCAGCGCCGATGTATTCGACGAGCTCGAGATTAGGCGGCACGGTTCCTATTTCTCCCAGCGTTTTCCAGGCGGCCGCGATCCCCGGAGCCGGTGACGCCTCTTCGTCGTCGTCTGTAACGCCTGGTGTTAGGCCAGCAGAGTGTACGGGTCGACCTTCGGCAAATCCGGCGTGCCTGAAACAGTTCACAATTACTGAGCGCCCCAGTGTGCTCCAGGCAGCAGACATAATCTGCAGTGCCACGTACAAGTCCACCTTCGTGTCTCGGCCGGTTTCAGTGTTAAAAAGCAGCCGCTGAATTAACCTCCCGCGGTAAGCGCGCTTCAGGCTAAGAATCACGCCCTGATCGAGAGGCTGTAAGACAGACGTGCAATTGGGAGGGAAAAACCTCAGCTCCGTGTTAGTGAGCTTGACTTCGTCGGAGTGATGCGCTGAACAATTGTCCAAAAGCAAGCAAACTTTACGGCCCTGCCGCTTCATGTCGCGGTCGAATGCCATCATCCACTCGGTGAAAATAGCGCGGGTCATCCATGACTTGTTGTTCGCCTTGTACTGCACAGGTAGGCTACGAGTTCCCTTAAAACAGCGCGGCTTGGCACTTTTGCCTATGACTAACGGCGGACGCTTGTCCGAGCCATCCATGTTTGTGCAAAGCAGCACTTTGATGCGTTTTTTGCTGTGTTTGCCGCCGTGACAGCGCTGCCCCTTGAAGTCGAGCGTCCTAGCCGGCAACATCTCGTAGAATAGCCCGGTCTCGTCGGCGTTGTAAATGTCTGCAGGCGCGAAGTTGCTTAAAATTCCGGCCATGTTACTCGCCTTCCAAGCAGCTGCTCCGTCCACGTCTGCTGACATTGACTCGCCGCACAACACTTTTCCAACGATGTTATGGCGGGCCTTGAAACGGTTTAGCCAGCCAATGCTGGCTTTAAAATCATCAATGCCAAGTAGGCATGCATAGTTCAAGGCTTTCTGCTGGACGATGCTTCCGGACAGGGGGACGTTGCTGGCTCGTGCTTCCACAAACCACGCATGCACTGCTTTGTCCAACTCTTCATGGAGGGGCCGCGTCACCTTTTTGTGCTTCGAGGATGTGCCTGAAGCAAGTGCCATTCTCACGCTGTCCTTATTGCCTAGAATCGTTGACAGCGAACTTGCAGGAATTCCGAAGTCTTCAGCAATTGCCGCTTTCTTCCTTCCGCTTTCTGCTTGGGCGATTATTTGAGCTTTTTGCTCAAGGGAAAGAGTTTTGCGTTTTTTCACTTGCGTTGCCATCGTGTCCTGCGGATGAAAACTCGTCGTTGTCGAAGAGAAAGGCAGCGAGTGAACAACGCGACCACGACACAAAGCCAAAATGGCGGAACTGCAATCACGTGATTTCATGCTTAATGTGGCTTTGGATTTGACTTGGACTTCTCGCCAATAAAACTAGTTTCGGTTTCGATTTTGAACGCGAAAATTTCGTTGAAGCGGAAACGCTATGCAAAAATGGTTCGTTGTGCAGAGAAATTTAGGCCATTAATTCTTATAGGATACTCGCGGGGAATAAAAAATTATTCGTTGTTGCGGAAATTTCGTTGTGGCGGTATTCATTGTGGCGGGATTCAACTGTACGCGCTCCACCGCGGCGATTTTGGTCTGGTTCGAAAGTGCGCGCTTTCGGCTTATTTTTTCTTTCGGAAAGCAACCCTGTGTGCTCCGCCTTCCCCCCCCCCCAAAAAAAACAAAAAGATAGCATGCAGCGCGCGCTACTATTGGCCGGTTAAGGCACGTGATCAAAATGGCGTCGTTTGGTTGGTTCCGGCAAGCTAGCCCTGAAATGCGGACTCCCAGCGACGCCATTTTGTCTTTCTGCCGACCACGCTAGTGCAACGCGAGAGTCATGCCAGGTGCGAAGGAGTACCACTCTTTGCACAAGTTCGGGCGAAAGCAACCAAAGAAAAGCGTTAAGAATGCGACATCGTTGCATACTGTGCAAGAAGCAAGTGCCAGTGCTGCGGGATTGTGTGACAATCACGTTGCAGGCGGCGACGCTTCTCCGATTCCGCTGGACAACGGCGCCGTTCTTCGCGCCGACTGCAGTCGTGTACAAATTGACACCGCGCCTGTCACTAACAGTGACATAATTCAAGTGAGTGCCCGTGAGCAGGCTACGCTTGATAGACTGGTATCGACGCCGGCGACGGCACGAAAGACCGCGCTGTTCGCCGATGCAAGTGGTGCGTCCGCAGAGTCAGATGCGGACGGAACAGCCTCCTATGCAGTAATTGACCTCAGCATTGTGAATATCCTTCTGGATGCCGTGCAGTGCAAAACGTGTCGTGGATGCGTGCGTTTAATTACCAGCGACCAGAGCTATGGCCTCGCCGTAAAACTGATCGTGCTGCGCGACAACTGCGGTGAGATTGCGGCCGAGTGGAACTCTCGGAGGGTTGACGGCGAGAAAAGGTGCAATTTTTTCGAGCTGAATATTCTGGCTAGTCGAGCAATGCTGTCGACCGGTAACGGCCAGACAGCAATGAACGATATCTTTTCGGCGATGGGGTTGTCGCGGCGCGGGATGCACAACAAGACGTTTCAACGTCATCTGAAAAACACACTGCAACCTGCTGCTACCCGAGCCGCCACGACCGCTATGGCACAAGCCGCGCAGGCAGTGGCGAAGGTCTACGATGACTTGTGTTTTGGGCATAGGGGGAACATAGCCGTGTGCTACGACGGCACATGGATGACGCGCGGACACTCATCACATATAGGCGTCGGTGCCGTGGTGGAACTCTTCACTGGTTATGTGCTT
The DNA here is from genome assembly GCF_055883805.1 of Amblyomma maculatum. NCBI lineage: Eukaryota > Metazoa > Arthropoda > Arachnida > Ixodida > Ixodidae > Amblyomma > Amblyomma maculatum. Next base: position 130,093,616 of record NC_139344.1, read on the forward strand.
GATATGTGGTGATGTGGTGTTATCAAACTTTTGTCTGGGCTGCGAAATTGGTCCCAAGCCAAACACTGACGGCTACGAACTTTGGAAATCACGCCACCAGTGCCAAAAAAACACCAACTCCAAGGCTGGTCAAATGGAGGTAGAGGCTGGCAAAATTCTGTTTGAAAGATCTCTGCAGCGCCACAACATGCGCTACACAACCATGCTATGCGATGGGGACAGTCGCACGTTCAATGCTCTTAAAGATGCTGCAATCTATGGCTACATTGAAATAGTCAAAGAGGACTGCATAAATCACGTGCACAAGCGTACGGGAGCAGCTTTGCGCAACCTCTTGCAGAGGCACAAGGGCGCAGGGAAGCAAAGTCTTGGCGGCAGAGGAAGGCTGACAGCTGATCTAGTTGACAAGCTGGCAATATATTATGGCCGAGCGCTTCGATCAAATGTAGGTGATGTGGATGCCATGCAGCGAGCTGTGATGGCGACGTATTACCACATCACATCTACTGATGACTGTCCCAATCACAGTTTGTGTCCTACCGGTGAGAAGTCATGGTGCCGCCACAACGCTGCAAAGGCAAAAGAGGAGCCTGCACCAAAGCACAATTACAGTCTGCCAAGAGATGTGGTTGATGCTCTTTTGCCTGTTTATAGTCGTTTATCAGAGAAGAGCCTGCTGCAGAGGTGCATTCGGGGGAAGACCCAGAACTCGAACGAAAGCTTCCACTCGGTCATCTGGACCTTGACCCACAAAGAGCGGCACTCATCACTGTTTGCTGTGGAAGCAGCCACAGCAGAAGCTGTGCTGCGCTTCAATGCCGGCTGCAAGCATACAGCAGCAGCAATTCTGCAAGAATGCAGTACAAACGTGACAGCAATTGGCTCCAGGAGAGCTGAAGAAAAGGACTTGCACCGTAGCGCACGTTCTGCAAAGAAGCGGGCGGCTTCGCTTGGCGTTGCTAAAACAGAAAAAAGAAAACACCGCGACAGCATGCACCCCGACTATGCTCCTGGTGCATTTTAATAGCATGAGGTCTTTGGGGTTGCCCTTCCTGATTAAATGCCGTGAGGCTTGAGTGCTTCCGACAATCCCCCAATTTTGGTAGTGTTGCATTTTTGAAAGATCAATATCTCTGGTCCTGTTCTTGCTATTGCTTTAATTTTTTTTTTTCTAGAAAGGGAATCCTGCGAGTCTCGTGAAACCAAGGTAAATGCAGTGACCACAAAAGAAAATTTGCTGAGAAGGTTATGTTGTCTTCGGTACCCAAATGGAATTTTCCTTTCAAACGTTTCCTATTGCGTAACTTTGGCTCAAATTGGCATAGGCCATTAATTTTCACTTCAGATCACTTTCCACCTGTTTCTGATCTTGGTGACATATCAATCATTGACATAATTTACACCTACATGCTGTGAAGTGTTTTTCCTCGTTTTCTCAAAACTGCAATTTTGAGGGTGCTGCAATTTTGGAGGAGAGATATCTCTTAGTCTATTTGTGCTATAGCTCTCATTCTTGTCTTGTTAGAAAGAGAAAACCTTCGACAGTGCCGTAGGACAAAAATATGTACAGTTATTATGCAGCAACATTTACAGAATTAATTATCAATCTTAGGTGCCAACTTGGGCTTTTAGTCATAAAAGTTTGACTTATTGTAACTTTGGTTCAAATTCTTCTACCACGTTAATTCATGACTAGCGGCACTCTATGATCCTTCTAGATCACTCTGGCAGGGCTATTCTCATCATGCCATAAAGTGTTTAGTAATTAACTCACCTCCAAACGAAGAACATGAATTAGGTAATATTTTGAAAGCTATTTCATCTACAAAAAAACTAATCAGATATTTGAAATCGGCATGCAAAAGTACATTAATGGTGCAAGTTTCAATCAGATCCACCCATAAATAAGGAAAAAAGTTTAAAGAGGGGTGTCCCCCCTTAAACAGAGCACACTTCCTTGCTCCAAAGAATGCAAATGCAGTCACTGCTAGTCTCTTGTCATAACAGTGTAACGATATCAGATACTATAACAATATATCATTTATAACAAATTCTTGGATTTATTACTTTTCCCATTGCCCCTGTGAAAAATAAACCAAGTATAATGCTAATTTATAAGCAAATATCGCATAAGTGATAGCTTTCCAGCCGCCTGGAATGTGTTTGCCATGAAAATTTGAATGTTTGATAAATAATAAAATACTGTAAAACCATGTTTATCCGGATTTCCTTTACTCTGAAATTCGCTTAACTCAGACTCGCTGCGCAGTCCTGGCAAGACTTGTATAGTTCAATGGCGGCAAACACATTATCTCTGAGGCATTTACCCGCATATCTGTTAACTCCGATGAGCGCTACACAGACTTTCCTGCAGTACCGTGCGATACTGCACTGATGTGCATCCACAGCGGGTGAGCCATGGGGAATAAACCTGAGGCAAGTCTGTCTGCATGCTGCTCGCCGCTCGCCGGTGACCGCGCACTTCGAAGGGAAAAGTCAAATCATCATCAGCGTCGTCAGGACGACGAGACTGCATTGCTGTCACAAGGCTATCTCGGCTGTCCCGTGGCTACGCTGGCTGTATGCCTAATATCTTTGTCGCTGCTGTTTGTGGTGCAACGGTGACAGTGCACGAATCGTGCAAATAAGCGCCCGGTTCTCTGTTCGACTGTGTTTGGGGCCTGTTGACGCTACCACTGTGCTCCACAACGATGGCGACCGCCACTCCAGTGAAGCGACAACGATGTTACCGTCACTGGCATGCTGACAAATGATATATTATCGGAAGTTCTCGTTGAAGATGAAATTTGTCCCGATGAGGAAAGTCATGAGCAGCCACTACCGCGATGTCGCACTGTGCAAGAGGCCGCCAAGAGTCTCGCTGTACTGGAGGAATTTTGCGTCGGATCACGCGAGAGTAAGCGTGCGCACCACCACTTGACGGGACTGTAAAAAATTATCGCACAAATTCTGACGAAGAAACAAACAAAAATAATGCAGTTTTCCATGAAATAAAGGTATGTGTAGACCAGTACTGTTTTTTTTTCATGGTACATTCAATAATCCGGATTAACGAGGTTTTACTGTAATCACAATCGCTGCGTGTCCAATGGCCGCAGTGCAAAGGGTACAGTTGTATCGTCATGGTCCAATTGTGCGCACATAGACTGTGCCAAGGTTTCGTGCCCGAAAAAGGACTGCTGCCACTGTACCAGATTGTCAAGTTTCAGCTGCCGTTCAAGCGAGCGTGACTTTCTTCACCGTGCTGAAGTTATTTTATGCCCATCCGATCTGATTCACTCCTCACTGGCAAGTAACCTACATGCATGAAAAAATACATGGGTGTGTTCTTTTGTTTGTTTGTTTTTTTCGCTGGCCCAGATACAGCGATGATTGGTTATAACGATTGGATTTTCTGGCTTTCTCAATTGAAAGCCTTTAAATAAGCAGCACCCTGCTTTTCCTGAAGATGCCACTAAACAAACTGAAAGTAACACAAGTTTTATATCCATTCTTGCCCTATAATTAATGATGCACTGGCAACTGATGCTTTTGCCAACATTATGCAACAGGAGAGAAGGGTCAACAAGGTGTCAAGCAGCCGTCAACAGTTCTAACCACATGGCACAAACCACAAAGTACAGCGAACACTGACAAAATGCAAGCCCCGGATATAATGAATGAATGCTGGATGACAGCTTTGTTTCTTATAATCGAGCTCAAATGCTTATTCCCAAAAGGCACTTGGAATAACCATTCAAAACGTACAAAAAAAGACATTTAACAAGAGAGGCAAGATGATGCTTTTGAATGGTTGCTTAAACTACTAATGTAACCTGGAAATTAACCAGGGCACAGGAATATTTGCAGGTAATCTCCAATTCTTAATAGGAACTCAAATGCACTGAATCTTTAATGCACTGCAGCAACATTTTTCATTTGTGAACATCATGACTACTTGCACTTCCAAATCAAGCAATCAACCAAAATGCATTCATAACTCACAATTTCAAGCCAGTAGTTGTCCAGGTCAGTTGTCCTCTGGCTTTTGTTCAAGTTGAAGAGCCAACGGCCCCCTTGCTTGTTACGACAATCTTCCCACATGGGTTTAATGCCATGCTGCACAAGAAGGAATGCGTGTTTATATTAACTATGAGGCCACGCTAACTAATTGCTGTGGATCAAAGGCATTGCAAAAAAATTTCTGAACCATAAAACATGCACCTGACTTCTGAATTCACACATATCTGAACTTCCAGATAAGTGCGAGCTCAGAATAAAAAATGGACACTACAAAAGCAGCTGTCAAAGTGAAGAGCACTCCTCAGCCGATATTTAAATGTTTGTCCTCAGAAGACCACTGCCACTCTGTGGTTTTCACTGTATGACACCCTTATCCACAAGGGTCACTTGGTGGAAGTGCTGGGTGCTGCACTCCATATTGTGCATCCCTCCAACTAGCCAGGACTCAAGGTTACACCTGTACATCAAGGCAGCCCATGGCTCCCAACTCTTCAACCAAAGTTTGGACCTCTGAAGTTAAGCCACACTGTTAAGACCTATACATTTGATCCAGTAAGAGATTTAGACACCATGGAACCACCAATAAGCATGCAGGCTGCTATCAATGTGCCATCCATAATGGTGCAGCAGCTGTGGGAGACCCAAGAGGAACCCAGAGGACTGGCTCGAGATATTGTGACTCAGCTGTAACATGTTCTCTTTTTGCCAGATGATACATCAAATCCGTGGTCTGAAAACCATGAGGCCACATTAACCCTTCGTATCCGAACGGTCACACATATAACCAGCAGGTGTGAGCACATTACCACTCTCAGAAAAATAACAGACGTTAGTGAACATAGTGCGGGGTGGAAACCCGACAGCCAGCCATTGATAGGTTATGAACCTAGTTTAAACTGGTTATAATTAGAAAAAAAAACAAAAACAGGATCTCTAGTTACACCCAGGTTTTCCTTATGCGATTTTCGCATGAAGGACTGCGTACAATGAAAACCATAATCTGGAATAAGCAGAGGTGGAATAACAATAAAACTGTTTACAGCAGATCGTTTTCAGAAGCAGTTCATGATGGCCGGTGATGCTTTTCACCGATGCCACTTTGGAGAGTACATAATATAGTTGGGAGTTCAACATTTCGGTTTTAACTACTGAGAGAATTTTCAACAGACAAAGCTCAGCATTCTTGACATACAGGCCACAGCTTGCTTGCTACTAAGGAGTTAGTCCGAGGACAAAATAATGAGGCTTTGAGATAGACTGCATCGCCCCCAAGATGAGGGACTAGAAGGGCCATTGCGTTTTTGTGCGGGCCATGCACTAAGGTTGTTACATGTCGCAAAATCCCTCGAACTAGCAATGGAGTCTGCAAGCTTGTGCCAGACTGACAGCTAGCAACAAAGGAGAGATGCTAGCTGCGAGGAAGCATGCCACACTTGAAAGGCACACCTGATCCTCCCACAGCTTTTGAGGGAAGCCTATGTAAAAGTCACAGCTTTGCAAGAACTTGACAGGCACCTTTTTCCCACCTGCAGAAGTGGCGATAACGAAAGAGCCGCTGGGCAAGGAGGACCCAAAAGGGAAGACAAGGAGAGACAGTGGAGGAAGACAGACAACACGAGAGAATAGACACTGGGGCCATGCAAGAGGATTGTGCTCCCTGGGCAACCAGAGCATGTTGTAGCTGCCATTACGATCACTGATACCTCCTGTGGAGTCACTGCGAGAGGAAGAAGTTCTTTCTTCTAAGAAGCTTTTCAAAAACAGACTTAAATTATCCTCTTTTCTGCCCGTTTGGCCTCACGTCCTTATTGGGTCATTCCAAGTTACGTAATGGGCTGTTTCGACAAGAGGCCACATGTAGGAAGTGAGGAGGAGACCATCACTAACCCAGGCAGCAGCAACGTGTGTAGCGTTTCCTTCCTGGTTCCCCGATTTTTGCAAGAACTGGAAACATGGGCGGTGAGGTCCGTATGCCTTGTATGCTTGAGTCTGAGCTCTAACGGAGTCCTGATGCCCGCCAACTAGTGCCGGTGGCAATGCACAATGAGCCATTGAAGTGCGAGTTGTAAAGATGACAACCAAGTTCTTAAAAACATGGACCTCACTCGATAACGTACACTGTGTATCTAAAAAAGTTGTCGTTAAGACTAGAGAAGTACTCATTCTTATGCAATACGATATGTGAACAAAGTGTCCCAATTTGTAACAAAGGATGTAGGCTATACCTTGAACAGCGAGTAGTCACATCCAAGGGGCAGCTTACTGGCCACCTCTATGTGATTATAGAGGGCCCAGAAGTCCTCGACTGTGTCAAATGAAGTGATTTCCAAAAGGTTTTCCTCCCAGCTACGATTCTTGTCATTCTTGTAAAACCAGAGGCTCCATCGATGCTGCAGTGGATGCTTCACTGGTAGATCAAATGCTGTATCTGCAGATATTACCCCCAACTGCTCAGGTGCTCCAGGCTCGCCTGAGTCACTCTGCACAAAGAACAAGGCTCAAGTCAGCTTCCTTAAAGTGACACTGACAGGGCACACCCAGTCAAGCAAGACCGATAAATTACTGTCCCTAGTTAGCATCTGGGGGACAAGAGCTTTGAGAGGCCAGAAAATTACAAAACAGTGAGACATGCAGCAATGACCCATGTACACTAAGGAAGACTGCTCCTTGCTACCAGCACAGCTTTTGGGCCACAATTCATTGCTTTTTCACAGAAGCACCTGCGAGTAAAGAGCACCATAGCGTGTGCTGACCAATATGCTTAAGCGAAGCAAAACTCACTTTGCACTCAATGTTAACCTGTTATGTGCAGCAAGTTCAGAAGTGCAAGTCGAGCAAAAGCTCACCCCCAGTGGCATTTTCTCTCTTGCCAAACAGTGTAGCCACCGTGTCTTGAGAGGCCACAGGGAGAAACTGGCTTTGGCAGGAGTAATAAAAGGTACCCAGCACAGCCCTACTACAGCACTGGTGAGCCCAGGAAACTCATGCCATAAAAATAATGGATCCTCCGCACTGCACAAGCATGGCCTTTGTGAATTTTCTGAGCACCAGAACCTTTATGCACAGAAAAAAAAAAAAATTGTGGTAAGGATGACAACTACCAGGCTAGAATAACCTACTACAACCCCAATCACTCTCCATCCAGTACCCCTTAAAGGCTTTCTTATCAGGTGTCTAATTGTAGAGCTTTTCATGATTTTGAGGTGCAGGTGCGGCAGCTTCTGTTAGATGACATGCCTTTACGTGCATGCCAGCTCAAATTCACTCACAAGGTGCTTGCAGCTGAATGACTGATCCCATACTTGGTGCACTACCATAAAATTCCGAGCAACATCCTTTGCTAACCCCATGCAACACTGGCCAGCCCCATCTAGCACTGATCCAATCCAATCAGATTCTGTTTTGCACCTCTACTATACTTTGTCTCACAAGATGTTTGCAGCATTGCCAAAGGCAGGGGTATCCTGGTCCATTCAAGATCATGCGCACTATAATAGCTCCTACTGTCACCTCCACCAACTCGGTGGCCGAGAGATGTATAGGACCACAATTCCCTATTGTAGTGCGCATGATCCTGATTGGACCAGGTCACCCCTGGCGTTACTAGAACCAGCCTCAGTTTGAAAACTCCCCGCCTCCGCTGAACAGCGCGGGCGGCGCCCGGCGCCTTTCCCGGGTAGGTGGCGTGGCGGTCGCAACTGGCTTCTGACTGACGGCTTGGAGCAGCAGGGAAAGCTGGGGCGCGATGGGCGAAGGGCAGCATTTCCGAAGTAATATTTTGTCTGAAGCAATAATGTGATAGTCTTTTTTTTTTTCAACAGCTCAGGGGTGGAAGCAGGCTAGAGTATTTTGGAGCACCTTTGAAGCAACAAAACGAGAGTTTTGGAGCATATTAAGTTTTGGAGTATGTTTCTAAAGTCAAACATCTGATAATTGAAGTTTTGTTTTCCTGAAATACAAAATCTCCATATGAAAGTTCAATGCCCTTTCAACTTTGAACTCATCTCTGACAAGACAAACGGCCAAAGCATGCAAAGATATATAACACAGGTGAACCCTCAGCAAAACTTGGAAAAGACTAGCAGCACGTGTAACGCTTGCTGGTGCGCTTCATAGTCTGACCTAATGCGTTTGTCTATTTTCACTTGATAGATTCAAATGTCGAGCCCACCACTTCGATACGCTCTAGCAGCTATACTAATTTGGAGTTCAGATTAATGGGCATGGCATTTCTGCTCCCTATATTGTGCATATATATTTTATTTTATTTATTCAAAGCCCCCAGATATGGGGTATTGCATAATCCTTTTTGATCCTATGCCTGGGCTGCAAATCCCTGAGCACATTGATATTTCGTCTGCCAAAAAAGGCGCTTCAGACTACAAAATTGCACCTTGACAAGCTTGGTGCCAGTGCCGCTCCCATGCTTTTTGCCTACCGTGGGATCGCAGACTGCAGCACGACCTCAAACGTCTTGTCCATTGTCCATTTGTAAATGGCAGAAGTCTACAGGGGTGGAAGCAGGCTCGGGCATTTTGGAGCAGCTTTGGGATATTTAGATGGCATTGAAGGGTAGCCTTTCCATCCTACAACTTTTTTACTTCACTGCCTCCTACCCATAGTTTGTCATTCTTTGCTTGAGCAATGCTGTGGCTCATTTTTTTTAATTTTGGCGATAGACTGTATGGCTTTCCAACACTCTTGAGAAGCTTCCTAGTGATTGACACCTTTGGAGTACCAATCCATAGCGCTTTAAGTATGTTTTTGTCTGCAGTAGGCCTGGCAAGCTTGTCACTGACAAAGAGGCCCAATGGTGAAGTAGTTGCTTGTTTTCACAGCAGAACCATTAGAATAACTCATACAGTTTTTGCAGCCGGATAAGTTTCCTTCGTAACGGCTCACAGTAGCTTGCGCTACCTGCTTCACTTGCTGATCTTGCTTCTTTCCAATTATCTCCAATCGCAGGTGGCTCATACTAAATTTACTTACAAACAAATATTTATTATGCTCCATACTTCCTTCCTTTACTAAATTTACTTTGTATTAAGCACAGTGCAAGATGCGTTATATCTTTGCCACTGGTGCAATGCCACTGTTTCCATGTTCTGCTAAATTTGATGACAGAACATCAGAACAGCCAGTTTGGAGCAGTTTTGTAGCAATATTGCATTTTGGAGCAGGATGTAGCAGGGAAAGCAGTTTGGAGCAGCACTTCCACCCCTGATAGCCGCAACCTTCATAGTCGCAGTTACCAACTAATGTAAAACCTTGCAAGTAGCCATTCTTAAGGTGTAGCAGCCTGCGCGTGGGATGTTTGTCTGGTTTTCACCAACAGCGAACACTATACTTTTCGGGTATATTTTGCGCGATCTATGCGAACAATCACACGCCACACACCTGCTTTTGAGAAACTAGCTGTATGTGCATGCTTTAATTAAAACAAGTTGCCTACGTGTCAAAAAGCTTCGAGAGCAGGCTTTGCAATTTTTTCCCTGCCATACTTGACAATTCGAAGTGAAGTATCAGAATAGCGGCATGAGGAACTGCCGGTCATGCAATTTGTCGGAATCAATATTGACTATTTCCAGTTGCTGGTTAATGTTGGTTAAGTAATTTGAAATGAAATGGGCGTGCATGCGTATTGATCAATGGGCAATTTTAATGCATAGCTTTACTTGTTTCTTACCTACCGTGTACAAAATGTGTGTACAGAATGTGTCCGCAGTGGCTGTGTAGCTTATTTTGACAAGATTGCACTCGACTAATTGTAGTTCTCCATCGTTACCCTTTGATTAATAATTGTGACCATATTGAATGCTACATCATTAAGTAATATAGTGTTGGATTGCTTTGTAAGGTATACTTTCGCTGGATTATGTGTAGCACTTATTTAGTTGTCATTAATTACTTTTCCGTGATTAAAATATACACCTTCATGCTGCAACATCAACTCCTATATCGTTAGATAGCTTATGACTAATACAACTGCTTCTGTATTGATTATCGTAATTAGTGAATGGTGCTTAAATGCAAACGTTACACTACAGCATTAAATCATATTTTTGGACAGCTCGTATCGAGTACGAGTGCACAACTGATTGCACTAAACATGTTGCCAGGCAAGTTGGTGTAACATTTTGCTGTGAACAGAAAGAGCGGTAACTTGGAGGGATGGAAGCGTAGACAAATGCAGGCGATCGCGCTGCGTACGTCTTCATTTTTCTCTTCAAGTTGTCGCGCTAAGTTCACACAGCGCACTGGTTTTTTTTTTTGGAATTGTCGCAATATAACGGGCTCGGTCAGCGTACGGGAGGGTCTTTGAGCGCGCGTTTTAGTCGTCCATCGACTTACTGCACGCAGTATTACGAAGAGGGACCTTCAAGCACAAAAAGGACTCACGGACATACACACGCTTTAAAAATGAACTTGTAGGCAGGATTAATAAAGTGGTTCCTTTTAGAATACCACATGGGCTCGGGCTGGGCCTGAAAATGACTTTTGCCGGGCCCGAGCCCGGCTAGGGCATGAAGTTGCGGACCCAGGCCAGTCTACAGCTAGTTGTGTAGTCTTTCAGAAATTAAGGAATTGTGGCATTAAAATTGTTCAAGTGGTTTATGAATAAACCACTAAATGTGCATTTGTTAACGCCGAATGAGGGAAAGCTCGTTTGTAGACCGATTTTAATCAGCCTCGTTTGTAGACCGATTTTAATCAGCAGCATTGGTTTGCCCAAGTTACTTTGGGCGCGCACGCTTGTTCAAAGACACAAACGAAAAAGTTAAAACGAAAAAGTTAAAATGAAAAAGCACCAAACAATGCAGCGCGCTCTACTATGCTATACGTCTCATCGACCGCTGCAATACATGGCCCAAGCTCCTTTTATATGAGCACACGCCTACAAAAGTGGGAATTTTCAGCAATCAGTGAGCACCAAGGAGGTTATATAGATATATAACCTCCTTGGTGAGCACACTCCTTTGCAGTTCTATATGACCTCCTTGGTGAACACACTCAGTCGGATCTAGCAGAAGGCACTCTTGTATCATCTCGATTTTGTACTTGTGTTACCTCGGTGACTGGCATTTGAAGCCTCATAAGCTCGGCAGGCAGCAGTCATTTCAAAGATAGCCTTTCTCTGCCTTAGCCTACCCCCCCTTCTCCCCTTAAAATATCTCTATGCTACGATAAATGGCACTGAATAAGCGCGAAGGAATATTCGGGTATTCAAACTCAAATGCATGCACAATAAACAGTTTTGCTTTTCGTCTCCATAAGGATGCAGAGTGCGGCATTGAACGCTTCACAAGAATATGTAGGGTTTTTTTTTTCTTCTCTTGCCCTTGCTAACGCAGGTTCTTGAGGCATAGTTGCCGGGGGCATCTTGTGTGATTGAGCCATTTTAAAATTCCTGTATCTATAGCTCTCAAACCTTAAACTTGATTAGTGATTATGAAACATTTAAGCAGTATCCTTAATTTTAAATATACCATCAGTCCTATACAAGACTAAGGAGTGGGTTGGCTACATCAAAAGTACACCCATAGCAATAAACTAAGAAAATAGACATGAAATACAGTCATGACCAAAGGAAAAAAAAATTCGTGAACAGCATATCTATAAGCGCTAATTCAGCAATTCAGATATCAGAGAGCATTACGGCTTTTAGCACATACAATATTATTGATAAACTTATCACAATCTCGCTTCGGACTTAGTGGCTAGAGCCCATGGAAGGTGCATAGAGAAAATAAATTGGCAGTTCCTCATGTGATGGCAACTATATCCGAATCTAGCAACCAACTAGCCCAGATAAGAGCTTTGGTAGTACAGTTTTGCGCTCTTTCGATAACGCAATACTTCATGCAGTCTTTTGGAAATTTTTTCTTCTATGCGCTTGCTTTCTTTATTTGAAATGTTGACTTATGTACTGTTGCATATAAATGAGGACTAAATCCTTTATGATGGAATAAAAAAGGCGTTAAGCATTTCTTTTTTCGCCATAACTGTACATTTTTAAGGAATCCGCTCAGACTGACTGCCGCGCCTGAGCAAGACTTGGTAGAGCGGGCGTGGTTCAGGCCTGCTTCATGTCAGCGTGGGCCCTGGCTGGGCCTAGGCCTGGAGCAATGAGCCCGGGATAGGCTCGATCTTCAAATGATGGGCCCGGGTCAGAAAATCAGGCCTGCACAGTGCTCTAGTTCGTTTCCTATCCTTCTCACTACCGTTATTAGGTGCAGTGGCAACTTAGCACCCCATGTTGCCTGAATGAATGAAATCTACTACTCAACTCAGCGAACTATGAAAAAACCAAAATATTTTCAAGGAAATAGGAATACTAAGTCAATCATATTTCCGGAGTCGCTATGTTCCACAATGTCAAGTCAGCGTTTTGAACTCGCGAGCGCACGGCTGAAACGACTGTAGCTGCCGGCAAACGCACCGGCGCGGCACGATGAAGCTTAGTTTGACTTCAGCGCCACAAAATAGCTTGTGAAGGGGTAAATAAAATTTCAGAGCTGTGTACACAGCACTTTTTTGTTTTAAGATACATTTTTAAGAGCATGGCTGTTGCCGCTATCTTGAATTTAGGTGCCGTTCCGACATGCCCCCCCCCCCCCCCCCCCCCCCCCACACTTCACCGGTAACTTCGACCTGCGTGGAGGAGGGCGCGCTTGCTTGGAATTTTACGGTAGTACCGGTAAACCAATAAATGACCCACGCCATTGTGGTAGGTAGTGTACCTTATGACCCTGACATGAGTTCTACTTCAAATGACACCAGCTGTACTTGTACTAACAATTAGACTTGCCATAGGCCAAATACAATGGCTAATGGCATCACTTAAATCTTTCAAGCACTTTTTGCCCAGATCTTGATGACGGAAATTAATGGTGCAAGGGCTACTGCCAAGCAGCACCATGGCACGAGACATTTTTCGTCTACACAAGGATGCGTCATTTCCAGTCCCATTTCCCCAGCACCTCACTCCTGAACCTGGCAGCACTGGGAATCGAACCCCACATTTTCCGCATAATAGCACAAGGACGCTCAAACTACTAGGCCATCACTGTGGTGCTTGCCTAATCCATAACTTGCACCATCATGTCAACACAGGCTTAAAAAAAAAAGCCTGTTACATTTGCTACGCAAAAGTTTTCTTATTGTGGGCATGAACAAAATCTGATATGTAGTAACACTATAGTTTTGATAGTAACATCACCGCAACAGGATTTGTCAAATGAGTACTCCGGGAATCGCGGGATAACTTTTTTAATATGCACGTGACACTTGTCACACAAGTACCAAGTACGTTGCCGAACGTGCTACCAGGCTTGCTGGTGTTAGAATTTCGTTCGCTAGCAAACATGAAAGTCATCAGCTGCGACATGAGAAGTGCTAAATATGACAAATTACGACTGTCTGCAGCGCACTCGGAAAGGCGTTAAAAATTCGCAACAGACAAGGCTACATACACATATCGCCTAAAAAGGTTGTGTACTAATGAAAAGCTATCTTCAACGACATGACCAGTGAGGTGAACGGAAAGTTCGAACTCTAGTTAGCCCTAAACACGTTGAGGGATGTCCCGCGCAAACTTTAACCACAAGGACCAACACACACAGAAAGGGGGGCGGGGGGAGGGTGCGACTCCGTTCTGGATGGAAGATTTTCAATCCTTTGTCGCCATTCCGTGTCGACGAGTGGTTGAACGCATGCCGACATTACGTACTGCTCCAAGCTAGATTTAAGGCAATATCGTATGGCGAGCGGACGCTAGAGCGCGGTAAACAAAGAATGAATGGACACCACAGCATGTCAGGTTGACACGACTGAAACCCGACAAATGTGGCATCACCTTCTTAATCCCTGCAAAATGAACACTACTTGCGAGCTTGAAGACTAAGAACGCTAAAAAAAAAACCGAACGTTAAGCCCTGCCAGCCACAAGAAATGAAACTACGTTAACGTACTGCCACAAATTAGGATTACGCAATGAGCCCACGCAGTACCGGCATCAGTACTAAATGTGCGAATTACGATTTACTAAACGCATTAATGTCGCGAGTTCAGCCTCGTAGCACAAAATACGCATAAGCTATGAGCAAGCGTCGACAAAGTACATCCACACGTCCACAGTTATTTTTCGCAGACACTTGACATGCGACACGACACGTTCGCGGGTCATGCCTCCGGGTAAAGCCCTACCTGGCGTCGACACTGCGACGCCTTTAAGCAAACAGAAAACTATGTAAGGTATTGAGAAGGTACCCGAGTCACCTGCATTAAAACAAACATACACGTCGGAAAGCTTTGATAATAAATTAAACAGAATTATTGAACACGGAAGCACTGAAATCCTGTTAAGCCTACTAGCGCGGCGCAGCGGTTAGCACCATATTGGTGACGACAGATATGCAGGGCCTAATAACCTCCCTTCGGAGTTTAACGCAAAGCCAGGAGGTGAGAACTCGAATCGGTGCCTACAGGCACAACCTAGGGTCGTGACATTGTAAAAACGACAAAAGGTGGCATTAACATACCTCGGAATACTTGTCTTCAGCCGCCATACTCAACACGGCACGGGTGACACGGGCTACACGGGTTCAAAGATTCCGTAGCTCCGTGGCTCCGTCTGGCGGTTCAAGGTAGAGGTGCGGTTCACGCGGTGACGTCCACAACGCGAGCCTCGCGACGTCGCATCAGGGAACCCAAGCTCAAGTTTCGCCGCGCGATGGCAGCGCCGCATTCCTGGCATAGTGGCTAAATGTGAAACGATGGGACGTCGCCGGAGCAGACGCTCCGCTAGCTTCCTGTGCACATGTGGCGATCGAGTTGCGCCTAGCGGTTATTTGGCGATACAGAAACGCTTCTGCTGATGCGAAACGGAGGTACTAAGTAGCATTGTGTCATGGGAAGCCACAATAGTAGACGAAGCACGAAGCGCCAAAAGACGAGGCTCATGTGTGGAACTTAGCAGATTTCAGTGGAAGCGTTTCCACAAGACCTGTTTTCCAACCGCATAACAGCATTCTGAGAAGTCTCGCGTTCTTTGTGGAAACGAAAAGGGCAAATTTTCCCCTTCTCTATAAACTCAGAAATGTTCGACAGTTGACAAAGACGTCTTAGAGAGGCATCAAAAGAGTAAAATGGTTTAACACCATGTATATACGAAGGGAAGGGGGTGTCTTGCTTTGCCTGTCTTGCTTTGCCGATTTTCTGTGCTCTCTCCCTGCTTTGCGAGTGCTCTCAAAGCAACCAAATCAACAGATATCCAGCTTGCGACGTCCGCGATCGACAATGATGTGTGAATGTACCCTACGACCAAGAAAATATCTAAAAACGAGGCCTGTTTTTTTTTTTTTTTTTTTTTTTTTTGTGGGGGGGGGGGGGGGGGTACATGCTTGGCTGAGCCGCTTTTACAGATTTCCGCAAATTGGCCAATAAATGAATCAACATTATTACTATTCATAACAAAGGTATGTTGGAAGTGCAATACAAAAGCGATCCTTTATGGCTCGATGACACTACTCGCGCGGAGCACCCTATTCGTGTCACAGGTTTTGTAAATGCAAACCAAATATAAATGAAGCACAACCATTTAGTAAGAACCTAAATAAAGCACGATTGTAGTACAAGCTTGGATTTCACCTTCCTTCCGAGCCAGCGAGCCGGTTATGTCGCGTGCAGCGCGCGGAGCACGCATATATGTGCTTTTGAGATTGCTAGCGTTCGTGCCTTTGAAGAAACATCTCCTTCGGACTATAGGACTATAGCTTATTCTTCTACTGCAAGATTTTCTTTAGTAAACCGTATATAGATAACAAAGATATAGTTTACAAAACCGTATATATAGATCTCATGCTACAGGCCAAAACGATGATCAACAAGCGAGCAGCTCTATATTTCAGAGTACTGATAATACTTCCGCAGTTTTTAAACATATTATAATGTAGCGTGTGCAACACCAGCCGCTAGGCGGCTACTCGTCGAGAGTCTCGTGCGCGGAATCGAAGTGGCCCCGTGGCGTTCGATGAGAAGATGCTGAAGTGAAGTCGGTTGCTGTCACTCGATCGGTGCTCTGGACCTGCTCTCCTGTGCCTGCTAGATCAAACCCTATTAAAAACCAACCTTCTGGTTACGGGCCTAAGCGGCTACGTGACAATATACGACAATATAGTTACATAGCTGACTTACCTCGAGATAAACTTCCCGCGTTTTCGCTAACGTGGGAAACAAGGTCTATGTATGTGGGAAACGCATTCAAGGTCAATGACGCATTCGCAATCAATATTTACTCATCGCCGTCTGTCGTCTGCTCTAGAGTGCAGACGTGAATAAAAATTTTCTCGCCTATAATTACGTTTCCTCCATGGAAATACGCGACAGGTTGTCCAATCATCAAGACGGAATGCAGGCGGCATGTCGCGATGCGCCTACGGGGGCGCGTCAGGGCGCGTGCTCGTTCGAGAGAAAGCGCGCGTCGCATGTCGCGAAGGCAGCGAGCCGAGCCGGCGGCGTCACAGTGTATGTTTTTCTGCCACAGATAGCGTTGCCCATCAGGAGCCGCAGTAGTAACTTAACAATTTCCTGTAAAGCCCTATAGTTCAAGGCAATGGGCCAGATTTAGCCAAAGCATTGGGGTTTAAGGATAATGAAGGGAAAATAGACTTTAAAAGGGTATAAATAACCAAACGAAGGTTAGCTGATTGGTGGCTGAAAGGAAGGCAAGAATAGGTCCACACTATATATTACTATTCACGGCTAGGCGGCCTGTGGCGCCGCCGCCCGATTCAAAGGGTTCAGCCAGTTCAACTTTATCCATCCATTCACCCATCCGCAGCGCCGCCCAGCGATGCTTTGGGCTTGCTTGGTAGCACAAGGCGGATGGGTAGCATCATAGAGTTAACTCTATGGGTGGCATAGTATTAACTCTATGGGTAGCATAGCATAGCTTGGTAGGATACATGGAGGAAGTTTTTTCTTCCTCCATGGTAGGATAGATTTCAGTCAGTCTTGGTTGGTATATACATGCAGCGATACATGCTACCAAAGCCGCAAAGCACGCTGGGTAATTCCGACGCACTTCGGGTCTTTCTGCGAGACGCGCGTCTGCTGCGGCGCTGTGCTTGAAACTGCATCGACAAGCTTGAATTCGACTCTTCACGTATTTTATAAGCCTGAATGAAGTCGTAGAAAAGGTCATGATAATCTGCACACATGTTATGACCCTATTTAACGTTTCGTATTTGAAGGAAACGAGTGAAAAATCATTCAAAGTGCAACCATTACAATGATTACAACGTGTGTCGTCTGTTCGCGCTGAAGTTTAGCATGCATCATTCATTCGGCGAAAGTTCGTTTTTCGTTGATGATTTCATGCTATCGTTACGTATATCTCTAAAATATACTGGAGTAAGCATTTTTTAGAGGTATTTCGCTAGCAGAAGCCGGATAATTAGATTGCCGGGAGCCGCAGTTTAGCGGTATACGTAGGTTCGGACTGTCGCGCAAGTTGTAGCTGCGACGGCAAAGAGCTGAAAGTATGCAAATATCAGGAGGACATTGTGCACTTTTTTTCAGCCTTTACAAAGCTTTATCGGTTTATGCTGCACTGCCCGAGAGAGTCATATCAGCTAGAGTTTTTTGTCTTGCGGTGTACTGTAGCTGCCTGCAAGCATGGCCGGTACACCGCGTTTTAGTTGCTCAGCTAAAATTGTGACATGCGATTCTAACAGCTGTAGTGCTATTCCTTCAGAAGATCTAGATTTACTTACCAGTGCTTCGAAACTTTAGAAGTATGCACAATCTTCGCTATTCGAAGTTACGTACATGCTCTCGGCAGCTCAACTGATTTTGTTTACATAATGTGCCAGTTTTTTCTGTTTTGTTTTTTAAACTATAGGAGGTAGAATGCCAAAGAGCTGTGTCATGGTTAACATCATACTGTCAATCAATGAAAACATTAGGAGGATCACGGAAAAAATAATTAAAATCTCCCTCAAGCATTCGATTTTTACTTGAGTTGTATTACGAAAATGACTGATGTATATGAGTTACATTTTTAGCACTGCTGTATTCATTTTGCATGCATCATACCCCAACATGTATGTAGCCATGACTATATGGCCAAAAACCTCTACTATATGCTTGTTGAGAGCCTGGGTCGCCTAGTAACGTAGCTATTCCGGCAGTCAGAGAGACATATCCACTTGCCAAAGCTGTAGTGCATGCGCGAAAACCCCATCATTAACAAAATTAACTACCATAGTGTGTGGGACATTTTACACCATTCACATACAACTGTGGAAGCTCTCCATGTTTGAAATTTCCATGCTTGATTCTCCAATACTGATTGCTGCATTATGTTGGTCGAAAAAGGGAAGTACGTACTAAAACAAAAGCTTTGTTTTAATGACGTCTCTTGAAATCTCCAGAAACTTCGGATGCGAAACCATTATTTTTTTTCAATCAAAGCTGGGAAGAGCCTATTTTGCTGTTGTGTACTTTGTGTTTGAGGCCTGGTTGGACAGAATAACTAGATTGTGTATATATACATTCAGATGTTTAGGCACATAGGCTGTTAATGCATACATACTGAAATGTGGGAATGTATAACTTCTGCACTATATGCAATGTGTTCAAGGTAAAGGAGTCAGGTATGAAAACCAGGCATAAAGTCAACTTGTTTTGTGGTTGTTCATAATGAAAACATCAACTGAAAGCAAGGTATCAACGCTTAGCCCAGCGTTGCTACAGACACCAAGAGAAACAGTCAGGCACAAATAGCCAAAGGTAAAATTGACTAGACTTTATTATACAGCCATGAAAGAGCAAAGGTTCTTGGAAATGGGAAACCATTCTCATATACACCCCATATTACTTTCTCCAGCGGAACTTTTGCAGCATATTTTTACAGCATGTAATATATAAGCGACCTCCAAGCAAGGATGGGAGTGAGGAATAGTAAACTGTGACAAAATGTCTGCATAAAGAAAGTAGCAAAATTCCCATAAAGAAAGGCGTTAGGCAAGGACACACGATCTCCCCAGTACTATTCACAGCTTGCTTAGAGGAAGTATTCAGAGACTTGGAATGGGAGCAGTTAGGGATAAGGATAGATGTAGAATACCTCAGTAATCTGCAATTTGTTGATGACATTGCCTTGCTAAGTAACTAGGGGGATGAACTGCAAATAATGATTGATGACCTAGACAGGAAAAGTAGAAAGGTAGGCTTGAAAATCAACATGTAGAAGACTAAGGTAATGTTCAACAGCCTCGGGAAGGAACAGCAGTTTAAGTTAGGTAGCGAAGCACTGGAAGTAGTTGGCGAATATGTCTATTTAGAACAGGTAGTAACCTCAGATCCAGACCATAAAAAGGAAATAACAAGAAGAATAAGATTGGGATGGAGCGCATTTGGCAAGCACTCGCAGATTATGACTAGTGCAGCTTACCGGCATCGCTCAAGAGGAAAGTATACAATACAGTTTCATCTTACCTGTACTCACCTATGGGGCTGAAACGTGGAGGCTAGCCAAGAGGGTTCTACTTAAGTTGATGACAATGCAGAGGGCTACGGAACGAAAAATGGTAGATGTAATGTTAAGAGATGGGAAGTATGCAGAGTGTCTTAGAGAAATAACCTGAGTCAATGACATAGTGGAAATCAAGAAGAAATGGGCGTGGGCAGGACATGTAGTGCGAAGAGAGGATAACCGATGGTCGCTTAGGGTAACAATTAAACTGTATTTCAAGGGAAGGAAAGCGTAGCAGGGGGAGGCAGAAAGTTAGGTGGGTGGATGAGGTTAAGGAGTTTGCAGGGGTCAAGTGGATGCAGTTAGCACAGAACCGGGTTATTGGAGAAATATGGGAGAGGCCTTCACCCTGCAGTGGGTATAGTCAGGCTGCTGCTGATGATGGTGCCTAGTACAGGCTGTAAAAATGAGCTTCAATAGACCTGTGGGCGAGTAATAGCAAGCTGTAAGAAAATGCATAGCACAGTACAGTAATCTTGCCGAGGCAAGATTCATACTTCTCACCCTTAGACATATAAAAGCTGCTAGCTAGGCCAGCCTCGGCCTACCTTGCAGAATTTTGTACTTCTTGAGATAGCCAATGGCCACCGCCTTATTTTCCATTTAAGGCCATGCAGCGAATGAAAATAAGACATAAACTTCATGTCCATTGCATCACAAGTAGTATATGTAGACGCATTCATTTAATTTTCGCATGCACGCATTTAGCAGCACCTATAGGCCATTATAAAACTGATTTGCTGAAGAATAAAATTTGGTTTTATACCATGTATCTCAGCTTTTCTCAAGCTATATACAATGAAAGATGAAAATTAGCTGGACAATATGTGCAAATGAAGATTTCATGACTCTGACCCAGAGTATAGGAAAATGCTTTAAATTCTTATCCCTGCAACAGTCTTTAACTGTCTCTCTTTCTACACAAGACAAGAATAAACACCGCAGCACAAGCAGGAAACTTTATTAATCTTGCTTGTATTTCTCCGCAATTTACGTGTGCTCACGTTGCTTGCTTCGCTGGTGAAAGCATATGTGTTTCGTTATCTGGAGCGAAATCAGCAAATAACTGCTTACACAACAATTTTTTAGCGCAAACAAAGCCAAAGACAAGTAAGGCGAGACGTACACACACAAGATGAACTACCAACTCGCCCAGCAAGAAGTTTTATTGAATTACACTACAATGTACACACCACAATGTATACACAACAATGTATAAATTTTACAACTGCTAACGGTGGAAAGCGCTGGCCTAGAGTCTGGCAACGAGACCAACCATCGACAGCATGATTGGTACACTCGCCGTGGTTCTAGAAACTTTCATTTAGCAGAAGTGGCAGGGGAGAAAATTGTTCAGTACTTATAATATAATATCACGCTGTACTGACGGAGGCCAAACAACACAATTTGCGAACCTTCTGAAGACGTGGAACGACCGCTCGCTGCTACCGTCATCATGCGAAAACAGCTGTAGCGCATAGCCAAAGTGGCCCGAGCGAGAACTTGGTACTCTTGAACGAGAGCAAACAACCTACTTCACGAAATTTCCTAGCTTTCACAGCGCTATACAACACTTGCCATTGACAAAATACTTGAATTAAAGCTTCGTGTTCCATGTGCAGCTCGCCGTCAACGGTCAACCAGCGGATCGCAACGGCCAACTATTTTTCGCCGTTCACAACTCGACGGCACTCCAAACATCTTGTATCGCGTTCTAGTTGAGTTGCCATAGTTGGAAGCCGAGCACAATACCACATTCCCAGCAAATTGAGCATCAATATCAAAAGAACAAAGGTCGAAACCGAACGGCTGCAACCAATGCCACCAGAAACCAAAGCACAAAAACGACCCGGAAGTCGAAATTTGCGTGACAAATCCTTCATAAAATCAGCCAACCTTTTTCCATTCATTTAATCATTTATTCGTCCTTCATCTCATAACCTACTGATGCCCTGAGGCAATAAATATCGACTTAAAAAAAAAAAAAAAAAATCCTTACCGTGACGCAATGTCCGCCAAAATTTGGACATCATCTATTAGCCAGGCTAGAGTGTACTAGAATAGCCAGGCCCGTGAGCCAGCCAAACTTGGAGGTTTGCTGACTGTTTGTGAAGGTTTATGAATGAATGAAAGAATGAATGAACTGTCGCGTCACCTCTGGGTAAGAAAACAAACTGCTCACAAGTTGGTACCGTGTGGGGAGAAGAAGAAGAAGGTTGGTACCTGTTAAGTTGGTTGGTACTGACTGGGTTCATGCTGGGTTGGTAGGGTTTGATAGAGCTAAAGTGAGCTAGAATTGGGTAGTGTGCGCACTCCTCAGCCGGCGCCATACATTGCGATGACGCCGCTTATGTCAGCAGATTCTACAGGGCCTTGAATATTTGGGAGCTGGGATTTAAAAAATTCTTATGGAAAATCTACTACCCCATTCGAGCTGAAATAACGTTCACAAAGTAGCGAAATATCGTCTACGTTATCTGATAAGTGATTCAACATCGGTACTTTCCTAGATTTTCCGAAATCGAGAAAAAATTGCTCTCGGTGGCGTGCACAATTTTCGCAGAAGAGAGTCGAAAATGATGATAGTGTTAGCTAGTCCCTTTGTAACGGGTGGACACCAGATTGGTGTCCCAGCTAATAAAAAAAAAAAAAAAACCACACACACACAATTGTCTAAAGAGACATCAACTAAGAAGGTCACACGCAGCACTTCGCCTGGACACACCACACCCGGCCCAAACTTTGCCGTTGTCAGATGGGGAGGGGGATTGGCACCCCATCACAGTTGGCGAACTGCACTCCACCATTCGGCGAGCCTTCTCGTCGTCGCCGCAGTTGGTAAAGAGCGGACACTCCCATAGGGCCCAACGGCCCATTTGACTGTAGTGCACCAAGCGGCCAGCGGCAACTACTTCCGGTCTTGCTGAAAGGCGCGTTATTTAATGCTAGCATGCGGTGCGCCCTTCCCTGCCCTTTTGGCGCATTATTTTGGTTTTACACGGTCTGCTAGTGTTTCTATTTATGTTCATCATGCATAACATGAAAAATAGATTCCCAGTTCTCTAAATTGGCCATCAACGCCGCTGCGCCACAGCCTTTGCAAAACAGTATTGCAGAAAAGACGCCAAGTGCTTTGTGAAATGAACATTTATTTTGCTGCATATAAAACACACAAGAGACGCAACAGATGTAGACGGATGCATTGACAAAACTTGGCACGCATTAGGCGATGTGCAAAATACAGAAAAATAAAAATACACAAGGCGAGAAACAGCATGGTAGAGACAAAAAATAGCATAACGTTGATTTCCAAATTATGGCAAATGATATGTAACAAAACAGGCATTATACATAAACTACACAGTCTCAGTCGCGGCTACCTTAGCAACGGTAACTTGTATTGTTCAGGGCAGAGAGAAGTACTGACGCTTGGGGGAAGGCCACTCCGTTCACTCGTCGCATCTGCCGCGCTTCGGCTGCAGTCCGTGCTGTTGGAAAAGGAATGAACATGATGCAGAAGGTTGCAATGAAATGTAAGGCCGCTGCACCGCGCACACAACTGTGCATGTGGGTGCGTACTGAAGACTTGGTGAGCAGCAGTTATGGTCCAGAACAGAAAAGCTGCAATTCGTAAAATTGATACAAAAGCTACTGTTGCAACGTAGAGGTCAGAAAATGCAGGCTAACCGAACCTATCTGAAAATGCATTTCTACAGTGAGTGAAATAACAGCCACTAAACTAACAACATTCCTCAAGAGCACTGAACAGCTGAAGCAATGAAGCTTGCTGCATAATAAAACATTTCTCACTTTAACGTTGTCGCGTTACATGCAACGCGACACCACGTAAAACTAGCTGTTCGCAAAACCGCGGCCGGCGGGCACGCCATGTTGGCTTGCCCTTCATACGCGACTTTGTGAAGCGCAGACCACCGTGCTGAGCTAAACTGCCCGAAATGCCTCGCAGTTTGACAAGAATGAAACATTTCACACCTTGCGGTTGCCCTGTTAAACGCGACACCACGCAAAACTAGCCGTTCGCAAAATCGCCATGTCACGTCACCGCGGCGGTCAGCACGCCTTGTCATGTTAGCTTGGCCTTCACGTTCGACTGTGAAGCGCAGTCGTCGCCGTACTGAGCTAAACTGCCTGAAATACTGCACAGTTTGACAAGAAAGTCAAGAATGAAACGTTTTTCACTTTACCGTTGCTCTGCTAAACGCGGCACTTGGCAAAACTAGCCGCGTTCGGCAAACTGCGTCAGCATGGCCGCACCGGCCGGTGAACACGCCATTTTGGGGCAACGGCCTGCCTTGGTGCCTTTACATGCCACTTTGTCAAGCGTGACGAGCTAAACTGTTCGAAATGAAGCTGTTTCCCGGGAACACAATATATTACACCTTGCCGTGGTTGGGAACCGCCAGAGTTACGGCGTAACGAACTGCGCCTGAACAGCGGGCGCGCCTGTTCACGAGCTGCGAAACTTATTGGCACCGGCCGGCATGGTCAGCGTAAACTGCTTGAAATGCAGCGTAGTTAAGCAAAAAACGTTGCTCACCTTGCCGTCGTTCCGCGCAGCAGCCCACAAGAGGTGCCGTTGTCAGATGGGAGGAGGTTTGGCACCAGAAGGCACCGCACCTCAAGGTCTCATCATTCATACATCATCCCCGGCACGTCCCCCCCTCCCGGATGTTCGGGAGGCGGAGGTTTTTGTTTTGGGATGACGGCCATACCCTGGCAAGGGGGCAGTCGTGTGGTGACACGCACACAGCAGTCACCGAACACTATGCCAACTGTGTTTAAGGTCCCCGCTATGATAGCAGGCCGAACACAGGGAGACCGGACCTTCTTTGGACCTCGGATGTCCTGAAGGACAACTGTAAATTTAAAGGGCTTCATATCGATACTGTTATGGTACGCCCAGAAACCTCGCAAATAATCGGTGGCCTGCTCCACGTGTCCATGAACTCTTGCTCGCTGAGGTGACGCTGCTCACGGCTTAGGTGAAACCAGACCTCCCTGCGGACTCGTGCGAGTACCTCATGAAGGCCTGGGACACTGCGCGAAAATGCAGCGGCGCACCTGGCAGACCAGACTTGGTACATGCACTCAACGAGCACAAACTGTTTCACCGCATGCCTGGGTAACGGGTTGAGGTACCGGACAGTTTGATATGGCACTCCTGGAATGCTAAACAAGGTAGCCAATCGTCGAAGGAGGGCTGCTGGGAGAAGACATTGTGTAAAGATATGCACAAGGTCTTCACGACCACCACAGAACGGGCAAACTGGATGCAAGCTCGCTCGTGTGAATGCCTTGCTGCGGATGGGAAGCCGTCCGTGTGCAAAGCGATACATGAACGTTGCTCTGCTTGCATCCAAAAAGTCTGCCAGTATCAGATTCCAGCTTGGATGCATATTGGACAGATCTGTTTGAATATACCTAGGGGGGAGCTTCGGCGTCAAAAGATTGGCTAGATCTTTTAACGGTACTGCCAGAATATATATGTCGGCCTGGAGGCCTCTGAGTCGCTCCAAGCAGTTAGTAGCATGCTTGGGCGTAAAAGGGCGAAGGAGAGCCAGAAAACCATATCATATTCAATGGATATTCAATGAACATCCATAAATAGATATCCGATGTCCATATGATGTTTACAGAAGTTCATATTATGTTGACATAACATCCATTGAATGTCCATTTTGACACTTGTGGACCCCCATATAATGCCCACAGCATGTCCACACACAATATTGATGAGACATTAAATGATATTGTGTGGATATTAACCAATATATTTTTCGGTGCTGTGAGTTGTGCATTAGGAGTACCCTACTTTATAATAAGCGAGTAATTGCTCAATAATGTCCACCCAAGCACCATATGGCCCCACCTGGGTGGATATTATTGAGCAATTACTGGTTTATTATAAAGTAGGGTGAATGGGCGTAACTGTGCAGCTACTACCATCCTGCAAATATACTTCTCTTCGGGGGCAATGCCCTAAATACATTTAGAGTGCACTAAGTAATTGATTTCATATTTTGCAGCAACTGCTGAAAATCAAGAAAAATTATTGTTGTTGTACAGTCATGTTTATTTGGTCATTTATGTTTTATTTTGCCTCTGTGATATCAGGTCCGGGGGTCACATTGACGACCTGCAAATATACAAATGCACATATATAAATACATGACAATAGTAACGGCAGCACATTTATCACAAACATGAAAAAAGTAGAATGGTGGGTATGATGCAAATGAAGCATGTTCATTGATGCAATCTGAGCTTGGTAAAATGAACTCAGCAGCAGTCGGAATGCACTGGCAGTATATCCTAAACAAGCACCCTTGTGGAGACAGCATTCTATTCTTCACAAAATATTTTGAAAATCCATGGCAAAAACTCATATTGTAAGCACACTGCAAGAAGTGGTGAAGACAGCCCTCTTAATATAAACAGGAAAAAAAAGTGAAAGGGTGGGTATCCTGGAAGGAAACTGTTCATTGGTGTAATTACACCAACAATATACACATACATACAACATAAACATATGCTGGGCCTCGCAAACAGTGGAAAGGACTTTGATGCAATCTTCCAGTGTTCCCGGGGCAACATTCAGCTTAAATTAAAAAGCAACATGTGTAAGAAAAAACATACAAGACCACCAGGATCTCACTAAGTATGACAACTTAAATGAAAGGAAATTTCAAGGAATCAACACAAGAAAATTTTAGATAATGTTAAAAAATGATTAAATTCAGAAAACTGCAGCTGACTCCCAAACAAGAGCAAAAACATAGCAAATTTAAAGATAAGAACTTTAATAGCTATCAAAACTGAAGCCCTTGAATGCCTATTATATATTCGAGAGTAGCAATGAATGATGGGCTCTTGGTAGTCTTTCACCATCACAAGACAAGGCCGGAACTGCCTTCTAGAGCTGCGCTAGGAAGCTGTCCACTTTACTAATAAGAGGTAATGTATATGGTAGGCGGCGGGACTGCCCTGCAAAGTGTTTTATTCAAGTTCAGGCTGTTCTAGACACCCAAAATCGCATCTGATTGCCTCTAGCTTGGCTGCCATCCCTATTGAACAAGTCCAACACGCATGCTTCTTTCTAGAGGCAAAGAAGCGGCACTGTGTATTTTGCCCACATGGACGGTTCAATCATCCCAGCTCGAACTAAACGTCGTGTATTTTTAGCAATGTATGACTTCAACCGAAATGATAACCGACTGGTAAAGTCACTGCCACTAAAATTGCACAATACCAGAAACGAACCCTAACGCTTTGTTTGCCAAACAGTAACATCAACACTCACCATTTTAGCTGTTCTCCCGCACAGTCGTCTGGTGCTTGGCCGAATTTGGGCGCGGGACTACGTGAAGCACACAACAAAAAGGCCGCCGTTGCGAGAACAACACAAACACGCGAAAGAAAAAAAAAAAAAGAAACAAGCGAACGACCACCAAGAGGCGGCTGCCACAGCAATGCTGGCGGTGGCGCTAGCGGCGCGGCCGGTGGCGATGACCGTGGCTACTAAGCTGCCAGCTCTGTTGTTGGTTCTCGTTTCGGAACTCTGGCGTTTGTGACTGCGCTCGTTTCGGAACTCTGACGTTTGGGAATGTGAACTTAACGTGAGGAGTCTCTACCAAGTTTGGCCTTCCGAACGTGTTGGCATCCATGAAAAAAAAAAAAGAAATGCGCCAGTCGATAGCCTAAATAATTCCTTCAGAAAAAAAAGGACCAAACATTAAGTAAACATATCTCCCCTGTATGAGACGACACATGCGCAATATGTTTGTGCTATAACCAAGTTAAATATACATCCACTCAAAGCTTTTAAGCACTTTTCCCAGATTTCTATACACTGAAAGAACATCCACGAAATGATATCTTTAGAATATCCACTAAATGATTATTTTCATCGAATAATCCTCTCAATATCCACACAATATCGACAAGTGACATTTGACATTAGGACTATTTGTGGACATCCTCTGAATATTCATGGTTATCTGCTTTGCGAAAAAAGACGAAGGCGGGTGTTCAGGAAGAACGAGGTCAAGCTTCGAGTCAGGGACATGTCTGAATTCAGGGCTGTCTGGGTCCATCTGACGTGTAGCACTGCGGTTACTATGCCCAGGTCGGGGAGGCCAAGGCCTCCCTTGTCCCGAGGCTGTTTCACCACAGGCCTCCCGATTTGATCAATCATTCCGTTCCACAGGAAACGGAAGAGGATTCTCTCAAGCTGCAGCTTGGTACGTGCCGGCAGAGGTGTTATGCAGGCAACATACGTCAGGAACGAAAGAACGACAGTAGCCCGTGCCGTGAGAGGGCACGCCAACGTCCCATATTCTCTCTCTTCTCAAGCTTCTCTTTAGCAAGAGGCCAGTTGGTCTCGGATAACCCGTCGGAACGGAAGTGGTAACCTAATATACGAGCTTCATCCCTCACAGGAAGGCCATGAGAGGGGTTTGGACTGGACGGTGCTTGCCTGATATACAGGGTGGCACTCTTGGATTTATTCAGCCTAGCCCCACTAGCCCTGCAGTACCCTTCTATGACGTTAAGGACGGAGCACACAGATGCCTCGTTCGGAACGACGATAGGTCGTCTGCATAGGCAAACATGGGGACAGGCGGAGAGCCTGGCGGTAAAGGAAATCTGCCTACCTGGGAGTCTTTTGCTAGTCTTTGGAGGAGAGGTTCGATTGCAAGCACATAGAGAGCAGGTGATAGGGGACATCCCTGTCTAACTCCACGGCCTACATCGAAAGCCTGCGAAACCATACCTTGAACTGTTACCGCAGAGGTAGGCCTTGAGTACAAGACTCTCACCATCCTCTGAAAATCAGAGTGGAGGCCAGCCTCCTCTAACACTCTGAACAAGTAGGCATGACTAATGATGTCGAATGCATTTTCTTGATCAAAAGAACAAAGGATGCCTGAGACATTACGCGCCTGCGGGGCCTGTGCCGCACAAGCGCGGCGAGGCACGAGCACACGACCGCTCCCTTCGACAACTTCTTGTCGTCTGCTAGTGCTCCGGCGGGCTACCCAGGCTACCGCTGCAGCGAGTGCCGTTGCGCGCGCGTCCGCGCATGCGCACGTTGGTGCCGCCATCCATCAATCGGCGGCAGCGCAAAAAGTCGCGCGTCATTTCCTGGGGCCAGTTTTCGCCGAGTGACCAGTTGCTTTACGCAATGCTTTGTCAGCGGCCGCGCTGTCTCCGGCGGCGCTGTCCACTGTTGCGGGTTAAAGCCCCTCAATAAACTAAAAGTAGCGCCATCTCCTCTCTCCTCCTCCGGCGGCGCCGCTCCTCCTCTCGCATTTCGACCGTGGCTCCACCTACGGGGTGCGCGACTAGCGCGCGCTCTCCGGAGCAGGCGCCCTTCACAGCCGTCTCGATCAGCGCCGCGCGCGCGCCGATCGAGGCGGCCGTGCGCCGGGTCTCACCAGAGCCTTGCATTTTGTCGCAACGTGTTCAGGTTAAAATATTACTCACTGCTGAAACATAATTACCGAATGTTGACAGGGATTTCTCGCCAGAATAGTTTCAGCTGTGAGTGTCATACACCACATATACGCGACTTCGGCGTTGGTTCAACTCGCCGTCATCTCCGTGTGTCCGTAGTTCGTCACATTTTGCTACTCAGCGGCATGCTTTATAAAATTTGTAACTAGGCGGCGGACAGGAACAATTTTGGAACAGTCTGTGTATGGTTTCTTCGCAGCGTTGACTGGATTGCGAGCTGCCGGTAAATTTGAGAAGTGTGGCAGCAGCTGTCTTCCATGTATTTTCAACTTCAGCTGCAGATCAAATTAACTATAGGCGGCGGAAGCTGCAGTCTGTGTGGAGTCTTTGTAGCTTTGATTGACTTGTGAGCTACCGGTAAACTTGGGGAGAGAGGTAGCAGTTATTTTTTTTTTATATTTGGCGTTGAGACGGTGCCGTGTTCAGCTGCCATGGTGTGTCACCATACGTACACGATTTTGGCGTCGATTTAACTCGCCTTCACCTCCTTGAGTCCGTCAGCCGTTGACAAAAGTGCGCAACATGCTTGAAAAAAAATTAACTAGGCTGCGGAAGCTGCAGTCTGTGTGGTTTCTTTGCAGGTTGGACTGAATTGTAAGCTACCGTGAAACTTGAGAAGCGTGGTAGCAGTTTTTTTTTCTATATTTTGCGCTGAAACGGTTCCGTTTTCAACTGTCAGTGCGTGACACAATTTGTACGCGATGTATGCGTTGGTTGAACTCGCCTTCACCACCGTGCTTCTATCAGCCGCCGGCCAAAGAGCGCAACATGCTTGAAAAAAAAAATTAAGTAGCCAGCGGGAACGATTTAGTAGCAGTCCGCGTGGCAGCAAAACACACGGCGATATGTGCCGCGCGCGCGCCGCCCGCCCCGCTGGAAAGGAGGAAGCTGCACGCCCAGCAAAAAAAAAAGCGCGCGCGCGCACGTGACGGCGCTCGGCCAATGAGAGGGTCGAACGACGAAGGAGAGCGCAGGAGAGGAGGCGGGCGGCAAACTTCACATGTTGGCGCTACTTTTAGTTTATTGAGGGGCTTTATTGCGGGTGGGGTTTGATGCGTTTTTGATATTTTGACATGATGCGTCATCTGTCGAGCAGTGAGGCAAGCGCGCCAGCGGCCGAGATGGAGCTTGTCTGGCAGTTCGCAAGGAGGTGGCGCAAGTTCTTTGTCGACTCTGCAAGCGTGTTTGGAAAACAGCGTTCTTGGGACTGTTAACGCGTGTCGCAGGCAGCATCGCACATCGCCTGGCACGAGCTGTCACTACATTGGCAAAGACTGGCAATGTTCAGGCGTACTTTTACACTTATTGCTGCGCCCGCAATGAAAGCATATGTCAGTGCTACTCTGTGTTTGATATGAGGTGTTTCTCTTCGATGAGACCACAGGCAAAACATGGTATATACTGAATTTAATTTGAGGACCCTTTGGTTCAGTATGTCCAGTGTTGGCAGGTAATGTGCATCTTTGTTCTGCTACAGTTTATTTTAAATGGTAGGTGCATATCAGGATCGCTTGTAATAATGCAGTCAACTATGACAATTCAACCAAACATTTATGTTGCAGTGTTTGTAAAGCATATCATTCAGCTTAAGAAGGCATGCTTAAAACTAAAGTGTAACTCAAAGGTTAACTTTTTTTAAGTATTAGAATGTGTGTACGTACGTACAGTGTTCTGCAACTTTATCGGAACCGTCTTGAAAAATTTTCCCACCGGTCGAGGCGGAAAAATTTGCCAAGACGGTTCCGATAAAGTTGCAGAACACTACTATGTATGTGTAATGCAAGATGTGTCAAATTCATGAGTTGTATGTCCCTAGCAAAAATTCCTATGCACACTTATGTCGATCTAACATACTGCATAGCTCAGGTATTTTATATGGGTTTGGATTGGTCAAATGCATTGTATTTGCCGTACAGGTCCCCTATTAGTCTGGTAAACTTGGCATTTAAGAGGAAAAAAACTGGGAAAATGAAAAAAAAAAAAAATATTGTGGTCTTCTCTAAACAGAATATTACAAAATATTACCTGCTCAGTTTTACATGTAAGTAACTACTGCAATATTTATTTGGACAGCATCACTGGATAACAAATCACCACTAGTAAATATGCCTGTGATGTCCAGAGGAGCTGCAAAAACCTGGCAAAGGCTGCCTATTTTATACTGTAAATATAGAGCAGACTTGTATGTAACATGTTACAAGTAATTTATTACTTGCAATCTATTCTGTTTTTATGTAATCTTGTAATTGACTAATTTTTCAACCTGTAACATTTTGAGTGATTCAATTCTCTTCTGTGTAATTGATTACTGGTAATCAATTACTTTTTTAATTAAAAACAAGTAAACATGAGGGAACCAGACACAGTAGTGCAGCTGCTTTTGAGCAGGTCGCTCTCTTGTACAAGCTAGAAGGGTGCAGTGATACGGTGATCATACTGAAAGAAAGCATTCCTTGTGCTGAAAAGCAAGGCACAGAGGCGAAGCGAGTGATTGTGCCATTTCAGCAAATGGTATGGCTGCATGCACCTGTCTGCCTTGCGCATTGTTCTTTCCGCGATCTGTATTTGCTGTTGTCGCCATCACTGGATGCGATTTGTAACAATACATAGCGAATTTGTTTCAATGAAGAAAACCACTTTTTTCTTTGACTTTCTAACGTTGACACACATTCCCATGGTCCGCTTCACGAGGAAACGTGGGAGGATTAGCGACGATAACACGGGAAAATAGCTCTTCTTGCAAATTAACAATATTTAACGGTATATCCCGCAATCCACAGTTTCTCTGTCGCCTCTGTACACTTGCCCCTATATGAATAAACTGTTTAAAGAAAAGTAACGCAAAAGTAATCAATTACTTTTCTGTAATTGTTCAGTTACTTTTGCGGGGCTGTAACTGATGCCTGTAATCAATTACATTGGAGTAATTGTAATTGTAATCGGTTACTTATTTTCTGTAACATGTAAAAGTCTGATGTAGAGGTCATTTACTTAGCTCATCTATTATGTCACAGCTGTGTCACTGCACACTAGTGTTCCTGAGGGACGCTACCAATGTTAGTGTATGCATGCTTCAAACAGGAATCCACGTCACAGTGAGAGGCCTGCAAATTGTAGTTGCCAATGTCCGGAATCTATTAATTCACTAATTAATTCAGTAGGAATTGCCTATCATAATTTCTTTTTGAGACATTTTTATTACACTAACTGGCCTATTAGTTATTGTTGAACAAATAGGATATTAGTTATGCTGTTGAATATTTGCTCTGGGTAGCAGTTATGAAGCAGTATGCTTTGAGTGTGAAAGCTTGTACTTGGGTAACTTGGCTATATATTGAGCTTTGACTTTTCAGTTTAAATCAATAAAAATCTACAAAAGTACACTGAATTCAGTTATTAAAATTTGGTGTTAACTGAAAAAAATGTCAGTATTCTTGTCAGCAGTGCATAGCTAGCAGGGTGCAGTGTGTTCAAAGTCAAAGTTGAAAATTTACTTAATCGGTCAATCGGGTGCATAACAAGATAGTATTGTTGGATAAGCAGCATAACTATGTGATCTGCTTCACTAGCTTATACCCCTCTGCATACTGGGAAGCATCACCTCCTTGCCAGCTACTATTTAAGCACTCTTTGTTCAGCACCATCAACAACCAGTCAGGCAGTTTAGTAACTTTTTATCGGCTGCATGTAAGACACGAAACAGTGAATGAGTGTCACGAAAATGCATCATGTTCTGGCTTCCGCAACGATTGCACGACACTTCCATCAGTGCCATCGGCACGCAGACTATGTAATGCCTGCCTTCTTGCTCAACCCTGCGTGACAGCCCTAAACTTGCATGTCAACCTAGTTAAAATTAAATTAATTGGTTTACAGGAAGGGAAAGGGGCAGTATCTGTCACACTTGCTCTGTGGACACCTGAACTACGCTGTAAGAGAGGGGATGAAGGTGGGAGTGAAAGTGGAAAGAGAAAGGGGAGCCGTAGTGAAGGGCTACGGAGTAATTTCGATCACTTTGGGATCTTTAACGTGCGCCGACATCGCACAGCACACGGACGCCACTTCGTTTCGCCTCCATCGAAACGCAGCCGCCGTGGTCGGGTTTGAACCCAGGAACTCCGGACAGTGGTCGGAAAGCTCCATGCACTACTATCTGCATGTTAATTACTGCTAAATAAACTGTTAGTAGTGACAGAAATGCTGATGATGACTCTAGTTGACCTTTAACCATACAGGATTGCTGCAGCAAATAAATGGAGAAAGTCAGTCGCCCATTATTCGTACATAGTGTTCACCGAAAAAATAAACTAAACTTGTGTTCTGAAATAAAAACGGAAAAGTCTGCAGAATTTTCAAGAAAGTCCAACCTCTTGCTGTAAAGCAGTATCTTGGCCATATGCACTAGGAGTTCGTGAATTTTACCATCCTGAACTGTCATTTCTTTTTTCCAAGCATATTAGTGTGGAAATAAATCACCGTGATAAGGGCTGCTGGCTGGTTTTCATGGTTGGAATATTACTCCAAGAGGCCTTAGACCCATTGTTAGAATGCTAGTGTGCAAAGTTCATGCAATTGACCAGTTAAATTCAACTGAGCATGCTTAGAAAATCACAGGTGAAAATTAAAAAACTAGGTTAGTTCTTCTTTAAGCTGAAATTTTATCTGCAATTAATTTTGCATTAAATCGTGCCATAACAAGTAACTTAATGATTGCTAATTTTGTCAGGGTAGATGAGTAAAAGAATGTTAGTGGGATGTAATGGTGTCTTAATTATGTTAGTGAAATTATATTGTGTGACTGTCGAAGCGGCGAGTTGAGGTGAGGCACACGCGAGCAAAATTGCTTTCTGTATTATGCTACTGATATAGTCATGGTGTGGTCAGACCAAGTTGTATACTTCAATACAAACTGCTCTGCATAAAAATGGTTATCTAATGCTGTCTCCAAGTGTTTCTCGCAAATTAATTTTCACTGTCAGTAAAATAAACACATGATGAATTTTTTTTTCCATACATTACATATTGCAATTAGATTTCCTGTGAATTCAGCTCACACAAGATAATAATTTTGTAAAGTTTTCGCTCAGTTGGAATTGAAGGATTGCAGTTATAGGCGAAGATGCCTTCATTTCTACTGGATGATGAAAGCCACCGGTCGAAAGTATCGTGCTCAGTAGGAGTCTTTGTCAAAACTTTAGAGCCTTGGGGGTCTGCTTGTAAGCCGTGTAGTGGTGCTATTTTAGTATCTGTGCTTTCAAGCCCACCCTGTTGAAGAGAGTTGGACAAAAAATCTTGCCTTCAGAAGGTTTGGAACACACAGAAGGCATTACATGGTACGGCTCAGAATCAAACCCCTGGGCTCTATACTTTTGATAAAGACTGTACTTCTTTCCTGGTTTTTAACTGGAGCATGTAAGCTTTCTGGAGGCAAGACTTAAAATTGTGAAAAAAAAAAAAAGTGAAAAAGAAATAATTGGTTTATAAGAAAGGAAAGCACAATATCTGTCACACTTCCTAATGGACACCTGAGCTGCATCGTAAGAGGAGGGAGGAAGGTGGGTGTGAAAGAAGAGTGAAGGGCTGTAGGGAAAGGCTCAGGAATAATTTTGACTACCTGGGGATCTTATCATGCATTGACAACACACAGCACGTAGACGCTTTGCGTTTCACCTCCATCGAAGTGGAGCTGCCGATGTCGGGTTTGAGCCCACAAACTCTGGTTCAGTAGCCGAGTGTCTTAACCACTGAGCCACCGTGGTGGGTACAAGGTTGCTCAAAGCCAAAGAAATAATTGCACAGCTTGGCCTGCTGTTCTAACTGCATTCACATTACTGATGCCGAAAATCAAACGCCTAGGTGTGTTCATGTGCAACCTTCATGGTGCTCGTGCCATGCCTCCCAATTTTTGAAAGGCTTTCAGAAGAGTCTTATGTAGAATTAGTTCTCTTTACTTTTGCTCATACCTGTAAACTCATGACATCATGTTGGTATACCTTATTATCAGCAGAAATCACACAGTCGACCGTGAAGCTGCGACTTGGGAAAGTTGGTGCATATCAATGGCACATCAAATATCCACTTTTTGATGCACTGCTGGCACATAATGAACAAGTAGTACAATTGGAAATTATAAAAATAAACACTACCTAGCAACAATGATGTATTCCTTAATTACTTACTGTGAGAGGGGTATACCCAGCCTGCATAACACCAATAATTACTGTGTAACTTACAGGTCATTCTTGTCATAAATATCCCTAACCGATAGGGTCTTCCTATACTAAATCTCTCTTTTGAACCTTATACACCACAGCGTGTTGCTGCATTTCGCAGAAACAAACAGTATTCGCGATAAGGCGTTGCCTCCTGTGCTGCTTACAAATATAGAAAATACTGGCGTTTTCAGACGAACAACACTATGCTTCATGAATCGATTAGTCAAGTCTTGAACCTCCATGTGCCCCTTATGAACAATCTGGTGAAGTTGATTAAAGAGGTAATATAATTAAAATCTGTGTCAAATGCTGATACCACTAAAAAACACAGCAAAAGGTGGTTTGAAAAGATGTCATTTTTAAGTCTTTGGCATGAGGCTATTCAGTTAAGGCACAGAGGTGAGCACACTTGTCTAGAATTCTGGAGCAATGCTCTGGAGAGCGAAAAATATTTTTGAAAGGCTTTGAAGGTTTCATAATTACCTAAAGGGAATTGTTTTGTTAAAAGGATAGATTACAAATTTTTTTACCACCAGATTTGGCCTGACAGCACCATGGCACAAGGTCTTTAATATCTATTAAAAAATTGAGACCAAAGACTCACTTCCCAAGCATTTCACCCCCGAAAAGCTGAGCACAAGGCCAGGGAAAAGTTTGCACCCGTTTTGTCACTGCTGGGTACCTGGCAGCACTGGCCTGGATTGAACTCTGTACTTCCCGCATGCGAGGTAAGTGCTCAAGCCACTAGGCCACCGATGTGGTGTGAAAAAAAAAAGTTGTAGTAAGAAACTTTATTGGAAAAAAGAGTCAAAAGAAGCAGAAGCACCAAAACAAGGTTGGAGCCCTCAGTTGAGGGCCCCAGAGGCAACTAAAATTCAGCAATTGAAATATCTCAGATTTCAAGATTGCTTCTGGATTTGAACATCTGCTAGGCATAGCAATTAGATGTATTTGGTTTGTTTTTTTGGTGACACAAATAATTATGTAAAATTATATTTGCAAGAGTTGACCTTTTAGTCTATCAGTTCTCACTGAAGTGGAGCTGCCAGCATCATCGCCCGAGAATCTGTTGGTTAATTCTCGAGCCAACACATGAACGTGCTCATTACCGGGTATGTTCATGTGACTGAGGACGTAAAGCAGTGCCACTTCGCTTGTGAAGGTGGTTCAGAGTGGTGAAAGCAGGCCAATGGTACAGGGTATGAGAGAATTGTTCAGAAAGTGGCAGCAGGCTGCCATGGAGTCTGTGAGAATGTACACTGTGCTATTAGATGGGGGCTGGGAAGGAATGAGAGAAGTGGCACAGGCTATCTAGCATTCATTATTCAAGCGTGGTTGGATCCAAGGAGCCCAACTTGGTACCCGCATGGAGGAGGGTAAGGTTAGAACCTGTAACTACTCCGATTCCTCCTTGTTGAGTGGGGTTGGGATAGCGTCAGTCAAGAGTATTCTGTGGAAGAAGAGGAGAACGTGCGGATGATGTACATACTTCACTTGATGGGCCCTGCGGCCAGGGTGAAGCTTGGGGTCCATGATGAGGAGAAGAGGGAGGATGTGGAGTTGGGAGTAGGCCTCTTGGGAGAGGTGGGTGTGCGGGTAGTGTGTGTTTGGGAGTCCGAAGGATTTGAGGATGTATGCCTTTGGAGGGTACGGGCAACGCGAGTGAGTTGAGAGGTTAGGTGAGCTTCGATGAACTTGGAGAGCTAGTATATTAGTCACACCTAGGCGGATGATGTGGAAAGAGGAGGTGTGTTTAAGAAAGCCAAGTGCTAGCTTTTGTGTGTT
The DNA here is from genome assembly GCF_055883805.1 of Amblyomma maculatum. Taxonomy (NCBI): domain Eukaryota; kingdom Metazoa; phylum Arthropoda; class Arachnida; order Ixodida; family Ixodidae; genus Amblyomma; species Amblyomma maculatum. The sequence goes on from NC_139344.1 coordinate 130,130,714, forward strand.
GTATAGGAGTGGCTCCATTCGAGTGAGATTAAGATAGGGAAGATGATATAGGAGCGTGGACTAGAAGAGGGCAATGACACGGAGACGAGCGTCTTTTTCTTTGAGGCCACGGTGCCCGTTATTGACACTGGTTAACATGAGCTGTGTACACAGTGCGTAAAGTGGTGAGGGTGTGTGTAGCTTTTGTGTTCAACTGAAGTGTGAGACCAAGAATCTTGTGTTAATTACTACAGGTACTTGCATGTTGTGGAAGGTGATGGTAATAGTAATAGGAAGAGGTAGTGGAGGTTTTGGGGGGGGGGGGGGGGGCGTGATAGAAGGGGAGGATTGCTGACTCACTGGGCAAGCAACCTCCGATGGAAAAATAACTAATGTCGACCACTACCATTTGCAGCAGAGATTCAGCATGTCCAATGGGGCCCCATGTAATCCAGACCGAGATGTTAGCTCCGTATTCCTGGATGTCCACCAGGGCCCGTATTCTGAGTTTGCATCGTTATCAAAAGTGTCGTTATCTCCCTGACCTTGAGTCCCTTGGTGAATTGTGATTAAATGCAAACGTTACACTACAGCATCAAGTCATACATCTTTGGACAGCTTGTATCGAGTATGATTGCACCACTGATTGCACTAAACATGCTGCTAGCAAGTTGGTGTAGCATTTTGCTGTGAAAAGAAAGAGTGGTAACTTGGAGAGGGATGGAACCGCAGACAAACGCAGGCGACCGCATTGCGTGCGTCTTCGTTTTTCTCTTCAAGTTGTCGCGCTAAATTCTTCACACCGCGCACCGCTTTTTTTTTTTAAGACGAAAGCCTTTAATGGTTCATACTGTCGTGAACAAAGTGTGTCCCGCTTTTGCGACGGCTGTCCCGTGGCATTCCTTAGCGCGTGTTCAAGTGTGGGATTGCAGATGGCAGGAACGCTAGACAAGATGAGACTTCTCTGGCTTTTGCCTTTGACTACTCTTTTGTTTTTCAGAATTGTCGGAATGTAACGGGCCCTGTCAGGTTGGGCGGGTCTTTGAGAGCGCGCTTGAGTTGTCCATTGACTGACATGCGCTTAGTATCACGGAGAGGGACCTTCAAGCACGAAAAGGACGGACATACACGTGCTTTAAAAATGAACTTGTATGATTAATAAAGTGGCTCCTTTTAGAACACTACATATGCGCACGGGCCGGACCTGCAAATGACTGTTTTGCCGGGCCCGGGCTGGGCTAGGGCTTGAAGTTGCGGACTCGGGCCAGGCTAAAGCTAGCTGTAGTCTTCTTTCAAAAATGAAGGAATCCCGGCATTAAAATCATTCAATTGGTTTATGAATAAACCACTAAATGTACATTTAATGTTAATGCCGAATGAAAAAAAGCTCATTTGTAGGCCGATTTTAGTCAGCGGCACTGGTTTCCCAAGTTACTTTGGGTGCGCACGCCTGTTCAACGACATAAACAAAAAAGTTAAAACGAAAAAGCACAAAACCCTGCAGCGCGCACCGCCGCAATGCATGACACAAGCCTCGTTTATATGAGTATGCGCCTACAAAACTGGGAATTTGCAGCAATCAATGAGCACAAAGGAAGTTATATAGAACTATATAACCTCCTTGGTGAGCACACTCTGTCGGATCTAGCAGAAGGAACTCTTTTATCTTCTCGATTTTGTGTTCATATTACCTTAGTGACTGGCCATTTGAAGTCTCATAAGCTCGGCAGGCAGCCATCTTTTCAAAGATAACCCCCCCTCCCCCCTTAAAAAAGACATCTCTACAAATTCCTGTAATCTAGAGCTCTCGAACCTTTAATTTTGATTGGGGATTACGAAACATTTAAGCAGTATCATTTATTTATTTTAAATATACCATCAGTCCTATTCAAGACTAAGCAGTAGGTTGGCTACATCAAAAATACACCCATAGTAATGAACTAAAAAAATTACACATGAAATACAGCCATGACCAAAGAAAAACAATTCATGAACAGCATACCTATAAGCGCTAATTCAGCAATTCAGATAACAGAGAGAATTACGGCTCTTAGCACATAAAGTATTATTGCTAAATTTATCACAATCTCCCTTCTGACTTAGTGGCTAGAGCCATAGGTCGGCGGACTCACTCAAGAGTCAACTCACTCGAGCTCACTCAGGCTCACACTCGGGTCATGATCTGAGTCGTGAGTTCGGACTCACTCACGATCTGAGTTTGAGTGAGCCCGGACTCACATTCAGATCATGATCTGAGTCGCGAGTGAGTCTAGACTAACACTCAGATCGTGATCTGAGTCGTACTCACATTTAGATCGTGATCTGAGTCGTATTCACATCTATATCATGATCTGAGTCACACACACAAAGATAGGCAAGATTCTTGGTACGTACTACAAAGTGGTGATCTTTAGTGCATTCGAAATGAAACAGACCTTGAAGGTAATATACGTATACGTATAACCACACATATCAATGGTGATCTATGATATTTATTATAAGGTGGCTCCAAAATGTTCGTAATTCTAAAAGAGGTGTCATAGTAGTCTCTTCTCAATTGTTCCTTTAGTCGCAGAACTTGGACCGTTGGATAAAAACGCGATTCAGTTGTCCGTTGCGTGTAAAAGCATCAGCCAACGTTAGTCATGCATTTAAATGGACAAATTAATTCGATTGAGAAGCAATGGATAAGAAAGTGCAGGTGAATCTAAATGATGGTTTGTATGAGTTGTGAGTGGAAATGATTGAGTCGAGATCCGTGATGAATCGGAGTGAGCTGAGATCAGTGGAGAGTGAAAATGAGTGAGTCCATGATGAGTGAATCTCGATGTGTCAAAATGAGTGAGCTCAAATAGGTCTTGAGTTGAAATGAGTGAGTCCAGATGAGTCTGAGTTCAGATGAGTCGTGAGTCGAAGTGAGCGAGCGCAGATGAATCATGAGTCAAAAATGAGTGAGTCGAGATGAGCGAGTTCAGATGCGTCGCGAGTTGAAATGAGTGAGTCCATGATGAGTCTGAGTTCAGATGAGTCGTGAGTCGAAGTGAGTGAGTGAGTGCAGGTGGAGTCGCGAGTCAAAAATGAGTGAGTCGAGATGAGTGAGTTCAAATGAGTCATGAGTTGAAATGAGTGAGTGAGCCCAGATTAGTTATGAGTCTGAGTCCGAGTTAGTTGTCATCATGCGTGACTTTGAGTTCATGAGTCTGAGTGAGCCCGAGTGAGTTGCCAGCTTGAGTGAGTTTGAGTTCATGAGTGTGAGTAAGTCCGAGCCTCGTGAGTCTGAGTGAGAGTGAGCTCGCAGATGGACCAAATTTTTCTGAGTGAGCCTGAGTGAGCACACGTGATTTTGCTGACCTGTGGCTAGAGCACGTGGAAGGTGCATATAAAAAATAGGTGGGCAGTTCCTCATGTGATAGCAACTATATCCGAATCTAGCAACCAACCAGCCTAGATAAGAACTTTGGTAGTACAGTCTCGTGCTCTTTCGATAACAGAGGAATACTTCATGCAGTCTTTTGGAAATTCTTTCTTCCACGTGCTTGGTTTCGTAATGCGTTATTTGGAAAGTTGACTCTTTTATGTACTGCTGCATGTAAATGAGGACTAAATCATTTATGATGGAATAAAAAAGCATTAAGCATTTCTTTTTTCGCCATAACTATATTTTTTAAGGGATCCACTCAGACTGACTGCTGGACCTGGGCAAGGGCGAGACTTAGTAAAGTGGGCCCGGTTCGGGCCAGCTTTGTGTCAGCGTGGGCCCGGCCCTGGAGCAATGAGTCAGGGCTGGGCTCGATCTTGAAACGATGGGCCCGGGTCGGAAAATCAGGCCTGCGCAGTGCTCTAGATCGTTTCCTATGCTTCTTACTGCAGTTATTAGGTGCAGTGGCAACTTAGCACACCACGTCTAAAGAATGAAATCTATTACTTAACTTAGCGAACTATGAAAAAAAAAATCAAGCAAGGAAACAGGAATACTAAACTCATATTTCCGGAGCCGCTAGGTTCCATGACGGGAAATCAGTGTTTTGAACTTGCGAGCGCGCCTGAAATGCCTTCAGCCGCCGGCAGACGCAGCGGCACTTAGTTAGCTTAGTTCGGCTGTAGCGCCACTCCCTTTGCAAGGCAGCAGCGGCGCCGCGCGGGGCTCCGGACTTTTTAAACTGAAGCTGGTTCTAGTAACATTGGTGCAAAGAGAGGATAACGAATGGTCAAAAAGGGCAGCAAAGTGGATTCCAAGGGAATGAAAGTACAGCAGGGAGCGGCAGAAAGTAAGGTGTCAGATGAGGTTAAGAAGCTCGCAGGTTCAAGTGGACGCAACTAGCACAGGACCGGGTTAATTGGAGGAATATGGGAGAGGCCTTCGCCTTGCAGTGGGTATAGTCGGGCTGACGATGATGATAACTATAAAGGCAGAGTAAAATTGTAGATGTAGGCAGGTTTCAATATTGATAAGAAAAAAAAATGTGCTTATAAAGAATAAAAATATTTCAGCTGCTCCTTTAAGGGTGTGACGCAACAGCGTTAATGGCTGCCATTTGTGGCTCCCCTTGCGGATCCTCGTTTGCGTAGCCTCGCCGGAGTGGTGCAGTGGTAAGACGCCCGACTACTGTGCCGGAGTACCCAGGTTCAAGCCCGACCTCGGCGGCTGCGTTTCAATGGAGGCGAAACGAAGAGGCGTCCATGTGCTGTGCGATGTCAGCGCACGTTAAAGATCCCCAGGTGGTCGAAATTACTCCGTAGCCATCCACTACGGCCTCTTTTTCTCTCTTTCCACTTTCACTCCCACTTCCTCCCTTCCCTTACGGCGCGGTTGAGGTGTCCACCGAAAACAAGTGAGACAGTTACCATGCCTTTCCCTTCCTATAAGTCAATCAGTTTGCGTACATGCACTTTGCTGCTCGCTTAATCAGCAATCCCTTGACTTGTGCCACTATTACCACACACATAGTCATTAGCGTACAGCCACCGCATTGTATTCAAGACCACCAGTTTCAACAACCACTCGGCTTTAAGCAGTAGGAATGTGCCTCTGTAGTATATGGGTAGAGTGTCTGATTTGGGATCCAAGGGTTTTGGAGGGCTCAATTTCCATCTCACCCAGCCATCTCAAAAGAGCTGCCCAAGCCAACCCAGCCATGCCATGTGGTGTTTCTATACCACCTGCAAGGGGCATGCTTGTGAGTTTTTTGCTCATGACACTGATAATGCCTGAGGCAGATTTTCTGCACAACAAGGCCTTTAATGCTGTCACATTAATAAGTATAGGGCTTACTACTATAGACAGATAAAGTATAGTAAGTAAGAGAGAAAAAGAAAAAAAAAAAAACATTAAGTAAAAGACATGCATATGATGAAGGTAAACACCACTGAGACACAGAAAGAACATTATATTCATAGATTAAACAGCAATAAATACACAGGTCTGTAGCAGTAGAAACATGGCCAGATGTGGATAATTATGACACATATACAACAACACAGACAGCCAGATTCAGTCTCACTCTATGTACTGTGGCAATGTGCAGATACAAAACACATGATGTTCAGAACAGAATACTACTATTGCTGTGGGCTGGTGCTATGGGCACATGCATGTCTAAATTAATTAGACCACATGCATTTAAAAACAAAAAGCACCTAGCTTGGGGTAGATATTTTTTAAATATATATTAAATGGTACCTAGCCCCCAAATATCACATAAGACTCAGTATATACTAAAGCTTTCGTAGTCCACATGCTTGTCTGGGATACCCTAAAGCTGCACAATTGCTATGAGAAGCGCTACAGTGAAGGGCTTCAGATTAATTTCGACTGCCCGAGGTTCTTTAACGTGCACTGATATAACACAGTACACAGCTGTTTTCACATTTTGTTTCCATGAAAATGTGGAGTACCTGGGGCTGAGCAGATGACCGCCACAGCCACTACACCAGCAGCTTATTAAAATCATGTTAGGCATGACATCATGCCCGGCAGCAGAATGCCTCATGTTATGCGACTCTGTAATCTTCTGTTATGCTTGTGTGTTTGTGGCATTGTTTAAAATACCTTTTTACAATATGTCACCCACATGCACGCATAACCAATTATGGATAACTTTGGTCTATGGCTGAAGGAACTGTAGTTAAATCGTGCATTAACTAACGTTGCAGCAAAATTTGAAAGGTATGTGCACATTGCCACTCATATATGCCATGCACATTTTCAACTGCTTCTCTATTCAGTGTGATCTGTATCAGTGTGAAAACAGTGAGCCACTTCAAATGTCATTGTCAACTCATTCACAACTCATACCAATGGCAGAGTACGCAAAGTATTTATAAATATGTACATATGAGACAATTGCATCAGCAACTCTGAGAAAAAACTGTGATTAATTACAGGCAGTTTGTATAAAGGGTTGAAAGAACTGCTAACATTGGGAATCAATTTTAGGTGGGACATATGAGAATATTACCCCCCCCCCCCATGTGTATTTCATAAAAATAGCAACTGATAAAAGAAGGCTTGCTCACCTGGGCAGTATAGATAATTACAACTGCAGCCCTGTTATTTTGCCATCTTATTTCAAAGTGCTAACCTTAATTTATTCTTCAACTTATGTGGTCTTGAACTAATATGACTGTTTTCATGGCTTTCTGTATTTATTTTTTTAATCCCTCTCAATTTAGCTGTAGCACATAGTCAAAAACTTCATTTACCTTTTGAAATACACTGGCAAGATGATTGGGACACAACTAGAAAACTATGAGAAGCAGCATATTTAGTGGGTATTGAACACCAATAAACTATATCACAATAAACCATTGCTTCTGAAGAAAATAAGAACAAAACTCTAAGAAAAATTTATGAACATTGTGGCATGTAGACCATGCAAAGTGGAATTGTGCTTGGATGTTGTCAAACACTTCCAACTTTGCAAATGCTCACATTGCTGTAAACAGAAGCCCACCCACATAAAGATCTGACACAAGTCACTTCAGTCTGCCAAAAGGTTAACAATCAACTGAGTTGTTTCAATAACAACATACTAAACAACCACTAGAAAGAGTAAAAGCTGCCAAAAAATATAAACTACAGTAGCTGTAAGTCACCTGCAGTAACAATAAATCCAGATCAAAGGACATGCTTAAACGTTTTGAGTCCATGCACTGTTCAATGGTTCCGTCACTGCTTATGCTGGCTGTGCACAAAATGGCAGCTGATGCTGCATTTAGCAATATATTTCTAAAAATATGAATTTGCGGTGGTCTTTTTTGTTACCTTGGACAAGGAAATGCTGCCTGCTTGTCTTACACCGCAGAAGTGTCGCAACGTTGCCAATAGAACATTGTCAAGAGTACATTGGCACTTTCAACATTTTTGGCCAAGATAAAAGCCACACAGCTGTGATATTTCAGTGATTGTGCTAATAGGTTTCACCATGAATGTATTAAGCTTTAAAGTGACAAAAAGAAGATAGTCACCTTCTGTTTCATCTTTCTTCTGTGTGTAATGGTGCTGTGTCTTGTTGCATGCTAAAATACTAAAATATTGTTTTGCACGGCAAGCATCTTTTAGTGCCCATCTTAACATCGTTATTAATCATGCGATTCTGAGCCAACATGACTTACTTGGTGGCTTACACTATTCGTTTTTCATATCGATATGTACAGGAATGAAATCTGCATGTGTAGGTGTGTATGTAAGGTTCATCGTTAATTTACAATCTTCTAAAATCTCATATCCTTTAATACACAGAGGTGCCTCTGAGCACTGCATAAGTTTACAGGCAGTTTGGGACAGGAACTTTAAAGGATTTCATGCAGTTAATTGTTCTGAAAATAATTATAATCCATCATAGTTTTCAGCAAGAAACCTGTAGCTAAATTTTATTGCTCTCTGCAGATTAGCTTGGTAATGGGCTGTCTGTATTGAGTGCATGCTGCTATGTAGAACCTTTCTCTCTATCCCAGAGTTATTGCTTCACAAAATTGTTGTAGCAGGAATACAATTTTTGATGCGTTTTTGTTTGCATGCATACCTGATGCCATAATAACAAAAAAGAAACACATGTCGTTTATTTAGCAGATTCATGTGTGATGTTGACCATGAGTGCTGCTTTAAACTTGTACGGTGAGGCGTGCCTGTTCCGACAGTAGTAATTTTGCTTGGTAGCGGTGCTTGCTGTAACAATAATTCACCAACCCTTCGTCTTTTTATCCTTGTCAGCAACACAATGACAATTTTTTTGCTAAAATCAATGTTCCCACCATTACCACATATTTAATGAAATATATATTTATTAAAGAGAACTTGGAAGTCTCCAGACTACAAAGAAAAAAGTGAGATGACTGCAAAATGTCTGCAATAGAATCAATAGGTATCATGACAGTTTTGTCACGATACCAAGGGTAGCATGACAAAACTTCGAGCAGCCACCAAATATTTCCAATGCAACTTGACCAAAACTAGCATGATCAGAGCAACATGGCACAGTTACGGCGAGTGTGAGAGCCCCTACAGTAACTCACTGTGTGTGCGCCTTTTTGTGTGGTGCACAACTTGTGTGTTTCACATTTAGCACTAGGGCACATAAAACTTCTTTAATGAAGTATGTTTGAAAGAAGGTAGACGTATAGTCTTTGAAACTGGATAATCCTATTAATTGGCTCAAACCTGTCTCATTAGTTTTGAAATGAATTGTTAGTGTCTCTGCATGGATTGCCAGGATTGCCAACATCTTCACAGTCTATGTGCACATAACAGTAGTACTACCTTCCTGGTATAATTTATAACATGTTTATCAGTGCTGCGGTCTAGCTTTCAAATTATGAACTCATAACGAGCATTTACTGACATTACGTGTTGCCCTTCTACCTTGTGGCAATCTTGTAGACAGAGGTTACGATATTATGGCACACTGAACAGGGACTCCGGAACATTTTTTAATGGGAGGGTAAAGACGCAGAGTCTGTATTGTCATTGATTTATTCACAGTTTTTGCGTAAATACTTATCCAGTTTTGTTGTTTATATTTTTCACTTATTCTACACTGTTCAAAAGTACATTGTTTTAATGCATATAAAACTTAAATCAAAATCAGGAGCTTTATAAAGATGAACATGCAAGGATAGATGGACTGCATTAAAGACTTTTGTGCACACAGTCTGTTATATTCTGCTAATCATGCTCACAATCAAAGGTCACTCGATTGGTGACGTCTATTGGAATTTGATTGGTTTAGGCTGCTCAAACAAAGAAAACTAACGAAGCCAACAGTGACGTCGTAGAATTGAAGCATTTGTCACAAAAAAAATCGGAGCACTACAGCTGGTGACTGAGGAGGCGGTGCCCCCTACGAAGAAATGCTGGAGGGGCGAACGCCACCCTTGCTTCCTCTGTTCAAGAGTCCCTAACAGTGAAGGATTCATTAAAATGTTTGTTAATTGCAGAGTTCAGTACATTGTTTGCAAAATAGCAGCACTTAGTGCTCATTCCAGCTTTGTTTATTATTGATTCGAGAATTTTTAACTAGTGGCATACTTGTATAGGTACACAGTAAATTGCGTGCCAGAAATAATTTAGGTGAGCCCCCAGGAGATAAAAATGCTCTATTCATGAGGTAGAGAAGTGCCAATAGATCAGTGAGAGATGACAAAACTATTTACAGATGAAGCACGAACAGCATGTTTACAGAGTACACACATACAGAGTCACATGTACAAAACAGCAAGTCTTTGAACACCAAGAGCAAGAGAAAACAGCTCAATGCAAAGGAAATAAATAATACACAAGAAATACAAACAGAAGACATGACAACATCTCAACAACAGACATTTATATAATAAGTGCTGTCATAAAAGTCCATTCACAGATAACAGTTTACAGGCAGACTAAGAAATAAACACGCGAAGGTTTCAGAATGCTCACTTATCAAATGATTCTGGGGATCATACCAAAAGGTTCAGAACCTCTGTCCACTAGTGTTCCATCAATAATCTATGCTTTATCAAGATTAACAGTGCACATATGCTGACATGTCCAGCAGAAAATGTGAGCTCCTCAGAGCAGACAGGCTGGTGACACATGCTCAAAGTTGAAGTTGGTGCAAAATAACACATAAAAGGAACCTTATTCTTGTCCTTCACCATGTCTCGCAGATTTGCAGGATGAAAAGTATTTGTAAAAGGTGAATAAAGCAGCTTAAAAAAAAACTACTGTTTAGGCTCCCTTCACAGTGTACAGTCACTCACACATTTGACTCAAAATGTGAAATGTATGCTATAGCAACACTGTGCACCAGACACAGGTTGCAAAAGGTTAAACTGACTGTTTTGAGAAGGAGAGCCTAACCTGCATGAAAAATGAATGAACACTTGAAGCACATTTGTGTTTAATGCATGAAAATCTGTACACAGTCACAAAGATGTTATGCTCAAAGTATATGATACAGTGAGAAAATTTAAACAGCTACAGGCCCCCTTTTGCATTTCACAAAGTACTTCTTATTTCATAGTGAGAAAAGAAAAAGAAAAGAAAGAAAGAAAAAACCCTGTGAAATGGCTTGTCCAAGTTGAGTATGTGCAAGATGTATACATTCCAATCCACCAACTGCTTTTTGGAAGAATAAAAACTAAAACAGTGCAGATACAGGGCACCTTTCGGTGATAGTTCATGGCAAGCAGGGTGCAACATGAAATTATTTCCAACAAAAGCCCAGTTAGCTTCAAACTTCTTTTAAGTTCACGGAAAGTTAACAAGAACAGCAGATTCACTGCCCTAGCCACACAGAGAATGAGCTGGAGAAAAGGGCTAGAAATATAAGGGAAGGAATATTTAACTGCCTGTAGCTACTTTAAAACAGAATGCTCAGAAAGCTTTCTGACAAGAAAGAGTTTCTACTGTATGCTTCCAGGAGTAGATTTATGAGTGATTCTTGAAGTGGGTAGTTGAGGGCAGGTCCCATTTGTGTAATGCATCTCAGACCTCTTTCATTAACAAAATTAGGCGGGAGGAGGGGGGGAGGTTTGGTTTTCCACAGTAAATTTCTAGCTGATGGGAAGGTGCCCGTCGTCCCTGCATCAGGCCCCCAAATTTAGCAAACACTGTTTCAGGGGCTTAAGAATGGAGTATGGAACTTTTGTGTAAAATGTGTAGACAAATAGCATTGTAAGAGGAACAACCTGTCTTGTAAAGCAGGCCTTTGTAGTATGGTACTCAACGCATGTGAAAATCACTTTTACCAGGCACAGAACAAGAAAGTGTGCCTCATTCTGTGATCTCTGCAGTATTCATACAAAAGGGTAACAATTTGTATCAAGCTTTAAACTTACCTAAACTGGCTGACCAAAACGAGTGCTGTCAGTGAAATTACAGGGGCAACATTTACAATAAATTGTCTGCCACCCACATGCTGCCTTCTTCGAGCCAACTTAGTGCTAGAATTGCATGACTGGCAGTCAGAAGTCTGCACGGCAGCAGTGTACCTCACGAGGACAGGAATACTGGTTCTCATGCTTAAAGCGCCACTCTTAGTAACATATACTCCAAAATTATGTTCTTGCTTCTACCATTCTTTATGAACAGTGTGGCCACAACTTTTGGATCATATTTTGCTGTTTTTACAGCTTGCCACCCAGCAAAACTGTAATTGGTGCAGATTCCACGGCATACGGGGAAGCAGGAACATGATATCCAAATATGCAGACTGCATACTCCTTCCATATTTCCCAGATCAAAAGCACTAAAAAACAAGTCTCGCATTCCTATTACGAGACATGCTGAAGCTTTGAGAGCTCATCAAGTATGTGATTCCATTGCAGCTAGGTATATACACGGACCTAAGATGCACCTAACCAAAGGGAATTCAGAAACGTTGCTCCTGAGCAAACTGCAGTACAAGCTCTACAGTGTGATGACAAGAAGAGAGCTGCACAGACATACTTTTCAAGTGCATGTGTTCAAGTTCAACACTGCAGTCACCTCCCCTCATTTGCTCCTCTTCTGCTACAGTGAGATGGTGCCCAAAATCAGACCACCACTGCAGTGCCATATTTTATTCTCCCATGGAAAGAAAGCCAATGTGGCTTATCTTGACCAGACCAATCACACTACCAGGCATGCAAGATGAGTGTACAGTTAAGATGTCATCAGAATACTGCTTGTTAGAAAATAGAGCTCTGAGTTCCACACCATCACAACAAGGGCGCATCTCAAAGTACCTTATCACAGGTATGCCAGCACAAATCCACCCCCATACAGTGATTGCAATATATGGGAGGCAGGAGATACGAGAGGCCTCAACAAGTATGCCATTTTTCTGTGTTACTAGCCATGGTGGCGCTGATACTGCAGTGTTTTTCCAGTAGGAAACACAGATGCAGTAACAGAATCTCTTATTAGTCAATAACACAATCGTTAAATGCCATCATGCTAGCAGAAATAATGCACCATGCCCATCTTGAGATAACTTGTAGTGCTAGCTCATTAGACCCAAAACATAGACTTGACCAGTGTCTCTCAACAGACCCTGGTTGCTTGATTTCATGAATTCTTTCCAGTAAAGCAGGTGTACCTGCCATGGCATTTAAATCTCTCAAATGTTTTGGTTTGGTCACAACACAGTCAAGCCATGTGAAGGGTCGAGAGGTTTTGTGGGCAGGATGTGGGATGTTGTGAAGCTGTCCTGACCAACCAGTGATGGGGGCACGTGTTGTAGTAGCACAATGACTCGGCGCAGTTTCATACAGCTGCAAAAGTTGGTTGAGTGTTGCGCCTACGTTTTCTTCCTGGTGTCAGTGTCATCACTGTCGCTACGGTCTCCATTGAGGCTTGCAATGTGTGCGTCAGCCAGTCGTTTCCACTCTATGCGGTTCATCTCAACGCCTTCCAGCAGTGGGTACAGCCGGTCATTCAATGCTGAGAAAGACTGCAGAAGTAAAGCACCAGAGGCATGGGACTAAGATTAATACGCTGCCCATGTGCTGTGGAGCATAGCATGAACCTGATCAGAATAAACGATAAAAGTCTTACTGTCAGCTAAATAGACTCAATATTAAGCCTGAAAAATTAATGCCCTATGCTTTGAATTTCATGACAATAATCATGTGATAGCGTAAATTTGAATAACTTCACTGGCCCCTTTACAGCATTCACAATAAATGAATTTATATATGACCATGGCTACCAGCTTTTTGCTGTGTGCCCATATTTAACTTTTGCTTTAAGACATGAACGGTTATAACTCTTTTAGTGCATTTATAAAATTGAATACTGCAGTTCTTGCTTTTGCAGCAGTTTTTGTTATGCGTGTAGTACTGGTTACTTTATTTTTTATTTGAAAATGGGACAGCACTCTACATTACAAGAGATATGCTCTCGATATTATATACTTTGCAGATAGAGCCTTTAATTAAGCAATTAAAGCGCATCAGTTAAAAACAAGAGGTGTGAAAGGAGGGATGTAGTAATGATGAGGCTGAGGTGAGGACAGAGGTATCAAGTAACGAGTGAGGGAAGAAAATGTGAAATGACAGTGGTGCTCTGATTAGCCACTTACAATGGCTGGTGTCAAATGGTGCTTAAAGGACGTGCAAAAGACAAGGAAATGCCCCAAAAAACAATGCAGCATAATGCAGTCATTAAAAAAAAAATAGAAAGGGCACTTTGCAATGTACCACCCCCAAGTGGCACTTCTTTGTAGTATACCATGATTCTAATGGCATCATCAAAACTTCAGAGGGCTCAAGTTACGTGTGAATACCCATGGTTCATGTTTTACAGTAGTCTCTGCAGTGTTTATGCTGAAATAGGAACGGTTGCTTCTTAACTCACCCTGTACAGTGGGAGGCAGATCGAATCAATGAACCCCAATTGCATTGATGGAAGCTGGTCCTTCTTTTCTCTGTTCATCATGTCCTGTACAAGGAACAACAGGAAAGGAAGCATTTAATAAGGTGTGAAATGCAATCAGTGAACATTCAGCAAAAAAAAAACCCACAAAACTAAGTGGCACTGTTTAACACCATGTATTTCATTATCAAGCATAGAGACAATACATTTTTACTACAGCATTGGTAACAAAATTGACAGTGAAAGTAATGTACAGTCACTACAAAGCCCTTTAGCAGGGGCTCCCAGTGTATGGCAGGCATGCCATGAGGAAACCACCGCCTCGCACTATAACATCCTGAATGAGTGGCACATATATTTGTGTGTACCAGCCTTGTCATATATGAGTTAAGCATGTTTGGTTCTGTGCCCAGGGTCTAACCTTCAACTGGTTTAAAACGAGATTAACCAGTCCCAGGTGAAAATTAACTGGTTCAAAATGGAAATGACCTAGTTTCAGATGAAGATCAATTGGTATGGGGCCAAGTGGGAGGCAAATGGTCCCAGTCTGTCACCAGAAGGATAACATAAATCTAAACGTGCATCAGGGGCACTGAAAATTATAGGGCATGGTACATAGGCGCATAATTTTGACACTGAACTGATCTCAAGCCCCACTATGCTTCTTGAATTCTACAGGGCCACGTGCCTGTGTTCTCTGGGCTCGAAACTGCATTTCATCTAGCCCTGATACGACTTGTACCGTAATGGACAAATGCTTACAGGATGCGCATTTATGAAGAAGAATTTATTCTTGCGTTGCCTCGCTGGCTACTAAGCTGGCATCTGTACCAGCGGCTGGAACACATATGTCCCCTTACGTTTCTATGTTTCTTGTAGACCTGCTTTACCTGACCGAGCCGAAATAATTTTTCTTTTTCTACTAGTCCACATTTTGTAAACATTTTGAACTGTGGCAGATAGTCTGTGGATCTACTTGTTCATTATAACTGACTTGTGTAGCCATGGCTGTTCGTTTTACCTGAGACATGGCGCCATAGCCGCAGTAAATCTTTTTATGGTAAACTCCACCCTCGTTCATAATAAATGAACATTCGTTATAACTGCGGCTCTTATAAGTTGCTCGACTGTACATGAAAAATTGCCATGGAAAGAGCACAGAGGGGGCTTGTGCTGCAGCTACAGACATGTCAACCTGAAAGGTACAAGAAAGAAGGTACTGCTGCTCTGTAATAAAAGTATGCCGAAATTATAAAAAAAATGCAATCAGTGTGTCAGTCCAAACATTACTAGGTGGTCTTTCTTCAAATTTAAATTAATTTTTTAATACTTTGTTTAGCACTTTGTTTTGTAATCGGGGCCCTTCACTGGTCCTGCAGTATGTTCGTATAAGTAAATAAATGCAACAAAAGTTGCTATAATTATGATTCCATAGTCTACCAAGTGTTTAAAATTATTGAATACAGATTTTTATTTTAAGAGCTATGAAAAATATTTGGCTGTGGACTCGGTAACTTCAATTTATGCTAAGGTGGACATTATTTACGTAATAAAGTGCAATGAAAAATGAATAATCAACTAATATTAACAACTTTTTTTTATATTTTCAGGGTTTAAGGTGCAAGTTTACATTATTACGAAATTGAGGGCCACCAAAATGGAAGGAGAGTGCACTTTTTAAAATTGCAGAACGGGCATTGTGTTTCAAGATGTCGAATGGGAAAAAAAAAAGATGCTTTTGGAAGCTGGTTAGGTTGGCTTTCTCACACTGCACATTAATAAAATGGGCATCGCTTGAATCAAATGCAGATGCAGTTCACATATGTTGGGATGTAAATGATGATAATGTGATTCCCACGATGATACCAGGTGCAGTAATACCATTTTATTAAATGCAACATGAGAAAGTCAACTTAACGAGCTGTCAAATGAGCATCTTCTACGCACCATAGCTCAAAACACTATGCCGATTCAGGAATTTTGTGAACTACACTCACCTTCATTGTTGAAGATCTTTAATTGCTTAGCATAACCTCATGCCTCCAAAGCAAAAATTTACTTGTTTTTTTTTTGTTGCACTCGATTACATAATAATGTAGGCCATGAGGTACAGTAAACCTGTACACATTGCACAAATTGTACAAATTGCAAAAAAAACAAAAAATCTGCATTGAATAATTTGAAACACATAGAGTATGGTCGACTGTTAAAGGAAACGTGTGATCGCATGGACTACACACTTTGCAAAGTGCTGCTGCTGACAACTGGCAGGAATGACCGGCATGCTCAGGAAGAGCAGTCAGCAGTGCCTGCTGCACATGCACCTTGTGCCATTGCTTGTCGCCGGCTCTCTTACTGCAGCACTTTGCAAAGCGCGGCAGTCATGTGGTTTCATGTTCCTTTAACAGCGGATCGCAATGTACATCATGCAGTTCTGGGCTCATCACATAAAAGTTACAACTCTGGTCTTGATAGGTGTTGATGATGTAACAACTCTTTTCTTTTCCCAACTGACTGCTGTGCATGTGATTACAGGTAAACCATGTTACTATCAAAGGCACGGGCCATTTAAAAAATTTAGCTAAATTTTGCAGCTGTGAAATCAGCCAGCATAAAATTAAACTACACAGTGCAAGAGCAATGTTTATATGCAGATATGAGTTAGCTTTGAGAGGTTTCACCTTTTTGACACAGTGTTGAGACATGATTCTCACAGTTTGTTAGCAGCTGCCTTAGAACATTGCCTCTATTGTTGTAAATTCTGTGTTTAAGTCTCAGATTAAGTTCAATGGCTTGTCTTCCTACTTGTTTATAAGTGTATAATTCTGTATTGACTACTTTCGGTACGCATAAATCTGAGGCTATAAATTTCCGTGTCTGGCTCTTCCACCACTGTGAGCCCCGAGTGTTGGTCCTATTCACTTGGCCCCCTCCACTTGGCTGCCTTGTGCCAGCACTACAGTCATGCGCTGCGATAAGATTTTACATCTTCAGGCGTTCAACTTCAGAAAAAAAAAAAAGAAAGCTAAACCTTCATTTCAATTTAGAAATTTCCAAGCTCTGGAAAAATAGTTTTTTTTTTACATCCTCACTGTAGCGCGAAATCTCATCAATAGAAATACTGGCCAGAATAGACAGACATCATGACAATCACTTTTACGGGTCTCGACATGTTGCAGATGGATGCATGTGACAAGGCAAAGTCCAGGTGAAGAAGTAAACTAACTATGGCGCTGAATGTGCAATGCCAGGTAGTGATGGGATGGTGAAAAAGATAAAAACCAAGAAGATGCAACATGCCCTTGGCAAGTGTCCCACTGGCATTATTTGCTTTACTTTCTGAAACCGTGATGGCTACACAATATTTCCAAACTAACAAGGATCAGTTTAGAAGCTTCCACTAAATTACTAAATAATACAGTGAAATCTCGTTACTATGAACACCACATTAACAAACTTTTCAAATTAATGAAAATTAACAAGAGTCCCAGAGCAGATTTCCTATGTTTTAAAAGTAAAACTATTTCAGAATTATGAATTCCAAAATACTGTATATTTCAGAATAACATACATATTTTATTTTTTCTGCTATAGTCTAGGAACATCAGTGCTACGAATTTGGCTAAAATTAACAGCGCCGCAGTTCGCAACTCTCGTATGAAACAAATCGCCGTTGTAGCTATCGTCATCAGCATATCTAGTGCGAGCTACTAGCGCCATCACAAAGCTGTGGTTTAATATGCTCTAGCTAGCAGGCCTAGCTGCCTGCCTTTTTTTTGGGAGAATGTTTTTGCAGGTCCTCAATGCGCAATCATGTGACATATGGGTGACGTAGCCTACACGTCACGTACGCATATTTTGTGGAGTCTTTTTTTTTTTTTTTCCCTTGTAAGAGGAAGTGCTCGCGGCAGTTTGTTTTGTCCACGCCATGGCTCCACCTCCAACACAGTCTTCTCCCCTCCCCAATAGCTTAAAGCAGTGCTGACATGACTATGGGCAGCAGAAAAACAGAATTTTCCTCCCCCGGGGGGAATGAGTGAGAGATTCTGTGCATTTGCAGTCTTTTGCTCTCATTCTTTTTTTTCTGGTGGACTGCCAGGGCTAGAGCTGGTATTCGAAGCGACGCAGCGACTTAGAGTCGCGAGTCTGCTTCTTCGCAGCACGCTGCAGGGATTGCGAGTTTGTTTTCAAGGTACTGACCTTATGCGGGGCCGCAAATGTATATTGAGCATCTGCGCATGAGTTATTTGCACGCATGCGCGACTACAAACATGCAGTGTTGTAGTGGCAAAAAGCAAATAACTTTAAATGCATGAGAGCATCTTGCGCGTAAACGTTGATGTTTGGAATTAAACTGTGAAATTAAACAAGATGTTACTTAGCTTATGAACAAACAATTTTACGTCACTACACACACACACACACACACACACACACACACACACACACACACACACACACACACACACACACACACACACACACACACACACACACACACACACACACACACACACACACACACATGTATATATATATAGTTTCATATAATTGAGGCGTAACTTTTAAGGTGCAAAAGCGGCCGACTGGTTGGTTGGTTGGTTTGTGGGGTTTAACGTCCCAAAGCGACTCAGGCTATGAGAGACGCCGTAGTGGAGGCCTCCGGAAATTTCGACTACCTGGGGTCCTTGTGCACTGACATTGAGCCAAGTACACACGCACAGCAAACCTTCAGCATTCCCTTCGCTGCCGCTCAGGCCAAACCAGCCCATACCTCACAGCTAGGGGAAAAAAAAGAAGAAAGGAAGCAAATGTGCATACTGCTTTGCGAGGGCCGCTCCAAGCTGTCACTCGTTTGAAACCACGCTGTCTACGTTGACTAGCCTGCCTGCCCCTCCTTTCAACCTTTCCCCACTAATGAGGAAAAAAAATACGGAAGAAAGCGTGCGTGCTGTTGAATTCGGATGGCTAGATGCTCTCCCTCCACCAGCTCAAAGCCACGCTCTGACGCCCAAGGGCTTTTCTCACTACCCCAGTAGAATAAAAAAACAAAAAGAAAAAGAAAACATCGACAGGGCACACTTTGGGTCACGTGATTGCACGTTCAGGGCCTGTAAAAATATCCTCCCCTTTTTTTCTTCCTGTGTTGCGCTCAGTCGTTCGTACCATTCGCACGTGCGGAACGTTTTTTTTTTTTTTTTTTTATGAAGTTTGTGCAAGATCTGATGATGATTCCAGCCAGTGAAGTGCCAAGGAAATAGGAATGCAGCTTTCACTGCCAGAAGTCGACGCAGGGAAAAAGCAAAATTGGCTTCTGCAGACAGCTAGCATTGCCTCATCAACCGCCGCAATCATTTTGAAAGACAGAGACAAGATTTTCAAACTTCAGGGAGCACTGAAGATGAGGCCATATATGAACTCTGATGTTTTTTTTGTCCGTACTTTCATCGCTCGGTGCAATCACGCACCCGATGAGGTGTTGCGCAAAGTGGAAGGTGTATGTGCTGTAGTGCATGGTCATGTTTGCTGCATGCGGCAGAAGAAAATAATTGATTTCTTCAAATAAATCAGCTTCGAAGTTAATGCAACATTTTCATATGAGGTTTTGCATGTCCACGCAAGTGCCTACTGCCAAGGTACATCATTTTCATACCTAGGTTTGACCACTGGCTTATAATCTTTCATTACAACTATTATTCAAAATAACAAACGATTTTTAGCGGTCCCGCGAGATTCGTCATGTCGAGATTTGACTGTATTATGCATACAGAGATGTCTGTCAGCACAAATTTTGATCCTATGTAGCAGAAGCTTTCTTGTTCCAAATGCATAATAACAAATTATCATCGTCAACATCACTTACAATAGGCTGCAGATTCAGCTCTTTCTTTTCCATGTCTCCTTGCTGAAAGAACTCCATAGTTACCAAATCTGCAACCTAAAAAAAAAAAAAAGAAAAAAAAAACGAATTTAAGGAAGAGTCTGCCACTTGCTGTATGCTGGCTGGCACTGCAAAATTAAATTCTTTTCAGTGTAGTTAGCCCCCGGTCTCTAAAATCATGTATTTCTTTAATAGAGCGACCTTAATAAATGGCATTTCTCACTAAAATGCTGCTTGAGTATACCACCAACAAAGTAAAGACAATCACAAAACTGCATTTTCAGACTCTGCATATCCTTATATCAAATTAAATAAACTTTATTCAGCATTTTTTTTTCCTTATGAACAGAAAGAAATGCTACCTCCACATGCCAGGATACAAATGTAAGGAAATGAGGGGCTCGTTATAACACACAAAGTGAAGGAAGCCAATAATCAGCTAAACCAATGCAAGCACAGTGGAATGTCCTTGTGGCGGCGTTCATGGGAAATTAATGGTGTAATTATTCAATTGGGTGAAAGATAACTGTATTAGAAAGCAGAAGAAAAAATAACCGCATGCCACTGGTGGAATCCGAACCATGACAAGACAAAAACAAAACAAAAAAAAGCATTCCTCTGCGCTCGCTCTGCCTTTGTTGACTATCAGCTTCCTCACATCAGGTAATCTAATAGCTTATCTGCTCCAGATCCTGTTTGGTTATCAATAACTGATATATAATTAGCCTAAGGAATTTGCAACAAATGGGAAAAGCTTTTCAGATTTCCTGTTTGATACACCATATTTATTCGTACCTAAGGCGAATCTGTGCGTCGTACACACACTGCACTTGGAAGTCCGTGAGGAGCAAGTGTGAGGCTTTTAGGTAATAAATGTTCTTTACATTTGTAGCTGTTGTCATTCTTAATTTCCTTGTTTTTCAGTCAGCTTACACTCAACAAAGTTGATTTCTTTCCTCCAGCCTTCAACTTTCGGGTGTCTGCTTAGAATCGTGGTCAGCCTAGATTCAAGTAAATATGGTATATTTCTTATTCTGCCCATTTTTGATAAGCAAATAGGCTTTAGTTTTGCTATATATTACAATTTTTCCTAAGGCTGATGTTTGATGACCTGCCTAAAATGATCGTTCAGAAATTGAATGTACTTTCCAGCTATAAACAGGTATAAAAATTGGGAGAATAAATATGTTGCATTGCACAGACAAGCACTCAATACCAGATATTCTGCATTCCTCTTGATGCTCAGAAAGTTGAATTCACAATTGATTACCCACTGCAGTTCTCTGAAAGGTGTTCTGGAACCAGAGTAGTTCTGATTAAGGGAAACTGCAGCAGAATTCTAGACAGTTGGGTTCAGTAAGGATAAGAGAGCAAAATGAGTTTTGCTGGATAGAGCCAAAATTAGAAAGTAATCAAAAGCCTTGTGCTGAAAGGTCAAGCAAGAATGATCACTTCTTATTAAGGCAATCACTAGAGAGCGAGAAAAAGAAACTGTGGCAGTGTTAGCAAACTCATTAGATAAAATTATTAGGTTGGGTTACTGTGAATGACTAATTAGCAAAGCACATGCCCTGGTTAGGATTAAGTGCGAGTAGGCGAAGTCATTGTAGCCAGCTTCACATATGGGTCTGTTAGAAAATAAACAGTATTTCCACGTTACATAATTACTGTGGCAATTAATTCTTGCCATGGTGTCATTCCAAAGATTATTTGCTTTCATGTTAACAAAAGTGCTTAGTAACTATACCTAAAGAGTGCCAAGATTAACAAGTTAAACGTCAGTATCAATGAAGGCACAACACTAGAAAAAGCTCAACACAATTCCCCAGTTCCTTGCTTACCACTCTCTGGACCTCCCAGGGCTTGGTAATAGCTCCAATGTCACAAGCTGTCATCAGCATGTTTCTGGAAAAAAAAAAAAAAGGCTTTAAGCTGTTAGAGTATAAAAGAAAAAAGATAAATCCAAGAAGCTTGCCCAAGTGAAATGAGTTGGATCAGCTATACAGTGCAGGAGGAGAAAAGTAGAAAATGTCTTTCTGCTTCTCTCAGTATAGTAGCTACCAAACCCTGGAATATGCACTGTTCTTCTTTGTTACAGTGACGCATTAATGAATTGTCAGCAAGTGCTTTAATATGTTTTCCTGTAAGGATGTGCAAATAATGAAATTTTAGAATACAAATCGAATACGGATATGAGAACAAAATGATTTGAATGTCGAATATTGATCAGTGAAAAGAAAAAAAAAAAAAAACAATGCTCACCTTATTTATTTCAGAATTCACATGGTATTTGCAAATAAAATTAAAATCCAGTATAAGGTTATGCAGGATTGTGCATACTAGTTTTTTTGTACAGAAAGGACCTGCATGAAACCAGGCAAAGCTGCTAAATTGCTGCTGAATACAGTAAAATCTCGTTAATTCAGCCCTCAAAGGAGCAGAAAAAAATTTACAAATTAATGAAAAGCTTGAATTATCAAATGGGCTTAAAGATAATAAAGTAGAACTGGAAATTTCAAATATCAGTTTTTCGAATATGAATCGCATAAGAAACATATTCAATTCATATTCGTAATTTTGAATATTTCGCACACCCCTAGTTTTTTAGAGTGGTACAAAGTGCTTTTTGCTTGTTTTGGAGCTCCAACAGAATAATTACTCCTTATTGTACCATTCAATATAACTTTTCACTTCTAATGACTAGTTTGGAGTTAATTGGCTATGAAGCCGCACTGTAATAACTGCTTTGACTGCTTATTATTTTAACAGACATTTGTGCAGCAAACATTACTGTGCCCATGTCTATACATTATCGTTTTCCTCTAGCGTGCGCATGAAATATATACAAAAAGAGAAGAAAACAAAATAAAACACCAAAAGAGAGTTCTGGCTCCATCAAGTGAAGGCAGCTCCATTTCTGTGCTCCACCGCATTCAGACTATGCAGCACAGTCAACAAAAGTTGGTAAATTAAGCACTTCACAACATTCTCTTACAACAAAAGCTATTACACAGAGCCCTCCCCAGTGGATTCAGGATTCGCAGCATAGCAGTCAACATCCAGTCATGTGACCAGATATTGAAAGCCACATGAATGGTTGAGTCAGACTAAGCATACATTGTGACCCTTGAGATAACCCAGGTTGACGTAAAGCAGGTCTCAGACATATGCTTTAGGAGGCAGCATCATGGTGACTGCTTCTACTTAGTTAAGCAATTTACCCAGCAGAGCATAAACAGCTGGCAACTTTTTATGATGTTTGAAAGAGCCACATGTACAGGCTGGTGGATGTTGTATTAACACGTCGGTATATAAAGGCCTTAGAAAACTACCAATTCCTGCATTTATCATTATTCTAGGCACGTTAAAAGTACTGCACTGTTTGGACATTGAAACATCAGTGCATGTGTTTTAGCATACTATTTAGACTGATACGACTGCCAGCGTGGTACTACAAGCGTGTGACAGTGTGAATTGTTAACAGGGATAACTTTTTTACAGCCTGTAGGCCATTTATAATAATAGCAAGAGTTAGAGTTAGCTATACAATTTAGCACTGCATCAGGCATATATTCAAATATCATAAAGCAACTACTGAAAAAGAAAAAAGGTTATGTAGTCACCTTAGAAGCTCACGATGATCACCATTGGTCCACTGGTACTCGTTGTTGTCCACAAGTCTGAAGAACTGGCCCCTCTTGCTGAAAACATTGAAATAAATACAAAATTATATATATCCAATAGTTTGGCCTGACGGTGCAAAAATCTAGCATGCAGAGTGTAGTCCAGCCCTCTCTTCATGCAAAATAAAAAAATGTGATGCACAAAAAGCTCTGACATTTGTTCCAGCTTTACAAAATAAAAATAATTTTAAAAGGGGTGTAGGTAAAAAAAAAAGCACTTTTCAGGGTAATATATTATATATATATATATATATATATATATATATATATATATATATATATATATATATATATATATATATATATATATATATATTTTTTATGGCAAGTTGCATTTTGGTGTCTATGACAAGCAAGCAAGCAAGAACAAAACTGGTCACACACACCATATTTTTTTTTTACACACTTTTTTTAGTCGGCAACCACAGTAAAAAGAGGGGCGTGGCAAATTGTTTTCATTTCTTGTAACAAGGCTGGAGGTCACAGTGAATACCACTGATGCAGCAATTGCTCATTGTACCTTTACACTGTGCTGCCCCATTTTTGAAGCAAACACAGTACTGAGCAGCTCATTTAGAAGTTCGTCTGTAAGGCTCGATGCTGTTTTGACTTCATTGCTTTCACTGTTGTGAAAAGTACCTCACAGCAATAGGCAGAAGCACGGTGTAAGAATAATTTAGGTGAGAGGACGGCGCGGAGGTGACGCTTCCCGGGGAGAGGAGAGTTGAGCTCTGGTTAGAAGAGCCCTCGAGAGGTGGCGCGCGAAACTAGCGCCCGCTAAAGTCCCTTGCGCCCGCGCATTCGTGCGGATTCTCCACTCTGCGCCTGCTCTTTGTTCGCACGCACGTGTGTTTACGCTTCGATCTGTTTGGTTGTTTTACGTATTGGTATGCTACGCAATGGGGAAGTGCTTTGTACCGTACTGCAACACGGGTTATAAGTCCTGTAAAGAGAAGTTATCGCTTTTTACGCCACCGCAAGACCAAGCAAGGCTCGACGCATGGAGACGGGCGATCCCTCGCAAAGACCGAGTACTGCAGCGCACGGACCGTGTTTGTGAAAAACATTTCGCTCCTCACTTCATACTAAAAACGTGGTCCGCTGCTATTGATGGCCGCGTTCTGATATCGGGCAACAGGAGAGCGGGACTTGCCAAGGATGCTCTGCCAACTATTTTCGAGGGAGCACCGAGCTACTTGTCAAAGAAGGTAAGAAGTCCTCGCAAGAATTCAAGGCGACAGGCTTATCGTGCACCTTCCTCCACGTGTACGCGCGGGCCCAACAGTGGAGGTACCGGACTTCAAACCCAGCCAGCAACACCATCAGCTCAAAGCACAGACGGCGAAGTCAACGAGAGCAGCAATGTTGTCGGGTCAAGTGACCTCTGCACTTCATCACCGTTCGAAGAAATGTTCAACACAGCATCAACTCTCTGCCTTCCGACACTGTCCTGGGCAGTGCATTGCATCGACGCAGAAGGGTTCCGTGACCTCGTGTTCCACGACGCCTCCCTGCTACGCACAAGTGACAGAGCATGTGTGCTTTTTAACCGAAAGTCTGTGCATGTGAAAAGTGACATGGCTTTGCAAGTTTACATATTCGACAAGCCGGTTGAATGCAGTGCTGTAGGCAAAAATAATTTTGCTGTGTCTACAACTGAAGTTGAGGATGTTCTAAAAGCCATTCACAACTTACACATTTGCAGTGGAGGACCTAATATGAAAGACTTTCCTTCTGTGGCTCCTGAATGTGCTTTTGTTGACTGCCAGCGTAAATGGAGGCATAAACGATGCCCATTGCTGTTACCGGGGGGGAGATATATGTCGTGCATGCAGTAGCCTATCGGATACTCTCAGAATCCATGCCGACCGGCAAGCTGCTCGAGCAAAACAGCGGCAACCACTGAAACGCATCAGGCTGTCTGTGTCACCTGCCAAGAAACAGAAGATTAATGCCTTGCGTCGTGCTAGGGCTGTCTTGCAAAAGTCACGGGCACGGCTACTGAAGCGCAACCGACTCATAACTAAACAACTCGAAGAGAGCAAATGTGAAATAATGAAATTGCAAGAGGAAGACATCGAAAAGAAACTGCAAGCTCTTAACATTCCACCGATGCAGCTCCTTCTTGTGCAGGAATGTATGTCCGCAGCCAAGTGCACAACAAAGAATAATAGGCGCTACACCGACGACTGGCTACTCCTATGTCTCTTGCTGAATATCAGGAGCCCCACCACTTACTCATTCCTTCGGAGTAATAACATACTGCCCATGCCGTGCATATCAACCACCATAAGAAAGTATATAAACATGGTTGGGCTCAAATGTGGTTTTGATGATAATTTTTTTAAAGCTTTCAAAATCAAACTGGCAAGGAAGACGCCCTTAGCGCAGAGGGATGGTGATTTTAGACGAGATACAGGTCAGGAAAGAGATGGCTGTAAACTCGAAGACCATGACATATTCCGGACTTGTTGACTATGGAGACCAAGGAGGGCAAAGCAATGAGCTGGCAGACCATGGTCTAGTGTTTGCCTTTGCACCTTTTGCTGACAGTTATTTACAACCTGTAGCAGTATTTGCTTTGAAAGGAGCAACAAAAGGGACAGTCCTTGCCCAGCTGTTGCTGCAGTGCATTGTGCACTTAGAGCAGGCAGGAATATTTGTTGACG
The DNA here is from genome assembly GCF_055883805.1 of Amblyomma maculatum. Lineage (NCBI taxonomy): Eukaryota > Metazoa > Arthropoda > Arachnida > Ixodida > Ixodidae > Amblyomma > Amblyomma maculatum. Next base: position 130,156,760 of record NC_139344.1, read on the forward strand.
GTGTAGTCTGCGATGGTGCATCTACTAACAGGGCCATGTGGAAGCAGCTCGGAGTAAGCGGCACTCTAGGACATTTTGTTAATTGTTTTGAACATCCACTAGACGCCTCAAGGAAAGTCTATGTCGTCGCAGACACACCGCATTTATTCAAATGCATCAGGAATCGTCTCTATGACAAAAAGATTTTGAAAGTAAATGGGGGGCTAGTAAAATAGTCGTGCTACGATGCACTTTTTGTGGCAGATACCAAAAATGCCGCTGAACTTAGGGTGTGTCCAAAGCTGACGTATTGTCATGTCAATCCTTCACATATGCTCAAAATGCGGGTGAAGCTAGCCACACAAGTTTTCAGCCACTCAGTTGCTAAGGAAATATCTTTCTATGCACGGAGAGGCGCACCTCGGCTTGAAAATGTCGAGCCAACTGTAGAGTTTACTCTCTTGATGAATTACCTTTTTGACGCCCTCAATCGTCGCTTTCCCGCAGAAGGCCTCACACTTGGATGCAAAGATTTCCATGTTCTCGAGTCTGCGTCTAAGTGGCTAGATAGCTGGGAGCAGAAAGTTGTGAGGGGTGATATTCACAAAGATCTTTTCCTAACACAATCTACAGCCAAAGGTTTACGTGTTACCCTTAAGTCTGGTCAGGAACTGTCAGTGTTTCTTCTGAAGGAGTGCGACTTCAAGTACGTCCTGACAGCAAAAATGAATCAGGACCCCTTGGAGTGTTTTTTCGGTATTATAAGACAAGCGGGTGGCCAAAATGAGCATCCCACATTCCCGACATTCCTACAGCTTTACCGCATGCTTTCTCTTTATTCATTATTGAGGCCACCACAGTTCAGCAACTGTGTAGCTTCCGAGAAAGAACAATCTGCTTTTCTTACGCTCAGTGCCTTTAGAGAGGTGTTTAAATCCGGAGCTATTCAGCACACCGATAAAATGCATGACCTCAAGCAGAAGCTGGATGGCCTTATCAGTGAGGAAACCTGGGAGTGCAATGATGTGTTTGAACATGACTATTCAAATGCTGCAGTTATTGACTGCATTGTGTCACAGGGTTTGTGACACGAAAGCTTGGTACTCATACATCCTGTACAGTTTGTAAGGAGGCTCTGGTCGGACAGAAGGGTATTTCAAAGTTACCTGAAACTGACTTGGTAAATTGTAAAACGAAAGGAGGGCTCATGTATCCCAATGTGCACCTGTTTCTTCTTTTTAAAGAGGCCGAGGAGCACTTTGCAAAACATATCAGCGAAAGGGATGTATTTGATCGCACGACTGACGCTGTGCTAGAAAACTTCAACTTCACATTTCCATGTGTTGCTCATAAAGAAGAAATGCTTGCTAAGCTCTTACACTATTATGTGTGCCTGCGAATACGACAGTATTGCTGACAGTTGAAGAACAAGCATGTAAAGAAAAGCCAAGACTTGCGTAAATTGTCTAAACTTGTATGATTTTCTTTGTCCAGGACGAGCACAATGTGTGCTTATGTGTACTGCATATATGTCTAAACTTTGTTTTGTGTGTGTGTGGTGTGATGTACACTGTCATACTTACCAATGTAGTTTTTCTCTTTTGTAAATAAATGAAATTTATGAGGTCAATGCCTTATTGCCATCCACACAAATGTATGCATTCTTCTCATGAACAAGACTATAAACTGTATGTATCTTAAGGTAGTAATACAAACTTATACAGACAGTATCGAATCTGTAGTTGCCAATGACACGCCGACACATTGTTAGACAGAGAAGAATAAGGCTGCAAGTATTATCACAGTTTATTAGCCGTTTTCTGAGCTAGGATGTTGCGACTGCTTCCTGTGAATTCCCTTTCCTTTTACGCTTATCACCAATTTACGACGTTATTGCTGTAACGGGCCACTCGTGAGTGGTGGAATATAAACTCGGTGTATAACTGTAGGTACGCTTGACCGCTTACGACGGGTGACTGGGGTAAGCGTAAACATTGCAGACGTTTATTCGTGCGATAGCCGGTATCAGAGAAACTACCTAACACATTCTCTGGCATCGACCGGACGCACGGGACTTAGCCCCCAACTAGCTGTTTCGCCTTCGCTGCAGATAAAACTGAACGTTAGGGGCTAACATGAAGGCGGTAAGGTAATGCTATTTATTTTACTGGACGATTTACTTTCGCCTCGCAACAATGACGTTGCGAGACCAAGTTGGCTTCTTGTTTACTTGACCCACCTATTCTTGCACCGTGACTTCGCCCACACAGCGACCGGGCCCTACCGGGCCTGAGTTGGTAGCGCCATCTGTTGGAGAACTTGAGAAGCAGAGCTTTCTTGCAGAGCGGGACCGGCGGCGTCCTCTCACCTAAATTATTCTTACACTGTGGGCAGAAGGCACCAGCTTGAAATGGTTGCCAGTCTGGCATGTATCTCTTTGAGAACATAAAGCAAGCTGCTTTTAGGGGAAACAAATATGGGGTTGCTTAATAACAAGGAGCTGCGCGTGCACCCGTGAGGAGCCGCAGTTTGGCTACTCCGGGAGAAGTTGCCAGAAAATGAGTCTAATTTTGTCACTATGACTCTGGAATTTGTAGATTTGTACTCATGTTTAGGTAAACTTGCACAATCACAAAGCACGATTTCCACCCAGTGTGTGACCAGAGAAGTGATTGTATGTAATATATGCTACATGAATGGTGTTTAAGGCTGCATTACAGATGTTAAGTAACTATAGGTATAACGGACAGCAACAAACTCACCGAAAATATACAGCAAGGTCTGTGGCAAGAATGGCCTCTTCAACAATTCGTATGATGGTGGTGTACTCCTCTGGAGACACATGGCTTAGAATCTGATTGCCCTGGAATGCAAAGCAGCCGGCAAACACATAATGCAGCGCCAACATTATTAAGATCTTCATTTCATAGGGGATACTATACAAAAGCATCGAAACAGACATATTAAACATGCATTGACAATTGTGAATCTTCAATGGTTATTTGTAACACCCAGAAGGCGCCTTTCAAACAGAATAGACAATGCACACACCAGAGCCACAAAGATATCAATTTTTATAGTAAATTTGGACATAAGAATATGGAACAATTTGCAGTCCCCTTTCATTTATTTTGATACTTTGTTTTGATGTATGAAGTGATTACACTGCACAGAAAAATATATTTCAATTGATTCACCACATTACACACTGATGCAAACAAAAATTAAATGGTTGATGGAAGTTTGGTAAGAAGCCAACAATTCAGGTTGATTTAATTAAATTGTAGCTAGAAAAATCTTGACTATACTCCGATGTACATACCTGGCTGTTGAGTATCATGACACATTGGTCAAAGTGGTGGTGCTCCATTGTTGATGTAGAATACAGCTGTGCCAAGGGAGATGATGACCTAAAACGAATTAAACAATGTGAAGAACCATACATCTCCTCCACTCCGAGTATCAGCAACTTACCATTAATATCAGAGAAAGTTTTGCGGCAAAGCCCAAAAATCATACAAAGCAGCAAATATTTCACATTAAAGTTTGCAATACAATTTCCAAAGCACGAAAGGAAATTTATCTGTTTATTTCTTTTTAAAGACAGTTTATTCGAACAACTTAGAGATGTCACATATTTATATATATATATATATATATATATATATATATATATATATATATATATATATATATATATATGCAAATCAATTGAGGGGAAATGAGGGTGCTAGTTATAATACATGAAGGAAAGAAGCCAACAGTTGGCAAGGCCAAGGAAAGCGTTGGGGATGGTACTTTATGTCTTTTTTTTTTTAATGTTTACTTGGATAATCACAGAAATTAGTAATGTAATCTGTTTAGGGGAAAGATAATTAAACACAAAGTAGAAGAAAGAACAACGTGCCGATGGTGGGAACCGAACCCACGACCTCCGAATATCGCATCCGGTGCTCTTCCAACTGAGCTACATCGGCCGCTGTCCCCCCTGCTACTTGCTTGGTTATTTATGTTGTCTGTATACGAACCATGAGAGTGTTCACCAGCGCCACCCTCAGCCATAGCGGCGGACGTGGAACGTCCTTTGTTACCGCCAGCGTCACGTAGAACGTGTTCAAGAGCGAGGGCGAAAGCTGTGCTAGAACCCTCTTACGCTACCTATGGCTTCAAGACTGCCAGAACCGAGACCTCCGTAAGCTACAAGCAGATCAAGTGAGGGGAAATGAGGGTGCTCGTTATAATACATGAAGGAAAGAAGCCAACAGTCGGCGAGGCCAAGGAAAGCGTTGGGGATGGTACTTTATGTCTTTTTTTTTGGATAATCACAGAAATTAGTAATATATATATATATATATATATATATATATATATACACAAGTGTATCATGAATCAGAATGCTGCATTTAATGGCAGTGAATGTGCGAATCTTGCATTGAGCTTTCACTGTTTTTAGAAGGACTCTCTGTCGAAACACTTGATCATGGTCCATTTTAACTAATCATGTACACAAAAAATACTGCCAGTGTAGTTTTTGTGAGTACTTTACTAAAGGTCCTTAACAATGGGCAAGCATGAGTCACTAAACAGAAATAGTTAGGGTTGATACAAAAGGCATGCAAAGGATTGAACTAAAGCAGCAACTGCATCTCCATACTTGATCTGAAAAGAATTGTTGGTGCCTCTGTGGTCCAGGTCATGGCAAAAGCAAGCCATAATGAGGCCGAAGGTTTCAAGGTCGCCAAGAACTTCATGTAGCTTCGTATTCTGCAGACAGAGGTAATTTCAACATTACAGCGACAATATGCTGTGTAAGAATGGGAGCAATGAATCGCAACAGTCAGATATGAACGTTGTTTACATGCTCACACCACATTACACTGCACAAACGCTTCAAACCCTGCGAGATATAAGTGATGTAATCATGCCTAGCCAAGATATGTAGACTGTGATTAATACAATATGATCGAAGTCATCTTGTACAAGTTGTACAAGAACTCTGCATACTAATCAGCATTAAACTATCAGCTGTTTTTGAGCAGCCTTATGTCATCAAAATGTTTACCTAAATTAAGTTTATACATTTAAGAAGTTACTTACGGGAAAAAAAAAAAAAGAACTGGAAGCTCAAACGTTCCCTAAAATCAGCAATTTTGTCCTAGCTCCACAACTCAGTGGGCCTACCGTCCACTTCAGTGGCATTTTTCATTTCACTTCCCACGTAGCGTGGTGCATAACCGGAAAAGGCAATGGGAAGACGTGAACCTGTGTGCATGCCATGTATTATGCTCTTTCTATCAAGACCTCGAAATAGCCTCTGTCATTTCCTAACACCAAAGAAAAAAATCCTGTTAACACTTTTGGATGAAGACAGTTACTGAAGAGTAAAACACACTATCAAAGGCATTCCTGCATGGCTAAAGACATATTTTAGCAAACACGTTCAAAAAGTCCTACGAGCAAGGGTGTAGTTGACAGAGAAAAAAAATACAATTTCATGAATAAATTGTCAGTCGCCGCATATGTCAGTAAATTTAAAAATTATTCAAATTAAATGGCTAACTATCACATTTTACTAATTAGCATGCATTCATAAAAGGTCATATTGTGCGATAGGCCACTTGACATAGATATAAATCCCCGCTTTAACCAAGCTGCAGGATCATGCCTGCGTTGCCTAGGGGCAGCGTGTCTGATTCAATACGCAGGTCCTGGAAGGCTAGATTCTAATCTCACCCTATACCTTCTCAAAGGTGAAGCCCGAGTTGACAGCGCCCGCCAACTTGGCCAGGTCATGTGGTCTCGTGACATCACACAACCCGACGACCTATCAGTGCACGGCCACGTCACCTGCCAACTAGCACCTGCTAGAGCCATGCTATGCCATTCCAACAAGTAATCTTAAGGATTTTTAAACAAATGATGGCAATAATATTCAACTTTATCTAATTTAGGAAAACAGCCCGTTTAAATCCTCACAAGTGCAAGACAATAAGGCCTAAATAGCTGACAATGTGCTGCTTGGTGACAAGCCACTGACCAAAGACTAATTTTGTGCCATGGTGCAGAAAAGCACAAAGTTACACAAGATGCTGTACCTACCCATCTAGCCAAAGTAATGCCACACACACAAAAAAGGAACAATAACAAAAGACTGATGGACACATAGACATTTGAATCAACACCTAACAAGTAAGGCACAACGTCTGCTTTTAAGAGATGTAGTATTCTTAAGGGAAGATGTGGCTTCCAGCAAGATAATTTTAACTCTCCATAGAGTTACACGGAACCTTTTTAAGGATATCAGGATTTTAAATAACTACTAAAAAAGAAATTGCACTCTTTATGTAAAAGATATTTTTTCTATGGTTTATTCCTGCCTGAAAAGCCTACAGAGTTTATAAAATAAGGCAGAAGGCTGATTAAGCATTCAGTGTGTTCCTACAAAAGTGCTGCATATAATTTTTTTTTTAAAAGGGCCAATTATCAGTTATTTATATCTGCAATGTGGTTCTCGCAGACATGTGTGCATCTTGAAGGCAGCTTCATGCAGGAAATTCATGTCATGCAATTGTAAAAAAAAAAGAGAGAGAAAAAAAAAAAAAAAAAAAAAACGACCTAGGGTATGGTTTTAGGATTGCAATAAAACAAACGGTAAAAATTGATAAAACAGTCAGAAAGAAATCTTCTCAAGTTGAGCACCTAGTGAGAAAACTAATATGGAGAAGGACATCTTGATAGTATTTCCTTGATTCACAAAATTACTTTTTGAAAGTAGTATTTCCCAGTAAATTCAGCACTGAAACCCAATTGTTAGGACAATAAAGAAAACAAGCCATACAACTGGAATACAATAAGTTTCAAAAATTAAAATTTTCAATTATTATTTTGCAATTTCAAAACCAGCCTTTAAAGGACTATAGACACCTATTTTTAGTAGTTTGTTTCCTTGACTCAAAATTTCTATTTATTTCATAATGCAGATCATTGTACAGATCCAAGCAAAGAAATACACAAGTAGATATTACAGATATAAAAGCACAAAATAAAATAAACAAAATGAAACATTCAGCATGAGTATGCGCTGTCAATCATTATGTCGGGAAATTCCACTCTGCTACGATATGTAGGAAAAAGGAAAATTTAAATGTGTCAGTTCGAGCAAAGTATGGAGTAAGGGCACTGGGATGATGGTGATGTGTAGGGTATGTAGTTAAAAAGGATACGCAGGGTGCAGGATCAGGCGCCAACTTGTTATTTATGAGCAGGGAAAGGAATTCTTGACAAATATTTTTTCTCTGTGTCTCAAGGGGTTGGATATTGTTAATATTCATTAGCGCAGATGGAGAATCAAACGGCGAAAACTTTGAATAAATAAATCTTATGGCTATTCTTTGAATTCTTTCAAGTTTTTTAACATCAGTTTTAGTATAAGGATTCCACACTACGCATACATACTCGAGCTTAGGCCTGATAAGTTAATTATAGGAGAGCAATTTAACTTCAGCGGAAGCTTTCGAAAGTTTGTTTCGCAGAAAACACAGCTTGCGAAATGAGGATGAGCCGATATTTACAGCATGTGATTTCCAGGGCAGGTTGTTAGTTAATGCTACACCTAGGTATTTAAAACTGGATACTTCATGTAATGGTGATTGCCCAAGGTGAAACCTGTGAAGAAATATATTTTTTTAAGTTTCACGCGAAGGAAATTGGTCTTTTCTTTATTTATGACCATGCCCCATTTCTGGTACCATGCAAGGATGTTAGAGAAATATCAAGATCAGTTTGGTGATTAGAACATCTAATATCCTGGTACAGCACTCAGTCATCTGCAAGCAAACGAATGTATAATGAATGTAAAATGATGTGCAAGAATTGCCTACAACCGCTAAATAATCAAACATTATGATACCATAATGTTTGATAACCACCACCAACTAGCCCAGCAGTATACCCTACGCTAAATAATGCATCATTGAATATCTTCATGATGTTTCATCAAGCGAACGATGGCGGTGATGTATAAGGAGTGTTTAGATCATGTGAGGCACAAAAGGGGCTGCAACAGTAATTGCTGATACGTAGATTTAATTCACCACAATATAGGCCAGCCTAGTTCAAGAGCTGGAGCGACAACAAATGACATGCAAGTGGTTATAATGCAGCTTTTTTTTTCATGGCTCACATGACCTAAACGTTTCTTATATGTAAGTCACAGCCATTGTTTGGATTATGAAACTGAAACTTAAACACGCCAGAGAAGAAATTCAATTGATAAATATTTAGCAGTCGCAAGTAAATACCACGTGGTTATCCATATATTCTAATGCCTTAATGCATCATTTGAAAGAAACATCGCATAACTAACTAACTAACTGAATTAAGAGGAAGCGGCACCTTTTATAGTGGGGTCATCCACTTTTCAGGGGTAGAGTTCCAGCTCTGTAAGCAGTGCCCTGCTTACAACCATGATTAACAATATTGACAATAGAAATAAGCCTGTTTCTTACTGTCTCAAACTTTAAAATTTGGCTAGTAATATACTTATATTAAACTGATCACCCGGAAGGTGCAGTATTACTATATAGTAGCTTCAACTTGGCCTTCACGTCGAAAGAAAGGACGCATTGCGTCTTTCCGAAAGACAAATTAAGCTACTGTGACATGATCTTACCGTGAGAATGCAGAACATCATCTGGCCCACATTGAAGGCATGCCGCCAGTTGTGGTAGGACACTTTGCGGTAGTTCTTCTTGACACTCAGAAGCCACCGACACAACACCTGGGAATCAGATAAGGAGGGTTAAATAAGAGTACGCTGTATTGGGCAAGTTGGAAGTACATAGTTCATATTGTGGAAAAGCGCAAAAAAGACAAAGGACCGAGAAAAGAGAGGACAACACGGGTGCTGTCTAACAACTAAAGATTTATTAGAAAACACAGGAATTGTATGCAGTGAAACGTGCGAAACCAAAAACAAAAAAGGATTACGCTGCACTGAAAGGCACTTATCATTTAAGGCTATCTCATTTTCTTGTAACGCAACAGACTGTTTTGCCACACACGTGTCCGGGTTTTTAGCAATGCAGTAAGCTTAAAAATTTCCCTGCCTATCTGGTTGTTGCTGTAGTAACGGATCATAGTGTTATGCAAATCAGGCAGGCAAGGATCACCTTTAAGATCTTTGAAGATCTTAAAGGTGCAGTTGCGTGGAGATGTAGACGCAAGATTTGCAGTTCTTGCATGAAGCTGGAAATGTTGTTCATAAAGGTAACCAGATGTTTCGTGCCTTGAGGCATAACCAGTCTTCTTATGAGGTTGGAATTTGCTCTTGAGATTAACTTAACCAAGCACTACTAGCAACATGAATGTTATGCAGGTTTCATTTAATAGAAATGTAATGTTGTTTAGCAGGATGCACCAAAATTTTAACTGAATGAAGTAATTAAATACAGTATACTGCATCTGCATATAATTTTCTGCTAGCAGGCAGTAAAGTAAGTTTGAATTTGATACCAATTGCCTATCAGGTATTTTGCAAAATGAGTGCCCGAAAAAAAGTTGCACATGTGAATGAAATCATCAGTAACTAGACCGTGTGCCACTGTCTATCAGCACTGGAAGAAGGCTCAGATGTTTTGGCAAAGCTAACTTTCAACCTGCAAGTGGTTAACGACATAAATGAGAAAGCCTACTGCTAATAGTAGACTGGCATCACTGCAGCCCCTTCATGCATCGTCAAGTGGAATAAGCACCTCTCGTATGTACAACATAGAGACAAAGTCATCCATAGCTGACAACAACCAACAACGTTTTTCGTTAGGCGTTTTCATTTTAGCCACTCTCAGTTAAAGTGGCACATACAAATATGTATAAACAGAAAACATACCAGGTACTCAATGTGAAAGCGATTAAGGAAGTCCAACTCGAGGAAGATGCGCAGGCACGCCTTCAGCATGCCATCATCGTCGAGGCTGAAGTCATTGAACTTGTAGTCTTGCAAATGCAGTGACTGCATCGACGGAAGAACGCACTCCTGCACGTGTGCCACAAAAACAACCAAATGACAGAGGTAAAGTTGACCTGAAATGGTTAGGTGTAAACCAATATCTGCACAAATGTTTTTCATTTGACTGTGCACATAAATTTCATTTGATTTGGATGATAGGAATTTCGAATGATACCATTATTTTTCCTGACCCTTAGGTATTTGTACCATCGCAATTCAACTTCATTAACGCACACACATTGAAAAGGCATATGAACATATCTTGCACTGTTTTTCGATGGAGACAAAAAGCAAGGCGCCCATAGCTGTGCAATGTCAGTGCACCTTTAATGTACCTGCTACAATAAATTTCTACTTATGCACACACATCCTGTACGCTTGTGGTGTACTAGCATACGAAAGGATTATGAATTTATGTAATATACGCAATCATCGATTCAGTGTTCTGCATGCATTTTTATATATTCTGCATTCTTACGCACCTGTATTTATTTAGTGTTCCTGAAAGGAGCATGAAAAGCTCCAAGCAACTGTCCGACACCCATAGATATACAGGCTGTCTGATGGACTAATGTCCGACATCCATCAGATATATAGTTTTTACAGATAATCAATGTTTTTGTTCTCACAACTAGATCACCATATTCAGCATTACAAGAGAATTCTCACGTTCAGTTCAGAGAGAAATGTTTAAAATGTTTGCTAAACCACATGTAATTCACCTAAAGCCATTCAGACATGCATTACTACAATTTATTCTAACAAAAATAAGTATATAAACTGTACTTTGCAAACTTATTTCAATTTTGATCACAGCACTAGCATGAAACCCACTTTATTTCTCAGTACATTAGAATCTTATACAATTTTTATATTTTTAAATTTGTTGAATACTACTAGTGCAAAATTGATTCAAGATATTGTCAAAAAAGAAACGTGCTCACTCACACTGAGCTTGAGGGCCTCTTCAAGAGGTGCAGAAGCATGATAGGAGAGTACCTCAAGTGTCACTCGCTGTTTGGCCATAGCTTTCACCACCTTTTCATACATCTGTGTGTTCTGGATGCCCAGGCCACAGAAGATGGCAAACGCCTGTGCATATCAGGTGAAAAGAGATTAACACGAGACCGGCTGAATAAGCAAGCGCTGATGCTACGACTTCACTCTGTAGCATCCAAAAGCATCTACATTGAGACCATATAACACTGCTTCTTTTTTATTATTACCTGGCAAACTTACTGATGCAAATGGAGCATTGCATTAATACATCTGTGAAGTCTAGCAGGAGCATTAGGCACTAAATGTATTTTCTAAGGTTGGAAGATAGAACATTGTTGCAGTCGATACATTCAGTTACATATGCAGCCTAACCATGACATTTTTGGACACTACCAAATCAGCACTTTGTCCATCAGTACTGCAACATTTTTCGTTTAGCATTAACAGTTTTTCTAAGGTGATCGCTCTTAGAGAAGCATGCATGGTGGCCAACGTTCTTAAATAGACAGTTGGAAAACTGTACTGGCACGTTGCGCTGCGAAGTGGGCCCAAACAACCGTCGGTCAGGCGTCAATTGATTGCAAAGCGACCGCAGCACCCCTCTCCTCCGCTGTGGTAGATGGGTGAGGTCATAGAGCTAACACACAGGCGTAAATTTGAAAACCCTCCTCTTTTACCAATGCAACAGATAATAAAATTGCGTTTCCATTTTTAAACACTTTTGTACAATATGAAAGCAGCCGCATCTACTGACGCGTCTGAAGCAAGGAGGTTGCAGACGCAGCTCAAGCGGGTCGTCTGCTACCTGCCTGCTTGAGATACATCTGCAAACTCAGTGGTGTTTCATGCGTACAAAGATGGTTCAAAAACACAGGCGCATTGCTGGAAAGAAAGGGTTAGTAATATTTTAAAATTTCCGGAGGAGGAGGAGAAAAGGAGGGCGGATGGCAGATTAATTTCCGCCTGTGTATTAGCTCTATGGCCTCACCCATCTACGACAGAGGGAAAGAGGAGCGCTGCGGTCACTTTGCGATCAATTCACGCCAGATCGGCAATCGTTTTAGCCCACTTCGCACCGCGCAGTTTTCCAACTGTCTTTATCTAAGAACGTTGATGGTGGCCAAAAGTATGTGGACCAATTTGGAGATTCAATGGAGCACCATATTCCCACTGCTCTTAAAATGTGCAATAAACAGAGATAGGGATAGTTGTTCTGCATTTGTCCAGACAAGCAGGAGTGGCCCTCACCATATGTGCTACTGACTCCAATTCGTGTGAAGCATAGCCTGCATACTTTAGAGAAATACCAACCACATTCCATTTTATGTCACTTCTGGCTGCAACAAAGCCCTCCTCCCCCCCCTTTTTTTTTTTTTGCCTGAGTCCCTACTGGAAATGTTCAACTGAGATCTCAGCAAAGCTGTGAAGCATACTGCTGAGTGCATGCACAGTGGTAGTCATGCATCTCCAATGAAACTTACAACGCATACTTCAATAAAGAGAAGAATTGAGAGCAGGAAAATGAAGTATCCCTCAGAAGGAAAAAGGAAGAGAGAATTGCAGATGAAAATAAGGAAACATGATTACCTCAAGTAACTGCTCATCATTTTTGTTGAACGGCTCGCCATTGAGTTTATTAATGAGCTGAGCCACACCTAGGACTAGACGATTAGCATTGTAGATTGGAATGCAGAGGATGGACTGGTGCCGGAATGAGCTCCCTTCATCCACCTGCATGTAAACATGAATGGCAACAGCAAATGGCTGCATCATAAAAGGAAAAGAGATTAACAACATTAAAATAAAAGAACAGCAATACAGGGTGGCTTAAAAGGAGTACATACACCTAATTTTTTGGTTTATTCTTCGTAATGATGCGTAATACATTACCCCAGATGGATCACCACATGATATTCGCCTACGACCACTGAATAATTTATATAATTCAATTTATTTTCTCACCTGTTTGGGTTATATCACGCATTTCTATTTATTCTGTCCTAGTTTCGGATTCGTCCTCTTTCGGTTTCTGTTCTGTGGATCATAACTGTACTTGTTCTGTCACTCAGGATTGTGCTGCCATCTGTGACGTAGTCTGTATACTATAAATATCCAGCAGCTCATCAATAAACAGGCTACTCATCATGGACGGCTAACGTGCGAGTCTCGTTTCTCTTTCTCGGCGGGTGCCTTGGCCACGACACAACAGTTTCTGTTTTGGTTTCAGCAGCCGAGAGATGATGGCTGTGTCGTCAAAGTCAAGTCTAGGTTAGTCGTTCCTCTGTTGTCTGTATTCACTACAATGCAACAGGAATCACAAGTGAAGAGTCAGCAGTGTTTTTATTGCACACGTGACCTAGACTTGATTGTGGCATCACAGACATCTCCTAGCAGCTGGAACCGAAACTAGTGAGAAAAGAAAACTCAATTACAGATTATTTAGCAGTCGTAGGCAAAAACCATGTGGTGATCCATATAGAGGAATGTCTTGTGCACCATTAACAAGAAGAAAAATGCCATCAAAATTTGGTGTCCAGTCTCCTTTAAGAGAGAATTAGGCAAATAACAATAACATAATTCTACCTTGAAAGAACTTTAAATGTAATGAGAAGTGCCACAGTGAGGGTTAAAAAAATTTAATGCAGACTGCTGGAAATTGTTGAATGTGAATGGTAATAACCTGTCAGGAAAGGCCCCACTGGAGATTAAAAAAAAAATAATAATAATAATGAATAAATATAAAAACAATAAAAAGAAACAGAACTGGAATCAGTCATTCAATTTCACTTGAGTATATAGATGTTCTGAACAGTTAGTTTTTTCTTTTCTTTATTGTGATTGGGATATGCTTCTTTGTCTTTAAAAATGTAGCAGTTTTAGCAGCATAACACAAAGCTGACTGAAAAACCTAAATTAGACCCTAACAAACAGCCTTAGGTGGATAAGCCAGGTTCGTCACAAGCTGACTGTCGTCTCTGGCTACGAGTACAGCTAGTTGTATACTTAGCGGCACTCTCAGTCTGGTTTACAGTAAGGCTCAATTAAAACAAACTTTCGGTCAACTAACAGATGATAGGATAGTTGCTAAAAGACCGTTTTGGCTCAAAGAATTGTCCATTAGGTGTTAAAGAGACACTAGAACAACCCCATACAATTCTATTCTTAAATATTTATTCAGAGGCACTTTCTGTTCATGGTGATGCTCGTCTGTCAACAAAAGATGCATTTATTGCTGAGAAAACTAGACTGAAGAATTTTACCAGCACTCCACTTCAAAATTGTGATATCCACTCAGAAAGGGACTCAGTGATCATCATTTTGAAGGGAACGGCAGTGCAGGCTAACCTCTGGAATTTGTGCCCAGAAAACTATGTTGACACCACCATAGTTCACTTGCAAAATCAGCCCGTGATGGCACTGCCTGTATTTAATTTTCTTTCTGCAGTTTTCTAACTCGCAGTGAAAGCACCGTCTAAAAGACACTATGTTCCCTGCAATTTCACTAATTTGTCCTTGCTGTGTTTTTGAGGCCCTTTTGCGTCACATTCTACACGTTACTTACAAAGCTGTCTACTGTAAGTTGTGGAGTTCAATGTCCTGAGGCAGATATATGGGCTACGATAGCCACCGTGGCGAGAGGCTCCAGATTAATTTAGACCGCCTGGCATTCTTCAACATGTACAGATACTGTGCAGTACATGGGCATTTTTGTATTTTGCCTCCTTCAGATATGCCCACTGTGGTTGAGATCAAAACCATGACCTTGGGACCAGCAGCTGAATACCAAAGACACTGAGTCACCAAGGCAGGTCACAATGCTTTTGTAAAGTTCAATAAGACTGCCTTCAAGCAGCACTTATAGCCAATTAATTCACACAGCCCACATTTACCTCGGGCCAATGCAGTGAAAGAGGCTGCATTTTAGTCAAAAGTTCGCAGGCTGCTCTTTAAATGAATAGCATTGTTGCAGGGCAATGCAGTGGCCTACAGGGCTCCAGCAGTGCTACTCTGGGTCCACCACATGCCCCGATGACTAACCCGGTCATGCATGAGGTAGTCCTGGATAAACGCTACTCTGATAAGGTGAAAAATAGTTTTGGGCATTCTGGGGTAGACCAGCAGGTGCAATCAGATTGATAAGAACTACAAGATAAAAAAGGCGCCTGTGTACTGTGCGATGATGGTGCACGTAAGAACACCAGGAGGTTGAAATTTCCGGAGTCCTCCACTATGGTATCTCTCATAGTCTAAGTTGCTTTGGGACCCCACAAAAACAAACAAACCAAGTTGGCAGCTTTGAATATTCTAGAATGTATTTCAATCAATGAGTTTTTTTTATGATTTACAACAACATAAGCACAAAATGCTGCTTTTTTCTAATTGTATCATGTTCCTATTGACATTCAGCCCTTAACCCTGACATGACTCTCCTTGTACAACTTTCATTGCCCAATATATAATACAGTCAAACCCATTTATATCAATACCGCTTAGAACAATATATCAGATATAACAGTAGACTAATATGGCACCATCAGCTTTTTGATGCTTCTTATGGTAAAATAAACTATGTTATAACAATTTTGTCTAGCAAATTATTGGTTACAGCAATTAAATCTGGTCACCAGGAACCAATCATCAGAGAGACAAAAACATGGAAATGCTACGACCACACCAGCCGAACCACAAGCATAATGTGAATGCTTTCCTTTCCGTTGTCACTGTTTCCTCAGTCCTGCAAGCTCATCGGAATTCGCGTCAAGAATTTCGGAAAGTGGGCTTCATTCAGAATGCCAATGATGCAAAGGTTTGTGAAGGTCTCAACTATGTAATGATAATGGTGGCATGTCAAGACTTGTAGAATTCTTGCACACTGACGATGCACAGCGATGATGATCAGGAGGCTGCGTAAAAGACGCCTCACAAATGGCACAATCTCTCCGGGACTTCATTTTTGCTAAATGTTCCCCACTTGGGCATGTGCAGAATCAGGCACCCCGCAAGGAGATGTGAACTTAATATTCCGTGATGCTGTCAAATCTGACTGATAGATTTTTCCTGCAAAGAAATCAACACTGTAAGCTACTTTCCTGTCATTGTCCAAAGTTTGTTATTTCTTTCTTTTTTTTGGCATAACCTGGTTATAGCAATTAATTGGGTATAACAATGATATTTCGTTGGCACTTCAATATTGTTATAAGTGGGTTTGACTGTAATAACTTTCTGCACCTTCACTGCACATACTATTCTTTGTCCTGTACTGTCACAATCACAATACTGCGGAACGTCAAAGCATGTGGAAAAACTGCGTTCTGCACCATCTAATGGCACCATCCCGCCACACTATCACCTATAGCGAAAATCTCTCTATCGTCACCCCTACTTTGCACGTGTCGTACTACATTGGAACCGGCGTCAGTTGGCGCTTCGATAGCTGGCTAGCATGTGCTTCAGCCAATGTGATGGGTGGTTGTGTGCCGCTTTTCGCTGCAATTATGTTTTCTCTGCTACTCCTATAGACTTTGCCAGTGTAGTCATGAATTGTCAAAGCGAACACGCAGAGTGACCTTTATCAGAAAACCCCGAATGCCAGGACAACTAAAAGTTCCTGGTCAGCAAGAACCTTGGAATACCAATCCCTTCAAGAAAAAAGCAGTTACGCCAAACACAGCTGCAAAGGACCGTTCTTCACGACCAGGAGGAATTAATTATCCTAGCATTTGGAGCTTTGTTTCCCATACGATCGGCGTGCTTCCATTGAAAACTATGGATCAAAGAGCTTAACAATAAAAACTGGTGGGCAGCCACATGTTGTGACGGCAGAAATTTTAGTTATCAATTTGAGTTGCACTTTCAGTTTAACATTCATTGCTCTCACACAATATCTTTGAATTTCAATTAACAGTCAATTTTTCATACAGGGCTTCTGTAGAGTGAAGTCGGTAGATTGTTGTGCTAGGTGCTGTGGGGGCGGGGTTCCTGGGGGGTGGAAGCGAGGAGTGTAGGGGTGGGTGGAGGGGTGTGCAGAAAGAGGCAGCACCCTATATAGAAGGGGGGGGGGGGGGGGGGAAGGGGGTTGAAAGGTGGCAATTTTGGAGGGTGCCCATCTGTGGGCAGGTGGGTAGAAGGAAACTGCACGATATCTAGTGGGAAAATGGGAGGGGGGTGACCCATTTGGAGTGTGAACAATTCATTTATCGGGATTTACACGCCGAGTGGAGGAGGCTACAAACACTGCCATTACTGGCACCCTCCCCTTCACTCAGTCCCTGCGCTGGTGGCATGCATTTTGCTTCACCCATCACAGCGGCTGGGGCGCAGCGGATATCGAGGCGGCACCTGGCGCCGGTTCCGATCTAGTATGATGCGCCTAAAGAAGGAGCGACGATACAGAGATGCCGATGTCCTGCAATACTGTGATCGTGACAGTAGATTGTTCTTCAATGCGGTGTGTTTTGCCTTGATGACAGCTGCTAATTAAAAATGACATAGAACCTTTGGGAAAAATGCTCCAATAAACAAATTCCAAACATACTGGGAGCCACAGTCAATGCGCCTTTGGTACAGTATGAATTACCCATGAAAATTTATCATGCTGGTTGTAACATATGTTTACTTACATCCTTTGATGGTATATTTTGTAAAAAAAAAAACAAAACATGTATGGCAATATGTTAGGATTCACTGACATAGCCACTTGAGAAGTTATCTTAAAAAAAATCACTATAAATAGCAACCCGAGTAATGATTTCTTATGTCCTTTATTACAAGAATGAATCGTACCTTTGGATCAAACCGGTCATCTTTGTAAGCATCAGGTATATTGAGAATCTGCAAAGCAAATGGAGATGCACTAATGAAGAACAAAAGTCAATCCATAATTCACCATAGCATCTACTGAACATTACGTTCATAGGTAAAGAAATTCATGTTTTAATGTTTACAATTTAGTTAATTCATGATGTACCTGCCACATTAACAACGGCACATGAGCATGAAAATGCCACCAGCATTACAAAAGTTGAGAATGTCAGAAGTCACTGTTAACTGGCCTTTCAGACTTCAGTATGTGGATGCGTGTGCGTGAATGCCATGAAGTGATTTGAGAACAAATTTCTACACAGCATATCTGCGCAAAAACGTGTAAACAGAGCAGCTTTCAATGACACCATTGTAAATACTTGACATGATAGAAAAACAGCGCAACAGACGTGGACGGAGGTGAAGAACAGACAGGACGGGTGCTGAACTCACAACTGAAGTTTATTGAAAAACACAGATATATAACCCAGCCAAGCAGCACCAAACCGCACATTTGGTTTTGCGGTTTGGTTGGTGCGGTTTGGTGCTGCTTGGCTGGGTTATATATCTGTGTTTTTTCAATAAACTTCAGTTGTGAGTTCAGTGCCCGTCCTGTCCGTTCCTCACCTCCGTCCACGTCTGTTGCGCTGTTTTTCTATCATGTCACCATACCAACTCGCCCAGATGTTTCTTCTATTACAGTAAATACTTGAGTAGTTTTGTTATAACATGATAGCGTTAAAGGCCCTGTCCTGCAGAAAATCGAGTTTTGTTGATGTTGTGAGCGACAAAATCATGGGCATGGCTCTGGTAGGTGGTAGCTGGCAGGTGACATGGCCATATACACCGATTGACGTGATGTCATGAGACCATATGAGTAAGCAGGAGCTGCCAACACGGGCTCCTACTTTCAGATCGGCAAGTGAGATGAAAATCGAACCTTCGAAGGTGCCTGGGTGATGAGTAAGGCATGCTGCTCTTAGGCCATGCACGCATGCCTTTGCAGCTTGTTTAAAGCAGAGCTTTATAGATATCCACGTCGGGTGGTCTTTCATATAACTGGGTAGCTTATGACTATCTGCTAATGGACACGTGTGAGATAGCAGAAGCACAAATTAAATGATTAAAGATTTAATGAGTGACAAAGTGCACATACATGAACTAGCATTCGCAAGAAGGGCTATTAACAATATCACGTCATATCCTTATAAGCAGAGCTTAAGTGTTCCCAATTTTTGCTGTGCAAACAACTACAGGAAGCATAATGAGGAGCAAAATACTGCATGATACCAGATACTTACCTGACCAGTTGCAACCACCGACCCTGTGATACCAGTGTTAATAGGAAACCTGCCTTCATACGGACTGCAAAAATAAAGAAACAAGATGGAACCAAGCTCAGAAAGATACAAATTAAAAAAGAAGACAGCAAGGGATTTGTTACAGGTCAGTGTCAAATGAGTACTTTATTCAGTGAGGACCACTGTACTTTGTAAATTTCGTTAAGCATTGCCAGCAGGCATAGTTAAACAAAAAAAAGATTGGATCTGAGACATAGAAATGAAAATTATTCCATTCATAAAATTCAGAACACAAAAAGATGAGACAGTCAAATATTACAAGCCCAGTGCTGTGTGCGGCTGTGTTCCCATTTTTTATTTCCCATGATTACAGCACTTCCTATCATTAAAGTTCTGCCCATCTGTATAGCTGAGCCTTGCATGCCACAACTGCCTCACTGTGCTTTGTGATGACATCATCATTTCAATGCTCAGGTCAGGATTTGACATTAAGCATTCGCCATGTGAAGTTAGGCTGAAGCAGTTACTTAAGGTGGCATTCCCAGTATCATTTGTCACCCTTTCAATTTCAGTGTCTAACCACCCAAGAGAGCCTAGAAACCACTGCGGTAGGGTGTGCTTTGAAAAAATATTACACACCTGATGCAGTTATCACAGAATAAATGAATAATAATAATAGGTTCACAGGAAGGGAAAGGCGCAATATCTGTCACACTTATTTCTGTGGACACCTGAAGCACGCCGTAAGGGAAGGAAAGAGGGTGGGAGTGAAACTGGAAAGATAGAAAGAGGAGCCGTAGTGGAGGGCTACGGAGTAATTTCAACCACCTGGGGATCTTTAATGTGCACTGACATCGCACAGTACACGGACGCCTCTTTGTTTTGCCTCCATAGAAACACAGCGGCCAGCGATCGGGATCGAACCCGGATACTCTGGCACAGTAGTCGGACATGTTAACCACTGCACCACTGTGGCGGGGCATAAAATAAATGCCACTCCATACTTTCCACTTTGGTCTGTAATATTGAAGAGTCCACTTGTTGCCAACATTAGAGCAATCCACGTGACTGTCACGTTCATTATATGTGGCTTTGACTGCAGTTGCAACACAACAGAAATGTGAACAACATGCAGTAATGCAATAAGCTATAACCACTAAAGTGAGCTATTTTTTACTTTACCTTGTGCAGGTTGCCACATCCTCTCTGAGTGCATCTTTGGCCTCCAAGTCAAAGACCCGATGGAAAGCAGTCTGTAGTAAATATGAATAGTTTATAACCAACCACGAACAGCAGTATAAGTTGAACACCATTCGCCGAATGCCTGAGCACGGCGCTGTCGCTAAATGCTGCAGAGCCCTTCATTGATGCTGAATCGAATTGAAGACCCAGTAAAATGTAGCAGCCATTAAAATCAGAAAAGCGAACAGCCATTTAAGCTGAGAAATCCACAGGATAACTGTGGTGCTTTTATTTTATACATAGTAATAACCATAGTCTGTCATAAGAGTGCAACGGCTACGATTAGAAATATGAACAGCATAGCACCTATGTGCCATGGTATCACAGATGATTCTAGCGTGTTTTTGTTACCCCTCAGGTACAAGTGCGACAGCAAGAAATTTGAAAAGTAGAGAGCGTAAGTGCTGCATTATTTGGAAAGAAAAAATGTCATTGTCTTTTTGGACTATAGAGCTCCTTGTGAAAAATACATGAAAATGTCACATATATGCATAACGTACAAAGCACATAATCTGGTAGCAAATCGCATTACTTACAGCTTCTTTAATACCTATAGTTGCAAACAAACTTAACATATTTGTATTCCGTATGTGATGCCTCAGTAGTTGAGATACAGTGGCGGCCCAACCTCTGCAGTACAGTCTCTCGTTCAGACATTTATTAACAAATGACAGAAAAAAGTATACTGTCTAGGAAAACTTGCTATCCAGAACCGTTAAAGTTTTTAAAGATGTGGTAAGAACGATGAATGAAAAGCATTTATTGATGCCTTCAGATATCAAAAAGGCTGGCATGAACCTGTAGGCACAAGGTCTTAACAGCTTTTCTAGTGCTTCTTCTAACTACATCATTCTTAGGCTGAAAGGAACTTCACATATCTATTCTGGTTACTGAAGAGACTAATCAAAGTACTCAGGACCTTTTCCTAATCACTGCTGCTTGGTTTTGAACGCTTGTCCGTATTGCTTTTGTGTGCTGTTGAGAAGCCACTTTGGCAGCTGACTGCCACGGTGCTTCCACTTACATTGCGTGAGCAAGGCACTGAACGGCTGTAATTTTCTCAGAGCCATATGCTTTTTTCGCCTCATAGCACTTATTCATTGCAAAAGAAAGCCATTCTGGCAGCTTATATGGCCACTGCACTCTTAATCTTCGTGTCGCTTTCTCTTCGGTGGCAGCAGTAAAAAGCCTTTACAGCAGATCATGTCAGAGGCTGTTTCCCTCAGGCTCGGCCTGACAGTATGCCCATGTACTGTCATGTCACTTTTATTTTTATGCTTTATCCCATTGCACTCTTGCACTGTGCAGAAGGTGCCTTGGCAAGTTACTGTTGCTACTGCATGCTTATATGCTGCACAGTCCATGCCAAAGCCCATTCATGCTCCACGTCGGCTGCGAAGCGTATCACTTAATCTTCTAGAGTTGACAAAATAATGATTGTACTTGATGGGAAACTGCATTATCGGGGAAAATAATAACTAGAAGAAAGCAGCTGCATGGGACTTTTTTACTGGTCGTGGTATCGGCCAAGAAATCTTATGAACCAGGGAGATATCAACAAGGTGCTATGGTACGACTTGCCTCCTTCCTGGATTTGCTACAACCATCCCACTTTCTTTCGTATTATCAACAATTTACAAAAGGCAGTGCCCATGAAAAAAAAAAAAAAAAAAGAAAAACGAGATTCTCCTGTGCTTTCCATGGTTTTCTCAACTACCGCTGACAAATGACCTCTCAATGGCCTCCTATTGTTCTCACTCTTCTCCATACATTTCCTTAGAAACCAGGACTGCAGTATGATCAGCATGGTCAAAAATGGTATCAGCCATACATGCTTGGCTTGCTGCTTGCACTTTAAAGACAGCAATCTGCTTCATAACTCACTGTCAATGGAAAGATGAGACTCAAGTGCACAGCTGTCCTGTAGAATAGAAATCAACGAACAAGGTCTAGTGGACACAGAAACACTTGTTAGAGTCTCAGTAATGGACGGAGGATTTCACCCTTTGTGCAGGTTTCATTTCATTGTTTACACCTGGCTCCTCTTTATCATGTGTAGACACATGGTTGCCTCTGACTGAAGCTGGGCCACCACTGAAACGTTGACAATAAAGTCAGTCCAATTTACATGCGAATCTACTCTTCATTTGAACCTATATGTGCATACGAGAACAGAGATCATGACAGAGATGTGGTGAAATGTTGTCACGAGGCTGTTCAGTTCATTGCACCCACAAAGAGTGCATGTGCTACATGAGGTGACCAAGAACGGAGACACTCACTTTTGTTTCATGGTCGACAAGCAGCACTTGACAGCGCTCGCACTCAAGCAGCGACTGCATGTGTGTCATGATTCGGTACACCACTTGCTCTATGGTGCTCTGCTCTTCAAAAACCATGCGCGCCAGGTCCAAGAGAACCTGCAGTGAGTGCAGCAGCAAGGTCTCTGCAGAAAAAGCTTTGTCCAGAGCATGAGCTAAAGGTAAAAAAGACTTCGACATAAAGTTGTAAGCATGAAAAAACCTTATGTAGAAGCTGTATGGAATTGCTGTGAGCTGAATCTGATTACTATAGTCTATACTTTGAAAGAGATGAGGTGAACTCTGCGTCTCTTTTTCTATGCTTAGCACATGCAGATGGAATGCCTGGTATTATAGCATTATCAAAGAAGATGTATTACGCAGGATTTTTACACCAAATTGTGATCCCTTACTCAATATAAAGAATAACTGATATGAGGACCTTATCCGTGGTTGCTTGAGTTACAAAGGGCATGAAGTGGACAGAAAGAAAAAAAAAGTTAACGGGTCACCACATCAGGTTCTCATCTTGTCGGAAACATTTTAACGTGCTGCCACTACCTTACAATAAGTTAAGTTCCCAGGTGCAAACAGAATGTGGGCTTGTGCCACTGCAAAATGCATGCAGCAGCATCAGCATGCTGAAACGTTATAGAGAGTCGAATTCCAGATGTGTCTTCATGTGCTGGACAAAGCATCTTTTGTGAATTCTGAGAGCTCTAGCAAGGAATTCAGCCAGCTCTCCTAGAGTGTTTACATTTGCCGTTGGAGTATGCCACTTATGAAGCAGGCTGTGAACAACACAATCTGAGTGTGATAATGTAATTGGCATTAATGTTTTTATGCTGCAAACAGAATTGCCACTGCATGGTAGTGAATAATACAACATGATCAGAGCAGGACTTTTACAAGACAACTAGGGGAAGAGTTAATATCTGCCTCTTTGAGCAATGCAGCATTCCATACAAATACACCCTTATCTGTATAGGAAGATAACGTGCTCACATTCAGAGGTGTGCATTTACTCCAAAGTGGCTGTCCTATACATTGTTAGTGTAAATTTGTCTACTAAAGCTCCTGCACTAATCATGCTGCATTATTGTATGGTATGCAGTTTCGTTCACCTTGCACTGCAACTTTTTCACCACGCAAATTTCGTTTACTGGTGGTGTTTTATAGCCAGTTTTAGTAAATTCTATAGCATGCTGCATACTACATAAGCATGTGCAAAGCAAATTAACAGTATTTTTTTTGAGAACATGAAGCACTTAGCAGTGACCTGTTTGCTTTGGGTGAATTTCCTATTGTTTTTGTCAAAAGTGTGGTTTTGTTATGTTTATTTTAACGCCATATAGTGCATGCACTAAATTCTATTTTGCGAAACAGTGCATGAAGTAGTACATTGCCTGTTGTTTTTGTGAAGGCATATTTTGCCAGCAGTAGCACCATTTTTTTTTTTAATCCTTCAAGCGTACTGTGCATCTTCGAAATAGAAGTTATTTCCACGATTCTTAAGTGTTTACCTAAAAACTCATGGCAGTTTGACATTACAATTTTAATCAGTTTTAACAATTTATATGAAATTTTGTACATCAATGCAAAAACTTAACCACTAGTATTTAGCCCTGGAAGACTGGCAAGTTGTTTTTTTTTTAAGGCTTGTACATACTACTTAGATGAAAAAATATTTTAATTGAAAAGGTTATACACAAGCAGTGAAGAAATGGAACTTCTCAGCTAAAAGAACGAGGGTATCTGCTGTTGCAAAGAGCAACTTGCACTAGAAAGGTCTTTGAGGTTTACTTCTCCAGTAACAATACAGACATGTATTGCCACTACCTTCATCGTGAAATTTAATTTTAAGTTGGAGTCGATTAATGGCATACCGAAGACTCATGAACGACACTATCCAATTTTTGTTTTTAGTAAAACTTGATTCTACAGCTCTTCCTGGGTATGTCAACTGCTGCTGCATTTAAAAAATTTGCCACCCATCAATTCAGACAAATGACTACTACACTGAAAAGGACTTCATGACATTGTGAAGAGAGTGGCAGCCTAGCTTCCAAGATTGAACCCTGAAATCTCTGTTAATGCACCACAGTTTATTTGCAAAACCAGACAATGACGGTGACACCTGCGTTTCATTTTCTGACATTTCCTAGCTTGTAAAAGCTCTGTGTTTAGGTAAAATATCATCTCTGCTGTTAGAATGCTCTAATCTATTGATACAACCCAAATTCAATTTGTCATACCGTCCATTTAAACTGCTAAATAGTACATTTATATTTGAAAAGGTTTAGCTACAAAATTGTATGTAAACAATCGACATTATTTCTGGAAAGATAGAGTGTTTTTTCTTCCTTACTTTTTAAACGTACGGAAGGAGCACAAGATTGTGGTTACTTGTCACGCTGATTGCTACAGCAGCTGCACTGCCAAGGCCACAAACTTTAAGAGAACACTGAAAAGTGCAGCACATTTAAACACGTGCCTTCGTAGCAGCAATTCTGGATTTTGCACGCTTTCACAGAGGGCAAACAATTTCATATTAAGGGCGCCATTCAAAAAGTATTGACATGGGCACTTTTTTGTTCTTCAGCTCTCCAACTGAAACTTTTCATGAGTCCCTAGAGATTCAAATTGGTTATACTTTAACTAATCATCGTAAACCAGAAAAACATGAAGTAAAATCACCTATGAGATGCTGAGCAACAGCCAAGAGCCCACATACTGCTTTATTTTCATTCTAACAACATGCAATGGTTTCCTAATTATCAACTATCAGCATGTAAGACTCCCCATTACACAATCCCACGCTTCAGAAAAAGGTTTCCAAATGATTCCAATTTAATCATAAAGTGCACTTCCATACCTGATTTCTCTTGTTTTCTAGTTCGGACCGCTCATAGAGCTGAGCGTTTCGCAGAACAAGGCCGCAGAACTGCAGGTACTCCGAGAACACCTGAAGCCAAGAATTCACAGTCAGCAAGAGGACCACGTCAAACGAGTACAAACTTCAACAGAACTCCTTCAGTGGTCCTTCACCACCTTCATAAGGACTGTAACTGACACATCCACATATGAGAGATGACTGAGGCCTTGGGAGCATTTTCACCTCTTCACCTGTTCTCCAAACATGGTTTTTGCCATCAAATGTACAATACTGCCCCCCTCCCTCCCCCCTTACTACTATACACACTCAAACCAGCAAATTTTTGATCAGAGTTTCCGTTACTTCCAATTCCTTTAGGCGCTTGATTTGTTTATTTTTTTTTATTTTATTTTACCAGACAGTTATTTTACATTTCAGAAAGCGGTGAGCTGAAATGTGCTGCTCTATAATGGGTCACTGCATCTGATGAGATCGATGTTGAATACTTCCATTCACAGCATGAAATATTTATTATGTCTACCTTTCAGCACTTGTCATAAGAGGCCTTGGTAGCAAAACATTTTAAAACATTTTAAAAGTGCTCCCACAATATTTAAATTTTACTATGAATTGATATTCAGATACCCTTCATAACTAATTGCAGAAAGTGGCAGTATTGTCACGGAGTGGAATCACCTTCCTTCGGGTTTACGTCAAACAAAGAATTTCGTGAAGGAGTTGGAGGATTTTTTGTATGGCTCCTAGTGTTGGTGTTGTGATGAATGCTAGATTTTATGCCTTGCAAATGACTAGCGGCTGTTGCTACTAATATTTTTGTGGCTTTTATAGTTTGGCTGTGTGCCCCTCCTGCTCGGGCCAAATTTATGGCTCACAATATGCACAAATAAATGAATAAAGTGTCATATAACTTGAGCCTGGTTTAAATATGTATTGGTACACGACATATAAGGTACACCATAGGTGGGTACACCATAGGTGGGTGCACCATAGGTGGGTGCAGCTTATGCACATTAGACACAATGTTGGCCCGTCTGTAACGTAACTCAGGTGGGTGCAGCTGAAGACATATTGCTGGCGCCTCTGCAGAGTAATGCAGGTTATTTTATCATTCTGTCCAATTAGGTATTTATTCAAGCGTAAATAACTGCAATCTTGAATTTCAAAACTAGAATAAAGCTTCCAATTAGAAAGATATATGGGATCCAAGAAAATATCCAGTCCAGCAATTTTCAACCTGCAGTTCACAACATATTGTTCTTTCCTGTGTCCTAGAATCCACATAAAGCCCATAAAATTCAAAAACTCTATGACTGCCCCCTTGTGCACCATGGCAGCAGAGCTTTCGCACCTGCAGCTCATGACTGAGTTACACACCCATACTGGTCATTTGGTGCTCAAAAAGTGAGAACGTGGCAGCATAAGATCTATGGGTCAAATTCCTGCCAGCAGTCCGTTGCACACCCATCGGTGTATATTTTCTCTTTCTCTGAGACTCATCAAAATTTCGGGCCTCCACACCAGACCCTGTAGTGAATTACATTGCAGGTACTGGCATCACAATTTTAATTCACTGCTTTGATAATTAATGAGACACACATTCAGTAGGAGGATTTTCTGAAGCTGAATAAAAGATTTTCCTTGAACTTAAAACTAGATTATATCATACTGTGTCCACCATTTGGTAACTAGCTAAAATACAAAACAAACACTTTGACTTGCTCTGTACAAATGACTAACAAGTCATCAGTTGCATCCTCCAGAAGGCACCAGCTTAATTTTAAATTTCAGCTCGTCAAACAAGGGCCACCGCATATATATTCATATGCGGCCTCCCATAGCCCATGATGACAGCACGCCACAATTCACTGCAGGGCGCATGGTCCACTTGGCAGTGGTGTACTCTGCACAAGTGCCCTGCTCCTCACAAGCCACATAGCAGAGAGGATACACTTTGAAGCTTGCCTTTTCATCGTTGCTGTTGAAGACATCGTGCTCATTTTTGCCTTTTTTGTTGATGACCTGAGCAACTCCAATGACCTCGCCATCACGGTCGAAGATGGGCATGCATAACATGCACCGTGTCCGGTAGCCGGTGCGAAGGTCGATGCTCTTGTTGAACCGGGCATCCTGCAAGCCACATCATTTGGCATACATCACACTACAGCCTATAACGACTCACATTTTACTGATACGGCACTTTCAGGATGAATGCGAAGACAGTGAGGTAATGATGGGAATGGGGTGAAAATTGCAAATTGTTTAGTTTTAATAATACACACGAGTAATAGTACACATAAGCCTGGCATACAAAAACCAAAGTGATAAATGAGGTAAAATGATTGATTGATCACACCGGTTTAAAACTGAGCACCAAGTACATGTTTCCCAAGAAAAACTAATATCTTTTCTTGAAGCTGTGCTACAGGCTGTCACTGTTACACCAGCCAAATTTGAAGACAAATACACGCTGTAGTTTACTCTGAAAGCAGCAGTGTTGGTAACGCAATTATCAGGTTTTATCAGGAATGCCAGCAAGATGCTGTATACTGCACTGTACAGGTAGGTCCTTTTACATAAATGATCATAATAAATTGGGAATGTTAACCTACATGTAAGATATTTGCGGGGGTCTAACGCAGTACTGTCCGGGACGCGGGTAGTTCGCACCCCGTGCCGGTGCCCACGCTCCACGTGTGTAACACACACACACATTTACGTTCGGCAGATGCGGACAGCGCGCTTTTACGGCGCGTCGGCTGCACCCACTGATACTAATTATCTCAGAACCAGCAGCGAAGCAAAGCTAGGTTGTGGGCAGCGCAGAAGGCGCGAATACGGCCGCGCTTTACTGAGGCGCACATGAGAGCGCTGCAAGCTGTAATCGTGGCGCACTCAGGCGCGCGGAGCACGCTGTCACGTGGCTAATTATTAAAATTCGCGGGCTTTCATTACTGTCAAATATTAATGGGTTTTGCTAAGGCGACCTCATCCGAACAAGCGTTCAAAACCACGTGTGAAAAATTTAATAATTTATCAATGATGACTATAACTATTCAAGTGGGTGGAACGGAAGAAAATACTAGCTGGTACTTTGGTTCGGTTTGGTTTGTGGGGTTTAACGTCCCAAAGCGACTCAGGCTATGAGAGACACCGTAGTGGAGGACTCCGGAAATTTCGACCACCTGGGGTTCTTTAACTTGCACTAACATCGCACAGCACACGGGCGCCTTGCTTTTCGCCTCCATCGAAAAGCAGCCGCCGAGGCCGGGATTCGATCCTGCATCCTTGGGAACAGTAGTCGAGCGCTTTAACCACTGTGCCACCCCGACGGGGACTAGCTGGTACTTTACATATATCATTCTGAAGTACACTTAGGTGGTTTTTTACATTTTAACTGGGACACCTCGATCGTATATCTGCTCAGTGCCTATGCACTGTGTCCGGATTGTCTTGTAATATAACCTATCGGCCACTAGCCTTTGTGCCGGTGGCAATACCGAACTGACATTTGAAGCGCAGATATACTTGCTAGCGATTGAGCGCCCGCACCCTGTACAACATACGTCTCATTCTGACGTGCTCCCGAAATGTCATGTCAGTTCGATCTTCTTCATCGACAGTGGGAATTAAAACTTTTGGATTCTGCCTCACAGCCATATGGCAAAAAACCACCCGCCGAGGCAATGCATATCCTATCCCGTGCGCGTAGAGCAACCGGAAAGTTGGAAGCCTGTTCGATCCACTCCCGGGCAAACGACGACATTTTTAGGGAATACAAGGCAAGAGCCCAGCTCACAGTTCAGCCTTTTGCGCGAAAGTTCGCCATCTGCCCATTACAGGCAGTGGGAACATGCTTGAACCAAAGGTGTAACTATCCTTACGGATGATGATACAAACGTGCGGGATGAGGCCGAAATCAGCCGCAGTTAAACGAACCCTTGCTTGACACGAACGGGGCGGCGTTATCGTAGGAATACTTATTAGGGCAAGGACACTGCGCCTTGGATAAAGCGAAGAACGTCTACAAGCTTCCATGACAGTTGTGGGGCTGACAACCAACCTCTTGCAGCATAGAAGAAATCGCAGTTTGCTGCCAGCAATTTCAGGTTTCGTAGCAGGAGAACATGCGTTTTGCGGCAAACGTTCTAGTTTTTGTAAAAAAAATAAATGTTTTTCAGAAAAATTCTGCCTCTTCCAGTGCCTAAAAAGGGGAGTTGAAGCAGAACTTCCGTTTTTGGAGGCAGCAAGTTCAGATTTTTACTGTGAGCCCTATGTTGCCGCATATGGACGACAAACAGCAGAGAGCATTCGGCAGCAAAACCTTATTTTCAGCACAATGACACCGCTTTAGCTTTGGCAGTTCGTTAAAGCTCAGTATGAAAATTTTCATGATTTAAATCGGTCACGAGAGTGGCAGTCATGTCCAAAGGCCTTGGAAAAAGAAATTTCTACAGGGCCACTAAAGCGCGATGAGGCGAAAACCATTAGAGCGCGGTGGATCGTATCCCTCCACTACGGCATCTCATGGTGAATTCCAATCGCAGAGCAGGAGCACTTCCAGAGCAACGTTTTCTGCTCCTTTCGGAGCAATTGTCTTCCAAACGCAGATCCGGAACACGGATCGCGTCTTCCAAACGCAGAACGGGAGCAATTGCCGAGCAAGGGTCGCTCCGCGCAGCAGTCAAAACTGCTCCGCCGAAATCGGGGGAACCGACCGGAAGTTTGCGTGACGTGACTTTCCGAGCGACGCTTGCGCATGCGCTAGCTAGCACATCCATTTCCGGTGGCTCGCCGCGTTGGCTTCAGAGACAACGCGCCGCTCCATAGCAGACGATCAGTATTTGCCGCCGCCATGGATGGTGATTCGCGTCGCGCTCTTGCGCTCGCTTTGCTTGAGGACAGCGAGTCGGAGAGCAGCAGTTCCGACTCATCTGTCGAAGAATCAAGAATCAACTATTTATATGTCCATCGTCCGTGTAAACTCAAAGCCGCGCACGTTACAGCTCGGCTCTGGAAGACTGCAAACATTCGGTACGTGAACCGAAGTTTTCTTCCATATTAAAGAAAATGCTGAAGGAGTCTTACCGTGTGTGTCCGCGCTCGGCTCTTCGAGCAAGGAGGATAGGCGATGCGCAAAACGCCGACAACGCCGCCTGTCGCCAAAGCCGCAAAGCGTAGGCGGGCTCGGTTGGGCGCTGTTCATGTCAGCCTCTATGCGCGCGCGTCGCGTTTTCGTCTTTGGTCGTGGTTTAACTGATATAACGCCGCTGTCAATCTTTAGCAATGTCCGGGAAGAATTGCTGCGTAGTTGATTTTTCAAACAGACATAAAACCTTGCCAGGAACACGTTTGTATAAGTTTCCAGTGATGCTTCACGAGAACGACGGTGGCCGTGAATCGTGGTTTTTCGATGCAGAAAGCAAGCAATCGCACCGAATGACATTTGTTCAGGTTAATGCCATTTTTTTTCGACGCGCTGCTACACGACCAAAGCTAATGCCATTTCCAAAGTATGGTAACTGCGATTGACATGCAAATGTTGGTGCGCCTTCAATATGTTGCGAAGATCACTGCGCTGTAAACGAAAGCAGCCTTTAAATTGACATTCCTGTCTTGCATGCCTTGCAACCAACCTGTTGATTAGGACTATCAATTACGAAGTCAGCGGCAATGTCGGCGGCGTTTGTTTACGAAAGGGCACGGAAGGTGCACACTTCTGCGCTCGACTGCGAAACGCGTACGAGTTTCAACAACGCGTACACTTTGCGCACTAAAGCAAGTGTCAAGATCAACACGTAAAATAGGCAGTATCTAGTGTACTCTCCGAAGGCACTTCTATAGAACCTTCGAGTATCGCCCTATGGCGCAGCATACTACAGCCCCGTTGAATCCCGTACGTTTTCACCAGATCGTTCGCTCGGCGTATTAAGGCCCGTCGAAAAATGCCCTAGCTTGGCCTCATCAAGAAAGCATATGGCAAATTCGTGACGCTTGCCACATCGGATACCGCGAGCTTACCGCAACGACGCTTCCCGCGAAAGCAGCCGACGACGGCGCTCTGGCCGCGTGCTAGGCCCTAGTCGTCGCTATGCCTAAATGCCTAAACGGTTTCACATCAAAGCCGTAGCTGGAAGCGCTTTGGAAATAGTAATTTTTTTATTCCTTCATCAAATTAGGCGCTTATTATCCATAATCAACAGAGCATGCGTTTCTGAAGGTGGCGAAAGAAATTTGCCGTGTCGGCAACTCGGCGCCGACAGACCGCGGCAGCAGGAGCGACCTGTTCCGCCCGCGCTGGGTGCGGTGGCTACGGATTGGCTGGCTGCAATGGGTGCCAGTTTTTTCTTTTTTTTTTTTTACGATGGTATTTGGCATATTTCACAATCATCACAAGCTGCAAAATTATAGGAGCACAGTAGCATTTATTGCAGGTGGCACGTTTGTAGTTTATTTTGGGTGTATCTTCTCATCGAGTCTCTGGCGTCGAGATAACACATTTCCTCGTTGATCGCATTCGGATGAGTACCTCAAACTCATTCGATACCTAAGGTCGTTTTCATCGAATGTCATTATATTTTCTCGGGTAGCAGCAAACAAATATCATTTTGAACGAACGTCATTCGATGGAAAAGGTATTAAATTTACCGTGTGGCAGGGCTGAGTGATAACTATTGATAACTATGTTTTTAGTGTTTTCTGCTTGTCATTGCACCTTCCATGAACACTTCTTGTTTAAATTTTGTTGACTCCGCTACCGGGAATATACAATACACATTAGATTTGTTAAATGCTTAGCCAGACAATCTTTAGCGTGCATTGACATCGCACAGCACACGGTTGCATTTTGCGTTTCGCCTCCACTTAAACGTGGACGGCGCGGTCGACTTCGGTTCCGATAACTCGATCTTCCTCAGTAGCCTGAGCCGCTGCGGCAGGTTATTGAACAGACAATTTCCAATATGCGTCTTGAAACTTGCCATGCAATTACTTTGAAGACCAGAGCCAGTGTTCTTGTTGGCTGGCAAGATTACGAAAACATAACATGTCGCTGTACTTGATATTCAATCTAAATGTTCTAGAGCTTGTTATAAAGCGCGCTGTAATTCTGCAGTTGGGCGCGAGGGTGATACAAATGAAATGAACATGATATTACAATAATAAAATAGGATATAAAGTTTAGATCTAATATGCTTTTGGCTAACCTGTGATGCGGCTTTTCAGATATGCTGATATCACATTCCCCCAT
Organism: Amblyomma maculatum; assembly: GCF_055883805.1. NCBI lineage: Eukaryota > Metazoa > Arthropoda > Arachnida > Ixodida > Ixodidae > Amblyomma > Amblyomma maculatum. The sequence continues at coordinate 130,189,530 of NC_139344.1, forward strand.
GAAATTATCTACCCGATCTGCCTTTTTGACGACGGAATACGTGAAATCCATGCCGTACAGGCAGTGGTAAAGCGCAAGCATGAAAAATCTGAACTCTTGCTACAGGAGCCCAATATGCGCTATTTATCTGATGCTCAGAATTTGCAAGCTCACTGGCTTTTCCTGCGGTCGCACCGCTACGAAACTGCTCGCAGTTTCGAAGACGCTACCTAGTTTTCTGTAGCAATTTATTGCATGTAAACGAAGCAAGCGTGTACCATGAAGCAAAGAAAGAGCATTGGTTCATAGGTCAAGGAATGAACGAATTAGGGTGGCGTTGTAATGAAAGCGGGGCACCCAAAATGAGCTGCACTTCGTATATATACGCAACCTTGTTTACGCCAGTCTGCAGGAGACACTTGATGAATATGGGGGCGATGCAGTTTCAGACGGCCGTGATATCAAACACATGTCCGCTATTATAAAGGGCGATCCCCTTGCGCACACTGTCACCGCGGAAGTGCCCGCGAGACGCGCACAAACGGCAGATCGCACGCGCGCACCACGGCCAGGTTTGCCGCATCAGGCCCGCCTCGGGTTCCGACGGCCGCCGCTAGGCGGCTTTCAGTGGCGCCCCTATAGGCGCTGCGCATGGCGTATATAATTGCGTAAACGGCTGGTGTAACCTCCATATCAAAGGGAAGAAAAGCTGCAGGCTTGCAAAGCAGACGACGCGAGCGCACGAAAAGCGCGGGCAAGTGCAAGGAATGATGGGTACTTTCTCCGTCTCCGTTTGCTCGCGAGCGCCACCTACTTGCTCCGGCCAGAGCAAGAGTATTCGAAACGCAGAGTCTGGGAGCGTGCTCTCCGCCGGATTGAGGCGTTCTGTGATGGAGCGTGCGCGCTGCTCCAGTTCTGCGATTGGAATTCGCCATCAGTCTCCCTCTCTTCTTTCACTCCCACCTTCCTCCCTTCCTTTATGGCGTGGTACATGTGTCCGTGGAGAATTGCGAGAGATACTGCCCCTTTTCTATCCTGTAAATCAATTTTAAACACCGCTAATGTCTGCTGTACTAACGCCCCATAGACATCTGGGTCTGCTTCTGTTTGCTGTGTGGTGCGGCATTCGAGAAAGCGGCAAATGAAAGGTGCCGCACGGACGCCTGGACTGGGCACCAGGCGGGGTTAGCTTCGTATATGCATGAGTCACCTGGTGGCGTCGTGACCTGTCTTGACGGTACATCTCGCGCTCTTTGTCGAACAGCATCAAAATTCACCGGCGTTCTATAATTTTACAGCAAAGGAAAGGTGCAGTATCTGTCACTTTGGCCCAGTTGGTAATGCGCTGGGCTGGGGATCCAAGGGATGCAGGCTCGATTCCCGGTGAAGACAAGGTTTAATTTATTTCTGACACTCGCTCTCGAAAGCGTGACACCTGTGCTGACAACCTTCTGTCAACAACGATGAGGCATAAAGGCTTTCGCCTTCATACACTTTCCATGAACGTCGGACAGCTTCAATTTCAGAAACTTTCAGGAAATTTCTCAAATTATGCTCCGCGTTTTTTCAAGCGGCGTCAGCAGCATTGCTAGCGGTGATGCAGTCCCATCATTGTAGTGACGCGAGCGCTTACAGCCGAACGCGCAATAACGAAACGAAAGAGAGCTGGTGTGTCCCGTGGGGTACACCTGCGCTACCTGGCTCCGAGGCCTTGGTTTCAGACTTCCGCTTTTCTTATCCAATGCGGCATAAAGAAACTGTACAATTGTGCTGTATGAAAGCAGTCGCCGCGAATGCACCACTGGAGTGCTCGCGTGCGATAGCTGCTGGCGCCTGTTCACAGTCTTCGTTAGAGTGTTCACTGCATTCACGTCCACGGTCAGTTGCGTTGTGGCCAGTGGCGTAGCTAGAAATTTTTCTCGAGGGGGCTGGATGTTGCAGCTCAGCCTCCTCCGTATCAAGATACCTATCACCAACCTGTCACCTCTCAACTGCGCAATAAATTCTGCATGCCGGGATGCAAAGATTGCGCAGACAAATAGCACCGTCCGGGGCCTTCGTTCCAGCGAGCATCCTGCGCATGTATTGTTTCAGACAAAAATCGTTTGTTTAATTTAGCAAATACAGAACTAAAAAGTCATCATAGCTAGTTTTCCAGCCATACAATTAACATTAGTTCGAATACGTAGTCTTCCTGACGGACCCGTAGATGAAATGGTTGCCTGCCCTCTCTCCAGTGTGCTTATAACTTTGATTATAATGCAGCATCTACACACTAACAAACTGAATTGTTCCGAACAAACGAGAACTCTTAGCAGACCACTTGGACAGACTTTCCACTTGAGGATGCATAGCGGCTAAAAGCACCCGAGATTCAGTGCGAACAAGAGGCCCGAGAGGGAGAAGACAGCGCGGTGTCAGAAGATCGAGTCTGGCCTGCGGAGGCTGCGCATGTGGCGTCACGCTCCCTCCTAGCTTTTATTATTATTATTATTATTATTATTATTATTATTATTATTATTATTATTATTATTATTATTATTATTAGCGTCTCTCATAGCCTGAGTTGCTTTGGGACGTTAAACCCCACAAACCAACCTATTATTATTATTATTATTATTATTATTATTATTATTATTATTATTATTATTTCTCCATGCATTTTATCTCTGTGTGCTTTGTCAGCTTATCTGATAGTATGGCTTGTCTCCTTTGTTTGGTCCAATGAACAATTTCAGAAAACTAAATGCATCTTTCGCTTTTTTTTTTTTTCGCTGAAATCTCTTTTTGAGAGTGAAAAAGACATACTGGAGACAAAGTCCAGATTGCTTTCTGGCTCTAGTGGTGGTTTTGGTCTGCGGTGTATGACAGTACGAAAAAATTTCGTGGGGGGCTGAAGCCCCATAAGCCCTCCCCCTGGCTATGCCTTTGGTTGTGGCAATATATACGACGCTCTGCTAAATGCTGCACTCCCGTGTTCATTTCCAGCCTACTATTGTCACGCAGCCGCTTTTACTGCATGCCGGCGATACAAAGGAGGCGCGTAAAGGCTGAATTTATGCGAGATCGCGCATGGTGAAGCTAGCGAGTGGTACTTAAAAATGCCGCAGTTTTTGACCATGCGGTCTGCGGAGCAGGAACATCCCTGTTTTTCAGACTCGCCCCTTAGACGGAAACTTGAGGCCGATGCGCCTAAAATCGGACAGAAGACTCTATTCGCAAACTATTCGAAATTTCGATTATTTCCATAGACATACTCTTTTGTAAAAGAGTCGAAAAAACCATGAGGTCTGCGGAGCAGGAACATCCCTGTTTTTCAGACTCGCCCCTTTAGACGGAAACTTGAGGTTGATGCACCTAAAATCGGACAGAAGACTCTATTCGCAAACTATTCGAAATTTCGATTATTTCCATAGACATACTTTTTTGTAACAGAGTCGAAAAAGGAGTGCGCAGACAAGGCGCATCGGCTTCAGTTTCGCCCTCCCCGAAGCTTTTCAATGACCTTTTGGCGCCGGTGTGGCGCAAAAATGGTCGCCTTTAAGTGTATGACGCGACAGCATAGGCTCCCGTTTTGCAGGCTTCCCTTGCGGATCCATGTTTGCGTCCTTTCACTTCGCTACTCGCTTCATCAGCAATCTTTTAAGGCGAAAAGCATTATTGGCTCATACTGTTGGCGTTCGTCCGGTCACACAACAGCTGTCAATCAAATGACGTCAGTCAGAAAAATAACAATCCAGACATCACCGGGAATCGAACCTCCATCCCTTGGATCCCCAGCCGAACGCTTTGAAAAAAAAAGAAAAAAAAAAAAACCAACTGCGCCATGTCTGGCGAAGTTGTTAATGTGTTCTTTACCGGATCCACTGGATATACTCCGACGGAAAAAAAAAAAGCGTCGGGTCAGTCCGACATACTACCTTAGCACTGTTCGGGTCCGTCCAAAGTATCCTAGAAAAAAAAAAAAAAAAAACTATCGGGCCAATCCGAGGCCAGTTATGGAAAAAATGTACGGGATACCGGAGCACCGTTTTAAATGTTTAGGCGACACTGGGCGGCGATATTATCATGTCGAAGGCATGCGCTTGCTGATGACGCATGCGCGTCCAATATTCGCCTGAATGACTCCTGAGCGCTTGTTTCTTGTAAGGCGAGGCTTTTTCCGAACTTCGTGGCTACTGGTCGCTTTTGGCTTCTCGCGCCACCGTGCACGCTCGCCAGCAGCCATGCGGTCCTCTCGTTCGATACTCGAGGGGATCCTGGTCTTGACAATATTTTTTATTTACTCATAGATTTTGATGAAAGTTGCACCATTTATGCAGCTTTTTGTGCTGATTTCAAATATGCACATTAATTTTATGTAAGCCATTTAGTTCTGAAGATATTGAGCAATTTATGTTCTTTGTTTGGAGGTGAGCTGCCAGTAAAACTACAGGAGCTATAATAAAAACTGACGTACCAATCAATTTAGAACGCACAGAGAATGCAAAAATCAAGATTGAATGTCCTGGTTCCATTTTAACCAAAGTTACAGCTTGTCAAAGTTCAGAGACCAAAAAGCCTCCTTGACATTCCAGAAAACATGAAATTTTGAAAAACTTTCCATATTAAATACCACGAATTCATTTTTATTTTTGCACTGTACATGAGTTTACCTTTCTGGTGCAAAAGGAATTATAGCAATATCGTAAGTAGAACCAGAGATATCGCACCTCCAAACATGTACTGTCCTCAATATTTTGATTTTGAGAAATTGAGGAAAAACGTGCTGATAAATTTTTGAAGCACCAAAGCCAACAGTAACTCATTAAAGTTGGTTCTGACTAGCTCCTGATGCCAATGCATCATTTCCCATCGATATAATTCGCCCTCAAAGAATGAAACTTCCGGCGAACGGAACGCATGTTCCGGAGGCCGCCACCAAGACGAGCGCGTTTGCATCGTGACCTCCGCAAAAGTTGGTGCCAAGTTCTGGCGCGCGATCGCCATTCTCACGTTCAAGCAGTAAACGCAGTCGGCCTGCATCTAGTGATAAGCGATCGCTGCTCGTCTTGCACCGCGTAGCATTCAGAAGAAAGTTTATTTCGACAAGATTTGGGATTCCGCGCAATCTTCTTTATGTTCCGCGTGTCGCGGGACGCTGCTTCGCGACTGCCGCTGCGGTTGGTCGCGGCATTGCCTCACAGGGCGATCTATCCCGACGTGGAAAGCTGCACTTGCTCGTCTGCACCCTCATGGTTTCGTACGCAGCAGATCGTGCCGCTCCTCGCTATCGCACTGAGCACGACCGGCTATGCTACGCCGTTATCAGGCCATCGCGGACTCGACGCGGAGCGTCCGCGCTTCGACATTGATTGCAGATAACCAGATGCAGCGATGCGGCGCCCCCGGCGCGTTTATCTCCTCTCGCTACTTATTTTTAGGCTAGTAACGAAGCGGGATCTCAATATTGCGCATTTCGCGTTGTGGTTACGATGAGGGAACGGCGCTAGGCCAACTAGGCCTAAAGACCTTTTCAAAATGGCGCCGGACCGCGAGCAGTCGACGCCGCCAGCCAAGCAAAGCTCGCCTTTTGCTCACGTGCGGTGAAGTCCAATAGCAGGGCGTTTTTCACGCAATTTTATTCCTTTGTTTTCCGCTTCGGTGGGCTCGCTCATGGTCACCAACCGAGATATAGGAATGGCCTGAATCGCGATCTTTCGAACGACACCAAGATTATGCCCGCGGATCGCGTATTTCTCGAACTGCGGGAGATCGAAATTCGGCGCGATTTGACCTCAGTTTAAAGAGCCATACGCGCAGATTCTCGTCTTTGGAACGCTGTAACACGCAAATTAGGCGATATTTTTCAACGAAACTTCGGAGATAGCAGCGGAAAGATCTCAGAATCTCGAAAACGAGAAGATTGAAAATCCGAGTTTCTGACCGATTTTCGGCTGCAAAGACCCGGGTCCCCCCTTAATTGACTTATTTAATTAACTATTTTAGTATTTGATACATTCAAATGTCGTGCCAAGCCAGTGGTTAATGAGAC